>NC_059179.1:18413494-19038494 GCF_019923935.1 Bubalus bubalis
AGTATGTTTTCCAGTCACAGTGGAATGAAATTGGAAATCAGTTACAGAGTAATGTAAGTAAGGAATTCACAAATCTGTGGAAATTATAGCACTTATAAGTAACCAGTGGATCACAGAAGAAATCACAAAGGAGTAGAAAATAATTTGAGATAAATAAAAGCAAAACCAAAACATACCGAAACTTATGAGATATAGCTGTCAGTACTTAGAAGGTAATTTATAGCTACGAATGCCTACGTTAAATGAAAAAGCTTTCAAATCATTATTCTAACTGTCCACTTTGGGACTAGAAAAAGAAGAGCAAATTAAACCATAAGTAAGCAGAAATAAGGGCATGAGTAGAGCAGAAATAAATAGTAAAATAGAGAATGTCGTCGTAACTAAAAGTTGGTTCTATGAAAATGTCAATAGTTGAGAAACTCTTATTTAATGCCGATCAGAGTAAAAAGAAGATTCAAATTACTAAATCACAAGTGATACAGGGGAAATCGCCACTGAGCTTACAGCAATAAAAAGGATTATAAGAGGAGTACAGTTGATGATATGTATGCCAAAAGATTAGATAATTTAGATAAAATAGGTACATGCTTACAAAGACACAGACTACTAAAACTGGCACGAGAAGAAATAGAAAATCTGATCAGACATATGTTGCAGATTGAATTGTGTCCGCCTTCCCCCCAAAAAGAAAATGTTGAAGTTCTAATCCCTGGTACCTGTGAGTGTCAGTTGCTCAGTCATGTCCAACTCTTTGTGACTCCATGGACTATATAGCCCACCAGGCTCCTCTATCCATGAAATTCTCCAGGCAGAAATACTGGAGTGGGAAGCTATTCCCTTCCCTTCCCTTCTGGCATCTTCCTGACCCAGGGAGTGAACCTGGGTTTCCTGTATTGCAGGTGGATCCTTTACCATCTGAGCAACCAGGGAAGCCTTAAGACATTTGGAAAAGAGGTCTTTGCAGATGTAATGAAGTCAAGATGAACTTTTACTGGATTCAGTTGGGCCATAAATCCAATGACTGATATCCTTATAAAGAGAGTTGGAAAGACAGACACACATAACATAGGGAAGAAGGCAGTGTAAAGATGGAGGAAGAGATTGGAGTTATGCTGTCACAAGCCAGGAAACACCAAGGATTGCTAGAAACTAACAGAAGCTAGAAAGAGGCAAGAAAGGACTCTTTTCTTGAGCCTTCAGAAGGAGCAGGCCCTGGAGACACCTTGATTTTAGACTTCTAGACTCCAGAGCTCTGAGACAAGTACTTTTCTGCTGTTTTTAGGCCACCCAGTTTGTGATAGTAGTTACATTAATAATGTGTATAATTAATAATATGTGTGTTAGTCGCTCGGTCGTGTTTGAATCTTGGCAACCCCTAGCCCTCTAGGCTCCTTTGTCCATGGGAGTCTTCAGGCAAGAATACTGGAGTGGGTTGCCATTCCCTTCTCCAGGGGATCTTCCCAACCCAAGGATTGAACACGGGATTCCCGCATTGCAGGCAGATTTTTTACCGTCTGAGCTACCAGGGAAGCCCATATTAGTAATAGCCCTAGGAAATTAATATGACCCAGAACAAGTAGAGATTGAAATAGCAATTTTAAAATATTCAGGAAAAAAAAGCATGGCTAGTTCACTGATGATTTCTACCAGATATTTTTTTTAAAGAATACCAATTCTTCGCAAACTTGTCTAAGATATAAAGAAGGAACATTTCTTTATTCTGTGAGGCCAGTATTATTTGAAAACCAAAACCAGGCAAAGACATCACACAAAAAGAAAACTGCAGACCAGTATCACTAGTGTGTAAAACTACACACTAGTATAATCACAAAAAATCCTTAACCAAGTATTAGCAAACCAAACCTAACAATGTATAAAAACTGTTATACACCACCATTAAGTGAGATTTGTCTTAGGAATGCAAGGTTGGTGTAACACCACAAAATCAATTAATTTGTAATACAGTGTATTAATAAAATAAGTGACAGGAATCACATGGTCATCTAAGTAGATGCCTCCCAAATCTAATACTTATTCATCATAAAAATGCCCTGCAAACTGGAATAGCAGGGCACTTGATCAGCCTGACCTACAGAAATGTACAGCTACTATATCTGTGTTGTTGGTTAGTCACTAGGTCATATCTGATGCTTTTGCAACCCTATGGACTGTAGCCTGCCAGGCTCCTCTATCCATGATTTCCCAGGCAAGAATACTGGAGTGGGTTGCCATTTCCTTTCCAAGGGGATCTTCCTGATCTAGGGATTGAACCCACATCTCTTTCATTGGCAGACAAACTCTTTACAACCGAGCCCCCAGGGAAGCACAGCTCACATGACACCTAATAGTAAAAGACTGAACCTAAAATCAGGTAACCGCTTCTCTGGTGTTTTACAACAGGTTCTAGCTTTGGAAGTTAAGTGATAAAAAGAAACGAAAATTATCCCGATTATTAAAGAGGAAATAAAAGTGTGTTTGCAAATGACATGATATTATATGTAGAAAATCCTAAGGAATCTGTAAAACACTATTAGATTTAATCAGAATCAGCAGAGTTGCAGAATACAGCATTTTTTAAAAAAAAATAGTTGAATTTCTATATATTATCAGTGAGCAATCTAAACATGAAATTAAGAAAATTCCATTTACAATAGCATTAAAAATAAAATATTAGAAATAAATTTTAACAAATAGTGTAAGACTCATACACTGTAAATGATAAAATATTGTTGAAAGAAATTAAAGAAGATGTAGATTAATGAAAAGACATGCCATGTTCATGGATAGGAAGTCTCAATATTGTGAAGATGGCATTTCGCCCCAAATGATCTGCATGTTCCCTGTTCAGGACCCTAGCTGGTTTCTTTGCAGGAATTGCCAAGTTAATGATAAATTCATATAAAGATCCAAGGCACTCTGAATAGCCAAAACAATCTTAGAACCAATTGACAGGTCTTGCACTTCCCAGTTTCCAAGCTTACTACAAAACTGTAATGATAAACATAGTGTGTATGGGCATAAGAACAGATATATAGAGATTCACGGTACAGAATTGAGATGCAGAAGTAAACTTTATTGCTGGTGATTTTTCACAAAGGAAGTTGGACCCCTTCTTACACCATACAGAAAAATTTAGTTGAAATGGATTTTAGACCCAAAAGTAAGTCCTAAAATGGTAAAGCGACCCCATGGAGTAGCCCGCCAGGCCCCTCCATTCTATGGAGAACGTCCAAGGAATTCTCCAGGCAAGAGTACTAGAGTGGGTAGCCATTCCCTTGTCCAAGGGATCTTCCCAACCCAGGGAATGAACCCGTGTCTCCCACGTTGCAGGCAGATTATTTACTGTCTGAGCCCCCAGGGAAGCCCTTTTAGAAGAAAACATAGGAGTAAATCTTCACAGCCTTGGGTTAACCACTAGTTTTTTTAGATACAATAGCAAGAGCACAAATGGCCAAAAAGAAAAAAGACAAATTGGGATTCATTAAAATTAAAAAAGTTTTGTACTGCTAAAATAGTATCAGTGAAGTGTCAAGAAAGTGCACGGATGGGAGAAAATATTTGCAAATTACATATCTGATAATGAACTTGTATCCAGAATATCAAGAATTCTTACAGCTCAGCAATAAAAAGATACTTGTGGTGGTGGTTTAGTTGCTAAGTCATGTCCAACTCTTTGCAATCCCATGGACTGTAACCCTCCAGGCTCCTCTGTCCATGGCATTTCCCAGGCAAGAATACTGGAGTGGGTTGCCATTTCCTTCTCCAGGGCATCTTCCTGATCCAAGGATCAAACCCACAGACCTGTGTCTTCTACATTGCAGGCAGATTCTTTACCCCTGAGCCACCAGAGAAACCCCAAAAGATAAATAGCCCAATTGAAAACCAAGCAAACTGTATGAGTATGTATTTCTCTGAAGGAGATACTTGAATGGCCAGTGGGCTTCCCTGGTGCATCAGATAGTAAAGAGTCCACCTGCAGTGCCGGAGACCCAGGTTCAATCCCTGGATGGGGAACATCCCTCGGAGAGGGTGTGGCAATGCACTCCAGTATTCTTGCCTGGAGAATTCCATAGACTGAAGCCTGGTGGGAGGCTTCTGGGATTCACATAGAGTCAGACACGAGTGAGTGACTATCACTTTAATATTCAAGCAAACAAAAAGATGTTTAACACCAGTAGTCATTAGGAAAATAAACGCAAGTCTAAATCATGAGCTATCACTTGTTATGTATTAGGATGGGTGTAATCAAAAAATTACAAATATCCATGAGTATGTGGAGTGGAAACCCTCATTACTGTTAGAAATGTCAAGTGGTGCACATCTTCAGAACATGGTTTGACACTTCCTTAAAATGGTAAGGTAGTTACCACGTGATCCAGAAATTCCACTCCTACCAAGAAAAATTAAAATATATATCCACACAAAATTTGTACACAGATATTAAAAGCAACATTATTCATATCACAGTAGGCAAAAAGTAGAAACAACATAAAAGTTCATCAGCTGATGAATGGTTAAAATGTTTAGCCTTACAGTGGAATGTTATTTGGCAGTAAAAGGAAGTAGATATTGATACCTGCTACAACTTGAATGAACCTTGAAAACATTATTCTAGGAAAAAGAAGTTGGTCACCAAAACCCAAATATTGTTTAATTGTGTGAAATTTCCAGAACAAGTAAGTCTTATGGGGAGTGACTGTTACTGGATATAGGGATTCCTTTGGTACAAAAATGTTCTAAAGTTAGATTATGGTGATGATTCTGCATTTCTAGGGATATACTAAAACATTGGATTTTACTTTAAATGAGTGAATTGTATGGTGTGTGAATTACAAACAATGAAACTATTTACAAAACAAAATGAATAGACATGACTACAATTATTATGAACCAACTAAAAAGTAAGCTGTATATTTCAGAGTACAAATTGATAAAATTTGTAAATGTTTGAGTCAAGAAAGGACATGTAGCTCTTGCCTTACTGAATGCTTAGATTAGTTGCTCTGTGTTGATTTAGGTAGAAAGTAGCCTGAATGCTATGTTAAACATAAAGTGTAGATAATTCTGTTCAAAGTCAACTATACTGACTAAATATAGGGCTAAGGACACTTAAATAGTTACGCCATGTAATGTCTGATTTTTAAAAATCAATAAACAATGAATGGCATTGAAGTGTAATAATGCAAATAAGGATTTTATCAAACTCTCTAATACCTGTTCTTGATACATTTTAAATGTTAAATTTGTATCAAAATTAGATTGTGATTCATTTTCAAAAGTTACTTTCTTAATAATTTCCTTCATCCATAGAAGAGAGTGTTGGCAAAGAGAACTGTAATAAAGGTTTTTATAATGATTTGTAACACTTAAAATATTTTAAGAAATTTTAAACTAATGTGGCAAACATACAGTGTCTTACGGAAAATGTTAAGGAATCATTGTTTTAGTTTGAGTGTCCAAGAGAGTTCTTCATCGTGAACTATTTGCTTACAATGTATAATGTCCTTCAAAAAACATATTTTGAATTGGACTGTTGACACAGTTGAGTCATCATGGGGAAATCATGGAAAGTAGATGGCATATATCATTGGGTGTGTTTAAAATTTTTGAGGAAATCACTTGTGAATTGTAATGTGCCTTGAACGTTTACTTCCTTTTCATTGTGCCAAGGTATGTCACCTTTTCTTTTAGTATTTAGGGCACTTTAAAGTTTTCATGACACAACTAAGTGCATGTGTCGATGCATTGCAGTGAAGTAAATTATAGGCACTTGGACTCAAAATACGTACTTTTTCTTTATACTCTCTGTTTTCTGGCATCATAATTTACTATTTATTTATTAACTGCAAAGGTGGAAGTAAGTGCAAAGCACTGTCAGCCTAGACCAGTTCTTCTGCCATCTGAGAGCATATTCTGAGAGTCATCTAGAATGGCATTTTGAAACTTTGATCAGGACCCACATTTTTATATTACAAACATATTCAAGCATATATACACATATATATAATGTTGAAATGTTTACCCTTAAGATAGCGAAGTGTTTAACTCTTATAATCAAATGCATTCAATTTTTTTTTCCTAGTGCTAGTTTTGACCCATTAATTTCACAGCCCACTAAAGATTTGAAAGCTACCATTTGTAAAATAGTACTTTAGGGACAGAATTATTAAGTCAAGTACTTTATTTTTGAGTTTCTGTCCTAATGGCCCTTAAAAAATGTTTTGTGTCTGGAGAAAACACGTTATACTGGTAGGGCGAACATGATTCTCAAATGAGATTTGGTGTTTAAGATATCTTTTCGTGTGAGTTGGGTTGTCTGTAAACTGTTGCAAAAATATAACAAGAACCGATGTACTTGAATGCTCAAAGAAATTTTCCCTTTTTTAATTATAGTTTAATTGGAGTTAACCTATAAATTTAAGCAAAATTCATAATCAAAAAACACCCCAAATAATCTTTTATATTCATTTTGCTTTTATACTTTTTTGGTGATAAATACTATCCTGACTTGAAGTTCTAAAATATTTTAATTGTATTAAACTGATTTATCTGTTATTAACATTTGTCTTTGATTTTGGATCTCTGCTTTTGATATTGAATGGGGAAGGATTTTTGTGCAAACATTTCATCAAATATTTTTGCAGGGACACTTAGTCGGTCTGGATGAGCCAGCTTCGGGAGCTGGACAAGAAGCTCTGCTTAAACAAGAGCAAGCAAAAATCATTCGATTCGAGAGACAAGCAGAAGAGTTCCTCAATGCAGTCTTTTGTAGAAAAGGTTGGTTCCAGTGAAGAATGACATTTAGTATCTGCTTGTCTTATTTTAGTCTCCTTAATTTCAATGTCAGTTTTTAAAAGAGTTTAATTTAAACACATTTTTCTTTATTGATAGTATACTTTATAATTTTCTATATTCCTTTGGTCAAGGGTAAATTGGAATGGGTGATGCAGCCCTCTCCCTCCTTTTTGCTATGCAGTGATGGTACTGGATAAGATTTAGTAGTTAAATAATTCTTAAAATTATTATGAATGTGTGAAAATTGTAAGGTCTTAGTAGTTCTGTATTTTGTTAGACAAATTTTCTTACCTAAGCAGTCACTGTTGGGAGTTCCTTGATAGTCTAGTGGTTAGGATTCCAGGCTTCCATTGCCATGGCCCAGGTTCATTCCCTAGTCAGAGAACTAAGAATCCCACAAGCTCACAATATGGCCAAAAAAAAAATGAAGTCACTATTTTAGTCACTGATAACCATAAAACTGTATAGAATTTTAATAATTCCTCATTGAAATTTCATTTGGAGGAAAAAGTTTTATCTTAAAATTAGATCTGCAAACTTTTTTTTCTCCTTCAACAGCCTTGTTTTACTAAAAATTTTAAGTACTAAAAGAAAGAAATTCTTTCTAGATGAATTTGTTTTCCTTATTTATGCCATCTCTCTAGTTCCACAATGGTGATTACTATGATACTCTCAAAAGTTTTTTTTATTTAATCTTCAGCAGACTCAATTATTCCATTTTATTTAATATTTCTCCATGTGTTCTGGTTTACACCTCTCATTCCTTTAAAAGTGGCCTTCTCTCTTCCAAAATTTGAAGGGTAATGTTTGTCTATACACTGGTTATAAGTCTGATAAGTGCAGATTCCAACGGGTTGGTTACATACACTTGGAGACTAGCTGAGCTTCTGTTTAATGTGATTGATATTTTCAAAAGGGAGTATGAAGTAAAGTGACATACGAAATTAAGGAGTACAGAAGGGTTTTGTTTTTCAGAGGCACTTTTTTCCCTTCTTTTTCCATCAGATCTCCAGATAAAATTAAATCTTTTACTACATCCTCACTTCCATTAATATCCTCTAGTACCCTCTGACCTCAAGCTCCCAACCAAAGGCCTCCATGCTCACCATTTCATTTCCATAAAATACCCTGATTCCAAAGCTGTGTTCAAAACGTTAGTTTTATGAACATTTGAGTGTTTTATTAAAGTAACTCACATTTAAAGTATAAATGACTGATAGATCAGTTGTGAGTTTATTTAACTAAATAAAATATCTTTCCAGCTTCTCTGCTGTTCCTCTCCTTTAGGAAGTGCACCGGGTCATGGGTCTAACACCTGTAGGAAACGTCAATAGCTGAAAAGAGGAACTCCTCTTCCTAATTTACATGGAGGAACCAGCCACTTTTAATCCACTCTGCTTAGGGGGAGTTAGTGAGGTTAATCACAGGCAGATTCTTGAAGAGATTTCTAGCCTGCTTCTCTACTAGTCCCATCTCTTTGTTGTATAGGAATAATGTAGGTTAAAGTTCTTATAAGTGTTTTTACCCAAAAATTAAATTTAGGGGTACATACCCTTTAGAGGAGGAATTCTTACCTTGGAATAGGTCTTAAGAGATGAGAATCCTCTGAAATTGTAGAATTGTTTGTATATTTGTTTGTGTACTGGCATATGACGCTTAGAAAAAGAAATAACTGCTTTGCGGTTGGAAGTTTCCCCTTTATGTACTAATATTGTTACTTTTAGATTTTTTATTAATCCTCTTGGGTGTGTCTAAAGATGGGCATTAGTAGGCTTCAAATTGATATCAAAAAATGTTCCAGAGATGTAACAGGCAATGTAATCTAAGGACAATATCTTATTTTTAATAAATAAGATATTTGGATTTAGTCATTTGTTTCCAGAGTATTACAAATTGTTTAAATAATTGAGTATGAACAGGTTATCTGTAGCTAGGTAGAAACATTAATTGCAAATAAAAGTAGGTTTTTGTGGTATGGACTCTATATAGTAAATTCCAATTTAAGGACAGTACAGCTGTCATAATCATTTCTTTTCATCTGGCTTTGTCACTTGTCTCTCGAAATTTGACACTTTCCTAAAAGTTAGATTTGCATTTTAAAAACATAACAGGTGGCTATGATGTAGCATTCACGTGTTTTTCTGTAGTTTTAACTTTGACCTGATATGTTGTTTTTATTTGACTCAGTTGTGCATGTTTCCCTGAGGATGGCTAGGTTTATAGATGTTGTGTTTTAAGTAAATTAAAGAATGAAATGCTTCAAGAAATTTTCAAGAGACATAGCAGGAAATGATCTGTGATCATAAACATGAACTGTTTCATGATTATAGTAGTTCTTCAACAGAGAGGCAAAATATGCTGCAGACATTTAAAGATCAAAAGTAGCTATTTATGGTTTTTATCCTAAAATCTTTGACTCTTTGCAAGTCTCTTTAATATTTATTAATCTAGTTAAACACAGAAATATCTCATAAATTCATTTTGCTTCCTGTTTGGAAGCTCTCTTTTATTTTCCAGCTTTTCAGAGGATAAAAAGAGTAACATATTAAAACTTAAAATTATATACATTCAGAGGATTTTATGATATGGAAAGAAAAAAAGTTAAATGACTCTCTACTTAATAAGAAATCCTAATAAGAAAACCCAGAGTAGAGAGGTTGAACAAAGCAACACATGGCTAAAATGTCATTAAACCATTTAAGGAACCCCTGTCAGTGATTGTAGTAACTTCTGAACTTAATTACCTAGTTGAATACGTTTATTCTTCAACCATCTAGCATACCCATAGTCTCTCTTATAGAGAGGAAACTTAAGATTGAAAATACTTTATAGTAGAACAGAAATGTTATTATTGATAAAACAAGCCTTATTAAACTCCAGAGAATTAAATATTCTGACTTTAGGATATGACTATCTTCTGATATTGAATATTGTCCTTCAGGAAAAAAATTTGTTCTTGGGAGTCCTGTTTGATTTGAATGATGTGTTAATGGTTTTTAGATTTTAGTGATAAATTAATAGCAATTAGTCAGTTTTTCTGACTAATCAAGGTTCCTTATAGCTCCAAAATACTATGGGTAAAGTAACTGACTTTCTGTGGTTAATCTTTAAAAGAGTAAGGAAACTCAGGTTTTCTGAGACCCATCTTCTAAAGCCTAGGAAGTGTAGGAAGCAAGTATAAAATATGGGTGGAATGTTTTAATCAAGGGTCTATCACTAGCCATCTGTACAAAATTGAACATGCCATTTACTCTTTAGATCACATTTATCGCATTTGTTGCTTTTTTTTTTTTAAGAACTGTTTGTTGACTGATTTGATATTGATCCATTTATTAGTCAACTAAATACAAATGCGTACTTTATACCAAGATCAGGTGCTAAGAGTACAGGAGTAAACAAACATTATCTCTGCTTTTCTCAAACAACGTTTAATCTCCCTGATAGTGTGTTAATGACAGAGACGTGATGATAATATATTTATGCAAAATGTTTTCCCTTTTATTTTACTTTCAGGGTCCCTTCCAGTCCTGAGGGTTTTATAAGTTAGTGAATTCATATGGTCTTTATTTTAAAATTAACATTGATTAGAGATTGATAACTTAGATGTTTATTACTTCCTCTTCTATTGTGTTCAGTGGTTGGTAGAGCATAAAGAACTTACCAAAAAGTAAGTTGGTCTTAAAGTTTTGAGATTTGGCATTTAAACTCCTAGCCTAGAGATTCTAGAAGTGTAGTCCCCAGACCAGCAGCATCTAGAAACTTCTTAGAAACACCAATTCCTGAGCTTACTCTAGAACTGCTAAATCAGTAACTCTGGAGAAAGGACCCAGCAATCTCTTTTTACAAACCCTCAAAGTGGTTGTGATGAGTATTAAAATGTGACATCTGTTGCCCTGGCCTATCATGAATCTTAAGTACCTCCTTTTATAATGTTGATATGCCTGCAGTCTTTAAGTAGAAAGTGTTCATTCTTCAGTAATATAGGAAGATAATGGTTGAAGGATCTAGGGGAAACCAGATGTGATCCATAGGTGGTAAAGAGGGGAGTAATCATTTCATTAAAAAGGGGTTTGGGGATTTCTATATCAGGTAAGTGATTCTTACCCATATGATATACTATTTGTTATCCCTTTATTTGATGTCATATTCGGGGGTGGGGGTGGTATGTAGAAATAATTTTATTAAAATTTTATTTTTAAAAATCAACTTTTATAAGCCTGCAGATTAAAAATATAGCTCTAAGAGGGAATACTATTTTTAGGATATTGCATTTTAAGAAAGAAAAATAAAATGAAATTTTGTTTGCTTGAAAGCTGTCTCTTTTTAGTACATTGTCCCACTTTAAAAGTAAATAAATCTTTGTTTACAGACAGTCCCTGGGTCTCCGACCCCAATATTCCCCTAGTGGCCCGTGAGATCATGCAGCGAATGATCCAACAATTTGCTGCTGAATATACCTCAAAAAATAGCTCTACTCAGGACCCCAGCCAGCCCAATAGCACAAAGAACCAAAGCCTGCCGAAAGCATCTCCAGTCACCACCTCTCCCACGGCTGCAACTGCTCAGAACCCTGTGCTCAGCAAACTTCTCATGGCTGACCAAGACTCACCTCTGGACCTTACTGTCAGAAAGTCTCAGTCAGAACCTAGCGAACAAGGTATGGTTTGATGTCAAGATCTCCTCTGTCCAATAGAATACTTTTAGTTTGGGGAGAAAAAATGGTATTGGCATGTAGGGCATCACTAATGTGATTTTTAAATTATTCTGGACTCTGCAGTGATAGAGAAGAAGTATAAATTGGCTACCTTACCCATCAGTAGTTCATAGTCATGATTGATGTACCACCTGGGAAAGTTAAGTGCTTATATTGTTACTTGATATTTATATAAGTATTGCATACTTTCCAAAGCATTGTCATATCCATTGTTTTTAAAATCCTTTTGAAAAATTAACTTTCCCCCCTTCCCATCAATGTTTAGGATTAGCACCTACCTGAGAAATAAATACATCTTGTTAGGTAGGAGTTACACTCTGCATGTGAGATCATGAGGCAAAAATATATATTACTTGCATTTTTAAAAAACTCAGGGGATTAGAAATACTGAGAAGATAGTAGAAACACTTGGGTTGTTAAAATATATCCAGTATTTTATAAATACACATACATACACTGTATTTTGAACTAGTTAGAATATTTTCAAAAGGTCTATTGGTGAGGCTGCTAATTAAGTTAAGAGATTGAGAGGGTGTCAGTTTTGCAGAGCAGCTATTTCTTGAGTCTTTGAAAAGGTACTCTCTTAAGTATATTATATCTTTGTTGCTTTGTGATCTCATTTTACCTTTAATTCCACAAAGATGAAGTAAGCATTTCAATTTGGCCACTATTTGAAGCGCTACAAGTTATAGATTAGCGATATCTGTATTACTGAGATTTTATTGCCATAGAAGTCTCGTAAAAGTGAATTTATTGGTGAGAAATACATTTATTTTGCAAAGTAAGTTTAATTCATGTAGGAATCTCTTTGAAAGAACTTTATTTTGCTCATTTTAAGTAGTTTATGAAGTAATGACATTTAATGGGCTGGTTTTAGTTGCTTCTTAAAGAATATTTTTTTGAATAGCTTTCCTTTGCCACCTTTCTCTTTCTGTGAGTGAACAGCAGTCAAAATCTCTTAAGATTTCCCAGCAGGAGACCTTCTAGACCTCCTTTGGTTACCATGTTGTATAAATATAAAGTTATTCTTTTCCGTTTTATAGAGAATTGTTTTCTTTACCACAGATTGGTAGTTTTCATTAACAGTCTATTTGCTCTAAAGGTTGCATTTCAAACTTCAGGTTTACAGTAGGAGAATGATGGCATAGAGGTTGTGTCTAAAATATTAATAATGGAGATTAACATACAAAGATGTACATTAGTCTAATTTAACTTCTTATGGCAAGTGTTATACTTGAAAGGTATGTTGTGTTGACAGCAAGAGAAATTCGAACTAGATGATAGGATTATAGTATATCAACTTCAAATGAAACATTTCTAAAATTATTTTTCCTAACAAATTTTAATGTATTTTCAACTTAAATCACAATTTTTCAGTGGTAGATTTGAAGTATGTTGCCTATAATATGATTAGACTATGAAAATAATACTGTCTTTGGTTGGTAATATTTTAAGCAGTGCATTTTCTTGTTAGGAATCTAATTGGATTAGATCTCTAATGGAATACTTGGTTCTATAAGATTTCAATTATGTTTTTAGAAATATTAGTGGCTCTAAGAGACAACACAGTGTCCTTACTTTGTATGAGTTGAGGGCTTTTTTTGGTTTATAAACTGAGTTGCATATTTATTTCTAACTACCTGAAATAGGGAGTTACAGTGTCCTCGGACAGAAGTCCCAAGAGGGTTCTGTATTGGCGTGGTCTTTAATATAACCAGATAGCAGGCCTCTCTGCCTACCAACTGAAAATCAAAGGCATTGAGTATTCCAATTTCGAACAGAACAGCAGCTTTAAAAGTTATCCGGACTATGAGTTTTCTTTTCTAGACATGTCTACAGGGGGAAAAAATGGCTTTTGGATAGAGCTAAAGTCTTCTATTTTATGTTCTAATAACATGAATTTGTGATTTTTATAGTAAAAGAAAGAAATGATTATTCCCCCAAGGCTCCCATCAGTATCAAGGCCGTGTCATTCTTCTTTCTTTCCTTAAACTTTGCCATCAATTTATAGTAGCTTATTAATTGAAAAACCTTGCCTTTGTAAATATGAGCAAGTAAATTTTGAATCTCTGCTGATTTTCCCCGAAAGTTTGAATCCAAATATACAGACTTTGGCAGATATGTCCCCAATAGTAATTTGGATATATGCAAATTATAAACAGTTAACAACTGATTCATCTTGCATATTATCTTATACAGTATATATGTTTACTATAACTATATAAATTTGTTTTTAAAATGAGTTTTGCATTTAAATTTTTTCTAAATCTAACTTTTATGTACCCCTGATACTTCAGGTAGCCTTAGCTCTTGAGAAATTTGGTTTTATAATTTGTATGACATTATCTCATTAATCTTATATACTTAGATCAAGGTAATTTAAAAAATAACATCTCATAGTTCTATCACAGAGCCTCATATGATGTAAACTGCTGTTTCTAATATCTCACTGTATCTTAACATCTTTAGTGTTATGCTTTAACTTTTCTTTTGTCCTATTAATAAAATGTTTAACCCTTGGAGATGGTAGATACAACAGACTTTGATAAACTTATGTCTCTTGGGGAGAAAAAATATCCTGATCCTATTAATGAATTGGTTTTGTAACTGAAAACGTATGGCTAGTTTTGTCTGTTTAGTTGAGTAAGCCTACTGCTTTGACACTTTTAGCCTATTCAGTTCACATTGCTCCCAGTTTTTAATATTCTCAGGTGTTTCTTTGTGTCTCTGCAGACGGTGTACTTGACCTATCCACTAAGAAAAGTCCGTGTGCTGGCAGCACTTCCCTGAGCCATTCTCCAGGCTGCTCCAGTACTCAAGGGAACGGGTAAGGGACAATATTTATGGCTTTCCACAGTTTTATAGGGGACAGTTTATCAAAGATTGATGCCAGTCTCCCTTGTATGTTTTAAAACAGTCCATTAGAATAACACTCCTATGGTGGGTTACAGTCCATGGGTTCACAGAGTCGGACACAACTAAGCGACTAACACTTATAGGTGGACCGTTAGTAAAATTACTTTTAGTCTGTCAATCAAGTAAAGGCACAATCTATGAAATCTAGAATTGGCAAGTATAGTCAATTTTGCCCGTTTAGTACAAATAGTAAATAATTAGGAATATGGCAAGAATGTCTTTGGGTTTTTTGTTGTTGAGTGTTGAGGAATATGAACCCAACCTAAATAATTCCAGAGTTCACATGTAAAGGCACTGTTTTGTATGCTGAAGTTGTTGAATGAAAGTTGGGTTCCAATCTTTAACTTGGTGTTGCTAATGGAGTATAGGGGCTATTCGTTTTTTCCTTGGCTTGGTTTGGTTTGGTTTGGTTTATTGATTTGAACTGCAATTTTAACTCTTGTGTGGCAGTTCAGAAAATAATTGTGTGTATTTTTTGTTTTTGATTAGATAAGACTGGTTGTCGGTGTTGATAGATAACCATCTTAAGCTTCCAAGACATTATTACATGATCAGTTTTGAGAACTATTACCAGACTAAAGAGGATTTCTAACCACCCAATTTTATAGTGTAAGAATTATCTAATTCTCTCTGTATGTGTACATAGTAGCCATTTTTAAAAGTCATATATTAAGATGCTTAGATGCCATATTGGGAAGGCATTTCATAAAACTGTGTTGTGACCAAAAATGAGCTTCATCTAGATATGAAACATAGTTAATTATTTAGGTTTATTTAAATCTTAGAATGTCAACATGGGGAAGATATTTAGGTATCAAAGGAGTAAGTAGGCACTAAATGGACTAACCTTTTCCAGCTTACTCTTAATTACCTTCAAATCGAAGGATTCCTTTACTGACTTCTAAAATGCTCCCTTTATTTTCTCTAAAATTCCATCATCTTCCTTTTTCTCTCCTCCTTTATTCAGTCTAAAAGTTAACACTAATTTAATTCATTTTGCATAGTTTACTAATCATTTTTTTTCTTAAGCCCTTTTTTCACTATAGTTCATACTATATATATATCTAAGTCATCATGGTCCCAAATCATTTGGTTCCATTTATATATCAAAAAGCTTGAGTTGTGTAAACAAGGACACGTGTAGAAGCCTAAGTGCTGTTTGCATAAATACATCCCTTGTATAAGATTTTCTTTAAACTTGGCCACCAGATCTGTGTACTGTATGGTTGAAATTGCTGTGTTTGTCCCTCTGAATGGAAAGCAAATGCACTCATTGTGGTCGAGTTTTCTGGAAGACGAAAGCACCAACAGTACTGCCTGCCTTTTAGTTGAATTGTCATCCTTATTATATTATTTACTGGTAACAGCAGAGTCCCTGTAGACTTTCGGAAAACATAGCTGATTTACCATTATTTCTGCAAAGTTCTGCTTTTGTGCCTAGCTAATGTAATTATTCCCCTTGGGCATGCTTTAGCAGTTACCAGTTTTATCATTGATAAATCCTTCTCTACTGTAAGAATGAAAACCTTATGAATTAACTTTATGTCAGTAGTTGATTTTTTTTTAAGCATTATTTGAAAGTAACCCACTTAAAATTTCAAGATCAGTGCTTGGTATTTTAAGAAGAAGGTTTCCTTCAACTAAAGAAAATGCTAAAAAATTGTTTCTATAACTCTGACAATAATTACTTTGAATAGAACTTAAGGAACAAAGTTTTTGGGAAAATAAAGGGCAGTTTCTTTAAAGCTTGGATTATTTCAAATGGAAAAATGAGTGGTATTTGTGTATCTGCAACAAATAGTGTTTTAAATGAAGAAATGTGGTAAGTTATAATTTGATGGGTAAAAATTTCATTGCTTTGGTTTGGGGTTCCCCCCCCTACCGTGGGGCTGGTAGCCATATTTTTTTTTCCCAAGCAAAATAAGAAATGTCATTTGGAGTTGCCTGATTTTTGATAAGAACATCAACTTGTTTGTGGGAATAAATGAGCAGTTATCTGTGGGTTCCACCAATGTAAATTGTTCGTTTTATAGCTGATTGTCATGAATGTTGAATATGTTGCATTAAAATAAATAATTTGGCTTACTCTTTTATTACTGTACTTGTTTAGTGGTAACGTCACGTTGGTAACACAATTCTTTGTAGTATGGAGACTTGATGATTACTTTGTAATTAGTAATTAAGGTGCTATTTTCAGACAGTTGCGCGAAACTTTTTCTCCGAATATTTGTGAACCCAACCAGAGACTAGCTGACAGGTTTAATTTTTCTTTGCCCAAAAGCTCCTGGTTTTTTTTCTTTTTCTTTTTTTGTTTTTTGCTTTTGTTTTTGTTTTTTTGTGAACAAGTTTAAAACTAACTGCTGAGACCATTTTTTTTTTTAATTTTAGAGAAAATAAATAAATAACACAAAGTGATGTTACCCAAGCAAGGCGTTCTAATAAAGGAGTGGTCCCCTCACCCATCCCTCCCTACCTGTGCAAGTCCTGCTCACATCAGTTTCCTTCCATCCAATTAGGCGACCTGGGAGACCCAGCCAGTACCGCCCAGACGGACTTCGGAGTGGTGATGGGGTACCTCCAAGAAGCTTACAGGATGGAACCAGGGAAGGTTTTGGACACTCCACATCACTCAAAGTTCCACTGGCTCGATCCCTGCAGATTAGTGAAGAACTACTGAGCAGAAACCAATTGTCCACAGCTGCCAGCCTTGGGCCGTCTGGATTACAGAATCATGGACAGCACTTAATATTATCCAGGGAAGCCTCTTGGGCAAAACCACATTATGAGTTCAACCTCAGCCGTATGAAGTTCAGGGGAAATGGTGCACTCAACAACATCAGTGACCTTCCTTTTCTTGCAGAAAACTCTGCCTTTCCAAAAATGGCACTTCAAGCAAAACAAGATGGGAAAAAGGATGTGAGCCATTCATCTCCTGTAGATTTAAAGATACCACAAGTTCGAGGAATGGATCTTTCTTGGGAATCTCGCACTGGTGATCAGTACAGCTATAGCTCTTTGGTAATGGGTTCACAAACGGAGAGCGCGCTTAGTAAAAAATTAAGGGCTATTCTTCCAAAACAAAATAGAAAAAGCATGTTAGATGCTGGACCCGATTCTTGGGGCTCAGATGCTGAGCAGTCTACCTCTGGACAGCCATATCCCACATCGGATCAAGAAGGAGATCCTGGCTCCAAGCAGCCTCGGAAGAAAAGAGGGCGTTACAGACAGTACAACAGTGAGATACTGGAGGAAGCAATCTCAGTGGTTATGAGTGGAAAAATGAGTGTTTCCAAAGCTCAGAGTATTTATGGGATTCCCCACAGTACACTGGAGTACAAAGTAAAGGAGAGGCTGGGCACTTTGAAAAACCCTCCAAAGAAAAAGATGAAGTTAATGAGGTCGGAGGGGCCAGATGTTTCTGTAAAGATTGAATTAGATCCCCAGGGAGAGGCAGCACAAAGTGCAAATGAATCAAAACATGAGTAGGAATACTGTAGAGTGCCAATTACTGTACACACTGGGTGAGCACTGCTGCGTTGTTCAGCTGTCGTGGCTGCGCCTAACTTCATTTCTGTGACACTCGTTTCTTTGCAGACTTTGCATTGACCTGTGTGTACAGAGATGAAAGGTGCATTCTGAATGTTGCATATTTTAAATTTTTCATGTGCAGTATGGCTCGAGATATTGTTTGGCCTTTTTGCATGTTTCTCTACAAAAGAGAATTGAGTTACCTCACAGAGAACAGATACATGGAAGTGGACTCCTTGCCTGTAGAGCCTGCATGCTTTTCTTTCTTTTTTTTTCCTTAAGTTATATTTGCCTTTATTTAAAAAGAAAAGAAAAAAGCCCCCTTTTAGAAACCACCTGTCGTTTTGGGAGCTTTATCACTGCAAATTGGAAAGCCATCTTATAAAATTATTTACATTTTTTTCTTCAGAGATTCAACTAATTTAAGGGTTAAACTGAAGAAACTAAGGACAATGAACCTTTGAATTTAAGAAATTTGACTGTTCAATGATAAATAATTCTTTGGATCAATTAACATTTTTATGGTTTCCCTTCTCACTGTTAAGTTTACTTAACAAATTAGCAATCTGTTTAGTGCTCACCCAGAGGGGAAGGAGGTGGAAAATGTGCACACACTACCTTCAGAAATGCTTCGGTTAATTACGTTGTAACACTACCTTTGCTGTAATTTCATTTGGGATTTTCTAAGGGTAGAATTTGGTCTCACCCGACAAGTGAGGATATAGCCTTATCTCATGGAGGACGAGCTCCGTTCTTACTCAGGAGCAGTCAGGGTACACTTCATAAAACAATAGAGGATGCCTCATTTTAGCAAACTAAGTTTCTTTGTATTCTTAAATCTTTTTACAGATTTGATCATGTGCTAACTAACGACTGAATGTCAGTTGCAGCAACTATTTTAAAATTTTTAAGATCTGTTTGTTGGGGGGATGGGAGAAATAGGGGGTAAATGTGTGTGAGTAATTATAATAATGCGAAAGTGGTATCTAGATTTTACAGCCTCAGTAATCTGCTCAAATATCCACACAAGTGAAGAATCTGTGTTTGTGGTGAGAGAAAAAAACACAAACCCAAGGTAACCTAATGTGATTTAGGTTGCATTTCACTTCTAACAATAATTCAATCAGAAATCAAGCTCCTTAGCAATTCTTTTTTAACTAATTCAAATACTAATACAAGGTGGGCAGGGATTTTTAGTTTTTAATTTAATTTGTTGTTTTGAACTTTTTTTGGCATCCTACATACTATCCCTTTCTCTACTTTTCTGCTATTTAGCTGATTTTTATGGTTGTTTAGCACACCGTTAGCACAGGGCCTTCCAGATTATGTTCTGTATAAGCACTCCTTAACATCTAAGCTTTTTTTTTTTTGAGATGGGCTTTTAAAATCACACTGATAAGGCTTGTGACATTTATTTTCTACAGTTTCTTGTGCAAGAACAACAGGTAAATAAAGCCCATGAAATTTAATTTTGCATCGTGACCAAATTAAAATTACTCTTTCTTCAAAACAAAATCTACCATACATGACCCTATATTCTTACCTACTGAAAAAGGTGATCAGGCCCTTCTAAATGCTTAACCAAAAACAAACCCCAAAAAGTCATTGGAATTTTTTTGGTGAAATAAAATCAAACTGGGAGCGTTAAGTTGAGGTTAATGATTTCTGATGGATACTAACAGTTTGAGGAGTAGGTCCAGATATTCCCAAGGCATAAATTCTTGCCTGGAAACTTTGGAGCAGTTAATTAGGTTAACGATAGTTTTTCCTTGGCACCCTTTGTGTTCAAAGGTTAGGCACACCATTGCTGTTATTAAAATACACACATTCTTGGCATAGCCTGGGCTTGGGTTCCTCTTTTGGTTTGGTTATTATGTGTAGCAGTTTGATCGGTGGATGACTGAGCCTGTTTCCTCTTAGTTTGCTAGTCTTCTCAGCAGAAAAAGCAGTTTGGGTTCAGAGCAGTGTATGACTCTGCAGTATTTTCTAGCCTAGCTGGAAGTTGCAATAAAAATACTTAATGAAATGTATGGTTTTCATCTGCAGTTGAAGGAAGTAGTAGAAGTTTTGCTAAAAGCAAAGGACTAAGCTTATGAAGGAACGCCTCCTTTGTTCCACACTCGATTTGTCACACACAATTAATTGTAACCATGGTGCCTTTTTGCATGATGTTTGGGGGCATTCTATAGCCCAGCATTGCTGCAGAAAGGTCCTTTGAGCAATTAATTTGTGCTTCTTTTTAATCCCCTCAGAAAGGCATCAATAAGGCCCATTAAAAAATCTGGCCCTAAAAGTTCAACTTTTGTAGAGTTTTACTGTTCAGAGAGGTTTTAATCCCATGTGGTAGTCTCTAAAGTGACGTATGAGTTGAGTTATGTAAATTTTGTCATTGTAGTGTAATGGAGTGATCATTTTACTAACATAAATATTTTCTATGTGTGTTTCAGTGGATGACAATCGAGCAGCAGAAGAATGGTGTGCCTACCCTTTAATGCTGCAGTTTAAATAAGAGAACTTGTATTGTGTCATTTCAGATTGTAGGCTGAGAGTTGTAAATAGTGAAAATTTGAGTACTTCTATTATTTGTTTTGGTTAGAAAGTGAATTTAAAAAACAAACCAAACTCTAAACTTTCTCAGATTAAAAGTCCTGAGACCTGAAGATTGTAATATTCATGTCTGTGAAGCTTTTAAACATTACACTTGAGATCAGTCATGACTTGATATTCAGGTAAATTTTCTTTTCCAAGAAGCTTTTGAATAAGCATATTTCCTCCAAAGGTCGGTTGGTCTCTCTCTTTTTCCTTTTGAGTGTAGATTATTTTAAAGCACTAATTGCATTACATTGGTAACTGCAATATAAAATAGCCATTATTGTTTTGTGAAGCATGGTTGAAATTAGATAGTGGTCCCTTTTAAATTTCATGAGCCTCTCAAAAAAAAAAAACTTTAAAAAAAATACAGAAAGCTGCTGAATATTTCAAAAGATATATATTTTACCTTATTGTAGGTTTTGTAAAGTTAGTTTGTAATATTCAGGTGCACTTTTAATGTTAAATTTTGTGTTCAGAGTTCCATTATACCACGTGTTCCTTGGATGTGGCTCGTCACATGGCTGGCTCTCAGTCTTGGTGCCGCAGTGATCCCGTAATATTTGATTTCCCTCTTGATTTGCCACTATTCTGTATTGGCACTTTCAGTGTAGATATTCTAGTTTGGGGACATCCTCATAAATGTGTAATAGCTATTGGTCCATTCGCATGCTTAATTTCTGCTAATCAGAGTTTTGCATGGCCCAAACAACAGTTGACCATTTTTATGGTATGGGAAAGTATAGTTCACAACTATCTTTGTCACAAAAGCCTTTTCTCCTTTCATTTTCCAGTAGGCAGATGATGACATTACTTCAACTGTATATTATTCAAACTAATGTTAGAGAGAGAGAGTGTATTTAAAATCAATTGCTACATTTTTTTATGAGAAAACATAGATATAGAATAGATAAGCTATGGCACTATAAAGTCAAAAAACACTAATTCTGTGGAAGGATTTCTAGGTGGTATTTTTATCATTAGCATTCTCACTTCTGAAACAGTCATCAAGCTTGACAGTAACGTATTTATCATTTGTTCAGAAGGCTTACAAGTGACTGAACTGTGTTTGTGATGAGCTATACACTTTTTTTCTGTTCCCCAAATACCATGAAGGACAAGGTCTCTCTTTCAGGAAAAATAATTTATATTTGTGTATAATACTTTTTAATGTTAAGTTTGTTGTTATTCTGAAGTTTAGATGTTGCTTGACAAACCTTGGCTGCAGCAGATCATGGATATGAGTAAGGCTTTGTGTGATAATAGGGGTCCTTATGTGAAGTTAATTACTGTTCGGTTCTGGTGAGCAAGCTCAACAAGTGTAAAGTGTATATTAGCTTTATTTGGTACACTTTTACTTTACAATATTGAAGTGCTTTTAGAACTCTGGTTATCTTATATAAACCATTACCTCAATCAATTGGCATTTCCATTCCCCAGCATTTTACCTGAGCTATTTATAAGATGAGCTATATGGGATCAGATAGTAAAATAGTAAGGCACAATGAGAAGTTTAGTTCCCAATTTTCTGGAGAGAACTCTAAATTAGACTAAAAATGACTACCTGCAAAGGCTCATACCATAACTACCTTTTGTCATTAGGCAGTACGTAGCAGCCTTGGAGCTGCTAGTGAGCTGCGTGTTCTCCCCCTGCCCCAAGTAAGCACATGGTGCGAGGCTTGGCTAAGCCTTTGTGACTCTTTATATTTCATTGACCCATAATAGTGACGCTTGGATTCAGTCAGTTATTTTTATAAAACAAATTATTGAGTCAGCCCAGTGTCAGAACCTGAAATTATTTTGAGTAGTTACAGCTGATATGACAGCTCAGTGTCATTTTCTAAGAGCTGTTATCTCTGTAGGTTTAGTTTTGAAACGACACATCTTTCTTTTGTAATTATTCTTTCTTTAAATGCCAGAGTTTGTTTTTATGTGACCCACCCTTTTCTATGTATTCAGGTTGCTGTCGTTGGTGATGGAATATGGCAATAGACTGAATTGCTCTACTTAGTCTTTTATAGGAGACATTAAAAGTTATAGGTTAAAATTTGACCTTGATGAAAATAGCAAAGATTGTTTTCCTTGTTACTTTCCATTATAATTAGGTCTTCATTAATACTATGGTCAGGCCAGTGTTATCAAACTTAATGGCTTTAACCAAACAGCCCATTTGGAAACTTGATTAAGCTATATAAGGATTTTTTTTTTTAATCTAATTGCTTTCAAGCACTACTGAAAAGGAAAAAAGTATAATCGTGGTACAAGGAATGCAGACCTCCAAAGTCATCTTAGTTTTTTTCTGGATACATTCTGTCCTTGAGACTTGAGTAGGATTTGTGAACACGGTGACTGAAGGGAAAATAGAGGAAATTCTTTTCATATTCTCTGTCTCTCATTCCCAAATAAACTCGCAGTTGCTTTTTAAAGAAGCAGACATTGGCCCTGTAGCTGTGTGCCCTAAGTGTTATGAAGGAGATTGGAAGAGGGAGTTGGGAAGTAGGGTGGGGGGGGAGTAAGTAAAGTTGAAGAAAGGATTCTGCCCTATAACTAACTAAAACTGAGTCGCAGGATAGGGCACATGGGACAGTTAGGCCGCCTTCATTTGATAGTCAGAAAAATCTTCTAGATTATTTGAAAAGTGAGAATCAAGACAAATAAATGTTGGCTTGACAGATAACAAAATTTGAGTTAATTCTGCAACTATTGGGGGGGTAATTTTAAGGTTTCCAGTTCACGTAGAGCTATATCAAAAGCCGAAAAGCAAGCACTTTTAGTTAATCGTAGATTTATCGGATGTAGCAAATATTATATCATAATATTTAATCTTTATTGTTTGAATATGAAAATAAACTCTTTACCCCATCTTGAACTGTCACTGAGCAGGTTCAAGATGGTGTTTTCAACACTGGAAATGACCCTACACACATACCAAAAAAATCTAAAGCAGTTAAGACATATTTTAAGATCCATACCTCTTAGACTTTGTAGATTTATCTTGGGAAAGAATTTATGAACCTGTAACCAGTATTAGTGCAGTCTTGGGTTCCTTGTTCTGCATAATTGCACCCTTTCTCAGGTATGTCCTGAAAACATAAATTTTAAAATAATCTCTTTAGAGATTAGATTCTCAGTGGATAGTGTGTAAGGGGACTGGGGTGGGGGGGCGGCGGGAGGGTTGGACACAGGACACTGACACAGTAGAGCAGGGATTTTTAACATACAATCGCCAAATAGAATTTCAATCCGGAATATTTTACCCCCTCAGAAGGAGTTGAATAACATCTCTTATTTGGTGACTACTCGGTGCTACACTCCTAAAAGTCTTTTCTTTCAATCCAGGTAACTTTTCCCTGCTTGGTGGAAGGGTATATAGTGAACTTTACTGTCACTTAGGAAAGCACTTGTCTGAAATGTTTAAAGTACTAGAAAAGGGATAATTCAGCACTTTTTCTGTTACAACACTAAAGTCTTAATTTATCTTCAGAGTCTTAGGTACTGTAAGTTTTAGGGTGATTATTTAAAAATATAAAACATATTACATACTATGGGATCAGATCACATTTATACAAATAATTCTTGTCTTAATTTTTTAAAAGACAATAACATTTTGTACCTTTCAAGCAATTCCAAGTGACTGCCTCATTTTCCCCATTTCATTAAGCATTTCAGGCTGAGAATTTGGAATTTGAGAGGAGGTGAGGGGGAAATTCCCCAAAATGAAAAATTGTGTCAGACAGTTTTAGAAAAATAAATCATTAGGAAAATGGGTAGGGATTCTCTCTCCCTTTAAGTCTTCAGGGAATGAGCAGTATTTAGAATCTTTGGCTGAAATTCAAGCCTTTTTACTGTGTAAATTTTTAATATTAATTCACTGACATGCTTTTTACATCAGAGGACTGAAAATGGATCTTAATGTTTTTAAGTTGTGGAAGGGTATATTTCTAAAATGAGGGGGGGATAATTAACTAGGTTAGTATACCAGCATTAGTAAGTTTAAGGAATTTTAGTATGTAATAGCAAAGTGTTTGATTAAAAGTCTAATCCTATATTGCTAGTCAAAATTAGTTACATTCTGATCTAGGAAAGATATAGTCATTGGATATTGATATGCTGTGCTGTCAGAAAACCAGACTAAGATAGAAACCTTTATCTGACTCCCACATGTTGCTTGTTCTGATGGGATGTATACTTTACAGCAGCTTATTGCTGCTTTGAGAAGAAATGTATAAACTATACATTTGGAGTGTTTGCATATAATTCTTTATAACCTCCACTTTAAACTGTCAGACATTGGTATTTTATCAGTCCACACTGTTAAATAAAGCTAATGTTCTTAGGAATCCAACTTGTACACACTGTTTAAAAACCCTCAGGGACAGTTTACACACTATTCTCACTCAATTCAGGTACTTTGATGCTATTCTTAAACCTAACAGTGACTTGTATTTTTCTGTTTTGCTTTTATTTTGACGTGCTGGTAGCACATCCTTGATGAATGTCAACTTAAAAAACTCAGTTCAGGTATCCAGGTATAACTCAGCCAAACAGATTTTAAAGCTGCATATAACTCTCCAGCACACGGTGCCTCACACTCTTATAGTGGCATTCTATATATTCAGTTATTACTACTGAGCAGATAATATGGGGGTTCCTGTTAACAGTGTATTTAAAAAAACAAAACATGCATAAATGTATAGCCAGCACATGCAACACACATATACACAGTTCAACTATATATTTTTAAATGCCACTAATAGCCAGCACAATTAAATGACATTCCTTGCTGCCTCTGTAAAATATGACAGATGCAGTTCTTCCTCAATGTGGCTCTTGCTTCTTCACCATACTACTACTAAATTCAAGCACTGGTCCTTGGGTGTCTGACCTCTACATTCTAGTTTATGCAATGTCTTTAGAGAATTCTGTGCACTGGCCACTGTGATGGAACCATTGGGCCAGGAGTGCTCTGAGTTTATTAGTAGTGATTCTGCCAAAGTTGGTGTTGTAACATGAGTATGTAAATGTCAAAAAATTAGCAGAGGTCTAGGACTACATATCAGCAGACAGTTTTGTCAGTATATTTTGTAGCCTAGAAGCCCTCAATGACAAGTTTCTGATGTGAAGTTCTAATTCCAGCTTTAGCCTTTGCATCTTTTAATGTTAAGACTTGTCTGCTAGAGATCTTTATTCTTTAAAATTACTTTTGTTTTCTGCAGTACTATCTGTGGTTAACAAAACAGATTATTCCTCTGCTTTAATATTTGATATCTTACATCTAAAAGGCATGCTCCGTATATAAAACCTGAAACCTTTGAAGATACAGAAAACGGCATCTTTCAGATTTCTAGAAGTTTGAGTGTCATGCAACAAAACAGGAACCCCCTTTACTCTTATGGACCTCATTTCAATATACTGTTTACAGTTTGACGGAATTGTATAATTTAATATTTCTCTTGTACTGTAGTTTATATTTATTTACAGATTTTTTTGTACGGTGTGATTTGAACTTTTTGTTCCTTGCTATGATCAATGTTTATGTAGTAGAGCACTTACGATCACAAATTAAGTTCTTTGGTTTGATTGCACTACATTAAATTTTTTTAATGCAGTTCTGATTTTTGACTGGACTAAAATAAGCTGTGTCTTAATGTATGTGATGAGTACTTAAAATTTTAATCCATGTGGTCCCCCCCTTTTTTTTTGCATTGTATGTCAGATGCGCTAGTTCTTCCGTGCATGTGTAAGAGTTAATGGTTCCATTGTATTATTTGACCATGACATTTTGGAGAAACATTCCCAGCTGTAATGTTGTGTATGGTAGTTCTCACTGGATGCTAGACTTTTCAAAACCACTATTCTTCTAATAAATTTTGTTGTGAAAACTGTTTTAAAAGCTTGGTTTCTACTTCTTAAGGGTATAATGCTCTTAAAAAAATCCACAAAGGGGGTAAGATTTCGAGGTACACTATAAATGCACGTGGTAATCAAAGTTTGTTTTTTTTTTTCCTTGGTGATAATTTATTTCCATGAAATCTCTTAGATAACCAGAAATTGCTGCTTCAGTATTTGGATTCGGTACTGCCTTCTAACTGTCTTTACTAATTTGATACTCCCCTACCTCAGTTCTCTGAATTGGATTATTCACTGTTTTCAGCTCAACAAAGTATATTGATAATTTTCGTAATACCTGCTTGCTGAACTTAATTTTTCATAATTTTATTACAGTAAAACTCTAATCTGGGATTACTTGCCAAGAATAATGATTGATGCATTTTTGTTTGCTCTGAAAGCACTGTCAGTCAATTAAGGTTATTTTAGCAGTTCTGATTCTTGGGAGAAGGCTGGTATTTCCTTTTATCAGCATGTATGTCATTCAGCATTAACTTTGTGGTTTTAGAAACTAGGGATATAAAAAAGTTTTTTATTACAGAATGATTTCCATTGTCAGATGGTTAAAGAACAGCTGAATTATAGTGATAAAGATAGAAATGATAAACCAAATGTTTTAGAAAGCTGCTTTTTCAAGCTTGTGATATGTAGTATAAGCTAGTTGAAGTGATTTTCAGTCACTTCTAATGGCATTTTATATTTTTTAATGTTATTGTTGGTCTAGGTTATCTTTTAGTTAATATTTGTCTCATTTCTTTGGCTGCCTCGCTAGCACTTTTCTACCTTCTGGCTTGATGTTTATAAAACTGGAAACTTTGCTGGCACTACAGGCTTGTTCGTTGGCTTCACGTGGCCCCTTTACTCAGTTACGTCATGTGTCTGTAGAATGTTTTTCTGAAAACCTAAGTATTATTTCTTTGTACAAAACTGTGGCTACATGTTTCTTGTCATTATCCATTTTTAACTGGTGACCAGGTCAGTTGTGGTAGGATTTTAATCTGGCATCTCATCAGTGAACTTATCCTAGTGATCCTATCTTCATGTTGATAGCTCTTCAATTATGACCTGATTTTTAAAAAGGACTTATTTCTTCTAACCCAAAATTTTCTCCTCTGATTTTGCTGATACTTTGACATTAATTCAAGAACTCTTAGGAATCAGAAATCACATAAGGGAAATGGTGTGCAAAATGGTCTCTGCTTTCTGAGTTGTGGAGTTATTTTTTCCTCAAGGACTGTGAATTTCTCTCCCAAGACACTTGTATTCAAATGTAAAAACATAACTCAAGTCATAAGATGTTAGATTTTGTATCTGAAATGAGTGAAAATCCTTTTCTTAGCAATGTGTAAAGTCACATAAGAGATAGCTGTTCTTATACTCGATTATCACTTTGTCATTATGTGCTTCTAAGTGGTAAGCATTTAATACAGAATTTTATTCATCATATTCACCCTTTAAGTTGGATGTTTTGCTGTTTAGGGAGAAATGGTAGTGTTGGTATCAAACTGTGTTTGTAACTAGAGTAGACAGGCTTGTTTTCAGAGGTTAGTGGAAAAAAAGTGTTCTCAAAACATTTTTTATTTTGTTTATTTTTTTTCCAAAAAATACTTTGTTTACTTATTTATTGGGCACATGGCACATGGAGTCTTAGTTCCACAACCAGGGATCGAACCCTTGCCCCCCTGCATTGGGACCTCAGAGTCTTAACCACTGGACCACCAGGGAAGTCCTCTGGAAACATTTTAAAAGATAACATGAATATGTAATGAGTGCTTTAAGTCATAATTTGGTTAGAGTTCAGCTTGGAAAGTAAGCGAAAGTGTATTAAAATCTATAGGTATGAAATCTTTGTAGGCATGTTGTTGTTGACTCGTAGTTTTAAAATATTAATTGCACTGTTCTTGCCAATTTTATTTGATCAGCAGTATGGAGTGATATGGAATTATTTGGTAATATAAATTCTTGCAATTTGGTATACTAGAAAGATCACTTGCTTTTTCATCTGTAAAGTGAGAATGCTGTCCTGTATGCCTTTTAGGCCCTATTTAAAACTCTGTGCCTATTAAAACTGCAATTTTCTGTTGAATGTGAGGCAGATACACCAATTGTATCTGTTCAAATATTGAGTAATACGGTAGCAACCCTTTATTGAATACTAGGGTCTTATAAACCTTAGGTCTTATCTTTGCATTTGCAGCATTTTCAAAAAGAACAAAAGAATAGGTCTGAATTTCATTTTAGATGGCTTTTATTTAAAATAAGTCCATTTTGTTACATTTTTGTTATAAACTATGAATGTGATGATCTTTTTGCAAAAATTAACTTAAGCAGTTACTTTTTATTCTGATTAATTTTAAAGTATTGATATGTTCATAATTTTTGTTTCTTTTGTGTGCAGGCTAGTTCTGCTTTGAATGTTAGAGCGCAAAGAGTTCTGGGGCTCATTGGATGCAATTTGTTTCAATCAAAATCAGTCTTTTAACAGTACAGATGCCTGAGTCAGTTTATAAGATTGAGACAAACATGTTATATATTTTCAAATTGTAACACAGGAGGTTTTTGGGGGGAGGTGTTGCATTTTTTAAGTTCATTTATTCAGCAAATCTTTTTTTTCCTAATTCTGTCAAAAGACATATAATTAGTTTTAACCATTTTTAAGTGTATAATTTAGTAGTGTTGTGTATATTCACATTGCTGTGACCACAGGAGGTATTTTATTAACCCACTGATTAAACACTGTTGGTTCCACCCTAATCTTTTATTTTTAAAATGAAAAACATGGAACTTGGGGTCTTTTGGGGACTTGTCCGCTCTCCTAACATATAATGAGTTGCCCTTAACATGATTGCAAACCATTATACTTATCTTTATACCACTTTGGCACCCTTAACCTAGAATTAAAGTGAAGGATTTTATAATTTCCTTTTAGATTCACTTTTAACTAATTAAATCAGCTATTAATTTAGTTTCATTTTTGAATAAATAAATTACATTGCTTTTTAGGAGGAGAATTTAATCTGTATTATGAAATTGCCAGTAAAGAAATGTGAGGTATTTAAAACTTCTTTGTTAAATAGAAATAAGCATTGTTGACTCTGTGATGGAAGAGGTGAATCTTGAAGAGTAGGTAGAGCATCGAAGAGTGGAGAATACTTCAAGTTTAAGAGAGAGAATTTGATGAGCCTGGCTTAAAATCCTAGCCTTTGTACTTTCTTAGAACATGGTCTTGAACAGTTACTGAGCCTTTCTGAACCTCAGTTTTCATTTGAGTAATAGGGGTTTATACCACCCACCTCAGAGATTTGCTTTGAGGCTTAAATAAAATTCTGTATGTACAGTACTTAGCACTATGCCAGGCTTTTTGCAAGTGCTCAATAAATGAGAGTTAGAGAAATCACCTGGTAGTTAATTTAGTGTGAGGGGTAAAAAGAGTGAGAAAATCAGTTTGAAAATTGTGGAGGAAGTTGTTTACATTAATTAAAACTTTGAATGTGAGGCAGGTGAGTTTGTATTAGACCAGGACGTTGTCCAGCCAATCTTGTTTTAACTCTTAACTTGTTTTAACTTTAATCAGAGACATAGAAATGGTAGAACTACAGTTGAAACATGAAATGCTGCTTTTCTGATTGCTTTGTCCTATTTCAGAGAAATGTTATCAAACTACCAATAATTTTTTGTTTCTTTTCAAAGATTAAATAGAATAAAAGTTGTTTGGAAAGTAGATGTTTAAAAAGTATAAAGTTACATAGAATTTATCCTCCTTTCCATTATTTGTAGTTTTTTTTATTTTCAGGGTTGAAATTTTACATGCTTTGAATTTGCAGATTTTTCTTTTTTTGTGGTGGTAGTTTGAAAAACACAGTGTAAGAGCTAGGTGGGATGGTGGAGATGTGTGTGTGCTTGTGTGTTTAATCATCAGACCTTTAGTTTTCCTATAAAAGAATTTGGGGACTACACTGCCTTTTTAATGAGATTCTATTTACACTCTTGCTGAATGGGGGTTCTGTGCATTTCAAACATATCCTAGCTAGCACAGTTTAAAAGTGTTCATTTCAGTGTCTGTTAAAATGACTTGAGACGTTTTCCCCAGGAAAAACCTAGTAGTGTAATTTTAGCTAGATAGAAATGGACTAAGAAGAAAATAATCAGGATAGCAGATTCTTGTGAGGTGCTAGGAATTGGTGAGTCTGTGTAAACCAGCTTTTCAAACTTTAATCAGCTGGTTATAGCTTACTAGTAAATACAAGATCAGGGAGTTCTAAACATTTTAAAAATACATTAAAAAGAAGAAAAGCCAATCAGAGAACATAGCATAATACACATAAATACTGTTTTGTTGAATCTTATATGTTACAATACACATCCAAACTAGAACGTTGTGTATTGAGTCATTTATTTCTTGTTCTTGGCTTCAGAAAGTCTGCTGCTAAGTTGCTTCAGTCGTGTCCAACTCTGTGCGACCCCATAGATGGCAGCCCACCAGGCTCCGCCATCCCTGGGATTCTCCAGGCAAGAACACTGGAGTGGGTTGCCATTTCCTTCTCCATCAGAAAGTCTAATTCTTCTTAAAGCCATTATGTAAACCGTACCTTTCCATCCTTTTTTTTCTCCTTTTGGTACTAGCAATCTCTGTGCCTCCAGGTAGGAGCCTATCCTCTTGCTGTCTGGCATTCAAAATTCCCTTCCGTTCCCTGCCTTGTCAATTAGATTTGAACTCATTTTCTTTGAAAACTTTTTCTTTTCCTTTCTGATTGTCAAAAATGTTTCCTCTTCCCTTTTTAGTTCCTTTGAAAAAGGAAAGAAGGAAAAAGGCCTTTGAAAAAGGTCTTAGGAAAACTATTATCACTACATAGTAATTTATTCAGTTAGTTTATTCATCACTTATGCCTGAGATGAGCTAAGCCCCAGTTTGTAGGCAGTGAAACCACCATGTTAAAAAGGCCAAAGTCCTGGACCTGTAGACAGATCCACAGTCTGCTGGAAGATGTAGCTATGTCAGCTACCGTGCCACATGAATGCTGTTTATGAAAGAGAGACAAACTGTGAGAGTAGAGTTCTAACACAGCACAGGGAGAAGGTGCTAAAGGAGAATGGACTGTGAGCAGTGGGAAGTTGACTGAAATTTTATGCAAAAAAAGTGACAGGATCAGATTTGGGCTTTAAGAAGACAGCAGTTCTGGGTGATGTACAGCAAACTCTACAATGAGGAGATTTAGTTGCAGGGAGCTTACAGTGTAGAGTTTTCCAAAGGAAGTCGAATCAGTATAGATGACGTGGATTGTATATTGGAAGCAAGAGAAGTGACAAAACTAGGGATAAACATTGAATAAACATTGGGATAGTGTTAAGTACCTAAGTTGAGTACACGTGTGTGCATGTGCATATATGTTTGCTTATATTTTGTCTCCCAGCCTTCCTAAACAAAACCTTGAATACACAGATGATTCTGCATAGTTCCCCTCACTCCAGTGTATCTCCAACAGTAGCCTTGAGTGTTTCTGGAGAAACATGGGGTAAGGGATGTTTATAAAGCAGTATTTATTCCAAGAGCACACTCCAGAGAATGGTAGCTGAAAATAGTTTTCTTATTATACTTTAAATTCTAAAATGTATATACCTCCTCTAGCAGTCATGAAGTGAACAAATAAGAAATAACACTAAAGTTTGTATAAGATACCTTAGGAATCGTTTTAAATCTTAAATCCTTTTACATTTTGCAAAGTTGTCTATGTCCTTTACATAATTGGTTAATACTTAGGAGTGCCATCATTGTGTCAATTTTAAGTGGTTTATTGTATGACACCAAAAGTAGAACTTGCCACTTTTAAGGATTATACCACAGATTTATATGGTTTCAGGCATGGAGACAAAGAACTGCAAGAGAACATGAGAAAAGATACAGACGATCCCATAAAAATCACAAAAATACTAGATAACTGCTTATTTGGATATTTATGTAATCTGCTACTTCCTCTCTTCCTTTCACTCAAAAAGAAACTGGGTATATATGTTGAAAACTTAGCACTTTATTTGTTCAGAGGGAAAAGCATTTGTGCTGCAGGACTCTGTCGTGTCCTTTTGCTTTCTGTGTGTGTCAGCTCCCCATGCCTCCTCTAGTCTTCCCTCTGCATACATGCTGCCCTGCAAGGTGATCGTTTTGGGATTTGTTAGAGGTTATTGGTGTTAAAAAGAAATACATTCCAACAGTACTGGAAATCTTGTCTAGACTGACTCCTCTCAGTTCCACTCCAGGGAAACCATACAGGGTTCTTGGTCACTGTTGGGTCTTGACAGGTGTTTCTTTCCCCTCACCTGCCTTGAACAGAGCGTCGTGACACAGTGCCTTTTCTCTCACTCGGGGAGTGAGCATCTCTCTATTCTGCCTAAACAATGGTATTTTTTTAGTCTGTCATCGTCCTAGTCATTTTAAGGAAGTTGAAGAGCAATTTCCCCCACAGAACAACATAGATTGTAATCCCCTACCTGACAGATACAAAGACAAAAAAAAAAAGAGAACTAGGCCAGACTTGCTGACTTGTCGTAAGCTCTCATGTATCCTGACCTAAAATGTCAAGTATGCTGTTCAGATCAGATCTCTCTTTAATCTGGTTTCGGTAACTCCGCGAGTCTAGGGACAGACACTTTCAGTTCAAATCAGCCCTGAGCAGAGATCTGTCTTCTTTGTCTGTAATTACTGTATTATTTTCTGAAGTCTATTTTAAAGTGTCTTCTAAGAATTTGTAGTTATAATACTCATTAATAATTTAGGTTTGTGTTCTCATCAAATGAGTATTTAGGTATATCATTTAAGGATATTTCTTCCCCTATGTCCAGAAACTATCGTTTTTAAAATATATGCCATCTAGTCCAAAGTCCCCTGTCTTTCACTGCCACTGAACCCCTCCCTTCTTTTGTTTATATTAATTAACGAAAGTTGGAGAAGGAAATGGCACCCCACTCCAGTATTCTTGCCTGGAGGATCCCATGGATGGAGGAGCCTGGTGGGCTACAGTCCATGGGGTCACAAAGAGTCGGACATGACTGAGCAACTTCACTCACTAACAAAAGTAATGTATTTAGTAATATATTTAGTCTTGCATGCAGAGCCATAACTAGGACTATAGAAACAAAAATCAATATGGTGGAGGGGGATGGCAGATAAAAATTTTTCAGAAGTAAGTAATTTGGTAGAACTGTTAATTTTGTGAGCCTGATAAATTCCTAGAGAGGAGACGGAGGCATTGGACTGTTGTGGCTAATGACACCTTGTTCTGACTTCTGACTCACCAATGTAACTTTCTGATTATATTTTGGCTTCCCATGTACATTTGCTTCTAGGGTGAAATATGTTAAAGAGTGAACATGAGGATCTCCTTGATATATTATATTTTTTATTGTAATAAAGTTGACAATCTAGCTGAATTTACAGGACATAAAAAATACAACATATAAGCCTTAAACTGCTCCTATTAATATATGTACCCCAAATAATAGCCTTTTATTAAACCCTGAGATACAGAAAAACTAGCAAACTATCCAGTAACCACTCTCTGAATTACTTCTTTTCCCTAGTTTACAGTATTCATAATGTTTTGAGCCTCTGTTCTGCCCTGTTTTTAGTAAACTTGGTTAAGAACACAGTAAACTTAGCTGTCAGAAAGGGATTGCATGTCTTGTTTTAAATCAGTAGTTCTCAACTATTCGTCCACTTCACACCTGAGCAAGATGCCGTGTTGCCATCAGCAAGAGGGACTCTCTGAGTACTCCTACAGGGTGAAAAGACACAGATACATCTTGGATTTGACCCCTCACCCAACACATACACCATCCCCCACCGTTCTGATCTCTCTTTAACGCCAATTTTGAAATCATTTTCTGTCTAAATCCATCTAAATTCTAAGTCCAAATTTAGATAATTAGGATTTCAGTTCAGTCGCTCAGTTGTGTCTGACTCTGCAGCACGCCAGGCCTCCCTGTCCATCACCAACTCCTGGAGTCCACTCAAACTCATGTCCATTGAGTCAGTGATGCCATCCAACCATCTCATCCTCTGTCATCCCTGTCTCCTCCCACCTTCAATCTTTCCCAGCCTCAGGGTCTTTTCAAGTGAGTCAGCTCTTCTCATCAGGTGGCTAAAGTATTGGAGTTTCAGCGTCAACATCAGTCTTTCTAATGAATATTCAGGACTGATCTCCTTTAGGATGGACTGGTTGGATCTCCTTGCAGTCCAAGGGACTCTCAAGAGTCTTCTCCAACACCACAGTTCAAAAGCATCAATTCTTCGGTGCTCAGCTTTCTTCATAGTCCAACTCTCACATCCATACGTGACTACTGGAAAAACCATAACCTTGACTAGACGGACCTTCATTGGCTAAGTAATGTCTCTGCTTTTTAATGTGCTGTCTAGACTGGTCATAACTTTCCTTCCAAGGAGTAAGTGTCTTTTACTTTCATAGGATTTCACCCACCTGGAAATCAGGTATTAAGCTGCCTGATTTTAAGAGGCCACTTTCTGTGAGCTTAAGAACTTTATTTCTCACTTACCACTTTTACTGTTTCTTGCTTCAGTTCAATCGCTTAGTCATGTCCAACTCTTTGCAACCCCAAGGACTGCAGCACACCAGGCTTATTAATTACCCTTTTACTTTTTCTCCCAGTTCAGTTCTGGGAAAGAAAATTTGATTGTTCAGTAGTTTACACATACAACTGTACATGGCCTTTTGAATAGTGAAAAAGACCTCCATACCCCAGGCTTATCTTCTCCACTACACACAGAAGAAGCACACACAATTTTGTCATAAACCTTAGTGTATCCCTGTATCCAGTTATGGAAGATACACAGTGTGAAATAGCCAGAGGTAGATGCACTTCCCAGTAAAGGATGAGTACTTGTCAGCAGACTTATCCAGGCCCTTGAACATACTTATATTTTCAGTGCTTAAAGGACTAGAAGTAAAGAATTAGGAAACATAATTTCAGACTATGATCTGGCAAAAATTACAACTCTTTAAGCAGGGCTAGCAGTGCGTTTTGGTGTTTTCTTGTATTTAAAGAAAAATCGAGCCAACTTGATTTACAGCTCTTGACTGTTTGGTCACTCAGTCTAAACTGTTGTCTCAAGCTTTCTCTCCCCTTCTGGTTTCCTGGGATTATCTTTTTCTCCTTTTAAGATTAGTTCTCATCCAGACATCGTTCACTCTCTCCCTCTTGGTCTTTTTTCAGTCAAAAAGAACATATTTTGGTCATCAGTGATGTTGCCTTTGCCATCGGTAGTTCTAGAGCAGATACTGAGAGACTACCTGAATCCCTCAGTTCCACGTTCTAGACTCTTAAAATTGTCATTTCAGCTCTCTGCCACATCTCTTGTTTATTTGACCTTTTACCTTAAGAGAACCTAGGCCTGGACCATCAACCATTTATATTAACCGCTGGAATGTTATCCTTTGTAAATTTAAGTGTGGCGGTATTGACAAAGTAGGCAGATTCAGCTCTGTCTAATTTCTGATCTAGAAAAATGTCATTGAGTAAATCATTAAAGATAAGATTGTGAAACAACACATCATTCTTAAACTGCGTTTCAAAGTTTTTATGAATATTATCTTATCCTTCTGCCACGCCCTTAAGAATTAGGCATTGAATTGGGCGTCGAAAGACAAAGTGTTCAAGGTCACACAGGCCATTTCTCAGTAAGTAGAGAAACTCAGCACTAATCCCGGTAGTTGTCCTCTTCTATAGCCCTCCTTTCCATTTACCAGTCCCTAGGATCTCACTGCTCTTTCGTGGTAGTGGTGAAGTGTTTCTGACTGATGAAAAATTGACTTAACTATTAGTGTCCTGTTGATGAACAGAAGAAATGTGAAATCAAGCAAGTGATTTCAAAATCTGTGATGACTTACTGTTATTTTAAAACTCTAATATAGTCAGGTGTGATGGGCATACTATGATGTCAGCTATAATCACTGAACTAATAATAAAACATAGTGCTTCTGCTTAGGTCGGGTTTGCATGAGTAGTCTGTAGGACAAACTCGGCCCTCTCTGATTTCCTTATTTGCTCTTTAAAAAGTAATCAGGGCAAATGCTGTATTTAGGCTCTATTGAAGGCCTGAGACTATGGGAAGAATTGAATAGAAGCAAAGGTAGAGACCAGCTATTTAAAACTCAGGCAAAGCTGGCCAGCATCCATTTCTTTAAAATATGAAAAAAGAATAATAGAATTAAACTTCAGAAAGTTGATGTTAGTTTTTAAAACAAAATAGTTGAGAGATGTGAAAAGAAAACTAAACACAGATTTTATTGAAGAAGTTTCCAGAGAAAGTCAAATAAGGTAGGAAGCTGGGTAATTGAGCAGTGCAGTCAAAAGTAATTTTATTACTGTAGTTGTAAAGTTAGGTATTATAACAGGGCCCATTTAATGACACTTGGACAGAGGTTGGTATTAATGCGAAGGTTCCCAGATTCAGGTGAAGCTCCTGGTGGGCACAGTCCTGTGTCCCTGGTTGCCTACCAGACAGATTCAGAATCTTATAAACATTTCAGCTCAGAAGTCTTCAGACACATAAACCCCTACAGTCAGCAGTTGCCAGCTTTGTTGTTTGTGTTCCTATCTCAGTAAACGGTACTGCTCACAATGAAAACCCAAGAAGCATCCTTGATGCTCCCTTTCCCTCCCCTTCTTTTTTTGCTAAGAGAAAACAGAAAAGCATGAAATGTTACCCCTACCTACCCGCAGGTAGTTTACATCTTCTTGGAAAGCCAAGACAAAGACAAGACTAAGTCAGTAACAGATACAAATTGCGGGGTAAATGCACAAGACCCCTATCATTGCCAGAGAATTTTACGAACCACTGTGGCTTCAAATTTCAGGAAAGGATACAGTCACTCTAGGATGATAGTTTTGAGGTGGCCAAGGATCCCTCCTGCTTCCTCTGGTGACCTGTGGTTTACCAGTACATTGTCCCTAATCCTTTTTCCCAGGAATGTACACACAAAACGACCCTTTGTTGATGTCTCTTTCTCACAAGCAAGGTTGCCATTTACAGTTTTAATGTTTGCTCATCTCCTGAGCATCCCAAACCACTGTTGTAAATGCCTTTTAAGGTTGGGATGGTCTGTGTCCACCTCGCTGATGCTGTTTTTCAGCCTCCACATGCTGTATTGCATTGTTCCAGGTTAGAGTTAAGTGGGTACTAACCATGTGTCTCCAGTATGCCTTAGTTGCGAAGACACCACTTCCACCTGCCATAATGCTGAGAAATAGCTAACACCAACAGGTGGCTGGCTGTCTACTTTGTCCCTGAGGACTAGCCACATTGCCATGGTCATTGCTTCAGAGCTGACTTGGAAGATCTTACATCAGTCAGGGGTAAATAAAATATTAAATCACTATTAATTTATTGAGACATATGGGATAGCAGGAGATCCAAGTTTCACAACCATAAAGGAAGTATCATCTGTAGATTAATCATTATTCAGTTTTTTATTCTCTCTGAGCATCACTTTAGAAGAAAGTGCCTCCTCAGTTTTTTTTGAGAGCACTCTGTACTTTTATTGGGCACACACTCCTTGATTTCAAGAATGTCAAGGCATGTTGTTAACTCCGAACACAAATCCTGCTTCCAGAGAACTGCCTCAGGCATGAAGCAGTTTCAGAAGATTTTCAGACTTTACCATTTATCTCTTCATTCTTTTCTACAATAAGATGCCAAGATATTTCTTAATCCTTCTCATAGATCTTTGTCAACTTTTTCCCCCCTTTCTTGTATTGCTAAAATGTACTTAGGATATATTCTTTGATGCATTGAAAAGGCTGTTAATATCCCACTTATTTGTAGCTACCTGTCTCAGAAATATCAGGAACACATCCAAGAGCCAAAAACAGAAATAAAGGATTCTGAGCAGTTGAAGTTGTCAAGAAATCTTTGTGGTTTACTTACAAAACTCTTCCTCTAGCCTTCATTCAGAGCTTGTTTGTTTTCACGTAAGGTACCAGTCTAGCACTTGAGATTTGGATTCTCAGCTAGTGAGCAGAAGTTTTCAGCTAAAGGTGAAAACGAGACTCTAAACATAGCTGCTCTTTGGAAGCCAGGCAGAAGAAAGATTTTTAATAAAATACAGACTGCCACCTGACTTTTTTGTATTTAAGCAGTAGATTTACCTACTTGAGTGACTCCCAAAGCTATCAATATATTTCAATTCAGCATAATAAAAATAATAGCCAAGCTTCAATATTAGTGTACATGGTAATGACCCTTGAGTCATTAAGAAAGAATAAATTATGTTCAGAGGAAGAGACCATTTTTTAAAGACTTCCACCAAAAATACTTAAAATTTTTAATGTTTTTTGCTTGAAGGATAAACTTTGATTGTCTAGAAAATCCATTTTGTGGGGTTGTAAGAAAGTATTAATGTACATTTCTGGTCTCTGAGTTATTTTCACTGAAGCATGTTTAATGTGATTGGCTAACAATAATGGTAACTGGTATTTGTGTAAACTTTGTAGGTTTTCTTTTGCAACTGTCTTAAGTGGTCGATGGGGCAGGTGCTCTACTAAGCTCTAAAACGGTTCAGTGTTTTGGCCGAAGTCACACAACTAGCACCGGGTAGACTGCTGTCCAGTGTCCCCCAGACTGTATCCTGTAACACATAGTAACAGCAGTTAGTAACACTGGGTGGACCTGGACACTAGGCACCTCCTGGGGGAGTCCTTCAGCAGGGACCTCCTGACTTCCCCGTGAGCTGCCAAGTCTGCAGCTTGCAGGAGGAGTGTGTTAAGTCCCCGTGTATATCTCATTGAGTCCAAGAGTTGAAAATGATTTTGCAGTCACTTACCCAAGGGTGTCACAGGTGTCTCCCCTGCTCTAAAGGAAGAGAGGAGCTTACGTTTTCAGTGAGTAGATGCTCCTACACTATTGAATAAAAAGCATATGGGCCCTGAGAAGCAGTTTTGGACAGAGAATAAAACATAAGTAACACTGATGAATTTCATAATGTAAAAATGGCTCTTTGGAGAATGATCACACTGATTTCTTCTTTCTCTTTGTCTGTCTAGTGAGAACTCAGCAGAGGCAATAGCAGTACATTCTAATCATCAGTCGAAGTCCCCACTGGAGAAGTTTATGGTCAAACTGTGCACACATCATCAGAAGCAGTTCATTCGTGTTCTGAACGATCTGTACACTGAGTCTCAGCCCGGCTCGGAGGACCTGCAGTCTTCTGATTCTGGAGCCATGGACGCCTCCATCTGCGATGCTGGCTGTGCCCAGCTAGGCACCAGACATGCAGAAAAGGATGCTCTGTGTCTCAACATGAAGTCTTCTACTTCTGTAGACTTGCCCATAGACTCTGGAGGCTCCCACAGCCCTCCGCATTTGACAGAGCAGGCCCTAAAGGAGCCTCTGCCTGAGACAAATTCTGTAGATGGACGAGAGAAGACTCTGACTATTGTCCAAAAAGATTCCTCTGAACTTCCAACCACTAAACCTAATTCAATGGATAATTCCACTCTGGGATACCTCACTGCACCGAATTCTTCCTCATTAAACTTCCACCGCATCTCTAAGAACCCAGAGGGGCAGACCACTGAACAGGAGCAAGACACAGATGTGAAAATATGTGAAGATGGTAAAGACCATGTGCAGAGCACAGCTTTAGTAGAAAATCTAATTGCAGTAAAAGCGGCAGCTGAAAATAATGAGGAGAGCAACAGCTGTATTGTTTCTCAAAGAAATTCATTCAAAGCTTTATCAGAAGAGGCTTGGGACTCAGGGTTTATGGGAAATTCACCTAGAACTGCTGACAAAGAGAATGCTTTACAGTGTAGCTCAAAAACACCTTTACGCCAGGACTTAGAGGCATGTGAACAAGATTCAAGGCCAAAGCAAGAGAACCATCTTCACTCCCTAGGAAGAAATAAAATGGGTTACCATTTACAACCCAGTGATAAGAGCCAGTTTGATCATTCCAAAGATGGTTGGTTAGCCCCCAGCCCCATGCCACCTGTACACAAAGCATCGAATGGACACTCACGAACCAAGATGATACCCACCTCCATTAAGACAGCTCGGAAAAGTAAAAGAGCATCAGGGTTGAGGATAAATGATTATGATAACCAGTGTGATGTCGTTTATATCAGCCAGCCAATAACAGAATGCCACTTTGAGAATCAAAGATCGATATTATCTTCTCGGAAAACAGCCAGGAAGAGTACTCGAGGATACTTTTTCAATGGCGATTGTTGTGAGCTGCCAACCGTTCGCACGCTGGCCAAGAATTTGCACTCCCAAGAAAAAGCAAGCTGCTCAACTGTGGCATCAGAGGCAGTGGTCACTCCCAAGCAGACCCTTGTCACGTCAGCACCTCAACCCACAGTAGAAGTAGAGCATCCCAGAGAAGACAAGCCTGAAGAACCTAGTAAAGAAACAACCCCTCTCACGGAAGGAGACAGAGATGCATCACCTGAAAAGGAATCTCAAGAGCCAGAGGTTTGCCTCGTGATGAATAACGTAAACCCAAGTGGCTCCCCCACATCAAAAGAAACGGCAGCCTCCAGCCCAGTGTGGCCCCTCCCTGCTCATCTTCCTGAAGAGAACCCACCAGAAGGCAGCTCCATGGTCTCAGCTCCCACAGGAAGTGAGATGTCTTCCCCTGAACGAGACCAGCAGCCAGCTGAAGTGCTGAGTACAGAGGAGACGAGTGTACCCCAAGTCTGCCCCCTACTTCCCTCCGCAGAGAGCATTTCTGAGGGAGGCAGTGACGATGTTGCCCCCAGGCCTGCTTCGCCTCCTGAAACAGCAGAGAAAGAGGAAAGCCCTCTGTGTTCAGAAAGTCAAAGTCCCTCCGCGGGCTTGGATCCTCCCATGAGCCCAGGAAAGGCCGAGGAAGAGCCAAGTGTCGCTACTGAGGCTGAGACCGAAGATGCTCAGGAGCTAGATACCGACCCACTCTCGAAGGAAAGCAGCACTTTGACAAATGAAAACCCCAGTGAGATTGAGGAAAGTGAGGCAGCAGGTGGTACAGAAAAACTAGAGGGAGAGGACGGTGATGTAAAACATCCTTCAGAAAAAGATGCATGCGATCAAAACACCGAGTCACCTGAAGAGAATCTGGACAAGAAGAAAAAAGGTAGAAAATTCCTGGAGGCCTCCGATAGGTGTCTGCGAAGTCAACTTGCAGATTCTTCCTCTGCCGAGAGGTGCCTAAAAAATCAAAGTTCAGATTCTTCCTCTCTTAGTGCTGACGTCAAGGTTTCTAAGAGTTCTGGTGCAAAACGCTCTAAAAAAGAAGGGTACCCTGTTGGGACAACACCCGAGAGCTTCCCTACTGAAGGCTGCCATACAAAAGCTCCAGAAGACACTGAAAACCCAGTTGTCAACGAAAAGACCCCTGAGAAAGACGCTGAGCAGGAGGTTGAAGCGGGTGGGGTGATCACCAGGCAGACTTTGAAAAACATGCTGGTGAAAGAAGTCAAGGGGGAAGAAGGAAGTCTTTTCCCCAGCAGTGATCCCTTAGCCACAGTTGGCCACCCCCTGCCTGGAGAGAAACTGGAAATCTATGTTCAGTCTAAATTAGGTGAGAACAGTACTCAAGAGCTCTCTGAAAGCATTCCTTGTACTTTCCCAGAACAATCACAGGGGAAGCCAGGACCTGTTCCTGCAAAGGAGACGGAGGAGGCTGTGAATGAAACAGACAGTGCCGACAGCCAGCATAAAGATGGCGATAGTGATGATGTGCCGTCTAGCACGCTGGGATCATCAAGTAGTGGAAATGCTGACACTGCAGTGCCCCCAAAATGGGCCCCGAGGCTTACAAGACTGACCTCCTCCACCTACAATCTAAGACACACTCATTCTTTGGACTCTTTGGATACTATAAAAGTGACTTCCGAAAAGGAAGCAGCACAAGGAAGCCCAATCCCAAAGGAAAAGGCAGCTTCCGAGAGTGGAGATCCCATAGATGAAGGTGATGTGGACACCGTGGTGGACGAGCAGCCCAAGTTTGTGGAATGGTGTGCTGAGGAGGAGAACCAGGAGCTCATTGCCAACTTCAATGCCCAGTACATGAAAGTTCAGAAGGGCTGGATCCAGCTGGAGAAAGAAGCCCAGCCAACACCAAGGGCAAGGAACAAGTCTGATAAGCTGAAGGAGATTTGGAAAAGCAAGAAAAGGTCACGGAAATGTCGGGGTTCACTGGAGGTTCAGAAGTTTTCTCCTGTTCAGATGCTGTTTATGACAAACTTTAAATTGTCTAATGTTTGTAAGTGGTTCTTAGAGACAACTGAAACCCGGTCTCTCGTCATTGTGAAGAAGGTCAATACTCGTCTTCCAGGTGACATCCCACCCGTCAAGCACCCTCTTCAGAAGTACCCTCCTTCCAGCCTGTACCCCAGTTCACTACAGGCCGAACGCTTGAAAAAACACTTGAAGAAATTTCCCGGAGCTACTCCTGCCAAGAACAATTGGAAAACACAGAAGCTCTGGGCTAAATTTCGAGAGAATCCTGACCAAGTGGAGCCAGAGGATGGCAGTGACGTGAGCCTCAGCTCCAGTCCTGAAGAGAGTGTAGAGGAGGCCAAGGAAGGTAGAAGCAGCCATCCTCCCACCAGCTCACCAACCCCAGCCAGTACCCGCATCCTTAGGAAGTACTCCAACATTCGAGGAAAGCTCAGAGCCCAGCAGCGTTTGATCAGGAACGAGAAAGTCGAAAGCCCAGTTGGTCCGGCTGTGGAAAGCAAACAGAGTTGCAAGAGTGTGTGCATCAACCCTCTGATGTCCCCCAAGCTCGCCCTGCAAGTCGGTGCAGATGGGTTTCCCATTAAGCCCAAGAGCCCTGATGCAACGAAGGCAAGGAAAGGGAAGCAGGTGCCTGAGGTCTTGCCAAAAGCCGAGGTTCAGAATAAACGCAGGAGGACAGAAGGCGGCAGCACTCAGGACAGGAAGGACAAAGGGCCTGCAATGAAGGCCAGCAAAGAAAGGCATGTTGATGGGTCCACCAGAATCTCCGCTGCCAAGAAGCCAGCCGCAAGGGACAGAAGCAGCCAGCTGCCCAAAAAGACATCTTCAAAAGAGAATAAAGTGAAGATCCCTAAAAAATCACCTGGAAAGAGCTGCCCGCCCTCCAGGAAAGAAAAAGAGAATGCAAACAAAAGACCTACCCAGCCCTCTGCCTCAGATCCAGTGACAAAATCGGCAAAGCAAAAAGGGGCAGGTGAGTCCTCTTCCAGGCCACAGAAAGCCACAAATAGAAAACAGAGCAGTGGAAAGACTCGGGCCAGACCCTCAACAAAAACCCCAGAGAACAGTGCGGCCCAGAGAAAGCGAAAGCTGAAGGCAAAGCTGGACTCTTCCCACAGCAAACGAAGGCGGTTGGATGCAAAGTGATTCGCAGGGCAGTAGCCCAGAGTTAAAACTGTTCTATTAGAAGTAACCCTTTATTTTGCATTAACTAAATCTGCTTTTATAAGCTTATCAAGCCTTTCAAATCTGCAGTTAATGGAGAACACCACAATTTAAGATGTCAGAAAGTGCGTCTCAGATGGAGAAGGGAACTTGCAGAGTCTTTCTCTGAGGTTGAGTAAGGGAAGTTATATATTATATTCTGGTTGTTCCTTGGGTTTTAAACTTGGAACCAAGCAGTTTTAGTTTTTAAAAGTACAGTGCCTTATTTATCCTTTTTGTTTTTAAATTTACAAAAGCTAAAAAGCTGATCTATGTGATTAAAGGCTTGTATTTTATACTTGACGCACAAGCACTTGTACTGTAGCCAAGAAGACCACCATCATGCACATAAACGTAGCTTTTCCGCAGCCACCCTGCAGTGTCAGTACACGAACAGATGCTCCTCTTTGCAAACCCCCGCAGTGAGCTTCCCTCTGTCTTGTTTGTCTAAACGATATTTGAAAGCTGAACCAAATCATTTTTACAGTATGTGGAGAATGCAGAGGGAATTTATAATTATTATAAAAGATTAACACTTCTGTTACCCCTTTTTAAAAATTCGTATTCGTTGTTGGTCACTCATCTCTGATCTTTTGTCATTTCAGGAAATAGATTCTAAATTCTGTGCCCGTGGGACAAAAGGTTGTCACAAGGTGTTAATGTTGATATATGAGGTCTGAAAATGACTCACATCCCCCAAACTATTTGCATTACTGATTCTTCCCATCCTTTTCATTTTTGATCTTGCACGCTTGCTAGCACACTAATGAGGTTTTCATCCTACTTTGGGAGAAAAAAAAAAAAAGCTAATGTCTTTTTGCTGTAATTTGACAATTGGGGTAAGAGTGACCATTCTAATTATTTTTCTTGTCTTGAGTACTTCTGTATTCAAAGAAAGCCAAAATGTTGTTTTCAGTAATAGGAAACTTTAAAAGAGTGTGTGTGTGTTTGGGGGTATTTGCATGTGGTTATAAAGCCACAAATGCCTCCCATTCCCCCAGTTAAATTCTTCTCCTTGCAGTGTGATAGGCTGTTCATGAGCTGAGTAATTAGCATAGGCCAGATGGCTTAAATGTAGCCTAGGGTCTCTATGAGCATCCCCCAAATCACTATGGCACCAGACTCAGAATTATAAAAAGGTCAGAGCAGCCTTTCAGTTGGAGAAAGTAGCACCAACATCTCATTGTGTGCCCACACACACCCCAGTACCAGGAGCTGATGCTCAGCTGGTATTCCAGTGTGAAATGTATATGTTTTGAATAGATGCCCTTTCTGATGGATTAACATCATACTAGTAGTTAATGCTTATAGAATCACAATGGCCTCTATCACGTCGGGCTCTGTTCCATGGCTCAAAAGCGAGAGCTGCAATATTTGTAACTGATGTTGTTTGAGACCTGAAATGAGTGTATTGGCTTTACCTTGGTGCCTATAACATTGCTCCATTATAACACAGTGTGTACTCGGCATCTCCATTGGGCCGCTCTGCCAATAAGTCTTGGTCGCTAAAGCTTCAGCCAGCTTCTCTGACATGCTCTGTCCCCAAAATAGGCTCGTATGGACAGCTGCTATTCCGTCCTTTTTATTAAAAGATTTTCCATCCCTATTGCTTGAAATCTGTTTGGATAAACCCAGATGTACCTGTTTTCATGCATTAGTTCATTCAGATCATGATAAAACAAGTTTTCTCCCCATTCTGTTAAAATTTTGCTGTATATAATGAAAACTTCTGGGATAGGATTAGAAAGCAGTGTTTGATTCATGGGAAACTGAGCACGGTGTTGATTTTTGCAGATAGTGAAGCTTACTATCTTCAAATAAGCCTTTTTTTTGGCCCCCCTAGTATCTCCTCTATCCCATGAGTCTTTTTTTCTTTTTTGTATCTTTGACCTTGGCCATTCCAGAGCTACCTATATTAATGAAACTGCTGAGAGTGTGTGTGTTGGCAACCTTCCTCAGCATTAAGTTGCACAGAAGCATTAACGTGTTTTAAGTAGGTTCATTTAATCTATGTAAGTGGTTTTAAAGTTTCTTAAAAAATCTTTTCATAGAGTTGTCACTGGATACTGTTTTTGTGGTGACTTTAACAGTGGAGGTTTGCCCACATCAGGTGTGCTGACCCCTGTACGTACGTTCAAGGTGCCCCTTAGCTGCATACAGACGACCTTGTAAGGGTGCTTGGGTTAGGTTAGGGAGAGATGCCAGGCTGGAGGTAGGTGGCACTTTTCCAGTTGCAGGTTATAATCCATTCCATTCCTTTTCTCATTTCTTTTTCATTTTTAAAAGCTTATCACTTCAAGATCATAGCCTTCTCTCCCATTCTAGACAGCATTGGAGAAAAGATATCAATGTGCATCTATTTATTTTATATACCTACCAATGCAATGGCTCATCTTTAAAATCAACTTACACTTTATAACAGACTACATTTAAGTAGACTGGGATTCTACATAAGTAAGACACTTAAAAGTTTAGAATTATATTTGTTGAATCTCACTTTTGCTGATTCAGTTAACTTTACTAATAGAAGAAAGGAAAAAAGTAGACTTGAGGTCCAACTCTGGAAGGCCCATTTACACTTGCAGCAGATGCTGGCAAGCCTGTCTCTCAGACTTTTCCAAGCCTAGACTTGGTTCTGACTCAAGACTCCCCTTGATCTCCCCTCCTTGCCAGACCTCCTTCCTGTAGCCATCGTCCCAGTGTGGCTTGCACCGGATGCAAAGGCAGTCTGTCCCACCTTCTGGATTCCAAATTTAAAAGGAATTCAGCTCCTGGGCCTGTACTCAGAGAAGTGACTTTTGGAGCTGACGTTAATGACCAGAGAACATCAGTATTCCCTCTGAGCTTCTGGGGGAGCTGGAAGACGCCTGGAAAGCAGTCACTAAAGCTCCACCATAGCTCCCCAGATCTGGCCCTCTTTAGGAGGCCCTTTTCCATCTCCCATTTTCTACCCTCTGAGGCTCCCCGAGTTTGGAGGAACCACCTGGAATCTGTGCCCTTGGTCAGGGTCCAGAACCTCACCCCTGGCACTGGCGCAGACATGTTAACGGTCTTGCAGCACAGCAGGAAGGCCATGGACCTTTGTTCTGCTTGTGAGGCTACGTATATACAAATGTTAGTCACGTCGATTAACCTGAAGTTGCTAGTCCCTTGGCTCCCTTTGGTAGGCCAGTTCTGTTGTATCTGCATTTCATTAAAGACTTCTACACAAGCCTTATTTTAAAAATAATCTTGGGCCATGGGTTTCATGCCTCCTTGTTCCTGTGTAGTATAGATGGAAGAGGTGTAGTCAGTCATCACTTCATAAACGTGGTTCTTCTAATGGGGTCCTCTATGCATCACGGGACTGGGCAGGTGAATTCCTCACAGTTCAGATAGGTCATCAGTAAACACATCACTTCATGACAGTCATTTTGAATTGGAGTTTGGACTCTTCTCCCTTGGGATGAAGTCTGTAGTGAGGCCTGAAGCTGTCACTGTCATCTGTGGGCAGCGTGCCTATTGAGCAGTGGGCCTAAGAGCCAAGAAGGAAAGGCCACCGCGCCGCGTGAGCAAGCTGGAGGCGCTGTAGTGGCACCGTCGGTGAGTCTGGCATCTGGTCACTTTCCCTGGGACAGAACTGGAATTTCCCCAGGTGCTGGCAAAGGGTACCCCAACCGCCTGCTCCTTATGGTTTCAGGTCAGCCCATGCAGGCTCTCATTTGGCCTGTAGATGATCCTTCACTGCTCTGCAAACTGTGGGCTGGTCATGCTTTTGTAAATAAAAGTGTATTGGAACACAGCCCTACCCACTCATTTAGGTATTATCAGTGGCTGTATGTATTTACAGCAGAGTTGAGTGTCTGTAGCCGAGACCACATGCACCACAAAGCCTAAAATATTTACTACTTGGATCTTTGAGAAAAAGTTTGTTGACCCATGCTTGAGAGAAGAATCTTTTTTAGGGGGACGGGGGTGGAACTTCGCTGGTTTATCTTCTCCTTTCTTCTGCCTCTTCTTTCTGTCCTCTTCTCCTTCTTCCTTATCTTACCTCAATTTTGTTCCTTTTATATCTTTATTTTTTCTTGCTACAAGAGACATGTTGCCATTGCACATCAAGTACCATCTCCTGAAACCTGAACTGCCTTAGCCTCACATCCTATTAGAATCTCCCATCACCTTTAGCCTCTAGAGTCAGAATCCGTGAGCAAATAGGAATTGGAGTTGTAAAAGCATGTGGCCTGGGCCTCTCCTTTCATTCCGTTTTTATCATAGACTTGACTCTGGCTTCACTTCTTGTTTATTACTAATCAAGTAAGCCAAGATTTTCTTTCTTTCAAAGTTAGTTCAGACTTAGTTAGGTGGATGTTCAGTTTTCTGAACCTTACGTTTAGGTATGAAAAGCCTTTTCACAAAGGGGAAAAAAAAAAGTCCGATCACAAACCCAAATTGTTGTTTATTATATCATAGTTCTGGCCAGCTTCTAGGAAAATGTATTGACACTGATATTTTTTTCAGTCACACACTCTTCTTTCGAAATAATTATATTAAAAGCAAGCCAACAACTGAAAAACAGAAGCTTGAAGTGCTTTAGAAAGAATAATAGAAAATTGGAGCATATTATAACCTGAATGTGACTGAGAAGTTATGGATGATATCTTTAGGTTAAATCCAGTTAACTTCCAAGGTGTTGTCTTCTCCCTCCCCAAAACTCAAGGATCCGTTTCTATGCTTTTTATCAAAATGAAGGATTGATAAAATTTTGTCGGTGGCTCTAAAACAATGACTGTTTCGTATGTTTTGAAACAGATAATTATCATTTGAATTGTTTACCATGAGTTTTTATCTTCTTATGGCTTGATATCCACTGAAATACTGAAATTTTTCCAAGCATGCAGTCATGTCTGTGTCAGGCATACGCAAGGCAGTCCTCACATCCCAGCATTGTGTACTTTGCCCCAGGCTTGCTCCCAAGTCCTTTTCAGGGAAAAAAGAACAAAAAGATTACTGTAGTTAAAACTAGCAGAATTTTGGGAAGCCTGTTGAGACAGCCTTTGATATAGCTCATCCCTTGAAACATGAGAGCCAACTGCTGTCATCTACAGTGGGTGGGCTGGAAGACAAAGGCCTGACCTCCTTCCCTTAAAGATGTTAAGTCATGCGGAGGCAAAACCCCAGAGCCCTCTGATGCTGCTCAGGCCTCGCCATGCTGTACTGAGGACCCAGGGAATCACCTGGGGCACTTTGCAGGCATCCTTGTTCATGCTTTTTTGCCTCTGGTTTGAGCTAAGGCTGTCTCTTCCTTGCAATACCTTCCCTTTGATCCTTTTCCCAGAGCCCTGGTGGTTTACGTCAGTGCTCAGAGGGGCTGACGAGCATGGTGACAGAGGCTTTCACCTGCGTGGGACCATTCCATTTAACACGAAGTGCTCCGTAGGCAAGCCACATGGAAGTAGCTTTTTTCTCATTAAAAAGCTACTCATTTTTTGCTTATTAAAAAAGATCCAACTTGCCCATGGTTGTATAATCCGCCAGAGATTGGAGGAATGCATTAAACAAGGTATAATGGGTTATGTTTTAAAGAAAAAGAGACCCATTTTTAGACCCACTAAAAGTGGCCCACATAGCCTAAAATATAAATTACTTAATACCTGACCCTTTTCGGAAAAGGTTGATCTTGCCCAGTCCTTGCAATATGTCATTCAAGAGCAAATGGTGTGGTCAGTTAGGCACAGATATATTTTTTTCATGTAGTCCAGCACTGCAACATTTCTTTCCTTTTAGATTTTACCATTCCTTGCCTGTTCATCTTAGCACACAGCTGCTATCCCACATTGTTCCTAAATAATGTTCACGTATTAAAGAACACATCTCCCTTTGTGGATTGAATATTTGTTGAATTGTGGACATTCAATCTGATCTACCAGAATACCAAGTTTAAAGTGAAAAGTACAAAGTCTTAAACTAAAAGTACTACGATTGTCTTCATGTTTATGAGTTAAGGTGAACTTGACTCTCATGGAACGACATTCCTCGACAGCAGTGCTCAGCACACACGGATTTACTCATGAGCTCAAGAGCCCAGAGCACAGCCCCTCCCAGCAGGTACGGGCGTGCTGGTTTCGCCCCCAGAAACCATACAGTGTGTTTGTGTACAGTATGTTGGCGAGTTTATCACTTCCCAGGCTTCGGTCGTTACTTGTGAACACACATGGCTGGTCTTTGCCTGTTTGAACCTCATTCCAGATCCCCCATTCTCAACTATCTTAAAAATACCAGCATGTCAATGGCACCTTGTCAGCACACCAGCAGCTTTAGACCGAAGTTCAGGGTTCTCCAGCCTGGCCAGCGAAACCCACTCCTGCCTGGTTAGGCCTAGCTCACCTCATTTTAAGGCCCCACCTTTGGCATCTTGCCTCTTCCCTCTCCTTCTGCCCCCAGCCCCCTTCCAGGAGGCACCTTCTCTAGGAAGCCACCTACCTTTGGAGTGCTTCGCTGAACATGTGTATGTCATATTAGAAGCATTTCATGACTTTTTCTTCTCATGTTTAGCCATTGGGTCCAAATGCTATTCAGCTTATCAACTTTCTCACTCAAGTTGTTTTCTGTAATCTACACTTCATGTCATCTTACAGCAAATGCTGTAGAATTTGGGAGATAGTTTGTGGAAGAGATGCTGTACAAACAAGATTTGCATAATTTTGTATATTTATACTACAGGTAGGGATGAGTTAGAGCCCTATAGCTTAAGGTTGTTAGTTTCACCAGTGATTTTTTCATTCTTAATAGCTCTAGGAGAGTGTGTGACTGATTTCAAATACATATATATAATACATATTTATACACACCACTGTGAAATTTATTTCACTGTGTAAATAGTGGTATTTTCCTGTTCAAATGCTTCTATAGAAAGTATTTATTTTAACAAACAAAAACTGTCAAAAGGGCTTTCCAAAAAAGTGTTCTTTCTAGAAAACCGATCCTCCCCAGCTCCCATGCTCAGCCACTGAACCCCCAAACTACATCATGAAGGCAAAAGGGTGAAACCTTGAAGCCCTCACTGTATTGGGGCAGACACAACTGCATCGGGAACCTGAGCACATTCCCCACTGTCACCCCATCCCAGAACATAGTGGGTCTCCCACGATGGGGTCAGCTGTGCCAGCCATGGCATCGGGACTTGTCTCAAGCCACCCACTCCTTATATACGCAGTTGGCTCATTCTACTGTACATTTCAACAGCCTGTGCAGGGAGATGAACCTTCGTTGTAACCCCAAGGAAATCCAAACCTATACCTGTGGGATATGGAGAGACCACTGGTTGCCTAAAGAAAGCATTAAGATGTATTTTAGTCTTTCTCACCTTCAGGAAAGACACCTGTTCCACTCTCTTAAACCAGGGGAGCTAAGCTTGTTTCCTCCCGTACCTTGACAGTGCTGAGCACCTTAGCTCACAGCCGTCGCCGCCTCCCCCCCCACCCCCTATCTGTCTCACAAGCCTCCACACAGATGTGGGTCAGCCCCACCTATAACCGATGGTACAGGATGAGGCCGTCTGCTCTAAGATGTATGCAGCGTTACTTCTCAGGAGTCCTGATCTGCAATTCAGTCCCCGTAGATGTAACGGAACCGATGCTTTCCCATCGTGTTCCTCCTCCCTGTGCCCCATTCCTGGGCACCCTTGTCTGAGCCACAATTCTCTTTCTGTCCAGCTGGCTGGCTGGCCTGAGAACTGTAGCTCCATGCCTGCAGAGAGCTTGGGACTGGACACAGGGATTCGTGTCATCCATTTGAACCATAATTTGCCTATTTACTTATGGCCTCCCTTTGTCTTTTCTAAACAAATGAGGAAGACACTTGAACAGTAATGCTGGAGAATGTTTTTTCTAAGATACTGTTTGTAAGCAAATCTGATTTTAAGATGAAATGTGAATGGGTAACTAGGTGCCAGGGAATTTAGCACTGAACTAGACAGTTGAATCTTTTTTAACCTTTGCGGGAAAAAGTAAACTTTGCTCTCATCTAAATGTTCACAAGAAATAATGTTGTAAATAGTTTTTTAAAAAATATTTATTACATGTGCTGTATACAGATTCATGTTCTGAGTGATGTTGGTTTGCATTGTAGTATTGTAGAAGAATATATTTTGAGCAGTGGACTTCCTTTCATAACACAGTACACACGTGGAGAAAGAACAAAAATGAGCAGGTTGAGAGCTGTTTGGGGCGTTTGATCTGTAATGTTACATCAAATCCAAGCTTTAATTGCCCCCTCTTCTCATCTGGTTATGGTATATATTATATATATATATATATATATATATACACACACACACATGTATGTACGATAAACTGGTCAGTGGTCAGTCCCCAGAGCAGATTTCCAGGTGTTCTTTCTGATGTGTTGCCCGTAAGCAATAAGACTCTAGGTAATAACATTTATTCCGGGCTCTGCGTTAGCCCTTGTCTCAGAGGATAGGGTGGGGGGTAGAACAGCTCTTGCTAAGACCTCTTGCCTTTGCTGGAGAGGTTGCTGTACTTGAATTTTTGCTTCTGTTTGTCTGCACGCTCCTTCACATTATACACTGCTAGCAATGGATGAGAAATCTGCCAGGACCAGACACCTCAAAAATTGGACGTAGAGACTGAAAAATTACCAATTTTCCATGAATTTTTAGGGTTTACAGAATCTAATTGAGGCAAAGCTCGTTTGGTTATAGCATAAATGTAAGAACTTTTTGCATTAAAAATGTAAATGGTCAATACAAAGTCCCTTGACTATATATCTGACCTACCTTTAAGAGCTAGCCCATTTCCTATATTCCTCTGTGCCTGGGTTTGAGATGTCCAAAGCCCCAGTGCATGTCTGGGGTTAAACCCATTTAGGTTCGTGCAAAGAGGGCAGTTGCTCCTCCAAGTATCCCAGCGTGTCCAGTCCAACAGGTTTCTAAGCTGTTTCGCAACCTCTCCTTGTGACCGTCCTGAACTTTATGAAAAATACCCCACACCCAGATAACCATGAATAGAATAATGTAGTTTTTTAGGCTTTTTGGAATATGTCTTCTCTTTTGTATTTATGATGGTGTTTGGAATTTTTCACTAGTGTTTTTTTAGATCAAAGTGGGTGCATTAGGATAAAACTTTCCATTGCTGCCCCTGAAAGCAAGCAAGAGGAAAGAAATGGACCTATGTGTGTCATTGGGAAGATGACTACTTCTTGTGGTGGGGGGAGGGGGGAGGGAGCATGGTAGATTATGTGGGGGTAAAATAGAATTCCGGCCTGAGGCTCCCCGAGTCTTATTACCTTGTAATAAATAATCCCTTTATTAGCCTCACTTAATCTCAATAGAAGCCTGCTGTTTACCCTCAGGGAACAAGTAGTTTTCAAAATTGAGCTCCTCCAAGGTCATTGGCCAATGCCTGCGTGCAGGCGTGGGTCGTCTTTGTGAACTCATGGCATTATTTTCCCATATGCATTACGATAGTATGAAATTCAACCCCAACCTGTATGAAAAGCACAGCCCAGGGTCCTCCTTTCAGGCTAGAGTTAATGCCTTTGCGAGGCCAGAGCGTTCTAGGAGGCCCATGCAATTTAACTGAAGCTCAGGTGCCGTGTTGGGTTTTTTTTCTTTTTAGGCCACAACCTTCAGAATGAGTTTAGGGCAGGGCTGCTGATCCAGCTGTGGATCCAGGGAGCTCTCAGATGAATCTCTGCCGTTCCTGTAAAGGTCTTTCTGGTTCTTCCCCGTGTCGTCCTTGCCGAGGTCAGTCTCGTAGCTGCTCAGGTGTGATGTCTCGTGAGTTGTAGCCAGCGACCCAGATGCCCAAGGGCGTCTCCAGAGGGCCTCGCTCCTTCCCGGTGCCATGTGTGTGCTCCGGACCTGTGTGAAGATGGTCTTGTCAAAAGTAGTGACATGAGAAATCCTGCAAATGGTAACCTGGTGATCAGCATGTTTCCCTTGGGCCTGGATTTCCACTATGTTAGTGAGTGTAGGAAAATACTGTGTCTGTTATGGATGAAAATTCAATGTATGCTGTGAATTTGTTGGTTTGAAACATTGAAAAATTTTCATTAGACAATGTTTACATACCTCACCTGAAGAACCTTTGAGAGTGTATATATGAAATTTAAAATATATTAAGTTGCTTTAAAAACAATATGTATAGCTATAAAAGTTGGAGTTATTTTAACTTTGAATATGTACCAAGTCTCAAATATTGAAATCTTGTGGACTCTGTGCTTCTGTGTTTTGCTTTCCTTTTAGACTGTGTAGGAAACTGTGTTCTTGTTACTGGTAAAGGGGCCCTCAGTGAAATCCAAGCTTGGAAGAATTTCCTAGGTTGTTTCAGATTTTCTTGTTTGGTTTTGAGGGATGGGGTATGGAGCTGGAGGCTGTGTGGGAGGGATTTCTCTAACATTGACATCTATTCCATGAGCTTTTCCTAGGCGCTTATTTTATTGCAGTGTATTAAACTTCTTTGATATTAAAATGTGTTTGTGTAGTTCCTGGAGAGGGTGCAGAACACACGGAAACCCGGTGTTCAACTCGTAGTCTGTGGCAAATTTGTTAAGTTGCCAGAGGGAACTAAAAAGCAATACTTCCTGGGACGTCTCTCATGGTCCAGTGGTTAAGACTTCCGCTTTCCAATGCAGGGAGTGCAGATTTGATCCCTGGTCCGGAAGCTGAGATCCCACATGCCTCACAAGCAAGAAACCAAAACATAGAGTAGAAACAATATTGTAACAAATTCAATAAAGACGATAAAAATGATCCACATTTAAAAAATTTTTAAACAAACAGCTCCAGAATACTTAATATGCCTTAGGCCTGGGCCACCGATATTGGGACTTAAACCTGTTTGCTACATCTGTGGCCATTTTGTGAGTTATGCCTAACTTCAAGGAATAGGAAACCCAATGAATGGTCTTGGGAATTCCCATGGCAGAACTGGGAAGGCTCTAGTGGTTCATCTTGAGGTCCAGGGAGCACCTGACCTCATTGCTAAATCTAAGGGGTGAAGTACACAGCATCCCAGCTCCCTAGCCCATGCTGGGTTGTGGCAGAAAGGTGGCAGGAAATCCTTCCATCTACTCACCTCATGACCTGTTCCATTATGTTCTTTCAACTCTCCTGCGTGCGTGCTAAGTTGCTTCAGTCGTGTCCATCCCTGTGTGACCCTATGAACCATGGCCTGCCAGGTTCCTCTGTCCATGGGGTTCTCCAGGCAAGAACACTGGAGTGGGTTGTGATGCCATCCTCCAGGGGATCTTCCCAACCCAGGGACTGAACCCACATCTCTTACCATCTCCTGCATTGGTAGGTGGGTTATTTACCACTAGGGCCACCTGGGAAGTCCTTCAACTCTCCTGGAGATGGGCATATTGATGGATCCAGTAGGCCAGTGATTCATGGAATCAACCATGGTTTTATTAACAGGTTCATCTGACAGTGGCCATTGACATGCAGAACCCAGCGGAAATAATCCAGCAGCTGGCAGTCAGCCTGGAGACTTAACCTTGTTCAAGATTAGAACTTTCTATTGTTAAAATAGTTCTTTTCCTCCAGTATTCATCCTGTGGTAGAAGAACTGAAGTCTGACCTGAGAGGTGCAGATTGGCTTGGGATAAGGGGTCATCTCTAACTCTGAGGGCTCAGGACATAGGGAGATTCATTATCACCAACAGCAGGGAAACTCGGCAACTCTGGGGCTTCCCTAGTGGCTCAGTTGGTAAAGAATCTGCCTGCAATGCAGGAGACCCAGGTTCAGTTCCTGGGTTGGGAAGATCCCCTGGAGAAGGGAATGGCAACCCACTCCAGTATTCTTGCCTGGTGAATTCCATGGACAGAGGAGCCTGGTGGGCTACTGTCCATGGGGTTGCAAAGAGTCAGACACAACTGAGCAGCTAACACACTTCGGCAACTCTAGTTGAAAGCCTGGGCGTTCCTTTGACTGCCTGTACGCTCCAACCAAGCACTGCTGTGCCCATTCCTCTAGCTGGGCTGTGAAATCTGCCACTGGAACTCAGAGGTTGCGGACTGGTGACTGACGGTTGTGTTTTATTTAGCCCAGTGTTTAAAAAACAACATCTAAAAACTGAGTGTTTACATAAAAATTGATTCCTGGCTTCTCTTTAAAAAAAGATCATGAAGACCTGACAAATGAGCGCATGGTAGGATCCGCTGAAGCTGGGTAGGTTGGAAAGCCTGCCTTTCAGGTCATCACAATCTCCATCAGTTACCGTTTGCCCCTTGCTCTTTATAGGAGGGAACCAGGTCCCTGTCGTGCTGCTGTAGCAGAAGTGGCAGTACAGCTGATGGGCCGGGGGTTCAGGTAACCTGCTGGCCTCTCCAAACTCTGGAGCTGGCAACGCTATTTGAACACACTTTATCCCCTGAACCTGGTTCATTTCCTCCCAAATCCTTGATTATTTTCAAGGCGCTGCAGCTACCATCACCACCCACTTCAGGGTGACAGTGTGCTGTTTCCGTGTGCCTTATATGAACATCACCACGAATGGGAGACTGGTTTATGCATCAGGGGAGGGCCAGCCGGGTCCCCTTGGTGTCAGGGGCCTTGTCCAGCCTGCCTGCCTGACAGCAGGCCCAATTGCCAGGGCCTGTCTTCCCCTAGACACGCAGGTCACACATCCTATATAGTGCGATTCTGTGGTCTGAAATCATAGTAGAACCACTGTAGAAGAACATTTGCCTCCTTTATCCACCGATGCCTGAGAACCATTGTTCTGGCGCCTGGCAGGTCAACCTTATGGGACAGTTTGAGAGGTCACACTGCTCGAATCTGTTGCCCTGATACTCTGAAACCTTCAGAGCCAGGTTAAATATGGGTGTGGCTCAGTACACAAACTTAACAGAATGTGGGTGTGACACTTGAAGATAGGATGGACAGTGTCCCCAGATTCATGTATGCTGTGTTGTGTTGGGCCCTGTTCTCCAGGGAGTTGTGACCAAGCCACTCCCCAGACCTCCCCTTCCTTCTTCATGACAGACCTTCTCTGCCACTTCAGGCAGACCAGAGAGTTACAAGGGCAGATGCCCCACATGTGCTGCCTCTGGGCTCCATCCCTCGATTGTGGCTGGTGGGTGGGCAACCCAGAAACTCTTGCCTGTGTGAGAGTGTGTGTCAGCAGCCCCGGCCTCACCCGTGATTCAGAAAAAGACATCAACAAGGCAGAACCCGTGTGAATCCATGTCATGTTCACATGAAGACAACAGACAATATCCAACATGTTCTAAAACAGCTTCTCAGGAAAGGGCAGGTGGCTCCCCATGGGCTTGTTCTAAACCAGTCTCCTAAGAGTGATCGAAACAAGACTACAGAAACCCCCCTGACCCCAAAACAGAACATCACAACTATGTAGCATCTGAAAATCAAAACAAGACACTGGATGTTGACTTTAACATATAAAAATACTATAACAAAAATGAAATACAAATATATATTAGAATCTGTTAAGTATTCTGTATAAAGAGATACTTTCATGGTTAGGCTAACAGCAGGCAAAGAGGAGATAAAGTCCAGCCTTTTCCGTTTCTGACATCTTCAGGGGGAGCCCAGGCCACTGCCGCCTACATCGCTGACCAAAAGCAGCAGCACCCACAGGACTGGCCCTGCTTGTGTCTCTTCAGTGGAATCAGCTGATGGCAACATCAGAGTGAACTGGAGGTCTTTACCAAAGGGGTGACAGGCTTGGAAACGATTTCTCAGGTGATTTCGCAGCAGCTTTCTCCCAGGACTCAGTGGGCCTAAATGCAAATAGGCAAGATGCGTGGTGGTCCAGCTCCTTAGCAACTTTTGGGTTGGTGGTTCAGTTGATGAAAAGTTGATCCTGGGGCACACAGGCCTCTTGGGCCCCCTTGCTGTACTCACTCGATGATGGATCCCAATCTTCCAGCTCGACAGAGGGTGAGAGTGGAGCTGGGCTGGGTTGTGGGGTGTGGTGGAGGGTTGGATGGGGACAGCGGCCAGCTCACAGAGTGCTCCCTAACACTCCATCCTCTGCCCTCCCAACCCCAGGACTGCAGGACTCCTGGCAGCCAGCACCTATCTGATGTCCTTTCCACCTTCTGCAGAGTGAAGAGGTCCTGCCTGTCAGTGCCCCTCAAGCCCGGGGAGTGGCTTCTGCAAGTCAGCAGGCAATGGTGGTGGCTAGGGGAAGGTATGTGTCTCAGGGTTGGTGGGTTCCATGGAAAGGGGCAAGTTAGCTACTCTTGAGCTTTCATGCTGACCCAGCCTGGTGCTGGCTGCTGTCCAGGGTCCCACAGTGGCCCAGAAAGTCTAGGTAAGACAGGGATACTATGCAATCTTAGGAGAGGCCCAGGCCGCTGCCTATGGGTGTGAAGGGCACTGTGGCCTTGCTCAGCGTTTTGAGAAAATAGAGCCTGGCCCCTTTTGAGGGGCAGATCCAGCCATGAGGACACCTCTCCAAGTAGGCAGTGTGGGCAGGGTTCTTTTCCCATTGCAGGGCTCCCAGGACACAAACTCACTGGCCTGAGTCCCAGGGGAGTGGAATGTGCCAAGTTCAGTCAGTTGTAGGAGGCCCTGGAATACCCAATATCAAGGACTTTGCCCACTGCCCACAGGCACAAGGCCCACCTCAACACAACCCCCTAACCCTGCCTTCTGTTTGCAGATAGAAGGAGCCAGGAAAGGGACATGCTCCCCTTCCTTGCCCATCAGGGGCCCCCAGGGGCACACGCTCTTGGGGAGATACTGGGATGGGAGAGCATGACCTATCCTTCCAGCCAGCTTGCTGTTGAGGTGAAAAGACCATCTTTCCGCATCTTCATTATGCACGGAAGAGAAACAGTTGTAGTCACACGGCCATTTATTCCGTGCAAACACAGAGTGAGCAGCTCCGGCCGGGGCCGGGGTCTGTGGGTTGGAGCCCTCACTCAGCTCAGCTCTCTTCCCAGGCATCCTGGTCACTCCTATGGTGCTGTGAGTCTGTGAGGGCAGAACACCCACGGTCCCCAGCCCCGGGTAGGCACATAAATACTTACTGATGTGATTAATGAAAATAAATCTTCCAACTCCTCCAGTTTCTCTCCTGGAGCCACAGTGGAAGGGTGTACCTTGTTGCTCAGTCATCCCACCTCCCCATCAGCTGAGCAGACAGAGGCCATGGGGAAGAAGTTTGCCTGGAGTGACAGAGCCAGCAGAGGTTTCCTGATGTCTGAGCCACTGCTCCCAACAGGTCGGCAGCACCAGGAGCTCTGAGCCCAGTTTACACGGGAGGAGACCTCTCCCTGGACCTGCAGCCTGGCCCAATCCCCCTACACCCCCAAGGACGCCTGCCAAGGGCTAGCCAGCAGCTGATGGCTGGCTCGTGGCTGGGGAAGCCCAGGACCAATGCCTCCTTGGTGGCTTATGTCTGGAGATGGTGATGTTTATTCACCTGAAACCAAGAACCCCTCTGTCCTCTTTGGTGGGGTCCCCACCCTAAACAATCCCAGCGGTCATTTTCCTCCACACGAGCACCCTCCTTGAAGTTGTTAAGTCATTCCATAACTTTAGGATTCAGAGGTCTGGTCCTAAGATCTACAGCCACCCCCAGGCCCGTTCCCAAGCAGGCTGTGGCTTCCATTCAGCCCCAGGGGCAGAGGTTGGTCCCGTCCTGGCCAGCAGGAGGGCGCCCTTTCCCTCCGCAGCCCGGCCTACCACCCGCAGACGCGCAGCAAAAGCTAAGAGCTAGGCCGGCTGCCCCAGGGGAGGCTGGGAGTACTTCAGGGTTATCTGTAGTGAGCAAGGGGGCTTCTGGGGCCTGCCCGGGCCACAGGTGAGAGGGGACGTCTGGTTTGGGAAGGGGCAGTCCCTTCCTGAGACCCAGGAAGCAGGCAAAGAGGAGGTGTCACCATTCTGCACTTCTTGGCCTGACCTCACGCACACATTCATTCAACAAATATTTATTAAGCGCCTATTTGTGCAAGGCACTTCCGGAGAGGGCGGATTGCAGCCCCGGCCACGCCCACCCGCCCCGCCCCGCCCTGCCCTGCCAGTTGCGGCGCCCTCTGCTTTAGAAAAGAGGTTCTGGCCTGACCCGCCACCGGAAGGCGGGGTGCCTAGGCGTCTCGGTGGTGATGGCCAGCACCCCGGCCCAGATGCCGGCCACTCAGTCTCTGCTGCGGCCGCGCCCCCTCTCCCGCCCTCTCCCCTCCCCGTGCATTCCAGGCGCTACGCGCAGAGGGCACAGCCACACTTGGTGGGCTTCTCCACCTCCTCGGCAAAAGAGGTCCCGTCGCTGCACTCAAAGGTGAACTTCCTTCGCTTCAGCCGCAGGCCCTGGCAGCAGCCCTGGCCCGGACATGAGCCCCGGCACTCTACCCACGACAGCGGGCGCGTGGTCCGGCAGATGGCATAGCCCCTCTGGACCTGGTGAAAGTCCCGGACAGGGTCCCCCCGGCATTCGGACTCTGGATGGGACAGACACCAAGAGAAAGCCTCAGGGCACACCCGAGGGCCGGCTCTGCCCTGGGGAGGCAGAAGGAAGAGGAGCAGGAAAAACGAGCAGGAGTCGGGGACAGCATCCTTGGACACAGCCCTCTAGCTCTCAGACCCCACCTCCATCCCCGCATCCTCCCTGCCCTGCATGCACATGCACATGCCTCCTCCTGGGCCCACAGTGAGGTCAGAGGAAAGGAAGAATATTCTAGCTGCCAAGAACCTCCAGGACAGATTGGGCTGTGCCAGTAAGGTGGGCTCAAGAAGTGGCTAGAAGCCTGGGAGGCAATGATGTCAGAGATGGAATTGGAGCCAGAGAGTCTGGCCTAGGGGACCTGAAAGTGCCTGAGTTCTGGATTTCTCAGGCTCCTCCCTACCCTCTTCAGTGGAAGCCCCTTGACCATCTTGGTCATGTGGGCTAGAAAGGCCTGGGAAGGAGTCCCCAACTCTCAGACCTCCTGCTGCTCTCTAGGTCCCAAGGTGATGGGCTAAGATGCTATTACCCTGGTGGTCTCTTCTGTAAGGAGAGACCCCAGCCAGAAGGGGCACTGAGCCCAGATAAAGGGGCTGCAACGCAAGCTGGGCCAGGGAGAGATAGAGCATTGGTCTGGGAGTGGGGCTCAGAGCCCAGAAGGTTGGGGGCACTACTGTCCACAAGGAGGGGAGGAGGCACAGAGGGGCCGCTGAGGTTGGGAAAAAAAAAAGTCAAGTCGCTAAAGCCAGCTGTTGGGAGGGACCCTGGAGAGGGCATGTCAGGAGGGGGGCCCCTGACCTTGCTCACACAGCTCGCCCGAAAAGCCGGGGTCACACACACAGTGTGCCCCCTTGGTGGCTGAGGCCTGGCAGTGGCCATGCAGGCACCGCAGGCCCCCACAGGGGTCTGCAGGTGCCCCAGCCTGGTTGCACAGGGCCCCTGAGTACCCATCCTGGCACTGGCAGCTGTAGGAAAGAGCATCCAGAGGCACGCACTTCCCGTGGACACACCTGGGGGGACAGAGAAGAGGCGCTGTGAGGACAGGCCGCAGCCAATCCAAGCCCGCCCGAGGGGAGCCCTCCCCACGCCCCCACCAGCCCTGCAGCCCTGGGCTTCATGGGATGTTATTCTGTTCCCAAAACTGAAACAAAGGGAGCAAAATGTCCTTCTGTGTTTGTCCCTAGGGTCCTTTGCCTGTTAATAAAAACTGAAAACCAAGAAAAATTAATAAAACCCTGTGTTAGGCTACATGTTCCAATCTGGAGGTTTAAATGTATAGTCTTTCCTTACCATGGGGGCTTCCCTGGTGGCTCAGACAGTAAAGAATCTGCCCGTAATGCAGGAGACCCGGGTTCAATCCCTGGGGTCGGGAAGATTCCCTGGAGAAGGGAATGGCAACCCACTCCAGTGTTCTTGCCTGGAGAATTCCATGGACAGAGGAGCCTGGTGGGCCCCAGTCCATGGGGTCGCAAAGAGTCAGACACAAGTGAGTAACTAACACTTCCTCACCATGGGGAAGTGGAACTTTCGGGGGAGGGAAGGGAACCCACAGGTGGGCAGGGCTCACTTGTGGCCATGGCAGGGGCCGTCGGCTGGCTGGTCACAGTGCAGGCCCCCCCAGCCGGCCTCGCAGTGGCACACGGGCCCCGGGGTGGCATTGGGCTGACAGATGCCGTGCAGGCAGTAGAGTTTCTGGCAGGGCTCGCAGCCTGGCACCACGCCTGGCTTCATCCGTGTCTTGGTGAAGTCCTGCAACTCGTTGTTGATGTACAGGTTTCGGATGCAGCCATGGAAGCTGGTGCCATTCAGGATCTGCCACAGGCGGAAGGCAGCCGAATTCACATCTACCGGCATCCCTGGGATGGAGGGGAGGGGTCAGAGCTGGGCCGCGCTGGGCTCAGACCATGCCCAGCACCCCACCCTGAGGTCTGCTAGGCATCTCTACAGTGTTCCCTAGTGCCCTCAGCATCTGTCCCCCAGTCTCTGCAACCCAGAGCCAGTGTTTCTTTTGCCACCTTAGAGGGGCCAGACTCCCTTCCCAGGAGAAATGGAAAAGCTCTTTTCCTTATGATCAGCTGACAAGAGATGCTCTGGGTGCCTGAGCCTGGCCACCCTCATCCAAGGCTCCTACCCAGAAGCTCAGCATTTACCTCCCAGCAGCGAAGGACTTGGGCCTCGAACTCATGTGTACAGCACTTTGTCACCCACTTTCGTGGTCATCACTTCACAGCAACCCTCTGACTTCAGAGCTGCTGAAACCCCTTTGATTTCCGTGCTCAGTGAAATTGCACGACTAGTAAACATCAGAGCTGGGTTTAGCATCCAAGACCCCATCCCTCATACCTGTCCAGAGGCTCAGCAAGGCCCTGCACAGCACTGAGATGGCCCCGCTGCAGCTAGAAACCTGTCTCGTCTAGACCTAGAAACATTCTCAGGTGCTGGGTGGGGTCATCTACCCACGAAGCCTGTAAGCCTCTTTGGGAGGTCCCCAGCTGATGCAAGGAGTCTATGTGTGGGACTCCCAAGGGCCCTGGAATGGACCCTGAATGACCGACAAGCCCCCTTCTGGCCTAAAGGCAAGAGGAAAGGTGGCAGCCATGCAAAAGGTGGCTGGGAAAGGCCAAGCCCCCTCCCAGGCCACGCTTCGGGTCCAACCCACACTTCCATCCTTCTTGGTCAGTCTGGGGTGGGCAGCGAGCAGAGTGGGCTCCAGGCAAGGAGGACAATCCACCTGCAGCTTGGCCGTTCACTAGGACCTCCCCACCCCCATTGCCACCTTGGAATGTCCCCCACAGGACAGTCCTGATCCTGGCAAGCCTCAGGCCAGAGGGCAAGAGAGGCCCCACCTGGAATAACCACCACACAATGGGGAGGCCCAGGGAGGGCCAGCTGCAGCTCCAGCCAGGCCTGCAGGTCCTCACCTCCCACATAGAGGGGGGCGTCGCTGTTCAGGGTGTAGTGTTTGCCGAAGTTGTCCATGGTCATGGGGCTGCCGCCATCAATGGAGAGATTCACCATCTGGTCAAAGGTGACCAGCTCAACTGTGTGGAACTGCCCATCGTTGATCGTCTCAGTGCTGGAAGAAGACGGGGTATCCCCACCCCAGGGAATGGCCTTCAGTTTGACCCGTCCCTCCCCAGGCACTTCCCTAGAAAGGCCACTGGTCCAGCACCTGCTTCCCAAGAAACCAAATCTCTGAGAGAAAGGACTGTGGAAACTCAGTGGCCTCTGACCTGGTCCCTCATGTTCCCCTTCGGGGGACTCTCTTGGGAAAGCTGAGGAGTTTGGGGCAGGGGTTTCCAACTAATCAGCCTTCCCTCCCCACTATGGAGCCCCCGGTGAGGTGGTGGTGAGATGGGGAAGCTTGGGACCATAGCTTAGGCCCCAGATCCTCAGACCCACTGTGGCACTGGACCCAGCGGTTTGAATGCCATTTCCACTTGGGCAGCCCAGATCTCTGGGGATCCTGATAAGCACCTGCTCTTGGCCCAGAAGACCTCTTTGTGGCAGCAACCCCCCCGCCTCCCCAGCCCTTGAGGGCAGCTGGTGGGCAGGAGGAAGCACTACCTGTAGATGGCAGAGCTGGGGTAGCTGCCCGGGTCATAACTGACACGCACATGGCCCTGGTAGAGCTCCACCGCGATGTGGTCGTTGTCCCCATTGTACAGCAGGATTCCATTGTCTTCTGCCGTGGAGACCTATGGCAATGGCACTTTCTCTCCCACCCCACCCCACACAACAGCAGCACAGGCTGGCGGGTGGGGCAGAAGGAGGACCCACCATTAAAAGAGAAATGCGGGCGGAACTGTCCTCCCCTGCCTGTGTGAGTGACATAGCCTTCAGTGGGTGCAGACCCAGGCTGGAGTCCTCCCTCCCACTCCCCCTTCCCCCAACCCCACTAGAATCCCATCCACTGCCAATCGGCCATGGTCAGGCAGGGGAGGACAGATGGGCCAGCTGAGGCCTGGAAACTCTGCGCTGGGGGTATATAAGAGCTTGGGACCACCTGCCCAGAGAGAACAGTTAGAGTAGCTGTGGGGTATCCTGTTCTGTGTGCCTCAGGAAGCTGCCTTGGGACCAGGATGGAACCTATAGAAAGGACAAATTCAGAAAGACTCTCAAATAGCTAGAACAACCATGGAAGCAAGCACTCATCACTGGAGCCACGCAAGCAAAAGCTGGAGTTGTGCCTCGGGAGAGAGATTCTGCTGTGATGATGCTGTAGGAGCCATGATGGTTTTTTCCTGCTCTGTCCCTCTTCTTGGAAAGATGCTGCCCCCTGTAGAGCTGACACATGGGCCAGTCTGGTCCAATCATAGTACCCTGTCCCCCCTGGACTCAGTGATTGGTCCAGGGATGGGCAAGTAGCCTGAGACAGGCCAATCAGCGATCTTCCCTGAGGTTGCTGACTGTGGTCCAACTCGAGTTGGCAGGGGAGAGCCAGCAGCGGGAGAGCAGGTTAAACCAAGCCTCTCCAAGGATGTGCCCGAGGCAATGGCTGGGCCGGGTTTCCATGAGCTTTATTTTGTTGAGCAGTTAAGTTAGCTGTGGTCTTGCTAGTGGACGATGTGAGTGGACAGGATTTTGGAGAGGAGACCAGGGGATGGAGAGCAGAGTGAGCATGTTTGAGAGGCTAAAAGGTTATGAGAAAAAAGAAAGAGAAGAGGACAAATAAAAGAGAGAAGAAAGACGTAGAGGTTGGGATGTGTGTGTATGTTTAGTCGCTCAGTCGTGTTCGACTCTGCGACACCATGGACTGTAGCGTGGCAGTAGGGACAGGGAATGGAATCTGGGGGAAAGAGATGACCAAAGAGGGGTTTAATTTTTTTATCATGTGATATGCAATACTCTCCCTGCCCCAAGAAATGTTTAGCAAACAACGCGTGGAAGTGGGACTTGCTTTTCTTTCCCTCAACATGATGATATTCTGAGTGGAATTTAAGACATGGAATGGCAAAATAAGGGAACACAGGGCTAGCTGTGGCCAGATTCCAGCCACATGGAGAAAGCCTGTCTGCAGCGTTGGAGGCTGAAGCTGAGGAGTCATTGAAACAAGAGATGGTGGGAGGGGATCCTCGTAAGTTTGATTTTCTGGATCCAGTCACCCATGAGACCACCTCCACCCCTGCCCTTCTCTAAGACTGGTTTTGTGACCCAATAACCTTTCCAACTGTGCTTAAACTAGTTCAAGCTGAGATCTTGGTACCCACATCCATAGAATTTTGGCTAACAGAGTCCTCCCCACTGTCCTGATGATGCTCTGACCTGAGACCAGGGTCCCCTGTTGTTCTCTGACCACCCTCTATGACCGGGTGCCCTGGGCACGCACCTGCAGCGTGATGTTGGCCCGTGGCCAGTTCTGCAGGTCTGTGAACTGCAGGTAGGTGTCCCGATCCACGAAGTTAACACTGAGCAGCTTCTCACATTCAGGGCCGCCAAAGCCTGGGAGGCACTGGCACACGGGCCCGTTGCCCTGGTCCACACAGTTGGCCCCATTCTGGCACTCAGTCCCTTCACAGGGGCTCCTGGGGGCAGGTGGTCTGGGAGGGGTCTCACAGAGCTGACCACTGAGAGGGAAAGGACTCAGGTCAGAGAGGGCAGGAGCAAGGGGGCATCTTCCTTTCCCACAGTGCTGGAGAGAAACTCACTGAACATCTTGGGACACTTGCTTTAAAGCAATGGAAGATGCTCCTAATTGAACACTCCCTATTAGAACTAAGAGCCAAAAGGATGCTGAGAAATGAGGTGAGAAACAAGTGTGGCCCCTGGACCAGCAGCATCAACATCACCTGAGCACTTGTCAGGGATGGAAAGCCTATTGCATCTGGTTTTCAACAAGATCCCAGGTGACTTGTGTGCACATTGGCTTTAAGAAGCACTCAGTGCTCACATTAGCAAACTTTGGTAGCAGGTTTTACTGTACCCACTTTGCAGAAAAGAAAACTGAGACTTAAGACACAAACAAAAGAGAGAAGACTCTGTAGCATCAAATGTGCACAATAGCAAAAAAATAAAAGTAGAAACAACTCAAATGTCTATCAACAATGAATGGATAAACAAATGTGGTATATCCATACAGTGGAATAGTATTCAGCCATAAAAAGGAATGACATTCTGATACATGATTCCACATGGAGAACCTCGAAAACATGATGCTAAGTGAAAGTCAATCACAAAGGACCACAGATTGTTGATTCCATTTATATGAAATATTCGGAATAAACAAATCTATGGACACAGACATTAGTAGGTCGGTGGTTGCCTAAAGGTGAGATGGAAGAGGGTTGTGGTAACAGATAAGTGTGGAGTTTCTTTGGGATAATGAAAATCTCCTAAAATTGATTGTGGCAATGGATGCCTAACTCGGAGATTACACAAAAAAGCCACTGAATTCTACACTTTAACTGGGTGAATTATATGGTATATAAGTTATATCTCAATAAAACTGTTTTTTAAAAGAAGATACAAGCAGAACATGGGAGGTGGGTGACCAGAGGGAAGGCAGATGCCCTTCACTCCCAACCTCCCAGACAGGCCAAGATGCAAAAGTAAGTGACCTTTAATGTCTTCAGGGATTCACTGGGCAGGTAAGTGATGGAGCGCTGCCCAGTCATCTATGCCCACCTCCTGCTCCCTCCGTCAGTCAGGGCAGGCACCCTCTGCCTGTGCTCTGAGCCACTGAGTAACTCTCCCCAGGCCACACAGATGGTGACTGGCATAGCGACAGTTAACTCTCCCAGGCTCTGCCGTTACTCTTGCCTGGGGGCTCCTGCCAGCCCCTGAGCTGACAGCTAGAAGTCAGTCACTCTTGGCGCCTCCAGAGGCTGCTCACCTGTAGCCCTGAGTACAGAGGCAGGAGTAGCCATTGGCTTCGTCCACACACTGGGCCCCATCCTGGCAGCGGTGGTCCCTGCAGTCATCCTGGTTCTCAGTGCAGCTGCCACCTGCGTAGCCTGGCGCACACTCACACCTGGGGTGGGCACAGGTGACGGACATCAGCCCACACGCAGCCCAGACCTCAGCTAGGAGTCTGTGGGACCCCGGGGCTGTACACATGACAGAGAACCTGTGGGCCTGTGGGGTCCCCCAGGAGGTCACACAGAGCCCTAGGTGTCAAGATGCCACCATCCATCATGGGACCCTTTACTAGTACAGGATGAGAGCTTGAGGGGGCTGCAGGCAGGATGGGGGTGCTCTGGGCTGGGAGAGTGGACACCCCATGGCTGGAGGAGATAGACACTTGTGGAGCACCCACCCTCAGCACCAACAGCACATCCAAGGTCAACCTTCAGCCCCTTCTCAACCTGCCTAGCAGCCTGTCCCCCGCACCCCAGTGCATGGCTCTGAGTCACATATGGCTCATCCATCCCCCTTCCCCAGCCTCCCAGCTGCACAGGCCCAGCCTCCTGGGCCTCAGTCAGGCTAGTGCTCACCTCTCCATGACCTTCTGGCTCCAGGCCAGTTCCCAGCTTCCCAGCTCACACTGTGGCGCACTCCTCGCCTGAGTCAGTCCACATGTGCTAACTATTTGCCTACCAAATAGAGAGCATGCCTTCCACCCTGTTCAAACACGACCTTGCCTGATGCTCCCCATCCTGCTTCCCCCATAACAAGCCACTCCGTGGTTAGACCTGTCTCCACGGGCAGCAATCCGTACTCTGCTACACTTCTCTGCCTTCACGCCTGTTGACTCTGGAATACCCTCCCCTCTCTCCCTGCCTTGATCCAGCCAGGCCAATAGCTCATCTCCAGGAAGCTGCCAGTAAGCAACCCTTGCCAGAAACCCTTCCAAACTACAGACTCCACAGCTCAACTGTGCAACCTGGCAAGTAAGTGCGCCTGTGTGATTTTTTTTTAATCTCATCTCCAGTGTTGTTCAAGCAGCAGGAAATACCTTTTACCCAGTAAACACACACACTCCTCTGAAACCAGCTTTATGCCACAATACACTCCTTACTATATAAAAGGGTATGATGCTGTCTGATATTTTCTATTTTTTTTTAGGTTAATCTTGGTCCACCCAACTGATCATAATTTATTACTGGGTGGGTCTCGAGCTGCAGTCTGAAAAGTGTGACGGTAGCTATGTACCCAACCAATTCATTGACATTTCACTTATCCATTCCTTCAGTGAATGAATGCATACTGAATACTTGGTAGGTTCCAGGTACAACGCCAGGCACAGCTGAGTGTCTGGCAGTTCCCATCTTCCTCCAAGACAGGAGGTTGAGTATATATGCACTATACACCCACTGAGTGCTCCATCTCTGTGTTGTGAAGGACTGTCTCGGCAGTATCTGACTGACAACGCGCAGTCCTGCTTCAGTCTACCCTCTGAGGTCCAGTCTCTCTGAGGAGCAGGCATGCCACTTGCTCTGCCATTGCTTCTTGGTCTGCTCTGCCAAGCCCACCTGCTGGCTCCACCAGGAGTGCAGCGTCTGTCCACTATCTGGAGAGAGGCTCCTGTGCAGCCCCTTGATCTAATATCTGGGCCTCAGTGTCCCCCAGCTCTCACTTCCTGCCCATGAAGCTCTGGCAGCTCCAACTTGGCTAAGTCCCTGGGGGACTCCACCCCCTGCCCTGGCCCGAGTGGCTGGGGTTTGGTCCCTCAGCCACAGACCTGAAGAAGTCCTACCACTGTGCTGCCCTGACAGGTGGAACAGGGTCCCACAATTGAGACCTGCTTGCAAAACTGCAGATGGGAGCAACATCTGAAAAACCCATGATCTTCACATTGCAGTCTGCCGGTGACAAGTACTTCTACACAGGCCAGTGATAATGAGGGTGACAACAGACAAGGACCCCTCATCCAACCCTCCTGAGGCCAGACAGGGTTTGAAATTTGGGGCTTTTTGGATTTGGGAATGGTAATACAATGTTTCATTAGTGTTAGTCGCTCAGTCGTGTCTGACTCTTTGTGACCCCATGGACTGTAGCCCACCAGGCTCCTCTGTCCGTGGAATTCTCCAGGCAGGAACACTAGAGTGGGTTGCCATTCCCTTCTCCAGGGGATCTTCCTGACCCAGGAATTGAACTCCGGTCTCCTGCATTGCAGACGGATTTTTTTTTCTTTTTACCATCTGAGCCACCAGGGAAGCCCCGGTACAATGTCTATAACTGTGTATTATGAAACATGCCAGTTGAATCTGGGGTGGCCCCTTAATTAAACATGCTTACAGTCCACTGCAAATGCTACACATACTCCCTCTACGTGGGATGAATGGTGACTGTAAGCAGCCTCCTATCAGTGCAGGGTTTAAAGCAAATACATTGATTGGATCAAATTTTGCTATCAAACGGACATTTGGTTTTCAGAGTTTTGTGCACTTTGCAATTGGCAATGAGAAATTGTGGACCTTGACTAGTTCTTTATTGAGTACTTTTCAAATGTCAGACATGGAGGTAAGTGCTTTCCATGCATTTGCTTATGTAATCCTTCCAACCACCCCAGGAGGAAGCTACTGGTGCACCCAGTTTGCAGATGAGAAAACTGAGACTCCGAGTGGTCAAGCCACCCATTCCAGGTCGTGATGTAAACTCAGGTCTGTCAGACCATAAATACCACCACCCTGCCCCTGGCTGTGACTGTACAGCTGAAACCAACCCACCTGACAGGTAAGGAAACAGGCTGGGGAGGGCAGAGGGGAGGTGACGTGGTGGCCCATGCCCTTCCCTGGCCCCAGAAATGGGCAACACTGACCTGGGCCCATCAGGGGTGCCCACACACTGGGCCTCATGCTGACACGGGTTCAAATCTGGAGCGCAGAAGTCCACCAGCAGCTCACAGGCCCTTCCTGGGGAAAAGATGGGGGGAGCAGGAGAGAAGCTGCCCCCCGAGTTCCACCAGGCGGCCAGCCCAGCAGAAAGCTCCTGCAGGCATCGAGGCAGGGCCCCAGCCTTCTGCCCATAGGACCAGGCCTCAGGGCACTGGGCCTCCGCTCCCCTTGACCCCTGAGCCCTACCACGCTTACCCGAGTACTGCAGCGGGCACTGGCAGGTGTAGCTGCCCACGCCGTCCACACAGGTGCCCCCATTGGCACAGGAGTGCTCCACACAGTCGTCCGTGTCTACCCCGCAGGTCGGCCCTTCAAAGCCGGTGGGGCAGGAGCACCTGTGGGGAGCAGGGAGAGGTGGGTGGGCCCACAGCCAGGGTGGCAGCCTTCCTGAGGCACTGGTGTAAGCCTGTGGCCAGCAGTCAAGAGCATCAACGCAGAGTTTCGGTCCCTACTCTGGATCAGGCCCTTGTTAGGTGCTGAGGGTCAGAGGTGACCAAGACCAGCCCTGTGCTCATGAGATCACTCAGTCTAGTGGGGGTGATGACAGGGAGACTGGCGACCAAAGGAGAGACTGAGGACCAGGATGGTGCAAAACTGATGCTGGAGAAGGTGGACAAAGGGGCAGCTTTGTCCTAGCTCCTAGCTCCTCGCTGGGGGGAGTGGTCAGGGCAGGCTTCCTGGAGGAGGTGGTGAGTTAGCTAAGGACTCTGACAGGGGAGAACAGGAAGGAGAGGGAAGGCAGTGGGGGTAAAAGCCTTGGGGAGAGACAGCCTTACAGTCCACCCCCAGTTTCCTCTATATAGTTCAGGACTTGAGGAGCACATATTTCAGGGACGGGGTAAGAAGAGGGCTGGGGGGTAAGCAGGAGTCCTGGATATCAGTCATCTTCAAACTGGGGTACACTCCCCCCCTGGGGCAACTGTGGTTTTCCAAAGGATTTGCGGGTCACAGAGGTCTGAGCAATTAATTTCCACATCTTCAAGTTCTGCACGAACTCCTCCCTTAATTGACCTGCCCTAGAGCTCCCGAAAGGTGCACAGGTTCCTCTCCCGGCCTGAGTCAAGGTGGGCCGTGCCTGGGGCCTAAGATCCTCTGGTGCCAAATAAAGGGACAATTAGGAATATTGATATTTCCAAAATGAAGGAACAAATGCTTTTGCAAGTCAAGAGGTTTCCAGTTCTGTGCATTAAAAAGTAATTGAAGGAAGACCTCATGGAACTATCAGCAGATAGAGCATTAAAAATAATTTTTGATGACTGATCACTCTGGGTTTTTGATGTATTAACTTGGAAGGGTTTCAAGTAACTGAGAGACATGGCTATAATAAAACTCCTAATCCCACTGGTTTATTTATGTGAACGAACATTCTCAGCATTTATAGCTATATATATATAGAGAGAGAGAGCAGGGGGTGCTATATATGTATTTTAAAAAGGAATAGATTGGCTGCTACACCCTCTGATATTCCATAATATTCATGTCTGGACATAGGAACCAATTAGGAGGAGAAAAGGAAGCCCATCCATACACAAAGCTCCATCTATCTCATTAAGAGATATAGTCTAATAAAATGTTACTTTTATGTGTAATAATTATCAATCAAATTTTGGAAAACAGTTATGTTGTTCTAATCAACTGTATATTATTGATCATTGTAATGATAATGCAAAATAAGCTTTCATCAGAGGTTTATGGGGACAAGAAAGAAGTGAAAAAATTTTCCATTTAAACTTATATACCCATGTTGGGGCAGGAAGGTATGACAGGGTGCTGAAGAAAAGCCTCTCTAACATGAAAACATATTACAGTAGAAGAAAAAGTCAGGGAGGGTGGCGGTGAGGGGAATAAAATAGAAACACTAGTTTCAGAAGAAACACAAATGACATGAGACGTTGCAGCTTGCTCAAGAGGAGCTCCTTCGTGTGATTTTAAAGTGATTTTTCGCTGAAGAATGAGAAAAGAGTGATTTAAAGGATGATAGCTTTATTTTTAAGTGTTAATAATATGTGCAGTATCCTGGAAATGACCTTCTTTGCAATGAAAAATTAAATTTACCATGAAAAATTTTAGCTGTCACTTAAGAATGCGTGAAGCAGTTTGTAATTAAAAAAAAATCTGTTTGGGGGAGCAGGTATGTGAACAAAAAGGTGTGAAGCCTATTGCAGGGTGTGTCCTGGAATTTCATTCCCCCTGCAAGATTGCGCGGGACACCAGAGAGGTCTGAAGCGGGTTAAGGGGATCTCAGCTAAGTCCCCTCCAGTAGGGCTGGGGGTGGATAACAGAGGAGACCCTTGTAAGTCTCAGGGTTGGGAGGTAACTCAGGGAGGCACCCCCTTTCTACCAAAAGAACCCTTCCCACAGCTCCTCGCAGTCTGTAGGAATGCCAAGTGTGAGGGGCTACCCCCAGCTGCACCCCCTCCTCCATAGACATGCCCCCCAGTAGCCTAGCCAATGAGGTGGGGGCTTTGATGGAGCTGCTGCCAAGCCCAGAGGAGGTCAGAGCCTATTGTAAGGATGCTGTTTCCAAGGCGACACCTGCCACAAGGTCATTTTGTGTTTTCCTTTTTACATCTGGTAATTTGGGTTTGCAGAGACAGGTTGACCATTCCTGCCAGTAGACTTGACATCATTTTCTGGAGTCAGTTTGCTCAGCTGGCAATTTACTTTCAGCAAATAAATTCTGTGTGCTTCTTAGAAAAACTCTGGGTACAGGAGAACTCTGGGAAGATGAGGGGCTCGAGAGACTCTGGAGGACCAGGGTGAGTGGGGGGCTCGTGTGGCGATGTCAGCACTGGGAGGACTTGCAGGATGAGCTGTGGAGGATCTCGGTGAGGTCCAGCCCTTCACTGAGCAGTGGGGAACCTGTGCCCATGGTGCGAGCAGAGTGACCCACGAGCTGGTGACCCACCCCGGAGGGTGGGACCAGGACTTGCTCCCACCTGTGCGCAGGCTTCCCCAGCCCTTCCCGGGGGCTCAGGTGGAGGTATGATCCTGAGGAGCTGGCTCAGGGCCCTCCCTTCAGACAACGTTGGCCCAACAAGCAGGTGTTTGGCTTCAGCTGGAGGTTAATAGAAATGATAGGAGTTTAAAAACGTCCCCAACTGCCTCTTGGCACTGCCAGTACATATGCCCTAGGCAACAGTTCCCAGTGCCATTGGAGGACTTGCCTGGCACCTGGCAAGAGCAGGGAGAAGCCTGGAGCAGGAGCTCTAAGCCCAACCCCGACCCAGCCTGCTGGGTGACCTGGTCATCCCCCAGAGTCTCTGTGCTTCCACAGTCTGTGAGCATCGGGGGCTTGGCCTGTGGGGGCGAGGGGATGGTGTGTGGAGAGGCCTCTGGCTGTGATCTGGAGTGAATGACTGCTCCCCCTGAGCCTGTCCCCCCATCTCCCAGAGTGCAAGGGCCCTGGGCCATCCCATTCAGAGGAAGAAGGCTCCGAGGTCAGACCCATCAACACCCTGCCCACCAGGGTCCAGCCCCGGACAAGTAACTCACGTGAAGCCAGCATCCTCGCCCTCCTGTGAGTGGCAGGTCCCACCATTTCCACAGGGGCTGCTGGAACAGCTGTCCAGGGACACCTCACAGTCTCGGCCCTGGGGAGGAAGTCAGTGATTGGGGGGGGGCACCCCAGGGAGACCCAGGGGCCAATGAGTCAGAAGAGCCAGCCAGCCCCCTCAGCAACTCAGCCTGCCTGTCCCGGGAGTTACTTGTCTACTCATGCACGTGTCAGATCATGATGACACAGTCACTTGGGCTCCTGCTCTGAGCCAGGAGCCGCCCTGGCCCCCGTGGGCTGACCAACAGGACAGCCCCAAGCCTGCCATACCGCGCCCTCGAGCAGACCCCCAGCCTCCGACTTCAGCCCCCACGCACCTTGTAGCCGCTGGGGCAGGCACACCTGTACCCCACAAGGGGGTCGTTGCGGCAGGTACCCTGGTTCTGGCACGGGCTGGACAAGCAGGGGTCACACTTGGCCTGGACAGTCAGGGTGGGGGGACCTAAGGCAAAGGGGAGCGTTAGTGCAGTGGGGAGGCAGGGGGAACAGGGCTGGGCAGAACCCCACGCCCCTACCCTGGCATCCTGGCATGCAGGGACGCGTGGTGGAAGCCCTCTCCCCAAGGTTCTTGCCCCTCCCTGTATTTCCTCTGGATCACGCTCACCCTCCCTCACATCCACCTCTCCAGCCTCCGGACCCTCCTCTGTAAAAACAGAGTTAAAAACAGCCCCTGCCTCATGGGGCTGGAAGGACTAAATGAGATAATCCCAAAAAAGTATTTCGCAGGCGGGTGTTGGATTGTAAGGAGCTCCCACGTGGCGGGCAGAGCAGGGGCATCAGTGTGAGAATGTCATGGTCACGATCATAGAAATCAGCTGAGGTTTTCTCCATCCCCTCATACCCTTCCACAGCAACCACCTCAGCCCGGTCACTTGCTGGCCTGGACAGCAAAGGTGGCCATTCCAGCAGAGAAGAGATCTGGCTCTGAGAGGAGGCCACGCTTAGGAGGAAAAATGTCCATTGCCTAGAACTTGTCTCTCTCCAAGGCTGAACAGGGAAAGACCCTTTCCTGTCTCCTCTCTGGCCGCAGGCATGACCTTCTCCAGCCCCTTCAGGACTCACTGGTGGTGAAGGGCTTGAAGGTGGGTGAGGAGCCAGCAGCCAGAGCTGGGCCCCTATGAAGACCATGAGGACCTCACAAGAATAAATAGTAAGACCAGCCAGTTAAGTTAGGTTTCCACTTCAGAGGGGCTTCCCTCATAGCTCCATTGGTAAAGAATCTGCCTGCAGTGCAGGAGACCCGGTTTGATCCCTGGGTCGGGAAGATTCCCTGGAGAAGGGATAGGCTACCTACTCCAGTATTGTTGGGCTTCCCTTGTGGCTCAGCTGGTAAAGAATCCACCTGCAATGCAGGAGACCTGGGTTCGATCCCTGGGTTGGGAAGATCCCCTGGAGAAGGGAAAAGCTACCCACTCCAGTATCCTGGCCTGCAGAATTCCATGGACTGTATACTCAAAGGGGTCGCAAAGAGTTGGACACGACTGAGCAACTTTCACTCACTCACTCACTCTATTTCAGACTCTTTCTAGAAGTAGAGAAACATTAGTTCCACTGAAAATGCATGAGTTTGACTAGAAGGAGAAACACTTTCTGGTAATAACTGCAGGGGAATCCTCATGGGTTACAGGTGGGGCTCTGTTTCTTGATCCAGGTGCTGGATACCTCAGACAGTCAGTTTAGTCGCTCAATCGTGTCCGACTCTTTGTGACCCCATGGACTGCAGCACACCAGGCTTCCTTGTCAATCACCAATTCCCAGAGCCTACTCAAACTCATGTCCATCATGTCGGTGATGCCATCCAACCATCTTATCCTCTGTCGTCCCCTTCTCCTCCTGCCTTCAATCTTTCCCAGAATTAGGGTCTTTTCCAATGAGTTGGTTCTTTGCATCAGGTGGCCAAAGTAGTGGAGTTTCAGCTTCGGCATCAGTCCTTCCAATGAATATTCAGGACTGATTTCCCTTAGGATGGACTGGTTGGATCTCCTTGCAGTCCAAGGGACTCTGAAGAGTCTTCTCCAACACCACAGTTCAAAAGCATCAATTCTTTGGCGTTCAGCTTTCTTTATAGTCCAACTCTCACATCCATACGTGACTACTGGAAAAACCATAGCTTTGACTACACAGATCTTTGTTGGTAAAGTAATGTCTCTGCTTTTTAATATACCGTCTAGATTGGTCATAGCTTTTCTTCCAAGGAGCAAGCATCTTTTAATTTCATGGCGGCAGTCACCATCTGCAGTGGTTCTGGAGCCCAAAAAATAAAGTCTGTCAGTGTTTCCATTGTTTCCCCATCTATTTGCCATGAAGTGATGGGACTGGATGCCATGATCTTAGTTTTCTGAATGTCGAGTTTTAAGCCAACTTCTTCACTCTCCTCTTTCACTTTCATCAAGAGGCTCTTTAGTTCTTCTTTGTTTTCTGCCGTAAGGGTGGTATCATCTGTGTATCTGAGGTTATTGATATTTCTCTCAGCAATCTTGATTCCAGCCTGTGCTTCATCCAGCCCAGCATTTCGCATGATGTACTCTGCATATAAGTTAAATAAGCAGGGTGACAATATACAGCTTTGACATACTCCTTTCCCGATTTGGAACCAGTCTGTTGTTCTGTGTCCAGTTCTAACTCTTACTTCCTGACCTGGAAGGGTTCAATTTGTGAAAATTCACGTAGCCTTTCATTAACTATCTGTGTAATTTTCTGTTATGCATGTTGTATTCCAATAAAAAATTTTTTTAAAGGAGCTTTCTTTTTATATATTATTTATTTACTTTTGGCTCTGTTTTGTCTTCATTGCTACACGGGTTTTTCTCTTATTGCGGCAAGTGAGGGCTGCTCTTCCTTGCTGTGTTCAGGCTTCTCGCTGCAGTGGCTTCTCTTGTGGTGGAGCAGGGCTCTCGGGCATGCAGGCTTCAGTAGTTGTGGCACGTGGGCTCAGTAGTTGCGGCGCATGGGCTTAGGTGCTTCGCGGCACATGGGATCTTCCCAGATCAAGGATCAAACCTGTGTCTCCTACATTCGCAGCTGGATTGTTTACCACTGAGCCACCAGGGAAGCCCCCAGTTAAATTTAAACACACACACACACACACACACAAACCTCTCATCAGTACCAGTCCCAGCCCATTAAATAAATACTGAGCAAATATTTCAACATAAATTGGCCTGCTCCCCACAGCTGCCAGCCAAGCCGCAGGCCGGACCCTTCTGAAGCGTTGCTGCTGTGATAGCATCCTGCATGCAGGGTGGCCTGGGGCTTCCTCATTAACCTCTGGCTGTCAGTTTCATTTCTACTGGTGGTCTGTGAGCTTGTGGAGGGCAGGAGCCGTGCCCCACGGCCTCCAGTGCCCTTCTGCAGCTGTACCCCTGCATACAAGGCAAGCCTGGGGCAGCCACTCAGCCACTGCCTTCTGCTCGGCAGGGTTCCCTTGGCCTCCAGTCAATCAGTCAATCAATCCCCGAGCCCGTGTTTACAAATGCCCAGGGTGAGGTGCCTCCAATCACACCAGGCCCTGGATTTCTAGAGATGTCAGGAGGGTAGCAGCTGGGTCCAGTGCCCAGGGGTTTAAGCTAATTGCTGAGCACATTTCCTACCAAAGGGAGGCCTGAGTGCCTGTACTGCTGGGAGGCTTGGAGCTTCCAGAAACACTGCTGCTATTTTTATTTTCCTTACATAACCCCAGGGAGGGATTAGAGCCCTTATGGCCTGAGATTTTCCGCCTGGCTTTTTTTATTTTTTTGCTTGCTGTATGTCAGCACAAGAGGGCAGTCATGCTAACAAGCATCAAGGGCCACATTCCTGCCATCTGTCCCCTCCACCCCCAGCCAGTCACCACAGGGACACAGAAGTGACTGGAAGGTCCTGCCAGGGTTGATGGGGAAGCAGGAAGTGGAGGGATGCAACCCAGTACCCGCCATTCCCTCTCACACTCCTGGGCTCACCTTGGCATTCAAACTTCTTGGCAGGCGTGGTAAGGAGCAGTTTGCCTTCCATGTCCGGGGGCCCGGCACAGCGGGCAATGCCCGGTTCCTTGTAGCCTGTCTTCACCCAGCTGGACAACCAGCGCAGGTGGCAGTCACAGTACAGGGGGTTGGCACCAATGGCCCTGGGTTAGAGAGGAGAGAGGAGCAGACATTACAGCTTCATGGAGTCCCTCACCCATTGGGTACCAGGTATCAGACATTATGCCCGGAGCTGGCAAAACCCTAACAATCCCCATTCAATGAGCACTAACCATGTAGCCAGGACAGATTTAAGTACTTTGCACCTGTTATCTCGCTTAGTCCTCATCACACCCTACTAACCCCGTTTTACATGTTGAAACTGAAACTCAGAAGGTGAAGACACTTGCCCAAGATGCACAGAGAAAGGGGGGAGGTAGGATCTGAACTCAGGCTGTTGAGGCCGGAGCCTCTGTCGGCACCGCCTCCAGGGTGTACCAGGGAGAGAGGAACCAGCATTCGCTGCTGTGATGAACCAGCTTCTCCCACGTTAGTGCATCTAATCCTCTCATCAGCCCCACAGTATAAGCTTTCTCTTCTCCACCTCAAAGATGTGGGAACTGAGCCTCACGTGGAATAAGTCATTTTCCTGCGGTCACACAGTCAGTGAAGCGCAGCCCCCTGATCCAGACCTAGAGCTGTCGACCTTGAAAGCCTATGTTATTTTTAAAAATATTAATTAAGTAATTATTTGACTATGTCAGGTCTTAGTTGCAGCACTTGGAATCTAGATCCCTGACAAGGGATGGAACCCTGGCCCCCAGCATGGGGAGCAGAGTGCTAGTCACTGGACCACCAGGGAAGTCCCCTCTTTTTTTTATGAGCCTATACTTTAATTTTTCTCTTCATTTTCAATTAAACAAGAAGTGCATAAGCATATTCTCATTGTAAATCATTTTCAGACATGGTACACAACAGTCTCACTTTAAACGACATTGTGAATGTCCTCAATACCACTAAATTGTATTCATTAAAATGGTTAATTTTATATTCCTTGAATTTCACCTTGATTTTTTTTAAAAGGCACATTCCTATGTTACTGATGGGAATGCAAGACGGTAGAATTCCAACAGAGGGGTATTGCCTGATATCTAGCTAGCCAGCAATACAGTTGCCTTTTGACCCAGTAACTCTGTTTCTGGCACATCTCACAAATCTGTGCCTGCATAAGTGTGTAAAGGCATCTGTGCAACAGTATTGATCTCAGCATTGTTTGTAATAGAAAGACTGGAAGCCTCCCGTGTTCATCAGTGGGGGAGTGGTTACGTAAACTACAATACATCCACATTACAAAAAAGTCCACTGTCCCTGCCAACCACAGGACCCATGGTCACATGGTCATCATACTCCATGTGTAGCCTTCCAATCCTTTCCCATATTTACACATACGGTTGTTTCTTCATGAGAGAGAGATTATATCCATCCAGTACACATAGTTACTGAGCAGCCTGCTTCTTGTCACTAAACAGCATGCCTTGGAGACCTCTTCAGGTCAGCTATATGGATCCACCTCATTTTATCAAACTGCTTCAGAGCATCCCAAAGAATGGACACTTCATAGCTTTCGCTGCCAGACACTCCAGTTGTTTCCAGCAGCAGTGAACACTTTGTCCACGCCTCTCTGCAAGGAGAGACCATTTCTCTAGAACAGATGCCTAGAAGGAGGATTCATGTCACAGAGGAAGTGCACGTAAAATGTTCACAGTGAAGTGAAGTGGAAGTGGCTCAGTCGTGTCCAGCTCCTTGGGACCCCATGGACTATACAGTCCATGGAGTTCTCCAGGCCAGAATACTGGAGTGGGTAGCCTTTCCCTTCTCCAGGGCATCTTCCCAACCCAGGGATCAAATCCAGGTCTCCTGCATTGCAGGCAGATTTTTTACCAGCTGAGCCATAAGGGAAGCCCAAGAATACTGGAGTGGGTAGCCTATCCCTTCTCCAGGGGATCCTCCCACCCCAGGAATTGAACGAGGGTCTCCTGCATTGCAGGCAGATTCTTTACCAACTGAGCTAACAGGGAAGCCCAAAATGTTCACAGCCAGCCTCCAGAAAAGGTTGTAACGACTTACACCTGCCAGCAGGGTGAGGGTGTGCCTGCTCCCTCGCATCCCCACACTGACACTGACACAGGGCACTGCCAACCTCTTAGGCTTTGGCCAGGCTGGTGGGCAAGCTCATAACCCTCTCACTAAACCACAGTGAGAGATTCAGAGATGAACAAGACATGGATTTGGGGGAACGAAAGTTGCCAGTGGTCTTTGAGCCAGCAAACAGAAAAACCAGAGCCTCGTATCTGAAGCTCATTTATATCGACATTATTGTGAAAACATAAGGCTATATACTGTTCAGGAGAATGAGCACATCTATTAAGCACCAAATGGATGCATTGTCGTTTTCCACCTGTGTCTGGGCAACACCGAGGAAGCGGTTCCCCTGGCGATGCGTTGGGTCTGATAAAAGCAGCAGTGACTCTGAGCAGGAATTCCCCCAAATAGCACGGCTGATGACGGCCCATCCTATAAAGCAGGCTCAACAGTCTTGGACTCTGGCCCCTGGCGCAGCTGCTCACTGCCCGGGTGACCTTGAGCGGCTCACTTAACATCTCTGGGGCTCACTTTATGATTCGATAAAGAGCCTGCAATCTGGAAGGGGGAGAAAGACAAGCACATCGAGCCTGAAATGGGTGCCAAGGGAATAATGCAGCTTGGAAAAAGAAAGCCAGTTCAGCCTTGACGTGTATTTCACTTTTTCTGTCCTGATTTGCTGACAGCATCCATCCTGGCTAATGGGACAAGGCAACACCTTCCTCTTTTCCCTGAACACTGCCAGGGCTTCTCAGAGGTAGAGGAAGTTCAGACACTTCGATTTTTTGAAGCTCCATTGCGTTAAAAAAATAATAATAAAGACTTAGAAAAATAACAGGACTACAAAACAGTGGTATATTTAAAACATCTATATTCACCAGACTGATATTTTTAACATAGTATGAGGTAATGTAATTATGTTATTCAAAAGATAAATATAGAATTTATTGAAAGTATTTTTGTACCACACTGCAGGAGTGTGTTCTGCTAATGAGCCATGAGGAAGTAGAGAGTTTATTCTGAAGGGCTTCTTCTCTCAGTCTTGTAACTCATTTAGAGAACAAGTCCAAAAGACTAAATCTAAAGCTGTTGTGAATGTGGAGGCCCTTGACACATCTTAGGATGTCACAATTCCCAATTCCTGCATAAATCCTCCCCATAAATGGCAACAAAGTCACGCCCTTTTCAATTCTTCATATATATTATATACTATATCATATATATTATTCTCTGTTTATATATATTATTCTCTATTATATATATATCTACAATATAGAGATAATAAAAGCTACCAAAGCCACATACAAAGCTATTGAAAATTAGGCATTCTGGCTTGACCAACACGTTTTACTTGTTGGTATACAGAGCAGATGGCGAGCGACTCCTGATTTCAACATTTCAAGCTTTTATTTCTCCAAACACTATTTTTTTCCTGACTACTTTATTAGTTAGAGTAGTTCACTTTCACCTGGAGTCCATTTTTCCCGATAAAATGACCGTGAACTCCCAGGGCGTGGACAACCACAGGCCCTGCTGAGACTAGTGGGGGGAACAGCCAGGCCACTCATCAATCCAAAAGGACTGTGGAGTCAAGTTCATCCCCCGACAAAAGTATAAATAACCCTGTGCTGTTGATCTTTGGTATAACTTGGAAATAGTTGAAACAGTAGCTTTTTCATCTGTTTGTGCCAAGGCCCGCTGGGCTTCTTCTATTAACGTAACCAAGACAGAAATAGACCTCCTATGACAGAGGTGCCAACCATAGAGTTTAGCATATACTAAAACTTCAAAATCTCTTCACCTGAGCTAGTCCTCCTCCCAGGAAATTTATTCGTGTGCATCCCTGCCTCCTTCTACTGGGATGAAGCCCCCTGAGAGCAGGTGTCACCAGTCCCACGTGGTACTGAACCAGCAGAACCCCCCGTTTGCCGAATGAACCCCTGCCTACAAGCAGGAGAAATGCACAAACCTCAGTATGAAAGCAAAAGAAACTAAAAAATAAAGGAATCATCTACCACTCCATAAATGTAACTAATTTAATTTTCATCTATTCCTTTCTAGCTCTTGTGCTCATGTGTGTATATATATATACACACACACACACACACACACATCACTGAAGTCAGAGTATACCATCTTCTTTATTCTGCATTTTCATCAAATAATAAAGTACAGTATCATAAATATTATAACTAACTACTTGTTATTTTGTCATATGGGCATCCCATGATTTGCCTAATCATTTCATATTCACTTTTCACAATGAATTTTTAATGAACTCAGAAGTCTAGTGTTCCTGCAGGCAGCAGATTAGGGGCAACAAAATGCCAGATTATAGACATGAAGGATGACACTGGGGAGCCTTGCCACAGGATTTGGCACATAGCAAATATTGGCTGATGGACGGACGGATGGATAGACAAATGGAGGAAAGACAAGTTAACTGTAAATATCCAAGTGGACAGCAGCAGAGATGTGCGGGCAGTGAGGAGTGCTCGTAATCATGACGGCCTGATTATGGCATGTAGTTAGAACGCTAGTGGACATGAGAAATAACCTGTGTACAGGCAAGGAAAGAACCCGAAGAGCTGAATGAACTGTCTGAGGTCCTGCTGCAAGTTGATGGCAAGACAAACACCTAACACCACATCCTGATTCCTACTCTAAATTCAAGGGGTTTAACTATGGTGGACCTCACCCCCCACACACACCCTCAGCCCACCCACCCGCCTTGTGTGTTGCCAGTGAAGAGGAGAGGCCCAGGTCAGAGTCACACTAAGAACAGAGGGCACCTCTGGGAGCCAGAAACACTGGACACTAACTCTTGGGCAAATCCTGACTTGGGACAGAGCCATGGGCACCTCCTTCCCTTCACATGGCCTGTGGCCTTCATGAAGCCCAGAAAGAATGCAGTGAGTCTGTGCTATCCTTTCCCCATTCCTTGACCCTTGTACTTGCTCACGGAATCCTTAAGAAATAGTTGCAGCTTCTCATGCAGAAGAAATAATAGCTACATGTGTGCACATTAGCATTAGATGGGCACACACCTGAATACAAACATATGTACACTTCTCAGGCTGCTGCCTAGTCCCATTTGAAACCCTGGGTATAGAGGGAAGAATGTATTGACAAGGTTGCTTCATAATAATGGAAGATTTCTTCCACATAGATGCTATTTTAGGGAGAAATAGGGCAACTAACAAACATATCTAATTGGTAGTGCTAATGCCCTGTTCCGCAATTACCACTTCCACTGAGCTCTACCAATTCCACTGAGCTCTATTTACTGTGGTTTTTTTTTTTTTTTTTTCCTAACAAGTTAGATCTGGATCTGGCTTCTAGCCTGATATCACTGTTCTCCTAACATCTGAATTTATAGATAGGCATGGGCTCAAAATCTGGCTTTGCAGCTTCAGGTTTTTGTTCACACAAAACATATGTTGCCTTCCTCTTGAATCCCCCTTCCACCTCCCTCCTCACCCCATCCCTCCAGTTATCACAAAGCACTGGCATTGGTGTCTTGCATCATACATCAAACTCCCACTGGCTATCTCTTTTACATATGGTCATGTGTATGTATTACAAAGCAGAGACATTACTTTGCCAACAAAGAAAGGTCCATCTAGTCAAGGCTATGGTTTTTCCAGTGGTCATGTATGGATGTGAGAGTTGACTGTGAAGAAAGCTGAGTGCCGAAGAATTGATGCTTTTGAACTGTGGTGTTGGAGAAGAGTTTTGAGAGTCCCTTGGACTGCAAGGAGATCCAACCAGTCCATCCTAAAGGAAATCAGTCCTGGGTGTTCATTGGAAGGACTGATGCTGAAGCTGAAACTCCAATACTTTGGTCACCTCATGCGAAGAGCTGCCTCATCTGACAAGACCCTGATGCTGGGAAAGATTGAAGGTGGGAGGAGGAGGGGATGACAAAGGATGAGATGGTTGGATGGCATCACCGATTCAATGGACAGGAGTTTGGGTAAACTCCTGGAGTCAATGATGGATAGGGAGGCCTGGTGTGCTGCAGTCCACAGGGTTGCAAAGAATCGGACACGACTGAGCAAATGAACTGAACTGAACTGATGTTTCAATGCTATTCTCTCAAAGATTGTTTGAATCAGTAAATTTCAGTTGAAAATGGAATTAAGAATTTGATATATCATTGCAAAATACACATTTTGTTCTTTCTCTACCCATAAATATGTTGCCATGTCTGAATGTTCTTTTTCAACAGGAGAGAGGGGACATATGTACACCTACGGCCGATTCATGTTGATGAATGCAAAACCCATCACAGTATTGTAAAGTAATTACCCTCCAATTAAAACAAATAAACTTTAAAGAGGAAAAAAATGTTGTTTATTTCCCTTTTGAAAAGCAAAGCCTCTAGATTTCGAGCTGAGGGCAAGATCAGAACATCCTTGGGCATCATTCAGTTTTCACAGCGAAGGAGGAGAGGTAAAGCCCAAGCAAAAGAGATGGGCTTCCCAGGTGGTGCTAGCAGTAAAGAACCAGCCTGCCAAGGCAGGGGACAAGAGATGCAGGTTTGACCCCTGGGTCGGAAGATTCTTTGGAGGACAGCATGGCAACCCGCTCCACTATTCTTGCCTGGAAAATCCCATGGACAGAGGAGCTCGGCAGGTTACAGTCCATAGAGTCACACAGAGTCGGACTTGACTGAAGCGACTCAGCACGCACACACGCAAGCAGACAAGACACACGAAGGCGGAAGACGTGGGCCAGATGCTTGAAAAGGCCTTTCCTGGCAAGGGGGAGAGCTGGAGCAGACGGTCAGCACAGCCCAGGGGTAAGCAAGGTGAGGACAGCAGTGTGGGCCCAGAGCAGCAGCAGGCCTGGCCCATCAAAGACACACACGTGAACTCTCTAGAGAGAAGCATTACCAATGTAGGCCCTCAGAATTCCTAACATCAGCAAACAATGAGCTCACAACCCAAAATTGCTAAACTTAGATACAATCAAGGCCCTGTGAGTGGCAGTCATCAAGAACAATGAACAACACGACCCCTGCCTGGTCTTCGTCCAGAGCCACTGTCTCCAGCCAGGCTCCCTCATGACTCTTCCCATCCCATCCAGCTTCCGTATGTCACCATGGCTTTCCAGGAGTTTTCACAACTTAATTCTTCCTTGATTCGCTTCTATCTACAGAACAAAACTCAAACTCCTCAGCATAGAGACCTTTTACAACAGAATGGCAGTGTCCGTTTCTACACTCCTGTCTACCTACCCCAAATTTCTTACCTAACCCAACTCCCTATATCCACATATTACACACACAGTAAGCGTGTGTGTGTGTGTTCATTCAGTCATGTCTGATTCTTGGCGATTCTATGGACTGTAGCCTGCCAGGCTCCTCTGTCCATGGGATTCTCCAGGCAAGAATACTGGAGTGGGTTGCCATGCCCTCCTCCAGGGGATCTTCCCAACCCAATAACTGAACCTGCATCTCCTACACTGCAGGTGGATTCTTTACCCCCGCTGAGCCACCTGGGAAGCACACTGGACAGTATAGCCTCCTTGAATATGTCATTCACTTTCCTGCCTCCATGCCTTTGCACAAGCTATTCCCTCTTCCTAGAATGTCCTTCCCTATCTTCTCCAAATTTGCCTCCAAAAGGCAAATTCCTAGTGCCTTTTCAAAGGCAGTAAAGGTGGCACCTCCTCTCTGAAGGTCATCTGACTTCCCCAGAGTTAGTCACTGCTTTCTTTGAATTTGTTTTGTAATATCCCAGATGGTCACAGAAGGCAGTAACCTTGTGTTAGTAAATTCTTCAGCATTTGACTCACTGTGGTTCCTCAGGACATATTTATTGAGGCAATAAAGAATAAATAAAGAGCTTTGGAGTCAGACACACCTACGTTCAAATCCTGTCTCTGTCATTCCCAAGCTTTATGACCTAGGGAATCTGTTTGACTGAACCTGGGACTATAAAATGGATATAATAAACCCTGCCACAGAGGACAGAACCGCTTACCCATTCCATTCCCATGGCAGACATCACTAATCAATCATTGCACTCTGCCCACCAAGTCCTAGCATCTTCAGTGTGGATTCAAGGCAGCCCCTGTCTTATTTATGAAGCTGGCTCATGGCACAAAAGCTACTTCTCATCTGGAAGTAAAGTCCTTGTCCCAACCAAACTCACAATGAGTGGCACTTATTACTATTTTATTTCCTCAAGTCTAAGATTGTTAGATGCCTGCTATGGGAAAAGTAGAGAAATATTACCATATTCAGTTCAGTTCAGTTCAGTCACTCAGTCGTGTCCGACTCTTTGAGACCCTATGAATCACTGCACGCCAGGCCTCCCTGTCCATCACCAACTCCCAGAGTTCACTCAAACTCATGTCCATCGAGTCGGTGATGCCATCCAGCCATCTCATCCTCTGTCGTCCTCTTCTCCTCCTGCCCCCAATCCCTCCCAGCATCAAGGGTCTTTTCCAATGAGTCAACTCTTCACATGAGGTGGCCAAAGTATTGGAGTTTCAGCTTCAGCATCAGTCCTTCCAATGAACACCCAGGAGTAACAGGCAAATTTGGCTTTGGAGGACGGAATGAAGCAGGGCAAAGACTAATAGAGTTTTGCCAAGAGAACGCACTGGTCATAGCAAACACCCTCTTCCAACACAAGAGAAGACTCTACACATGGACATCACCAGATGGTCAACACCGAAATCAGATTGATTATATTCTTTGCAGCCAAAGATGGAGAAGCTCTACACAGTCAGCAAAAACAAGACTGGGAGCTGACTGTGGCTCAGATCATGAACTCCTTATTGCCAAATTCAGACTGAAATTGAAGAAAGTAGGGAAAACCACTAGACCATTAAGGTATGACCTAAATCAAATCCCTTATGATTATACAGTGGAAGTGAGAAATAGATTTAAGGGACTAGATCTGATAGACAGAGTGCCTGATGAACTATGGGTGGAGGTTCATGACACTGTACAGGAGACAGGGATCAAGACCATCCCCATGGAAAAAGAAATGCAAAAAAGCAAAATGGCTGTCTGAGGAGGGCTTACAAATAGCTGTGAAAAGAAGAGAAGCAAAGGAGAAAAGGAAAGATATAAGCATCTGAATGCAGAGTTCCAAAGAATAGCAAGGAGAGATAAGAAAGCCTTCCTCAGCAATCAATGCAAAGAAATAGAGGAAAACAACAGAATGGGAAAGACTAGAGATCTCTTCAAGAAAATCAGAGATACCAAAGGAACATTTCATGCAAAGATGGGCTCGATAAAGGACAGAAATGGTATGGACCTAACAGAAGCAGAAGATATTAAGAACTGGGAAGAATACACAGAACTGTACAAAAAAGATCTTCATGACCCAGATAATCACGATGGTGTGATCACTCACCTAGAGCCAGACATGCTGGAATGTGAAGTCAAGTGGGCCTTAGAAAGCATCACTACGAACAAAGCTAGTGGAGGTGATGGAATTCCAGTGGAGCTATTTCAAATCCTGAAAGATGATGCTGTGAAAGTGCTGCACTCAATATGCCAGCAAATTTGGACAACTCAGCAGTGGCCACAGGACTGGAAAAGGTCAGTTTTCATTCCAATCCCAAAGAAAGGCAATGCCAAAGAATGCTCAAACTACTGCACAATTGCACTCATCTCACACACTAGTAAAGTAATGCCCCAAATTGTCCCAGCCAGGCTTCAGCAGTACGTGAACCGTGAACTTCCAGATGGTCAAGCTGGTTTTAGAAAAGGCAGAGGAACCAGAGATCAAATTGCCAACATCCGCTGGATCATGCAAAAAGCAAGAGAGTTCCAGAAAAATATCTATTTCTGCTTTATTGACTATGCCAAAGCCTTTGACTGTATGGATCCCAATAAATTGTGGAAAATTCTGAAAGAGCTGGGAATACCAGAGCACCTGACCTGCCTCTTGAGAAACCTATATGCAGGTCAGGAAGCAACAGTTAGAACTGGACATGGAACAACAGACTGGTTCCAAATAGGAAAAGGAGTACGTCAAGGCTGTATATTGTCACCCTGCTTATTTAACTTATATGCAGAGTACATCATAAGAAACACTGGGCTGGAAGAAGCACAAGCTGGAATCAAGATTGCCGAGAGAAATATTAATAACCTCAGATATGCAGATGACACTGCCCTTATGGCAGAAAGTGAAGAGGAACTAAACAGCCTCTTGATGAAAGTGAAAGAGGAGAGTGAAAAAGTTGGCTTAAAGCTCAACATTCAGAAAACTAAGATCATGGCATCTGGTGCTATCATTTCATGGGAAATAGATGGGGAAACAGTGGAAACAGTGTCAGACTTTATTTTTGGGAGCTCCAAAATCACTGCAGATGGTGATTGCAGCCATGAAATTAAAAGACGCTTACTCCTTGGAAGGAAAGTCATGACCAACCTAGATAGCATATTCAAAAGCAGAGATATTACTTTGCCAACAAAGGTCCGTCTAGTCAAGGCTATGATTTTTCCAGTGGTCATGTATGGATGTGAGAGTTGGACTGTGAAGAAAGCTGAGTGCCGAAGAATTGATGCTTTTGAACTGTGGTGTTGGAGAAGACTCTTGAGAGTCCCTTGAACTGCAAGGAGATCCAACCAGTCCATCCTAAAGATCAGTCCTGGGTGTTCACTAAGTACCCACAGATGATCTGTAAGATACACTCTGATCTCAGAGACTGAAATGTGGAAATGATGAATCTTAGAGCTGAGAAAATCCAGGGAGGTTGTTGAGTGAATGAACTTCAAGCAGAGATGCTAGGGACCCCAGAAAGCTCTCTGATCTGGATTTGCCTGCCTACTTGGGCCCTGGCCACTTGGCTGTGAGGCAGAGAGCATGAGAACGTGGTGATGCCCAGGGTCCCAGGTGCATCCGTCTGGCTGAACATGACCTCAACCTATAGATAAGACAATAGGAAAGGACATATTTGCTCTGTGCCTGGCCCCACCTTCAGAATTAGGATGACCCTAATTAATCGTAATTCATGGCCCACTGCTTTTATACACACTCATTTTTAAATTATGGTAAAATACCTATCACATAAAATTTGCCATTTTGACCATTTTAAGTATATATCTTGGTGGCATCAATTACACTCACAATATTGGGTAACTATCACCACTATCTGGAGAAGGAAATGGCAACCCACTCCAGTATTTCATGGACAGGGAGGATTTCATGGACAGGGAGGATTTCATGGACGGGGGGATTTCATGGACAGGGAGGATTTCATGGACGGGGGGATTTCATGGACAGGGAGGATTTCATGGACAGGGAGGATTTTATGGACAGGGGAGCCTGGTGGGCTACGGTCCATGGGATCGCAAAGAGTTGGACACGACTGAGTACACAGCACCACTATCTGGTTCCAAAACTTTTTTATCACCTTGAATAGAAACTCTTTACCCATTAAACACAAATTCCCTTTTCCTCTTCCTCCTAGCTCCTGGCAACCACCATTCTTCATTCTGTAGCTACAAATTTAACTAGTCTGGGTCCCTCATTTCTGTGGAATCACACAATATTTGTCCTTTTATGTCTTAGCTATTTCACATATTTTAAAGGTCTGCTCACATGTCAGAACTTCATTCCTTTTTATGGCTAAATAATATCCCACTGTACCATATTTTTTTATCCATTCATCTGTCTGTGGATACTTGGGTTGTTTCTGCTGTATAGTTATTGTGTGAATAATGCTGCTATAAACAGGGTGTACAGGTATCAGTTTGAGTCTTTGCTTTCAATTCTTTGGGATTCATACTTAGGAGTAGAATTGCTGGGTTATATGGTACTACATTCAGCCTTTTGAGGAACTGAGCATACTGCTTTTTAAGAATGTTCTTGGTGTTGCCAGCTAAATGGTTTTAGAAGCCCTTCTGCATCCAATGAAAGTGAAAGTCGCTCAGTTGGATCCGCCTGCAATGCGGGAGACCTGGGTTCGATCCCTGGGTTGGGAAGATCCCTGGAGAAGAGAACAGCTACCTACTCGAGTATTCTGGCCTGGAGAATTCCATGGACTGTATAGTCCATGGGGTCACAAAGAGTCGGACACGACTGAGCGACTTTCACCTTCATTTACATTTCATTTTAGTATCCAATTATGCCAATTACACTCCTTGGGGGTACTAAATTTCCAGAGCTTATCACCTACCATGTGAAGTCAGAGGCACAATACTGGCATCGTGCTTCAGAGAACAGGCTTTGAGACTGAAGACAGCCCCTATTATTGCCCTATGCAACTTTGGGTGAGCGTGTCAAATTTCTGGACCTGCCTCCTCATGTAGAAAATGGGAATAATGGTAGCTATGTTGTAGGAGTGCTGGGGGGCTGCATTAGCTGATGGAGGTGCCGTGCTCGGCAGTCAACACAAGGTCCTGACTACTTTTATTATTGCTCGTGAGGAACTGTTCTCAATCCCATCTGAATGGGTAAGAGTCTGAAACAGGAAGCATTTGAAGCTCACGAGCTAAATTAAAAGTAATAATCTCAAGAGGTGACATCTTTCTTGGAATCCAAGTTCCATTTAAATACAAAGAGGTGCTGAGGACTGGGTCAGAGTTACTTACAGGTGAGACAGGGAAGTCACATCTGCAAAGATGCCCTCTTGGAGGGTGGAGATGTCATTGCCATGCAGGGACCTGAAGAGAGAAGAGGCCGTCAGGACTCAGGCTCACACAGAGACTCGGGAACTGATGGAGAGACGCCCTCTGCTGAGAGGGGCGTGTTTGAGGGAGAGGGTCCCTGAGTGAGAGATCCTGCTAGGATGGCCACAGGCAAGGAGAGGCTAGCACAGACTCTGTGACTATCACAGACCACGCCGACCCTCAGCCCCTCCGGAGGCCCCCGCCTGTGCTGTCGTAACTAACCCACGCACCACGCCTGTTCACAGGACAAATGGACACACACCCTCCCTAACTCAGCCAGCGAGCCTGAGGGGGACAGGCTTCTTCCCGGTAGGGAAGCTACTAGTGAGACCCTGGTTGAGGGTATAGAATGCCCCCCTGCCCCAGGTGGCTGCCAGAGGACTTGGGGCAAGGATACTCCAGAGGCCGTGCTGTGAGCACAGGCCACACCTCGCAGTGGGAATTCTTTAGAGCAGGTTCAACATTCACCATTTGACAGGAGACTCATATGCCAGCGAGGGGCTACCTTATCTTGAATGCCTAGGAACTTGCCCCCGCACGTATATGCCAAACACAACTTGGGGCCGGCAGCAGCCCCTGGTTGCTGGATTCTCTGAGACAGGAGACTAAGCCCCTACTGTCTATGCAACTTTGGGTGAGCGTTCCCCATAGTTTCCCATGTATTCCTGGGCCTCCGTTAGGGACCCGAATGAGAGTGGACTGGCCTTCCACTTTGGACACAGTTGGCCCTGCTGGGGCCCTGGACACGGGGACCTTCCTGCCCAGCAGGGGATGAGGAGGCCCCTTGTGGGGCAGAGTTCCCCGGAGGAATGGAGAACGGGAAGACTCACAGCAGGCGCAGGGAGCGAAGCCCCTGGAAGGCCAGAGGAGGGATACACTGCAGGGAGTTGTAGCTGAGGATCCTGGGGGAAGGAAGAGAGAGGGGGGTGGGGGAAGGAAGAGAGAGGAGGGTGGGGGAAGGGAGAGAGGAAGGGGGAAGAGTTATTAAGGGGTGCACTTCCGGTGCTGATGCAGATGGTCCCCATCTTGACCGTGGTGATGATTCCATGGGCATGAACATAAATCAAAATATGTCAACTTTTACACTTTAAGAATATACTATTAGATATTAATTATACTTCACTAGAGCTATTTTTAAAATAATAACAAGAGAAATGAGACATTTTTATCACAGGAAAGGGCTGTTCCTCCTTACAGCTGCCAGGATCGCCTAGCCCAGGATTTCTCAGCCTCAGCACTGTTGACAATTCCTTGTTGGGCGGGAGGGGGTGCCCGTGTGTGCTGTAGGGGTGCTGAGCAGCACCTCTGGCCTCTGACGATGAAATGCCAGGGGTTCCCCCTGCCCTCCGCCAGCTGTGACAGCCAAAAGTTCCCAACTATGCCCACGTGCTCCCCGGGGGCAGAGCCGCCCCTCTGGACAGCCAGTGCCACAGGCCGTGGCAGCTTCACACACAGGCTCATAAAGAGAAAAGAAACTGCCTGCTAATCCAGTTCCACAAGGATCAGGCCATTACTGACGGTGCACCCTGCGGGGAATTCAGAAAGGAGAAAGACAGGAAACATTCTGTGCGTTGAATATACTGGCCTTTAGAGAGTTAACATGCAAATCTAAGGAAAAAAATTCAAATGACCCCAGACTCTTGCATCCTTGCATAGGCAGAAAAGCACTAAAGCCATTCACCTGAGATATGTTCTTTGTGATTAGCAGTAACCTTTTGATGTGTGACTACATGTTTTTCTCAGAAAAAATGTTCCTCTGTATCCTGGCTCCTCCCTTACCTCTTCAGAGCAGTTTCTCAGACCTATCTGAGAGGCTGTCTCCAGGCTTAACTCAACTTTTATGTTATGTATTTTTCTTTCAGTCAATAGGCTCATGAAGACTTTGAAGTGGGAACCCAGGGCAGGAAAGTGCAGCGTTCCATGGCCTTAGGCCCACATTTTGTTCCTGGGGGCCTGCCTGGGTCAGGAACCTGTCTTTTGGGGTACTGGCTCTGCTATTTGACCACAGTAGGACCTAAGGGAAAGTTCTTAAGTTCTTGGCACATCATCTGTAAAATGAGGTGTTGGGAAGGTGAACAAAATACAATTCTTAAGCAGGCAAATATAAGCGATGCTTGTTACTACTTTCCAACCAATTGCTTGGAATATAAGTAAAGCAATCATTAAAATATCTTAGAACATAGGCACAAAAATGTTCAGAGTCACCATTCACAACAGTCCAAACTGGAAACAATCCAAATATCCATCAGAGTAGAATGGATGAGGAACATATGGCATATTCCTACAAAGGAATACTATATAGCAACGAAAATGAAGAGACCACAGCTTCACAGAGACACAATGGAAAATAAAAGAAGACAGACATAAAAGATTATATACCCTATATGATTCAATTTATATAAGGCTCAAAAATGGGCAAAATTAAACTTCATTGTGTAGAAATACATATGTAGATGGCACTATAAAGACCAAAGAAGAGATCATTGTAGAAGTCTGAGTAGGGACTGCTTCAGACACAGGGAGAGAAAAGAAGAATCAGGAAGGCACAGGAGGACTCTTGGGGTGCTGGCTGTATTCTAGTTTTTGCCTTAGGTATTTATACATGTGCTAGTTTTATGACTATTTGTTAAACTATATGTTTATGTTTTTCGCAGTTTTCCATATATATGCTGCATTTCACAATAAGAAGAATGTTTCTGAAAAGTCTTTTTGGCTGGCAGGCCCTGGCACCCTCCCTGGAGGCTGAGGAGGCTACGTGGGGACACCTGCTCATGACCGGGGCTTGGGGAGAGTCCTGGTAACCATGAGCCCCCCCTACTCCCCGCGGGACTCACAGAGTGGTCAGCTGGCTCATGTTGGTGAAGGACGAATTGCTTAAGGAACTGATCTTGTTGTTACTCAGGTCCCTGGAAAAGACAGAAGAAAAAAAACAGTATCATCATTTAGAAAGAAAGGATTCCTCCCCTCCCCACTCTGGCCACAGCCATCCCCCAGCCAGGTGGGCAAGTGGCTCTGACCACTGACAGGAGGGAGCTGATGGAAGAGGCATTTGGTTCACAACCAGTTACAGCTCCCCAGCTCTGATCCCTGAACTCCCTCCCTGTCTCCAGGGTTCCGGGTTTCTATTTCCTCATCCTGCACCCTGGCGTCACCCCTGCCCACCATGGAAATACTCCCACCAAGGGCATCCGGGTCTCTCAACTGCCAGGTGTCAGGGGCTCTCTTCCTTTCTCTCTCACTAGCACCTTACATGGGTTCGTTCACTCCCCTTCCCTATAATCCTGCAGGAGAGGTAGTGAACCAATTCTACAAAAGAAGGGGCAGGGTCTCGGGGTGATGAGGTGACCCACCCAGGGTCACACAGCTGGGAGGAGGTTCAGCCAGAGTCAGACCCTCGTCCATTGGCCCCTAAGGCCCTGGTCACTAAATGTACTCTCAGAGTGACCCTGCAGTGCTGACCCTCTTCTCAAATCTCTCCTCTGACTCCAGTTTTCACGCACTCCCCCTTACCACTCAGCTGCACTTCTTTCTCACCCACCCCTAAGGGATGGTCATCACTAAGCCCTGTTCTTGCTCTTCCTCTTCCTTTAGTCCTTCAGCCCTCCTGGATGCTCCTGGATTTCCCCCGCCAATCAGGCACAGACGGTGTCCTCCTCTGTGGTCCCAGCCAGACCTCTCTTTCCCAGTGATAAGGAGGTGCTGGTATTTCAGTCCTGACAGGCAGTTTCATAGTACTAACTGCCTTGGCATTGGTCCCTTCTCACTCCCTTCCTCTTCAAGCATATCCACATCACTAGTGAAGCTGCCTCGAATTAGACCAAAAAGTGCCCTCTCTCTCTTTGTCAGCCACTGCTGCTGCTGCTGCTAAGTCGCTTCAGTCGAGTCCGACTCTGTGCGACCCCATAGACGGCAGCCCACCAGGCTCCCCCGTCCCTGGGAGTCTCCAGGCAAGAACACTGCAGTGGGCTGCCATTTCCTTCTCCAGTGGGTGAAAGTGAAAAGTGAAAGTGAAGTTGCTCAGTCGTGTCCGACTCTTCACGAGCCCATGGACTGCAGCCCACCAGGCTCCTCCGTCCATGGGATTTTCCAGGCAAGAGCACTGGAGTGGGGTGCCATTGCCTTCTCTATTGTCAGCCACAAAGCACTCTACCTACCATCTTCACCTCGCCATTGGAACAATCACTCAAAACACAATGGCTAGGTCATTAGCAAAGACAGAAAAACGGGAGTGTCAAAATTCCGTTAAGCCAGTGCTACTCAATGTGAACTTGAACTGAATGTCCCCAAACAAGGGACCTGCGCCAAAATGCAATCACCTGTGGGCTTCCCTGCTGACTCACACGGTAAAGAATTGACCTGCAGTGTGGGAGACCGGGGTTCGACCACTGGGTTGGGAAGATTCCCTGGAGGAGGGCATGGCAATCCACTCCAGTATTCTTGCCTGGAGAATCCCCATGGACAGAGAAGCCTGGCGGGCTACAGTTCATGGGGTCATATAGAGTTGGACGCAACTAAGCACAACATGACGTTAAACACACAACTTAGATTAGCTAACATTTTTTCCACAGCAATCCTTTCCCAGTGACGGAAGAAACTGTGTTGATAAAAATTCTGATGCAAGTTCTTTATCTAGTTGCAGGCACATTACAAAGAGTTCTCAAGCTGCCATTGACCCACAGACCACACTTTGAGTAGCAGTGCTCCAAGGCACTTAAGATGAAACATTCTCTGGGCTTCTTTTTGACGGAATCTGGCCAATGGGCAGACAAAGACAATTGAAGTGAGCTGTTAATTACGCTGGAAGGCTAAGAGGAACTAACCGTATTCTGAGGCTTACTTTGTACATTTTCATGAAGTAGAAAGGTCAAAGGTGGAAATAATAGAATAGTAGATGTTAGCCTAAAGAAAAAGTTAGTTACAGATGCGTATTTGAGGCTGCCGTATCTCATATTTGGTTTGGAAGCCAAGGTTGGATCAAGAAGTTCTCCATAACTCTCTACTTCTGCTCTGGCTCCTGCCTTTGCAAGGATAACCCTCATTAATAGTAATTATCAGCCTCGAGGGGCACTTCGGGGATGGTGTGGGCAGAAGCAGACCCAGTCCAACCCCAGCCAGGAACAATGCAATTCCCAAGAATGGCCACTAGGTGGCAAAACAGTTCTATGCACAGATGTTCCCAACAAGATGCAGTGAAATTAAAAAACGGATCAGTACCAGACAGGGAACATAGCCAATATTTATAATAACTATAAATAGAGTATATCCTTTAAAAGTTGTGAATCACTATATTGTACACCTGTAACATATACTACTACCACTACTAAGTCACTTCAGTCGTGTCCGACTCTGTGCGACCCCATAGACGGCAGCCCACCAGGCTCCCCCGTCCCTGGGATTCTCCAGGCAAGAACACTGGAGTGGGTTGCCATTTCCTTCTCCAATGCATGAAAGTGAAAAGTGAAAGTGAAGTCGCTCAGTCGTGTCCAACTCTTTCGTGACCCCATGGACTGCAGCCTACCAGGCTCCTCTGTCCATGGGATTTTCCAGGCAAGAGTACTGGAGTGGGGTGCCATTGCCTTCTCCGGTAACATATACTATTGTACATAAACTATGTGAAGTGAAGTGAAAGTCGCTCAGTGGTGTTCGACTCTTTGCGACCCCATGGCCTATACAGTCCATGGAATTCTCCAGGCCAGAATACCGGAGTGGGTAGGCTTTCCCTTCTCCAGGGGATCTTCCCAACCCAGGTTTGGGAGATCAAACCCAGGTCTCCCACATTGCAGGAGGGTTCTTTACCAGCTGAGCCACAAGGAAAGCCAAGAATACATAAACTATACTTCAACTAAAAAAAAAAAAAAAAGAAAAAATGGGTCAACCGGAGTGGGGTCTGTAGGGAATTCCAGGAAAGATGGAGCAATAATAGCTAGATTGCAACAGCCCTCCTGTCCTCTGAGACGGGCCAGGATACTCACACAAGCTGCAGGTACTTGAAGGTGGACAGCTGTGCTGGAACCAGCGTGAACTGGTTCCCGTCCAGGTAGCTACAGGAGAGAAGACCGCAGTTAGTGCAGCCACCTCAGCCTCATGCCGAGTCCAGCACTGCAAGAACCTTCCCCCGAAGCCAGGGCCTTCTCACCCATGTCCTTTCCTACCTATGGCCTACACGATTGGCCCTGAATCACTAACTGGAGGAGAAAATACAGACATCAGGCCATGTGGGAAGGTGCCACCAAAAAACCTGGTGAAAGCCACGGACACGAGAAGCCTCCTATGGCTTCCTTCCTGAGCCCCTGCCCGGCCCCTCAGCATCCTCCCTGTCAGTGGGCACCACAGGCTCAATCCAGGACCCTCTGCCCTTCGCTCTCTCCAATCTTTCAGGCCAAATAGGTCTGATTGGCATGTTAATACCCACCTGCCAGCCCTCAGCAGCACGCAGGTCCCTCCCTCTGTCTGCGAGGTCTGTGAGGTGCCTGAGGCTGGTCCCAGACCCCAGCACTCCCAGACCTGAGTTCTGTGTTTTCACAACCACATGGGCTTCCCCTGACTCCATCAACACCACACTGCATGTTTCTAAACCATCCAGGCGCAGGACGCTGACAGGAATCTCCACCTCCCTCTGCAGCCAGTTCTGTGACTGACCGAGCTTCTCCCACCCACTGGTCTCTCATCATTCCCTTTTGTTCCATTTTCATATCCCCCTCCCTGACTGCACCAGCCCCCAGGCCTGGTCTCCTGCAGCAGCTTTGTTCTGTTCTCCGCACCTGGGCCTCCATTCTGCTTCTTACTACATACACCACCACCCAATCACTGTCCTTAAAGCCCAGCCGCTAAACTCCTTGTCAAGTTTCCCAGGGCTCCCCTTGTCTATAGGGCACAGCCTGGGATTCAAGATGCTGTGACCTGCCCTCCCACCCCCACGACCACCAGCCATCAAAAGGCTGACCTGAGCTCCTGGAGCTGCAGCCCCACCAAGAGCAGCCCTTAGGATGCCTTGTCTACCCTCCAGAGGTCCTGGTCACCCTCTCGTCCTGCCAGCAGGTGGGGGCTACTCACAGCTCTGTGACATTCTTGGGGATGCCCTTGGGCAGGGTCTGGAGGTGCTTGTTGCTGCATCGAACCACGGTGTCCAGGCAGGCGCACTCCTGGGGGCACTGCGGGCGGGGCAGGCAGCCCCCCTCCTCCTGGCCTGGGGAGGAAGGTGAGCAGCCACGTCAGTGAGGGGACAGGCCTCCTCAGGGCCTCATGCAGCCAGCGCCCCGCTTCAGGGCACCTTGGAACAGAGGCCTCTTGCTGATACTACGTTGTACACCAGCCAGTCCTCTCTTGGCTGCAGCCCTCCTCCACCACAGCCAAAGCCCCTTGGATCTGTTTTGAGGTTAGAATCAGTCTTGGGTTCACCTCTTCCACCTCAGACCTGAGATGCACCCGGGTACAGCAGCAAAGGAGGATGGTGGCCACATCATTTCTTGAGCACCTACTGTGTGCCAGACACTGTACCAAATGTAATTTCTTTAATGATGCGGTAAACGGGGACCACCATTGCTCCTAGAATGTGAGCATCATGGGGACAGAGACCTGTGTCCCTTTCTTCTTTTCTGTTCACTGAAGGGGCCCAGCACTGAGAGCAGGGCCTGGCCCATATCAGCCTCCAAACAGGTCAGCTGAGTGAAGGAATGAAGGACTTTCTATCTTACTGAGATTGGGAGAGGTTAATAGCTTGCTCAGGTCCGGAGGTTGATCAGAAGCAACATGGAGTCTGTACCCAGGTCTGGCTGGCCCAGAATCTGAGCCCCTTCCATCCCAACATCCTTTACAGATTCATTCATGTATTCAATAAATAGTACTGAGCACCCTCTGTGTTGCTTCCTTCCTTCTGCTTGAGTGTAAGAGGGACGATAAGGACACTAGGGTCCCAGGAAGCAGACTGGAAAGAGGATAGGAGGTGCTGAGAAAGGTGGGGAGAAGCCAGGAGGCTGAAGCTGAAGGCAGGTGGAGAAATCCCCAGTGCCGGGGCTCCTGAACACAGACAGCTGGGCCAAGACAAGACCTCGCTCTGTCACTTTTGGTAAAAATCTGCTTCCTACAGTTGCCTCTGTGTGTGATGCTCTGGAGGGGGAGGCGGGGGATGGAGGGATAGGCTAGATTCTATGAGTGCAGGGAGAGAAGGACATGACCCCAGGAGAGAGATAGAGGATTCAGGGAAAAGAGAACACTGACCCAAGAAGTGACCCAAGTATGGAGGATGGGGGCCCCTAAGAGAGTCCGGGTGGGTGTTGCAGACAAGCTGAATCCATGGCCTGGAGCCCTTAGGAACAGCTAGGAGGTAGGTCTCTGGGTTAAACATACTTAAAGAAATTACACTAAGATGTTAACTATGATTTTCTCTGAGCGAGGTGCTAATAGGTAAAATTTATGCCCTTCCTTTGTATTTCCCCATTTTTTAAAACAGCAAGCCCACTGGAGACCCCACCAGGCTGAGGCAGGCGCAGGACTGAGTGGCTGTCCATGCTCCTCGCCTCTCCCCTCCCCAGGGGACCCCTCCTCTCTGGGCGTGACCACGCGGGGGGTGCCCACTCATTACCTTCTTCACACCTGAAGTCGGGGGAGGCCACATCCTGCAGGGGAATCTGCCGCAAGAAGTCTGGGTTCTGGCACCGCGGGTTCCCCGTCACGATCTTCCTCTTGCGCAGCCAGTCGCCCAGCCACGCCAGCTGGCAGTTGCAGTTGAAAGGGTTGGCCAGAAGGTTTCTGGAAGAGGGGTGGGGTGTAACCATGAAATCGCCCCCCGCCAGACGCACTTGTCCCAGCAAAGCCGGCTCCCGCCCGCCACTTGCTGGCTACACGGTCGCCCACCACTCCCGGACCGCCAGCAGCTTCTAGGAGGTTGCATGTTAACGCGCAAGGACCCAAACGCCTGAGTCCTTCACAGTAACCTCAGAAGACCGGCTGCGTCCTGCAGGGGGACGAGCGAGCGGGGCTCCGGAGGTTCAGCCCCACCCGCGCCGCCCTGCGTCCACGGAGCCGCACTTACAGCGTGGAGAGGGCCTGCAGCGTGTCGAAGGCTCCCGGGGAGATGGTGGCGATCTGGTTGTCGTAGAGCGAGAGGAGGCGCACGTTGCGCAGGCCCGTGAAGCTGTCGTTGTGGATGCAGCTGATACGGTTGTTCCTTAGCATCCTACGGCCGGGAGAGGAGGGGGAGCCGGGGCTGTGCCGCACGGCCATCCGCCTGCCCTGAACTTTGGCCACCAGCGGCCAGTTCACAGGTTCTCCCTCCGGGGACGCTGAGCCACAGAGAGGGGAGCCCGGCGCCACACCAGCGCTCCTCTGCTGGCCTGCTTGCCTCTGAGATGCCTGCCTCTCCACCCTGCCCACACAGGCCCCCCATGCTGACGACCATCACCTTCATCCCCGGGTGCCCACAGCCTCCCCAACCTCCAGGCCATGCACCACGGTCAACACCTGAGACTTGCCTAAAACTTAAACCTGGCCATGTCACTCTCCAGCCTAAAGCCCACAGCAGCCTCTAAACTGTGCACAGAATCCTGTTTAAACTCTTTACTACCCAGCCCCGGACCAGCACCTGCCTGCCTCCCCAGGGATGGTCACACTCTCCATCTCTCTGTCCTTCAGGCTTGCTGCCCAAGCCAGCATCCCCACACCTTTCCCCAGCTATGATCTCCTTCCAGAACGATCTTCTTCCTCATTTATAGCTGCAAAAGTCTCTGTTTGTCCTTGAACACCTGACTCTATTCTCTTTCCCACACAAAAACTAAAATCAAGCCTGACATAAAATAGGCAATTCACAAAAGAAGTTGAATGGTTTAAATTAAAATGGGTGTACTAGGTGAGGGAGATTAAAAGGCACAAACTTCTGCTATAAAATAAATGAGTCATGAGCATGAATGGACAGAAATAAAGTTTATGAACACTCATTGAAAAATGTTCAAACTTACTAGTAATCAAGGACATTTAACTGATATTGCATCTTTGCCTGACAAATTACAAAATCATTAAACACATAATAATAATAACAATAAGGCTCAGGGTTGGCAAGAGGGTAAGAGGATGGGCACCTTTATGACAGCTGGCAGGAGAACTACTGGGGACCTTCTGGAAGTGCGCCTGGTGAGATGCACCAGGAACCCTAACCCAGCCCTCTGTGCTTCCACCCAGCAGGTCTACCTTTAGGGATTTATCTTTAAGGTAATAATTCCTAATGGGCATAGAATTTCATGACGAAGGCATTAATCACAGAATTGCTTGTAATAAAATTAGAATTAGCCTTAATCTCTAATAATTATGTAGCTCCTTTGTCCATGGGGATTCTCCAGGAAAGAATACTGGAGTGGGTCCCCATGCCTTTCTCCAGGGGATCTTCCAGACCCAGGGATTGAACCCAGGTCTCCCGCATTGCAGGCAGAGTCTTTACCGTCTGAGCCACCAGGGAAGCCCTATGTAATATATATAATCATTCAAAAGAAATCATAAAGATGCTCACATTACGTTTAAGGAAAAAAAAAGATTACTAAATAAAATGTATTCAAGGATTTCATTAAGATATGTCTGTATGTTTGCATGCATGTATGTGGGTGTACGTGTGTATGCATGTAGGTACACATGTGTATGTGTGTGTCAATAATTAACCGTGACCAGCGGAGGGGTTATGGGCACTCCTTTTCCTGTGCCTGCACCACTCCTGCAGGCTCTGTCCCAGCACTAGCTCTTCCTCTCTCCTGTCTACTCCAAGTCTTCCTTGGAAAGAATTCAAGTGACTGGTTGAATGCCCACGGCACCCTCTCTCAAGGAATACTGCATGTGTGTTCAGTTGTTCAGTCATGTCCAACTCTTTGCGACCCCATGGACTGTAGCCCACCAGGCTCCTCTGTCCGCAGGATTTCCCAGGCAAGAGCACTGGAGTGGTTGCCATTTCCTACTCCAGGGGATATTCCTGACCCATGTATTGAAGCTGTGTCTCCTGCATCTCCTGCATTAGCAGGAAGATTCTTTACCACTGAGCCATGTGGGCCCTTCAAGAATTTGTAGGCACGTATAAAAAAGAACGAGGCAGCCCTCTATGAAGAACCTGCCACACCAGTGGAAAAAAAAAAAAAAAGCTGCAAAACAGTGCAGAATAAAACCTTTTGTAAAACAGACAAAAGTCCACAGGGAATCCTCTCATGTATTTGTTTACCTTACATAAACTCCATGACACGTGCTCAGAAAACAAATCTATAGCCTTACTGCCATCTGAGATTTAAATCCAGGCAGGTGGCTTCTAGAGGTGTTGTCCACATGGTAGATACTACCCACGTGCAGCCATTTAGATTTAAATTAATTAAAATGAAATTCAAAAGTCAGTGCCTCCATAGCCGTGTCCACATGTCAAGTGCTCCCCCCACACACGTGGCTACCAGGCTGGACGGCGCAGATATAGCACGTCTGGCCCTGCGGCAAGTCTGACAAGACCGCACTGCCTCTTGGAGGCTCTAAAGGTCTACACGGTCACCTGAAGAGCTGGTGCTGCCTGGACCGAGAGAGGAGCTCCCTGCAGATTCACGGAGGAGTGGCTGGTTCCCGACGTCTGGAGAGCTCTGCCTGGGCTCTGAGTCATGGGGTCCCAGACTCCCACCTACACCCACTTGAGTCCCCCGTGCCATGTCCCTGCCACTGTAGCACCGGCCACTCCTGAACTAAACACATGTGCTGTGATGTCGCAGCCTGACCGCAGGGCAATGACGGGAGACCTCAAGAAGGGCCCACGTCCCCATTCCCTCACCTGCCATGAACCCCACACCCCAGGGAACAAGAAGACAGGTCTCGTGCCACAGTGACCAGCATCTGATGACTTGGTACACTTCAGCCAGGGTCCTCGGCCACAGCCCCTCGACTGCTGCAAGCTGGGGCTAGGGTAGAGACACCCCCTCGCTCTCCTGCCCTTTAACGCAGGTGCCCACGCTGTGACTTGGCCTCTGCCCCTGCCCCCCTGCTCCCTGGCCACACACTCACAGCGTCCTCAGGCCTTCCAGGCCCCGGAACATGCCGCTCCGGATGGACTCCAGTTGGTTGGCGGTCAGGTGCAGCTCGCTCACTGAGGCTGCGCCCTCGAAGGCCCCGTCTTCAATCTCCGACACCTTGTTGTTGCTCAGGTTGCTGGGAGAGGACTGTGGAGTTCAGGACTCCCCTCCCTGCACCCAGCCCCCATGCACAGAGCCCTGACCCCGACCAGGTCTAAGGATTGCCCTTCCCCATCCTGCCCAGCCTCCTGACTGCACCTTCCCGCCAATGGGTAACTCACATTTTCTTCAGATGGGTGAGTTTTTTAAACATCCCGGTGGCCTCCAGGATGGAAATCTCATTGTTGTTTAATCGTCTGTAAGAGGCAACAAAGGGAACTTATACATCCATAAAGGACAGACATTAAAGTATCTTCCAAACTGAGATTATTTGGGACTCAAACAAAGGGGATTCCTGGAAGAATTTCTCTGGCCGAGCAAATTGATCCTATTTCAAAGGAAGTTTGGGCCAAGTGCTAGGAGGGTAAAAGGGGGATAATTTTAACATGAAAAATGCCATGAAATGTACCTATGTAAATAACAGGCGTGTATAGGTATCCACACACATGCATATACATGTGCACAGATCTATATTTTTAGAAAAAGAACAATAAAAGAATGGCTTAGGCTACAACTTGAGCTAATGGAATCAGGTCCCCACAAAGAAAGCAAAAGCATGATTGAGAGAAGCTGCCCTGGTTCAGGCTGGTGACCTGCTCTGGGGCCCAGCGACTGCCCTGGGGCGGGGTGGGGAGTGTGTAGGACTGGGAGTCAGGGCACAGGGGCCACTCCCTGCCGGAGCCAGCAGCTGGCATGCTTCTGGGGTGGGGTCTCCAGTGGTCCCCAAAGAAAGCTGCAGCAGAGGAAAACCCAAAGAAGGCCCAGGAGGGTCAGTGGGAGCTGGGGGGTAGGTGAGGGTGTGGGGCGGCTGAAGACCCTCACAGCTCGGCCGTGGCCTGGGGTATGCGCTCAGGGATCTTAGTGAGCTTCAGGCTGGAGCATTCCACCATGCTGGCCTCACAGCGGCACTTGTGAGGACAGACCACGTCGCTATTGCACTCGCTGTTCAGCTGGTGGTCCTCAGTGCCTGTGGGGAGAGGGCAGAGGCCAGGGGCAGAGGGCTGCCAGCAGCCCTGCCCTGCCCCCCTGGCCTGCCCGCCCCAGCCCCCTGCCCACCCACTGGCACCATCCCACCCAGGCTGGCCTTGGTGCCCCCTCCTACCTGGAATGAAGTACTGCTCTTTGGCTGAGGAGAGAAGGAGAAACACTACCATGCTGGGATAGTCCAGGACATGCAGGAACAGCCCAGGCCCTCACCCTGCTGCCCAGCAGAAGCCAGCCCAGGAACCAGGCTAGGGTCGCGAGTCAAAGCCCTGGAGCCCACCCACCCAGCTCCTGTGTGCAGGTCTTGCTGCTGAGCACAGATGTTCCTTGCCCAGACTGATGGGAGTGGGGATGGTACCACCCCAAGTAAACCCCACTCAGGGAGCACCAAAACCACGGCAATGTTCACAGGTATATATGGATAACATTTGGGCTTCAGAGGCTGACCCCCTGCCACCCCAGAGCCTGGAGGAGGCAACCATCTCTCTGAGGAGAGTTCCCAGGCCTCCTGGGTGTCTCCTAAGTCTGGAAAGAGCACCGTCCTAGGAGTAGAGCAACCTAGGTTCTTGCCAGTCCTCCCTGAGGGATCTGCAGCCAGTCCTCCCCCGGCCTCAGTAAGACAAGGGCTGGGAACCTGTAGATCTAAGTCTACAGTGTGGGTCCTACACCCTCCAGCATGGGTCCAGAGAGGTCCAGTCACCCTTGTTGGAACCACCCAGGAAACACCTCAGGGTCCCTGAGCAGACTGAAGGCGGGTGGGCGGCTACCTGAGCACCGGAACTTCTTGCTTTTGATCTGGCCGATGCGCTTGTTGGCAAGGCGTCGGGGGCTGGCACAGCGGGCCCCACTGGTCTCGATGGGGTTGGAGCGCAGGAAGTCTGCCAGCCACTTGAGGTTACAGTCACAGATGAAGGGGTTCTGGGCCAGATGCCTGTCCAGAGGGAGCAGATTGGGGATGAAAGACAAAGCTGCTCACTTGTGTTGGTGGCCACCTGAATGGGGCCTTGCTGGCCCCGACGGAGAAGTGCACCTCCTGGGGACACCACCTGGGGCGCCCACCCTCTTCCAGAGCCTCACAAGGGGGCCAGACCTCCATCCCCCTGGACCTTCCAGCTGTCCCTTCAAGCCTCACTCTGTCCCCTCTCCTTCTACTCATGTGTCTCTCCCTCTGTCCTGTGACAGACAGGAGTGGAGGCAGGAGTAACCTAGAGACCAGCCAGGGTACCCCTGTCCTTCCAAGAGTGAGATGATGGAATGGGCATTAGAACCCAAGACGGTCAGCATCCAGGGGCCTTTGGGCCCCCGGCACTATGCGTCCTGGACTGTCCCCTCCCTGTGGCCCCAGGCAGCAGCAGCGTCTCTCCCACAGCCTTGGTCAGGAGGGGGTGGTGGCCGGGGCGGCAAGGCTGCGCCTGCAGCTGGGTTGGGAGGTCTCCAAGTACCTGCTGCAGGTCCCTCAGCTTTCAGTGGAATCTCCATTCCCACCCCAGGCCATGGGGCTGCCTCCCCTTCACTGTTTTACAGGACGTCTCTTGACATAGGAACCTCAGAAAGCATTGTTGAGTAGCTACTTACTGGAGAGCCACTCATATCTTCTCACCGGCTCCCTGCTTTACCAGCAGGCTACATGTGGGGAGGGGGCAGCTGACAGGTGACACCAGCTAAGGGCACACAGATCACTGTAAGTGACCACAGGGGGGCCTTTCCCTTTGGCCCTAACCACTCTGCAGGGCTTCCCTGCAGAGAAGGGAAGCCACTCTGGTGGCTCAGAGGGTAAAGAACCCACCTGCAATGCAGGAGACCTGGGTTCAATCCCTGTGTGGGAAGATCCCCTGGAGGAGGACACGGCAATTCTCTCCAATATTTTTGCTTGGAGAATCACCATGGACAGAGGAGCCTGGTTGGCGACAGCCCATGGTGTTACAAAGAATCAGACATGACTGAGCTACTAAGCACGCATCCTGCAGGCTCAGATCAGCCACTTCTGAACCTCCCAGTAGCCGGCTTGCCCACCTGTGTCGGGGCCAGTGCAGAGGTGCATGCCCTCCTATCTACACCAAGACAGCCAGGGGGAAAGAACCCAGCACTTGTCCTGGCTCCTGTACCCAAGAGCCAATGCCTCTGCAATGACCAGCTCAGAGGACGCGCCATGCTGTGACCACTCTCCCTCCATGTATTGCTATCAGTTCCAGTCGTCTACGTATTGGTCCCTGCTGGGGTGCAGAGTTTTCCAAGCAGCGAGACGAGCCCTTGCCTAGAGTCTGCACCCAGCTCAGCTCAGGCCTTGGCGACTCTGTCTCCATCCATCCCTTCCCGGACTCTACCCTCTGGTCACTGGTCAGGATGCCTGGTGACAGCCTTCCCTGCCAGGTTGTCCTTCCACTCCTCTTTGCAGTGCCCGCCCCCCTTTCCTGCCTGAGTCTTGGCTCCTGTCAGCTCCACCAGGTGTGCCAGACCCCTCCCACACCTTCTGCCTTCTGCTGGATAGTTTGTTTCCCGATTTAAACTGCCAGTTTACGCAGAGAAGATGTGCTTGCTGCCTCCCCGGGGCAGAATTTGTAGTTAATCTGAAATACACTAGGATTCCGGGGTTACTCTGGGATTGCTCCTGCTGCCCGTCACATCTGTCTGTGCCTTAGTACCCAGCCTCTGCCTGAAAGAATTGCTTGCCTCTATCACAATCTTGGCAGAAAACTCTGTTTAAAATCAACTCAATTATGTTATTCAGGCATGTATTAAAAATGTCCAAGGGGTGCAGAGTAGAATACAGACTTTTTTAAAGACAGGCTATTTGTGTCAAAGGCAGTCTATAAAAATGCAACCACCCACCAAGGCAAGTGACTTCTGTATAAAGCTAAGTATCTGACATAAAGTCGAATTTTTAGCAGGTGTAAAGAGAGGACAACTGGGGAAAGAAAATGCTCAAGAGGATAAAAGCACGTTTGGGAAAAAACAATCATCTTGTTAAAGGCACACCCAGAAATAGGTTGCACAAGCTGCCCAACCGTTCTTTTCATGGACATTTCTGAAAGTAGAAGATAGAGGGGAAAACTGATTCCCGGTCTCTTTCTTGGATTATGCATTAAGATGTCACAACTAAAAATCTTTGGGGCAGACACTCAGTATCATTAGTCAAATTAAACCCACAATAAACTACCATTTCACACCTACTAGGATGGCTATAATCATAAAGAAAATCAATACCAAGTGTGGGCAAGGATGTAGAGAAATGGGAACCTTCATAACGTTGCTGGTGGAAATGTAAAATACGTATAGCCACTTTGGAAAACAGTGGCAGTTTCTTCAAAAGTTAAACATAAATTTCCCACATCATCCAGAAATTCCAAGAGAAATGAAACCCTCTGTCCTCACAAAGATGTGTGAGCAAATATTCACAGCAGCATTATTCATAATGGCCCCAAAGTGGAAATGACCCAGATGTCCATCAACTGGGAAGGAAAAACAGAATGTGCATAGATGGAAAATTATTTGGCAATAAAAAGGAACAAATACTCATACATGCTTAGAATATGAAGGAACCTCAAAAACATTACGCTAAGCAAAAGAATTCAATCACAAAAAATGGTATATCATATGAGTCCATTTTTGTGAACTATCCAGAAAAGGCAAATCTATGAGACAGAAATTAGATTCGTGATTGCCTGGGGATGGGCTGGAAATAGGAATTGATTCAAATGGGCACAAGGGATTTTGGGGGGTAATGGAAATGTCCTAAAATTGAATTGTAGTGATAGTTGAACAACTGTAAATTTACTAAAAAATCATTGGACTGTACACCCAGAACAGGTCAATTTTATGGTATGTAAGTTATACCTCATCCAAGCTTTAAAAAAAATTTTTTTTTAATCTCTTGGGGCAAGTAAAACTACAAAATCAATACTGTGACACAGGGCCCTCAGCCACAGATATCAAAGCTATGGATAAATCAAGCAAGATTTGGTGAGTTTAAATCTGCTTGGTTCTGACATAAGACTCTGCCAAGGGTTTAACTATCCAAGGCTATAATAAGACTATCTGATTGTACCTTGGGTTTGCATTTCTTTCACTCTTGTTCTGAACTGTACTTCGGTTGTTAATATGTAATAGTTGTTCATGGAAGTTCAGTTTTGTTTTACAGCCTTTAATAATGAGACAGTAAAGAATCTGCTTGCAATGCAGGAGATGCGGGTTGGATCCCTGGGTTGGGAAGATCCTCTGGAGAAGAGAATGGCTACCCACTCCAGTATTCTTGCCTAGAGAACTCCATGGTTCTCATAGGAGCCTGGGGGGCTACAGCCCATGGGGTTACAAAGAGTCAGACATGATGGAGAGACTAACACACACATTCTTAGGGAAAAAGCACAATTCGGAGGCAAGCTACCTAATTTCTCAGTGCTGGTGAAGAGATACCCAAAGACAAATGCCTGCTCTACTAGATGTTAGGTGACCTTGGGTCGGTCTATCTCTGCCTCAGTTTCTTAGAAGTAAGGCAGGATTCAATGCAATCCCTATCAAGCTACCAACAGCATTCTTCACAGAGCTAGAACAAATAATTTCACAATTTGTATGGAAATACAAAAAAACCTCGAATAGCCAAAGCGATCTTGAGAAAGAAGAATGGAACTGGAGGAATCAACCTACCTGACTTCAGGCTCTACTACAAAGCCACAGTTCTCAAGACAGTATGGTACTGGCACAAAGACAGAAATATAGATCAATGGAACAAAATAGAAAGCCCAGAGATAAATCCACATACATATGGACACCTTATCTTTGACAAAGGAGGCAAGAATATACAATGGATTAAAGACAATCTCTTTAACAAGTGGTGCTGGGAAATCTGGTCAACCACTTGTAAAAGAATGAAACTAGAACACTTTCTAACACCATACACAAAAATAAACTCAAAATGGATTAAAGATCTCAACGTAAGACCAGAAACTATAAAACTCCTAGAGGAGAACATAGGCAAAACACTCTCTGACATACATCACAGCAGGATCCTCTATGACCCACCTCCCAGAATATTGGAAATAAAAGCAAAAATAAACAAATGGGACCTAATTAAACTTAAAAGCTTCTGCACATCAAAGGAAAGTATAAGCAAGGTGAAAAGACAGCCTTCAGAATGGGAGAAGATAATAGCAAATGAAGCAACTGACAAACAACTAATCTCGAGAATATACAAGCAACTCCTACAGCTCAACTCCAGAAAAATAAATGACCCAATCAAAAAATGGGCCAAAGAACTAAATAGACATTTCTCCAAAGAAGACATACAGATGGCTAACAAACACATGAAAAGATGCTCAACATCACTCATTATCAGAGAAATGCAAATCAAAACCACAATGAGGTACCATTTCACACCAGTCAGAATGGCTGCGATCCAAAAGTCTACAAGCAATAAATGCTGGAGAGGGTGTAGAGAAAAGGGAACCCTCTTACACTGTTGGTGGGAATGCAAACTAGTACAGCCACTACAGAAACAGTGTGGAGATTCCTTAAAAAACTGGAAATAGAACTGCCTTATGACCCTGCAATCCCACTGCTGGGCATACACACTGAGGAAACCAGAAGGGAAAGAGACACGTGTACCCCAATGTTCAACACAGCACTGTTTATAATAGCCAGGACATGGAAGCAACCTAGATGTCCATCAGCAGATGAATGGATAAGAAAGCTGTGGTACGTATACACAATGGAGTATTACTCAGCCATTAAAAAGAATACATTTGAATCAGTTCTAATGAGGTGGATGAAACTGGAGCCTATTATACAGAGTGAAGTAAGCCAGAAAGAAAAACACCGATACAGTATACTAACGCATATATATGGAATTTAGAAAGATGGTAACAATAACCCTGTGTACGAGACAGCAAAAGAGACACTGATGTATAGAACAGTCTTATGGACTCTGTGAGAGAGGGAGAGGGTGGGAAGATTTGGGAGAATGGCATTGAAACATGTAAAATATCATGTATGAAACAAGTTGCCAGTCCAGGTTCGATGCACGATACTGGATGCTTGGGGCTGGTGCACTGGGACGACCCAGAGGGATGGAATGGGGAGGGAGGAGGGAGGAGGGTTCAGGATGGGGAACACATGTATACCTGTGGCGGATTCATTTTGATATTTGGCAAAACTAATACAATTATGTAAAGTTTAAAAATAAAATAAAATTAAAAAAATAAAATAAAAAAAAAGAAGTAAGGCGGGGATGACAGCACCTAGTCCATGGGTTATTGTGTTAAGATAATACACACGAAGAATAGTGGCCTGGGGTGGCCAGGGGTGATTAATTATCAGTAATGCGATCAATATTAATACTACTATCACCTCTACCTATTGGAAACCTTCCTCTTCTAACACCCTGCTCCAGCTCTGTGCCTTCATGGCAGTGACCAAGATCTCAGGTACGGTGTCCAGGAGGGCAGAAGCACTCTTGAAATCCAGCCAGGTAAATGGACACAGATCGAATCCACTCCCCGTGAGCACAATCTATTTGATGAAACCCTTCCACCTTGAAAGCGAGGCAGCACTTCCCAGGAGATCCTCAGCCCCATTCCCTTTCTGCAAGCCTTTCCTGCGTGTGTGTCCCCAGCCCTGAAATCTTCTTACTGCATTGCTCTCGGATGTTCTGCCAGCTTTGTAAAATAACCCATCTTGCCCATGTCTCTCCACGTGCTTGGCAAGATTTCCTCCTGGTGTTCCTTCCCTCTCTCCCTGGCTATACATAAGTTAATTAGCAGGAGTGGGCTACCGGCGGGTGCCTGGCTCTAATGAGTTTGTCTTTGTGGCCGACATCCCTGCTGACATGCAGGGTCCCAGGGAGCAGGAGCTGTGTCTTCTACTTGATCTATTTCCCAGCCTCCATGCAGATCTTAGCTGATGGAGAGCAGTGCCCAGTGGGTAAATGGTGGTGGGGGTGAGAATGACAGCAATGGCCATGGAAATATTAATAAATGCCCATCGGGCACACATCAAGGACCCATGGGTCAGCACGTCAAGTCAAGCTGCAGGCTCACAGCTAAAGACGTGGAATGTACTGCCTGAATCTAACCAAATAGTAGAAGTTTCCCTGTACTGAAGCGTTCCACCTAAAAGATAAGGACTTTTTGTAAAGGCATAACTGCACCAGCATTATCAAATGGAGAAGCAATGTTAAAATTATCATATCACCACTTTAGGACCCCTAATAAAGGAGTGGGTCTAGGCACTGAAATCTGTGGTGGTGTTTATTAAAGAAGAAAGAAAATCAGATATCGTGAGCCTCCTGATGAAAGTACACAATACTATGAGGTCATCTTGCCAGAAAAAAAAAATACCTGAGCCTGATGCAAGCTCCTAGATGAAAATTTCTATTTGCAGGACATAGAACAGAAGAACATGTGAAATTATACCGTAAGGGATGAAGTCAGCAAATCCAGACTGTGGGGAACTCCACAAATCCAGAAAAGCAGTGTCTTCAAAAAATCAAGTGCAAGGGAAAAGGAGATGGAGAGGACACCTATAGGTTAAAAACAATTTAAGTGGTATACCAACAAATATCAGTCAATTATATCGCATCAGTTCAGTTCAGGTCAGTCGCCCAGTTGTGTCCGACTCTTTGCGACCTCATGAATCACAGCACGCCAGGCTTCCCTGTCCATCACCAACTCCTGGAGTTCACTTAGACTCACGTCCATCGAGTCAGTGATGCCATCCAGCCATCTCATCCTCTGTCGTCCCCTTCTCCTCTTGCCCCCAATCCCTCCCAGCATCACAGTCTTTTCCAATGAGTCAACTCTTCGCATGAGGTGGCCAAAGTACTGGAGTTTCAGCTTTAGCATCATTCCTTCCAAAGAAATCCCAGGGCTGAGCTCCTTCAGAATGGACTGGTTGGATCTCCTTGCAGTCCAAGGGATTCTCAAGAGTCTTCTCCAAAACCACAGTTCAAAAGCATCAATTCTTCAGCGCTCAGCTTTCTTCACAGTCCAACTCTCACATCCATACATGACCACAGGAAAAACCATAGCCTTGACTAGACAGACCTTTGTTGGCAAGGTAATGTCTCTGCTTTTCAATATGCTATCTAGGTTGGTCATAACTTTCCTTCCAAGGAGTAAGCGTCTTTTAATTTCATGGCTGCAATTACCATCTGCAGTGATTTTGGAGCCCAAAAAAATAAAGTCTGACACTGTTTCCACTGTTTCCCCATCTATTTCCCATGAAGTGATGGGACCAGATACCATAATCTTCATTTTCTGAATGTTGAGTTTTAAGCCAACTTCTTCACTCTCCTCTTTCACCTTCATCACGAGGCTTTTTAGTTCCTCTTCACTTTCTGCCATAAGGGTGGTGTCATCTGCATTTCTGAGGTTATTGATATTTCTCCCAGCAGTCTTGATTCCAGCTTGTGTTTCTTCCAGTCCAGCGTTTCTCATGATGTACTCTGCATATAAGTTAAATAAGCAGGGTGACAATATACAGCCTTGACGTACTCCTTTGCCTATTTGGAACCAGCCTGTTGTTCCATGTCCAGTTCTAACTGTTGCTTCCTGACCTGCATACAAATTTCTCAAGAGGCAGGTCAGGTGGCCTGGTATTCCCATCTCTTTCAGAATTTTCTACAGTTTATTGTGATCCACACAGTCAAAGGCTTTGGCATAGTCAATAAAGCAGAAATAGATATTTTTCTGGAATTCTCTTGCTTTTTTGATGATCCAGCAGATGTTGGCAATTTGGTCTCTAGTTCCTCTGCCTTTTCTAAAACCAGCAACTGGGAAGTTCACAGTTCACATATTGCTGAAGCCTGACTTGGAGAATTTTGAGTATTACTTTACTAGCGTGTGAGATGCATGCAATTGAGCGGTAGTTTGAGCATTCTTTGGCATTGCCTTTCTTTGGGCATAGACCTTATTTATTTATTTATGAGGGAGAGGATTTTAAAATGCTCTTTATTTAAAATTTTATACAGTTCTTAAATGTTACTTTCCATAGTGACTACAAAATATTGGCTATATTCCCCGTGTTGGCATCCTTAGTCTGTACCTCCCTCTCCCCCAGCCCTGCGCTTCCCCTCCCCTCTTCCCCCAGTGGTAACCATTAGTTTGCTCTCTGTATCTATGAGCCTGCTTCTTATTCATATAATTGGTTGTATTGTTTAGTTTCCATATGTAAGTGATATCACAGAATATTTGTCTTTCTCTGTCTGACTTATTTCACTTAGCATAATGCTCTTTAAGTCCACCTGTGTTGCTGCAAAGGGTAAAATTTCATTCCTTTTTGTGGCCAAGTAGTATTCCGTTGTATGTTTACAGCATATCTTCTTTAGCCATTCATGTTCTCTTGGACACTTAGGTGGCTTCCGTATCTTGGCTATTATAAATAGTACTGCTATGAACATCGGGGTGTAACGTATTGCATTAGTGTTTTGGGTTCTTTTGGATATATACACCCAGAGTCCAACTGCTGAGTGATATGGTAGTTCTATTTTTAGCTTTTTGAGAAACCTCCATACTGTTCTCCACCATGGACATACCAATTTACCTTTCCACCAACGGGGCGTGCATAGGCCTTATTTACATCCTGACTCAAACAATTTTTAAAATTGTATAATATGTGGAGACATTTGGAAATTTGAACATTAATTAGTTGATGATTTTAAAGAATTGTTGTATTTTTAGATATAACAAGAGTGTTGTGTGTTTTCAGAGTTCTTGCCTTTTATAAATATGTATGAATTCTGTGTTGATGATAAATGATGTCTGGGAGGCATGAAAGGAGAGACATATAGATGAAGCAAGACTGACTGGCTGTGAGTTAAAGCTGGGAGACAAGCAATGGGAGGTCTGCTGTGCTACCTTTAAATGCTTTTAATTTTCTATAATAAAAGATTAAAGCAAACTCCTAGAATTACTGCTCTCTAATTTTAATTTATAATTATCACTGCTGCCACTGTCTTTCACTTAAGACATTATCAATTGCAAGATACACTAATATTAATATTTTATGTATCATCAAGGAAGAACAAAATACTGCCAATTAAATAAGCCATCAAATATAATATGCAATCCAATTCCACAGCTGTTACTGTGGAGACAACGCATGTCTTAAAATCAATGGGTAGTAATAATAATAAAAATTGTAGCCAACATTTAAGAAGCATTTGCAATGAGCTAAGCTCTGCACAAACATCCCTTTTAATCTCCTAACAACCCTGTGAAGATGATGTTCGCATTTTATGAATGAGTAAACTGAGCCCCAGAGAAGCTAACTAACTTGCTTAGGGCCACACAGGCAATAAGAACTGCAGCCTACCAGGCTCCTCCACCCATGGGATTTTCCATGCATGAGTACTGGAGTGGGGTGCCATTGCCTTCTCCTAAGAGGCATAGCTGGAATTTGAACACCTGCCTGTACCTAGAGGCTGTTATCTCCCTGAGGTCCACCTGCTGGGGTGCGGGAGGGGCAAGAGGGCACTCACAGGGTCTGGATGGCCCGCAGGGAGGTGAAGGTGCCCTTAGCAAGACTCTGGATCTTGTTGTCATACAGGGAGAGCAGTGAGAGGTTCTGTAGATCCTGGAAGGCATCGAGCCGGATGCAGTTGATCTTGTTGGCATTCAGGAGCCTGTGGGCAGAGCCAGGCAGGTGGTGAGGGGAGAGCCACAGAAGTGGATACATCGTGTCTTGGGCTCCTTCCTAGGCACTGACCATGAGTTATGTCAGGAAGGAGTCCACGGGAGCAGGCGCAGGGGATCTGGCCCTCTGGATGTGCACTCCATGCAGAGTTGCTGAGAACTCCGGCTGCCTTCTCTATGCACAGGGACCATTTAGTCCCATGTGTCTCTCTTTCAAGGAACTGCTAGAGGTGCCTGCCCCATGGGATTCTGGGACAGCCGCGAGCACAGTGGCCAGGCCACCTCCCAAAGGCATTTGGGGGATCCTCCGCTTCCCCTTCTGCTGGGTTTCCCAAGCAGCTGAGAGGGAGTGTCTGGCTTCTGTGCGTCTCAGGCCCTGGGAGAGAACCTTGCCTGAATGCTCATGGTTCAAAGAGCCTGACCTGGGCCTGGGTGTCCCTCACAGGAGACAACTCCGTCCCCAGCAACAGTGAGCATTCAGGAACGCAGGCTGCATCTCAGGGACCTCTCCACTCAGGCATCCTGCGATCAGCTCTGAATCCACCTCTCTGGCCCCTCACAGCCCTGCCAGGTCTGCCATCCCCCAAGCTCCTTGCCTCCAGCGAGTCCCACACCCCAAAGAGGCCGAAAGGGCTAGGCTGAGAGGCCAGAGGAATACTGCCCCCCTCTATAGGTCCCACCCAAGGTCACTCGCATTTAGGTCCTTACAGGAGCTGTAGGGTGAACAGGCCTCCAAACACGCCCTGGGGGAGGTCTGTGATCTTGTTCCCATAGAGGACCCTGGAAAGACGGCAGTGGAAAGGGAGAGTTAGAGGACTGCCCCACACAGCTCTCCAAGCCCTGCCCACCGATGGTACCATCCCTAAGCCTTTCACACTACTGGTCCCACGGGTGTATGCTTGTTCTAACAGCGGCCAGTAGATGGCAGTAAAGTGCACTGGGAAGGGGTCATGGTCCCTAATCAGCACAAAGGTGACCTATAGGCTAGAGGCAGCCGTGACCCCCACTGTTTTGAGATCACCCCCTCACTCACTCTCTGCCCTCAAGCACAGATCCCATGGAAGCCTACAAAAGGACCCTTCCAGGGAAGCTCATGGGAAATTAACCTGGTTAGGGATCCGAAAGGAGATTTTTCAGAGAGAAGAAAATCCCAAGGGTAGGAAAAATCATCTTTTCAGAGAATTACAGGCAAAAACTGGGATCCCAGACAGCACATGTGGTATGAGCTCCAGCACGTCAAGTGACACTTTCCAGCACAGATAAAATATCACAAGAAGGGAACAGACCAAAGTGTTAGCTGGGTTTTGATCTGGTGGCAGGATTGCAAGTGGGTTGTTTTATGCTTTAGAATTTACAGTTTCCTTCATGGAACATGAATTACACACATAATCCAAAAAAAATGCAAATGTTCAAAAAAGACATGCAGGCAGGAATGGGGTCAGACAGAGGGTGGAAGTGTCATGGAGACCTGGAGTGGGGGGTGTATTCCACTCCATTTTCACAAGCTGCACCCTCCCACCCCTCCAGCCACTCCTGGAAACACTCCATCTGAGTAAAAGCAGTGTGCTATCTCTTCAAGATCTCTCTTGGAGGAGGGCACAGCGGGAGCTAAGTAGGTTCCAGGCTGGCCCGAGTGGACAGCTTCAGTATGGTTTGGGTGGAGGAAACAAAGTGGACAGTAGCTTGAATCTCAGCCAGCCAGCACCAGGAGGCCTCTGCGACGTGATCTGATTTGGAAAGATCTCTCCATCTGCTGTGTGGGGAATGGAATGGGTGGGAATTGAGGCAGGGAGACCAGGTCAGGGTCTGCAAGGTGGGCATTATCTTTTTGCATGACCTCAGCATGAAAGTTCCTATATGGTGAGGAGGCGTGACAGGAACCCACTTAGATGGGTTAGATGTCATGTTCCAATTTAGGAGGAGATTTATTCACTTTTCTGAAGAAGACCCTGCATTTTAGCAGCCATCTTCAGGATCTGATCTCCTCAGCCAGGGGTAGTGACCCATCACCAGGCTGTCAAGTACAGCTGTGCAGGTTGCACACTGCACAACTTTGTGCGACTCACAATGGCCCCACCCACTACCTTGGATTCTATTCCAAGGGAAGAGGGTGCACAGGGAAGGCACTGAGCCGACAGCCTCCTGTAGCACCCTGGAGGGAGTTCCATTCTATTCCACTTCCCAGGCCCCAAATCAATGCCAAGCATGTGTCCAGTGCTGCCAAGGAACAGGTTAAAATACTCATTTCCAAGAGTGATGAACAGCCCCCATCAACAGGGAGCTTGCTTCACTACAGGGCACCCTGAGTTCACTCTGGAGACAATGCACCATGGGACCTCAGGGAGTGAGAGGCTCGGTGAACGGGGGAGTGCAAGCAAGGGTTCTTGGAAAAAGAGACATGGCAACATCTCCTAGACTAATTTTCGATGCCACACAGTGCTTTGTAGATTGATGGGTCCCCAATAAACTGTTGAGGGAAGGGAAATACTGGACAGGGTTAGGGAGCAGGTAGGCAGGAAACACGGTCTTCACCATCACCCACCACAGCCTGAGATCAGAGCACGTCCGGGACAAAAGTTATAAGCTGTGGCAGATTTCACAATTAGAGCTGGTGGTTGCTGCCATTCCCTAACCCAGGGAATGCTTAGGAGAACAGAGTGCTGGGCCTCTGTGTGGAGGCAGGGTCAACATGAAGGCTGGACTAAGCCAGATGACTGCCACAAAGAATGCTGGGAAAATCCCCACTGCAAAAGGAAGAGCGTCACTGTTGCCAGGGGCAACAGCTCTGCCTAGCTTTTCCATGCACTCAGCCCTTGATTCCCTCCTCCCCCTCCCAGCTGCAGAGGGTCCACAAAGAGGAAGGGAAATCCGAGCACAACAACCCTGGGCACTGCAGCTAGAGGGAGACCCACTGAGGCTGGGTGGGTGGCGACATGTTCCTTCTCTCACACCCACCAGAGGTGGGCACCTGGGGCGATGCCCTGGACCACTGCAGAGCCTTGGCACTGCTACTCACAGTGAGTTCAGGGACCGGAGGCCCTGGAAGGCATCAGGCGCGATCTCCGAGATCTGGTTGTTGCTCAAGTCTCTGCAAGGTGAGCAGAGGAGAGAGGGTGGCTGAATCCCTCAACGGCCACCGAGCCCTGCCTGCCCCCTGCCTCCCACATACTATGGGAGGGCAGATATTTCTTTGAAATTAGGAAAGAGAAGGGCCAGTTCTCCTATCTATCCAAGGACCATGCACAGGGGGGCAACCCAGCTATCCCCTACACACACCTCACAGTCTCAATTGCTCCTATTGGTGCCCAAGCTGAAATGGGAGGATGACAGTCAGTTCTGGTCACGTGCCAGACTCAGACTCAGCATCCCCTTTAGGCCTCATGACTACCCTTCAAGCAGGTGGCACCACCACCATCCCTACATCACAGATGAGCCTGGGAGGAAGGCCGGTGATGACTTGGCCCTAGGCACAGCCATGGGAGGCAGAGTCAGCACCTGCCCCGGGGCAGTGGCGTGCTTGGTCCGGGCTCTGCCCTATGCTGACCCCCAGGAAACAGCAGAAGGCACTCACATCCTCCGCAGCTTTCTGTAGGGAGAGAAGGCCCCCGGGGGGATGGACTTGATCCCGTTGAGCTCCAGCCGGCTGCAGAGAGAAAACAGAAGGACAAGGGCAGGTCGCCCCACCCAAGTTGTTGTTGAAACCAGGCCCTTTACCCATCAGTCCCTGCTCCCATCCTCGTCTGGAGTAGGGGGGCTGCAGCAGAGAAAAGGAGCTGGTTTTGAGTGCCATTATCCCAAGCTGGTGTGGCTGAAAGGGGCTCATGTACGATGTTAATACTAAGAAACCAATTCTAGCAGACTGGCCCAGCTGGGCTGGACAGATGGACCACAGAGGGACACCCCGCCCCAACCTTCCAGAGTGCCAGCCTTGGGCAGACAGCTCAGCCCAACTGAGGCAAAGTGTAGAGGGGCCTCGGGGTAGTGCCCACTCTGGCTCCTCCCTGGACCACCAGAGCCTGGCCGGCCCTGCCTGTACTCACATCTCTGTCATGGCCTCGGGCAGGTTGGCGGGGATGGCGGTCAGGCCTTTGCCGCGACAATCCACGATGCCGTTGCTGCAGGCGCACATGGCCGGACAGGAGCCGGAGGAGAGGGTGCAGGAGGGCGCGCGCCCCGCCTCCCCCTGGCCTGCGGAAACAGCGCCGATGTTTGCTGAACTTGAATCTGAACCTAACTCTGCTGCATGAGAGTGTGAATTGCACACTAAGAAATCCTAGCCTCAGTTCTGAAGCTCTGGGCTCTAGTCCAAGTCACTGGACACTTCTGGCTTGAATATAAGAAGGACCATATTTACCAGTGCATACTCTGTGCCACATGTTGTGATAAGGGTTGTGCGTGTAACATCTCAGTGACTCCTAGTGCACAACCCTGCACAGAGCGTGATATCATCGTGGCCACTTTCCAGGTGAGAACATGGAGTCCTCGATATTAATCTGTGGAAGTGACACCGCTAATGAGCGGTGCATTCAGGGTGAAGCCCAGTGTCTGATGTAAGGGCCCACGTCTTTTAATACTGATGTACCACTTATACCGAGTGTACCGTCTTAGGTGTAGAGCTGATCCAACTCCCACATATGGATACAGTCACAGAACCACCCCCTCAACAGGGAATATTTCTATCACTCAAGAAGTTTCCCTCATGCTCCTTCCCCGAGGTCGCCAGTGTTCTGAGATGTCTCACCAAAGATTTGTTCTGCTTGTCTGTGGACCTGAGCAAAACCAGACCGCAGGCTCTCTTACATTTGATTTCTTTTCACTCCAGGTAAAATTTTTGAGATTTGCCCACTGTATTGTATGAGTACACGTTTTTTCTTTTTCATTGCCGAGTCATAGTCTATTGCATGGCTCTGTCATCACTGGCTAATCCAATCTCTTGCTGGTGGACACGCAGGAGATCTCCAACTTTGGGATATCATGAAAGAAACTGCTTGGCTATTCTCAGCCCTGTGTTTTGCATAACACACGCACACCCCCAGCCCGGAGCTGCGGGGTCGTGTCTCATGCACACAGCAGCCCTGAGCACAGGGGCACCGGCGCTGAGGAGGAGGAGACAGCCACCCTACCCCATCCCCAGCTTCATGCTGAGGAGAGGACACCGACCTCTGTGTGACTGGTGGGCTCGGGTCCACAGGCTCGGGAGAAATGGGCAGCATCTGATCCTCTGTCATGAATCTGTGAGCTGATCACTTAGTCAGCGAACATTCCCCAAGCATCTATCTCTGTGTCGAGTGTGAGCAAAGTGCTAAGAAATGACCAGAGAATATGACACATGCGCCCATGTGCTCATGGACCTTGCAACCAGTCCCTGGGAAGTCCCATCTGGGGCTCTGCAGGGTGAGGACCAGGCGGGGCAGCAAGGCGGGGAGGGTGGACCCAGCAGGGGAGCAGCCTGCCAGGAGGCCAAGGTGGGAGGCACCTGCTCCTGGGAAGGGCAGAGGTGAGCCCACTGGGACGGAAGACTGAGGAGGCCACTAGGTGGAGGAGGCAGAGATGGCCTGGCCCAGCCTCGAGGAGCCTGAGGCCAGCTTGGACTCTACCAGGAGCACTGGGAGGCCTGGTGAGGATGAAGCAACAGTAACCAGTCCAGATTTGTCTGTCCCTTTACATTTTTCTGGCTGCAGTGTGGAGACTGGAAGGACCAGACAGGAGGCGGGGTGGCCAGAAAGGAGGCCCTCGCAGGACCCCCAGTAGAAGATGGAGGTACAGGCTCTGGAGTCTGTCTCACCTCAAACCAAGGCTTTAGGCCCAATTCAATGACTTTTCAAAGTAGCACAATGAGGGAAGGGAAAGGCGGGAATAGGAGGGGGCAAGGAGTGGAGGAAGTGAGGGGTGGGAGTTGATGGGCTGGCGGGGAGGGGAGGGAGGAAAGGGCTGGCAGCACTGGGTAGAAGCAAAAGCGAGGCATTGAGTAGAAGGGATGGGGCAGAGGGACAAGGGACAGGCAACAGGAAAGGACTGATGGTGGGGACCAGAGGGGAAATGCAGTGGAGGCAGGAGGCGATGCGTAGACAAAGGCAATGCTTGAGAGCAGGAGGTAGTGGCTGAGAATGAGGTGACTGAGGACAGGAGTCAGTGAGTCTGGACAGGAGAGAGTGGGTGAGCATAGCAGATGGCGTGTGGTCCAAGAGGCGTCCACGGATGAGGACAGGGGGTCTTGGGTGGCTCAGATGTGAATGCGTGGTGACAGGAGGCCCTGGGCAGGAACAGGAGGCGGGCAGGAGGCAGGCGATGGGGATCTGAGAGCCCCAGCAGGGCCGGCACCCACCTGAGCAGCTGAACTCACTCTTCTGGACCTCAGCCACGTTGAGGCCGCGCAGGCCAGGGGGGCCCGAGCACTGGGTGAAGAGCCCGATGGTTGGCCGTTGCCTCAGCCACTGGGAGAGCCAGGCCAGGTGGCAGTCACAGAACAGGTGGTTGGAGTGCAGGCGGCTGCAGGGGATGGGCGAGGACAGGGAGGCTCACGACCAACCTGTGTCCCCAGCCCCTGGAAACACTGGGGCGGAGCCCCTCCGCTCAGCAGGGGTGGGGGGTCGAGCCCCTGGCACTCCACTCGGTCGGGGCACAGCCTACCCCCAGTCAGCTTCACAGCTCAGGCCCCAACTTGGAGATTATTTGAGCAGGGGGAAGCCTCCCTCCTCTCCCAGCACTGGGGGCAGCCCTTCGGCTGGAGTGTGCCCCATGAGGACACGCTCACTGAGCCCACAGACACCCTCCCCTCAAATCACTTAACTCACCTTCCAACCCAAAAACAAATTATCTGCTGCCCAAGGGAAACATCAAATATAAAAGACATTCAACGTCCTTCCCTTTTAGATCACTCCCCCTCCCCCAGCTCCACTCAGTCCCCACCCTGGGGTGACCTCTGGGGTTGCAGAGGAGGCCGAGCTCTCCCCACCCCCATTCCGAGCCCCAACACCCTCCCAGCTGGGCGCTGTGCTCTCGGGCTCTCCGGGCTGACTCACAAGGTCCGCAGCTTGGGCATGTGGTTGAAGCTGGACACGGGGATGGTGGTGATGTTGTTGTTGTTCAGGGTCCTGAGTGGGGTGGGGGGGAACCAAGGTCACTTAGCATCGGCCCAGCAGGAAGCTGCGCGGGAAGCGGGGGACCTGGCTTCTCTCTCACATCGCGCTCACGGTTCACCCACCCAGCGCTGGGCTGGACCCTGGGGGTTATGCCAGAGAGCCACCTGAGGTTTTCCCAGAGGAAAACCCTGAGCTGGGACAGTGATGAAGAGGCAGCTGTGCCATAATCTCTGAGGCTGGTAGGACAGGGGACGGGGAGCCAGGAGGGGAGGATGGGTGGTGCAGACTCTGGCTGGCTTGGAAGAAAGCATGGGGCTCACACAGACAGAGGGAGGAAGAGGAGGCATTCGGGCCTCGTGTGTTAGAAACTCTGGAGAGACCCAGCCACTCACGCCCGGGCTTCATCACAGGCAGTTTAAGCCTGGGTCACACTGCCACAGGCAGGATCCCTCGAGCACGAGCCCTTCTATCCTCAGGCAGCAAGTCCTGGCCTAGAGCCCACGTCCCAGGTACCCCCGCCTTTCACGCAGCTGCTGGGTCCCTGATGCCTGTATCAGCTTGGCTCTCCTGCCTTTGCCACCCTTCCTAGGCTTTACTTACAGCACCTCTAACCCCCGCAGAGCCCGGAAAGCTCCTTCCTCAATGCAGCCAATCTGGTTCTTGTCTAGCTGTCTGTGAAGCAAAGGAACGTGGTAGAGAGGACGGCACGTTACCTATGGCAGGGGTATTCCACCCAGCATTCCACCCAGCACTCCACTAGTTCCAAACTAGCCCCAATCATTTGTCCAGTATACACACAGTGATCCAATTGGTAATCGTTAATAAAAGCTTAAAGTCTTTCTTATTTTTAAAACAGTAAGTATAAGCAAGAGTTATATTATTTTCCTCTACCCAACCTTGCACATCTCCTGGGGAGCAGGTCCCACCTCCACTTTAGAGACCACCTAGAGGGCGCTAGCAGCTGTAAAATGAGAGTCTATCATAGGAGCCGTGGCAGCCAGAGCTGGCAAGCAGATTTCAGCCTGAGGGCTAAGAGAGACCGATTCAAGGCAGCTACCTGGACTGCTGCTTCCAGAATAAACGGAAGCTGTGACTGGGCTCCTTGGGGAAGAATGCAGTGATCGATTACCAATGGCTACTACAGGCACCAGGAGGAGGAGAAGGTGACAAGCACGCCAGGCATTTGCCATCAATACGGCAGTCAGACCTGGGGTGGGGTGGAGCTATAAGCTTGGACTAGAATAAATGTGAATAATAGAAATAAACCACCACATTTACACAGCTTTCAACAGAGTGTATTCATTTCCAGGTCTCATTTCAAACTCAGAGCAAGCTCGTGACATAAATATGATGCCCCCGCTTTGCAGAACAATATATAGAGGCTCACTGAAATTAACCGACTTGCAACAGCTTATACAATTTGGACCTGCCCCCAAAAAAGGGAACAGTCAAACCCAACTCTCCCCACCCACTGAAGGGCAAGGGCACAGAGACTGTTCATTTCAATGGAACAAGAATCCCACTGTTGATGACACTCCTTTCAACTGGGTCCCCCAAGGCTGATGAAATGCGTTCTCCCTCCCCAGGTTGTTCCAGAAGACCATGCTGGCATGAGCCATCTCAGAGCCCAGACCAGCTCCCTGGCTGCCTGGACCACAGGGCTCAGGAAGAAACATCAGGATGCTGCCAGGGGTGGCCCTGCAGCCCCAAGCCCCCTTCCCTCTCAGGCTTATACTCACAAATTTTTGAGATCTGTAGCTCCACGGAAAGCCTTTCTGGGGATGGCCTGGATGGTGTTCTCACTTAGGTCCCTGTGAGGACAAAGCCAGAGGGAGAAAAAAATAATCAGAAACACTTCTCCAGAGCACCCTGAAGAGCCAGGGAGGTCAAGCGAGCCAGATGGTACCCGGACCAGACAGAGCTGTGTCCTGGCACCCGGGACAGCGCTCAGCACACAAAGATCACTGGCAAACATTTGTCGAATGAATGAATGAACGAGTCAAGCTCAGGCCCCCACCACTGCCCCTTTTCTGGGCAGAGGGTTTGCAGCTGGAGGGTGCAGCCTGGGGCAGTGGTCAGAGATCGGCTCTGTCAGCCCCCAACCCTTTACGCCAGATCCGCGGGGGTCAGCTCGGCCCCAAGGCATCCTCCAGGGCTGCAAAGTAAAGAGCAAGGGCTTCTCGACAGAGCCCCCAGCTGCCCCAAACCTGTAGAGAGTCTTCTGATAGCTCACTCTGTGTTCTACTGAGCAGGAACGGAAGCGCCAGAAGAAGGCACAGCTGGATCCCAGGTAACCCAGCAGTAGGGATCCCACCTAGGTCATGAACTCCAGGCTGGAGCTGACTCCAGGTGCTGTGGTCTTGGGGTCTGCGGGGACCAGGGCTGCTACTAAGCCTGGGTCCACCTGGGGACTAAGCATGCCCACCTAGGGAACACAGGACTGCATCCTAGCCCTGAGGCGTGGAGGGCAGGGACCACCCAGGACTTCGTCACCTCCCCCTTATTAACATCCTGAAGTGAGGGAGAAGGCACTGCATGGCCTTAGCAAACCAGCCTCCCCTCCCTGGCAGGACTGGGCCTCGGGCTCCTGTCCACTTGCCTCTCCTCCCTTTCTCAATCCTCACTGCAGACTTCGTAAATGCCCATTTGCTTCCCACAGTGGGGACAGCAACCTCCCCCAACCCCTGCTCCGCCCAGCTCGTCCCAGTGTGGGGCAAATACTATCACCATCCCCACTGCAGTAGGTGGGAAAGGGAGGCTCAGGGAAGTGAGGCGGCCTCTTTAAGGGAAAAAAGCTGGTGGAGGTGGGGGTGGGGGTAGGGGGAGTGCTCCAGAGGCTGAGCCTAGCAGTCAGGTCCCAGAGCCTCCCCATGCACTGCAGCCGATCTCTGACAATCTCTGATGGCCTGGACTGCTGGTCCCGACTCGGGAACCTATGTTGGACAGTTCGGCAGACCTCAGACTCTCCTCCTGGGCTAGATGCATGGGGCTTTCACCATTTCCTTCCTCTCAGCCATTCACCCCATGAGCCTCAGGGTTTACTTTGAGCCCCAAGAACACAGCCCACAGGGCCCCCCACTGGGAATTCCCTAAGCTGTGGGAACTACACCCCCCGGCCTGAGTTTTTCTGGTTGAGACAATGAAACAGAAGCGCCGAAGCAGAGTACACAGGGCCCTGACCTCGGAAAGGCTGGTTCGAATCCCATCTCCCCACTTCCTGGATTTGCATCTGTGGGTTTACCCTTTTTCCTCCTGAGCCCTAGTTTCCTTGTGTGCAAAGTGGGGGAACAGCTGCGCCTAAAACCCTGCGCCCCAGACAGAGTGTGAGCCGACATCTCTGAGCTCCCTTCTCCAAACCCCAGCCCCTCCTGTCCCCCAGCCACCTAACCCGCCCCAAGCACCTGTGGTCTCAAGGGCCTTTGTTACCATCACACCCCATGTTCCCTGCTCGCTCTCTCCTTGAAAGAAGGCATCTCAAGCCTGCGACACAGACTCTCCTCTCTCTCCTCCATAACTGCATTTCAGCTGTGTCTGGCTTCATCTAACCAGCCTGTCTCTGTCCCAGCTAGCAGTTCGCCCTTCAGCCAAGCCTGGCAGGGAACTCTGGGCTGAACTCCCCACCGTTATTCCATTTAATCCTCACTACAGCCCTGCAAGGAAGGTTTTTTATTTGTATTGATCAGTGTATTGATTTAGGCCAACCTTGTTGCAGAAAGGCTTGCAGGTGGCTTATATGGATTTATAAAACAGCAAGAGTGCAGAAGTAAAAAGTAGGGCAAAGAGAAGACAAATCAATGGTGGACACCGAGCATGCAACATCACATGACCCATATAGCTGCCGGGTCCGGGATTGAGGGTGGGTGTCAAGCTTTCTGAGAGCCCATGCGTAAAGGGAAAACTGGTCAGTTAATTGCATCCTCGATATATGTATAAACTCAAAAGAACCTATTTCTCAGGAGTATAGCTGTTTTGGGCACTAAGATGTGACAAGAATTTCTCCAGGGGTCTTTGTAAAAAATGACTGAGTGTCCTAATCAATAACATTAGATCCATATAATAAATGGGTTTCATGTGTCTGTTTCTTAGAGTAGCATTGCATCAAAGTATGATTCGGGCAGAGCAATTCTGTAAGGGTGCACACCAGGAGCTAAGTGGGGAGAGGAGGGGGCAAGAATGGTCTGTCAGAGGCAGGAGGCATGAGCCTGGCTTGATCCAGGAACAGCTGGGAGCAGGAGGGGGTGGGTGGAGGGTGTTGAAAGGAAAAAGCCTTGCCCAGCAGAGGAGGTGACACTTAGACCAGAGAGGGGTGTGATCTGATGGCCTTTTAGACATGGCTCTGGGGCACCAAAGCTTATAGAGAAAAGATTCTGCCCCCAGTGGAAACCAAGCGCCACCTAATGAGGTGAGAGTCCAAGGCTGGGTATGGGTATGGTGCCCTTGCTGTTAAAAAGAGTAAAGGAAACTGAATTTGAGACCCTGGAAGAGGCCAACGTCTAGACCACAGGGAAACAGCTGAGCCTTGGAAAGTCCAGGACATGCAAAGTGCTAGCAGAAAGGGCGGTGCAGAGACCCCAGACTCTGTAATGGAAGGATCTAAACGCAGCTCCTGCTTCTGCCATTTACAGCCGTGGGCCCCGGAAGCTACACAGTTGAGAGCTTCAGTTTCCCTATTTGTAGTATGAGAGTTAAACTATCTAGTCTACAGGGCTTTGAAGAAGATTAAGAGAGTTCATGTATTTACGGTTCTGTTCGAGTCCCTCCATTTGGCAGTTTTTAAGAAACACTGGCTTTGTCCCAGCTGAAGCACGGTCCCCCGATCCCTTTGCTAAGGTTCTGGTGTTTCCAATTTTCTCACTAGTCACTAGGGGGCGCCAGAAGCCGTCCCTGGACCTGGATGCCTGCTCAGCCAATTGGCAAACCCAAAACTGTTCTTTACTTTTTTGCCCCAGCTGATCTCCTACCTGGTCAACAACTATCTTGTCTTTCCCAAGCCTCTGTGAAATAAAGTTCCTCATCTCCATTTTCACCACTTTGGCACGCAAACTCCAAAGGTCCCACCTACGACTTTCCTCATGGTATTTCCCCAGGTCCAGAGCCTCCTGCTAAGTCACTTCAGTCGTGTCTGACTCTGTGCGACCCCATGGACAGCAGCCCACCAGGCTCCCCCGTCCCTGGGATTCTCCAGGCAAGAACACTGGAGTGGGTTGCCATTTCCTTCTCCAATGCATGAAAGTGAAAAGTGAAAGTGAAGTCACTCCATCGTGTCTGACTCTTAGCGACCCCATGGACTGCAGCCCACCAGGCTCTTCCATCCATGGGATTTTCCAGGCAAGAGTACTGGAGTGGGGTGCCATTGCCTTCTCCAGAGCCTCCTAGTTCTCCCCTAAACTTGGTCGTTGTTGCTCCCATGCTCCTCTCTTGGTGACCTTATCAGAGACCCTGAAGTGAGGTGAAGTGAAGTGAGGTGCTTGCGTGGCCCCGGGTGTGTCAGAGCAGGATGCGATATACTGAGAGGGGCCATCCTGGAAGAGGGGTGCTCTGGAGCTGGAAGGACAAACCAAAACTCGGAGCAGCTGGTGACCTGATCCTGGCCAAAGGAGGCCCAGGGCACACAGCCACAGGGCAGACAGCAGCTCAGAAGGCAGCCTCAGGCCGGACAGCAAGAATCAGATTACCAGAGCAAGGATGCAGCAACCAGACCAGGGGCTGGCCTACAGGTAAGAATGAGGTCCTAGATTTCTGACAGGCCCCCAGAGATACAGATGCTGCTGGTCCAGGAAGCACACACTGAGAGGCCAAGGAGTAGAGGCCGCTGGCTGAGAGCCACAACCGAGTGTCACCATGGTGACTTGGGGTCAAGGAGCCCTGTCTCACTCACTTAAATCATGTTGTCTTGGGTGAGTCACCTAACCTCTCTGGCCTCAGTTTTCTCATCTGCAAAAAGGGGGTAAGAAGCGGCACCTACCTTGTAGGATCTGATGTGACAGGCACTGGGTGCTCGCCACATAGGCTGCCGTCCCCTCACATCCCTTCTGCCACAGGACCTTTGCCCTTCCGTTTCCTCTGCCAAAACTATTCTCCCTCCACTCTTCCCCTGGTAACTCCTATTCATCCTTCATATCTCAGTCTACAGACATCTCCCTTCATAGCTCCCTCTGCTACAGGTTCCCAAGGCCCCTCTGATTTTCCTTCTCAGCACAAATCCAGGCTTATAATGAAATATTTGTGTAATGAATGTAGTAAAATATTGATTTTTGGTTTTTTTAATTTAGCCTCCAATCTCTGGCTCCAGGTTATTGTATCCCTCCCTAGATGGAGCGCACTGCAGGGGCTCAGTAACATTTAGCTGAGTAAAGTGGTTCCCTCCATGAGTCTCTTGCAGCAATCCCTCTGCATTTTCCTGACTAAACAAGGAGTTAGGACAGGCCTTGGGGTTGAGAGGGGAAAGCAGGGACCTGGGGCAGGATGGCTGGTTCTGTGTCAACTTTGCGGGACCAAACCTCTTCCCGGACACAGGGTATGGTTGTCCCTTCTCTGCCTGACACCCAGCTACAGAGAGGTCTGAAGAGGGGGTGGGGGGTGCTGCACTAGAGAAGCATTTGTGGCCACTGGGGTTAGAATCAACCTGCCCTTCCCATATCCTGACATAACTCCGGTCACCACCCTCCATGGCTCTGAGGTGGTCCCAGCTGCATGAGCAGAGGGGATGAGGAGCCTCTGACAAAGATGACTGAGTGACTCTCGTGGGACCCAGAAGAGGAGAGGGAACTGGACCCCTGGAGTCCATGGAGGGGGTGGGTCTCGAACTCAGGGTGCAAATATCCCCTGCCTGAACCCCACCCCCAAAGATGAGGGGCCCTGAGAGGCAGGCTGTGGCTAATAGCACCCTCCTGGAGTCTGGGACACCCCAGTGAGCCCAGAGACCCAGCTGGGTCCCTTCTCTTCAGGGAGGCCCACACCCCGGCTCAGGCACCCTCCCAGAAGCCCTTGCTCCTGCTGCCCTCCTCCCGCCAATCCCTCCAGCCTCCGCCAGGGCTGGGGAGGTGGGGGCTGGGAAGCCGAGGTTGAGACCCCATGTTCTCACTGCTAATCCCCCTTCACGCTCTAAGTAGATTGGGTCCTGCCGGCAGCCTGGCCTCTGAGAGAATCAGCGGGGGGCCCAGACAAAGCCAGACTTGGCCTGGGTTCCTGCCCCCACCCGACAGCCCCATTGCAGAGCTCGGGGCCTGCTCGGTCTGCCTCTCAAGACACGTGGAGTCTCTGGGCAAACTGTCCTGTCCTCTCGTCTGACTGGTTACTCTGAGCTCACCCAATATGGAGCCTGGAGGAAACCAGGGCAGCCTGACTACTCCAAGCCACCTAGCACAGGGCTCTTTTATCAGATTAAGGACCTAAGCCTTGGAGCAGACGAAGGCAGCTGAGCACCTACCCACTGAGGCACCTCATGCCAGTTTCCAAACCCCTAGAGCCTCTGTCTCCTCCTCTATAAAGTGGGAATAATCATGGGGCCATGGAGCTTAACTGAGGCTGTGTGTGTATGGTACTTTTGACTGGGGTGGGCATCGATTGCCACTGTTAATTGTCTTTACGAGCCTTGGGGCTGGGGGTGTGGGGAGAGTCAGAGTTGAAAATTCTAGGACTTGGAATCGGGGACAGGGGTGAGGCTGGAGGCTCGCTCTGCCACCAGCCTGCCGCGTGACCTCGGGCACGACCTTCAGTTAGTTCCCAGCACCTTGGTCTCCACTTCCAAAAGTACCAGCCTCCCCGAGAGGTCAGGAGGGCAGAATGACAATGGGTGGGCCCCGCTCAGAGCAGCTTCCCTCACGCTGCTGCTGCTGTAAGTGCCACCCAAGACCCCTTGGCGGGTCACAGCACCCACGTCTCTGGCACCTGGACCAGCAGCAGCGGAGCCACCTGGGAGATTCAGAAAGATGGACCTTCTGGCCCCACCTTCTGAATCTGAATCTGCATGTTAGCCAGACCCCCAGTGATTCACATGAATATGAAAGTTTGAAACGTGCTGCCTCTGACGAGGGAAAAGGTTAAAGCTGTCCCTGTACTGTGCATGCATGCTCAATCGTGTCCAACTCTGTGCGACCCCAGAACCTGCCAGGCTCCTCTGTCCATGGAATTTTCCAGGCAAGAATACTGGAGTGGGTAGCCGTGCCCTTCTCCAGGAGATCTTCCCAACCCAGGGAATGAACCCAGGTCTCCTGCATTGCAGGCAGATTCTTTACTGTCTGAGCCACCAGAGGTTCCTATCCCAGCTGAGGCTAAAGGCTAGGGATCATAGCCCCTGTGCCTGCCAGCATTTCATAGCCAGGAACAGAGGTGACAATTCCTATTTTGGGGGGTGCCGGGTTGGGGGAGGCTTGGACACAAACACCCCCACTGGGTAGAAAGAGGGAAGAGCAGCCTCTGGCCTGTCACCTGTGGCATGCCACTGCCCACCTTCACAGGGAACAGAGGAGACGCTCACCAGAGGTGAGGTAGTCACAGCCACGACATTAGTACCACTGTCCTCCCTGCACCCCTGCTGAGGTCGCGGCAGGGCAACACTTGCTAAGAGGGCATTGGCATGGAGGAAGTAATCCGCTCCTTGGAGAAGGTCAAGAGCCACTGCTCCAGGTCAGGGCTCAGGCAAGGGGCTGGAGACAGAGTCCCTGGGGTCTGCTCGGCACCCCAGGTCCCTGCTGCAGGAGGACCCAGGGGAAAGGTTCATGGTGCCCCTGTGGGATGCAGGTACACAACCACATCTAAGGTGTGCCTGGGACCTGGCAGGACCATCCCTCCTTTGTCTCTGCCTGTCCTTCAAGTCTCCGCTCAAATCCTACCCTTCTTACCCAGAAGGGAAATTAATTCTGCAATTATCCCTCCCTGCCCAGTCTCCCCAGCCTAGGGACAACATTCAGGTGCCCCAGAGTTACCCCTGGTGGGTATGTGGTATGTGTGCACACCTGTCTCCAGGTGACATTCAAAGCAGGTTCTTGAGAGACATTTGCTGATAAAGACAGGTAGAGAGACATTTGCCTGACTCCAGCCTCAAGGCAGGGACTGGAGCTTTATCATTCATAAATCTCAGGTACTCCTAGAAGAGCAAACTGAAAGCTTATCAGGGGCTGATTCTCAACATGGATGAATTTGTTTTGTCTCCAGAAGTCAAGTTTGGGTTGAGGGAAGGGGGGAGAATGCAGAAGAGACCAGGGAGTAGGATCAAAGGGCACGCTGCTGCTGCTGGTAGCCTGAAGGTGGAACCGGCCCTGCCATCCACAGTCCAGTTTCCTTTGATCTTGGACCCCACCCCCTCTGCTGTTGTCAAAACAAAGGAAGACACCCCACCCCACCTGGGAGCTACCTGGGCCTCCTCCTAAGGGTCCCGGCTGCACTAAGTGGCCAGTTCCCCTAGCTAATCCCTGTGCTCCCCAGATCCCCTCTCCTCTGCTCCCCTGAGGGCCTGAGTCAGGCCAGCTGGAATAAATGGCTGGGCCATTAGCTAAACTCATATCCCCTCAAAAAGCCTCACTGGGAGGAGGATGAAGCACTGGCCAGGCAGTAGCTGGTCTGAGAGGAGAGTCAGGCGAACTGGATTCAAAAGCAAGCTCAGAATCAACTGACTGCCCCTTTGCACCTGTTTCCTCATCTGTAACATAAGCTTATAAGATAAATAGACAAAGGCATATGAGCATATCCCGAAGACTATCTGGCACACAGTAGGTGACAATCGTGTTGCCAATAAGGCTTCAAAATGACCTCTACTAATTGCTGGTGGTCCAGCTCTGACCCGCTCTCATTCTCCACCTCCTCCTCCTCAGATGCTGAAAACATTCATGGAATTAAAGCTCTCACATGCTCTGCAAAGCCTTAAGATTTGTTAAAGCATCGCGTACCCAATATTTTCCCAGGGAACTCCTGATGTCCAAACTCCTGTAGGTGGTTTTGGAGGCTGACACCACGGATTGTGGGGCTGGACCTTTGCAGAAGAAATGGGCGGCTCTGAGTGACCAGTGCGTGCCAGGCACTGTTGGCAGGAGAGACTTTCCTTCTCATGCCCACACCACCACCCGAAGTCACACATCCTCCTGTGGCCAGCTGCCCCCTCCCTCCAGCGCCGCTGAGTTAATGTTGCAGAAAACTCATTAAGAAGAGACATTAAACAGCCCTGGATCATGGCGCTGTAAAACCAGCCTGGGTAACATTTCTGTGAACTGGGCTGTTTGTTATGCAGCTACCAAGCATCATTGCAATCAATTCCCACAACAGAGATATCAGAGGAGAGGCACACACCCCCACAAAGCAACCACAGAGCCCTGCCAAGGAAAACTGCTCAGAGGCTAGAGTCCCATTCAGGAGTGAGTGGCTCCAGGACAAGCAGGAAACAGGCCAGCGGGCATAGGTCCCAGCCACCATGGCAAGGACACAGTAATGGCAATCAGGCAAATGAAGACGGCCGGCATAATGTAAGCCCCCCTTAATTCTTCCCCATACTCAACCATTACGCACCAAGCCCCCAGGAAGGTCCAGGCATGCTTCTGAGTCCTAAGCAGGGATGCACTGGGGGAGATAAGGCTCTTGTTCCAGACATCTTTGAGTAGTTAGGACCAATGACTTCACAGATTCCCAGTCCAGGCACAGGGGACAGTGAGGCAGAAGAGGAAAGAGACAGGGTGGGGCTTCAGCAGGAGAAAGATTTAAGACATAGGGGAAAGAACACGAACTTTGGAGCCAGATTCCAAAACTGGGTTTGATTCCAAGTTTAACCATTTACTATTTGTGCGACCTTTAGGAAGTTACTCAACCTCTCTGAATCTGGTTGTTCGTGTGTAAAGGGGAGTTCATCACAGCTCCCTCTTGCCGGGTTATAGAGAGGATTAGATACCACATGTGCCTTTCATATAAAGCACAAAAATAGGCAAAATGAGTCTATGCTGTGGGGAGCAGGATCATGGTTACCCCATGCGGGGGGATTAATGACTGGGAGGAGGTACAAGAGGCTTCTGGGTGCTTGTGATATTTTCCTTCTTGATCTGTTTGCTGTTGGTTATGTGAGTGTGTTCAATTTGTGGAATGTGAAAGTGAAGTTGCTCAGTTGTGTCTGACTCTTTGTGACCCCATGGACTGTAGTCTACCACACTCCTCCATCCGTGGGATTTTCCAGGCAAGGGTACTGGAGTGGGTTGCCATTTCCTTCTCCATCAATTTGTGGAAACTCGGGAGCAAATAAGCTCGTGCACCACAACTATTAAGCCTGCACTCTAGAGCCCAGGAGCCACAACTACTGAAACCTGTGTGCCCGAGAGCCTGTGCTCCACAGCAAGAGAAGCCACCACAAAAAGATGCCCACGCACAACTAAAGAGTAACCCCCGCTCTCCACAACTAAAGGAAAACCTGTGCAGCAATGAAGACCCAGCACAGCCAAAAATATAAATAAAGAAAATTATTTTTAAAAATGAGTAAACATGTCAAATGAGAGGGAGAAGCACACCCTATAAAAGCCTTTGCATGTGTTATACATGGGCCTGGACTTTCTCCAGACTCTGAGGACATGGAGATTGCTATGCATACAGCTTGCCAAGTCCAGAGATGAAAGCGAGCTTGGGAGAGGTGTGGCCTTTCCTGGTTCTAAAACCAAGCATAAAGGCCTCTTACGGGTCCCCTAAAGAAGCAGCCGAATATTAAAAAAAAAAAATTGGGACACTTACAACATCCCCAAAGGAGGCTCGAGGACATTAAGTTGCTCCCTTCTGAGTCACTTGCCTAGATGCCAAGTCACAGATCAGCCAGTTCTCCGAAAGGCAGTTTGCTAAATTTCTTTGTTACCTTTACCAATTTCATTTTAGTTGGGTTGTTTCCCATTTGTCTTCACAAAGGCCTTTCAGGGGCTATTGGGTTTTCCCTGCCCCAGCTCCCTGCAGTCAAAGGAAGAGACTCGGGAGGTGTTCACCATAGTTCAAACACCTGGAGTGTGGCCAGGGACAAATGGATCAGTCCTTAAAGTACCATCATAAATGCAAAACGCAAGCCAGTCAACTCACACCAAGTAGTTAAAGAAAGTAAGTCATTTTGATGAATTGGTCATTTGACAAATTGGCCATTCAGTGAATTGGCTTTGGGCAAATTGGCTTTTAGCAAAATGACATTTGGTAAATTGGTCTGCTTCTGACACAGCAATGTGTTTCACAGGGCAATTAGTTATAGACTGCCAGTCCAGGCTCACAGCCTGAAACCAGACCTCAGGAGAAGTCATTCTGCAGACAGGTCAGCCCCATGGCATGCACTGCCCTCCACTGGCCTGCCTTGAGCCAGGGTGGATTTTAGAATATTTTGAGGGATGCATGCATGTAGGCCATCCTTCATTCATATCATTTTTCTCAGTTAAGTTTATCTAGACTCTGACGGCATATTCTTTGGGTTGTTCCCTCATAAGGACCTGGGAAAGGTATAGGCAGGACTCAATGCGGTCTGGGGAAAGAGAACCAAGCACAGGGGCCACAGAACTGGGCAAGCAGAATCTAAGCTGTGCTCAAGGAGGGGCCTCCACTCAGGACAAGTGATCAAGTTGCTAGTCTGAGCTTCCCCAGGGAGAACTTGGGGGCCCAGCCAATGCGGCAGGGTAGCTAATGCCAGAACAGATGTTTGATTGAAGCCCATGGCAGCAGTGGCCCACCAAGGAGGCCAACAGGGTATCACCGAGGCCCTGGGACATTTCCAGTCTTCTCTCCCCTGGTCCATAAGGAGAAAATGGGGCCTATTTCTTTTACCCAAGACCTCATCCACTATCTCTCTATCCCCTTCACAGCAGCCCAGGCTCTGTCTGAGTCTTGGCCTTAGGAGTTTCTCAGAAGAAAAGGGGAGTTTGGGGGACTGGAATGGCACAAGGTCAGCCTCCCCAGAATATTTGCAGCCCCTCACTTCCTCTCCACATACACTCCACATACACTCCCCTCCACATGCCCCAAGGGCAGGAGACCCTTAACTACCTCCAAGACAGGCAAAAAGACAGAGCTTTGCCATGTTGCTGGGCAAGGAAGAGGTCTAATTGGCTGAGTGTGTTCTGCAAGTGGCAAGAGCGAGAAAGCCCAGAAAAACCAGGATCTGCGGCTGATTGGGGAGCTGTCCATGGTGCTGAACCCTTTCAGCAGCCAGTCCTTTGATCAAGATTAAAGACATACCTGGGCTTCTAGGCACTTTCTACCTAGCCCACACACCAAACCTTGTATAGTAAAGTTTTTTTTTTTCATAAGCCCACAGAGAGTCTTGTTCATAGCATATACACAGAGGGTCGGGAGAGCACTGTTATGAGGATCAAGGGACCCATTCTTAGACTCAGGAGAGGCATGTGCTGAGCACAGTCCACATAGCGAAGCAACTTCTAGATAGAAGTAAAGCTTCTACTCCCACTTCTCCAGAAGTACAGATTCTGCCCCACTTCTCCAGAAGTAAGACCTCTCACTTCCTGGACATACAGCAAAGCACAGAGAAGGGCTGAGAAATTGTCTGGCTATGCTGCAAATAACTTCCCCCAGATCCTCTCACAAAAGCCACTCATTTTAATCCCTAGAACCTTAATGATCATCACTGGTTCTTGTGGTTAACACACATTTACTATTATTGATGATGATAGCTACATATACTGAGCATTAAGCCTGGCACTGCATTAGGTATTTTATATGTTTTATATATATTATCTCACTTAGTCCTTAAAACAGCTTTCTGAAATCAATACTCTCACCACTCTGGTGTGGATATTAATGGTGGGAGAGGTCAGGGCATGGGATAGGGGAGTGTGGGTAGAGACGATATGTGAACACTCCATGCTTTCTACTCAATTTTTATCTGGACCTAAAATTGCTCTAAAATATAGTCTATTCAAAAAAAAAAAAAAAACCTCTCACCATATCTGTTTTCCAGGTAGCATAATTGAGGTGTTGTATCTTTCCCAGGCTGTCTGACTGCAGAGCCCACAAGCTAACCCACTATGCTACACTGGCTCAGCACATTAGAATCATCAAAGCGACAGACAGGTGGGTGGGAAAGTATCTAGGAGCATACACATGTCAGCAGTGACATTTGATACATGAACTTGGAGGGAAGAGGTGAAAGCCTAGAAAGCAGAGTATGATAATGAACATTCATAATGTTGACAATGAGCCATCAAGAAAAGGTTAAATTATGTTCAGGACCCTCTGTTTTAGAACTTAGATAATCATATAATAAATTTCAGATACAAGTCATCAAAAATGACGCGAGGTTAGCATATCTTCCCAGAGAAGCCAGGCCCTGGGGAGAGCAGGATGCCAGCCCCCACTGGGATGAGCATTGCCCAGGGACCTCTCTTTGTACCTGGATTCCTACAAGTATCCTAGAATCTGTCATTTCTTTCAAACCTCCGTAGGCTTGAAAGACAAAGAGGCGAGCTTAGGAATCCTCTGGTGAGGGGCTTCAATCACAAGTCAGTACAGACAGGCAGCATTCCCTGGGCCTCTGAGAAGGAAAAAGATCTGGAGCAGGGAAGCCTGGAGGGAGGATCCAAGGCCACCAGCCACTGGCTTCTCACAGAGTCTCTGGCACACTCCCTGGCAGAATAAATGATGACCAGGGCTCCTGCCCGCCCCTATCTTCACCTAGGTCTGGGAAATTAGGTTAACTGCAAAACCTGGAACTCAGAGGTTCATCAAGACCTTCTGATGCAGTGGCTGTGGCCGGCTTCCAGGAGAGACAGACAGAGGGTGACCGGCTCTGACCACCAGTATGAACACCAGAAACTGACGTCTAGGCTCAGAAACTATCATCTCAGCATCCCAGTTTACCCAATTCCCCATTCTCTAGGAGGGATGAAAATACCCTCCAACTTTTAGGAGGCTCCTGCAGTCCTGCCCTCCCCCAGGGAATGGCTGGGGTGGCCAGGTACCCTGCTGTCCTGCCTCATCCACTCCACACCCCAGACCAGGAGTCCCCACCTGTGGGGCTACAGAGCCTCAAGGGCCCTACAGTTGCTGCAGCATCTGGGCATCCTCACTCACCCCAGCACCACCTGCAGACTGAATGAGAGTTATGTAGGACCCTGGGTTCCACCTCTCTGAGCCTTATTTTCCACAACTGTAAAATGGAGAGAGTAAGAGTCTTTATCTCAGAGAAGTGCCATGAGGATTTGGTAGGTCAGTTTGCAGCTTAAAACTCAATAAATGGGAGCTATGGTTATTGCTCTTCTTATTTCTCTCACATGGGTTGTGATAAATAAGATAGATATCCAATTAAAAGAACTGATGGATTCATAAGATCATCTTCAAAGACACGATGTGTTTTCTCAGTCACCTCTTAACCGTATCCATGTTTTTCTTCTTAGCACTTAGCATAGTTTTAATCAATTGATTGTTCATAGAATTATTTAATGTTTATCTCAATTAAATTATGCATTCCATGAGGCAAGGGCCATGTCTGTTTACTGCCTGTCTAGCAGAAAGCTGGGATTCAATAAATATTTGATGATGATTGTGGCTACTCAAAAGATCAGACTAGCACTTGAGAGGTCCATGACATTGTGACATTAAAAACAGGTCCCTTGCTTATAGTTTCCTTTGTTGTGCAGAAGCTTTTAAGTTTAATTAGGTCCTACAGTTTGTTTATTTGTTTATTTTTGCTTTTATTTCCAATATTCTGGGAGGTGGGTCATAGAGGATCATGCTGTGATGTATGTCAGAGAGTGTTTTGCCTATGTTCTCCTCTAGGAGTTTTATAGTTTCTGGTCTTACATTGAGATCTTTAATCCATTTTGAGTTTATTTTTGTGTATGGTGTTAGAAAGTGTTCTAGTTTCATTCTTTTACAAGTGGTTGGCCAGTTTTCCCAGCAGCACTTGCTAAAGAGATTGTCTTTAATCCGTTGTACATTCTTGCCTCCTTTGTCAAAGATAAGGTGTCCATATGTGTGTGGATTTATCTCTGGGCTTTCTATTTTGTTCCATTGATCTATATTTCTCTCTTTGTGCCAGTACCATACTGTCTTGATGACTGTGGCTTTGTAGTAGAGCCTGAAGTCAGGTAGGTTGATTCCTCCAGTTCCATTCTTCTTTCTCAAGATAGCTTTGGCTATTCGAGGTTTTTTGTATTTCCATACAAATTGTGAAATTATTTGTTCTAGCTCTGTGAAGGATACCATTGGTAGCTTGATAGGGATTGCATTGAATCTATAAATTGCTTTGGGTAGTATACTCATTTTCACTATATTGAGTCTTCCAATCCATGAACATGGTATATTTCTCCATCTATTAGTGTCCTCTTTGATTTCTTTCACCAGTGTTTTATAGTTTTCTATATATAGGTCTTTAGCTTCTTTAGATAGATACATTCCTAAGTATTTTATTCTTTCTGTTGCAATGGTGAATGGAATTGTTTCCTTAATTTCTCTTTCTGTTTTCTCATTATTAGTGTATAGGAATGCAAGGGATTTCTGTGTGTTGATTTTATATCCTGCAACTTTACTATAATCATTGATTAGTTCTAATAATTTTCTGGTGGAGTCTTTAGGGTTTTCTATGTAAAGGATCATGTCATCTGCAAACAGTGAGAGTTTTACTTCTTTTCCAATTGAGATTCCTTTTATTTCTTTTTCTACTCTGATTGCTGTGGCCAAAACTTCCAAAACTATGTTGAATAGTAATGGTGAAAGTGGGCACCCTTGTCTTGTTCCTGACTTTAGAGGAAATGCTTTCAATTTTTCACCATTGAGGATAATGTTTGCTGTGGGTTTGTCATATATAGCTTTTATTATGTTGAGGTATGTTCCTTCTATTCCTGCTTTCTGTAGAGTTTTTATCCTTAAAAAACTGGAAATAGAACTGCCTTATGATCCAGCAATCCCACTGCTGGGCATACACACTGAGGAAACCAGAAGGGAAAGAGACACGTGTACCCCAATGTTCATCGCAGCACTGTTTATAATAGCCAGGACATGGAAGCAACCTAGATGTCCATCAGCAGATGAATGGATAAGAAAGCTGTGGTACATATACACAATGGAGTATTACTCAGCCATTAAAAAGAATACATTTGAATCAGTTCTAATGAGGTGGATGAAACTGAAGCCTATTATACAGAGTGAAGTAAGCCAGAAAGAAAAACACCAATATAGTATACTAACACATATATATGGAATTTATAAAGATGGTAACAATAACCCTGTATATGAGACATCCAAAGAGACACTGATGTATAGAACAGTCTTTTGGACTCTGTGAGAGAGGGAGAGGGTGGGATGATTTGGGAGAATGGCATTGAAATACGTATAATATCACATATGGGACGAGTCGCCAGTCCAGGTTCGATGCACGATACTGGATGCTTGGGGCTGGTGCACTGGGATGACCCAGAGGGATGGTATAGGGAGGGAGGAGGGAGGAGGTTTCAGGATGGGGAACACATGTATACCTGTGGTGGATTCATTTTGATATTTGGCAAAACCAATACAATATTGTAAAGTTTAAAAATAAAATAAAATTAAAAGAAAAAAAAAGCAAACAGGTCCCCTCCAGGATGAGGTATGAGGTCCGCCGCTGTGATCCCACACATGGCTATTGTTCCTTTGTGGAACCTGTTGTCCAGCAAAGGGCAAAGGCTCTGAGGTGGATTCACACCTCCTTTGTGACAGTTTCAGGTGGGAAGGGCCACAGCCCCTAGGGAGGAAAGCTGAACAGCCTCTGCAGCCCCGACTCCGACCATGGTCCACTCTCTGTTGGTCCACCTCGCCGTTCCGTCATCCCCCACCACTTACCCACTCCTCCACCCCTCACAACACCCTCTGCTCTTTCCATCACTGCACTTGTCACATTGCATGTCTGCGAGTCTCTCGCCTCCGGGTAATAATAATGACAGCACAGATGTCGAGAAGGATACCTCTGCCCTCTGCCTGCCTCCTGGAGGAAGGCTCGCCAAGGCGAGGAGACAGGCTATCACTTGGGCCACATCAACAAGGGGGCACAACCACACCACGACAGAGCAGGTACACAGACACACCCCCCTCCTCACTCCCCACACACCTGCCTGAGTTCACCTTTCGTGGCTTTCACCTCCTGCACCAAGTGCACATCCAGCGGCAGAAGCATTCCAGGTCTGATTTCAGCTTGGGGAGCCCAAGGCCTCTGGTCTAACTCTGTACTCCAACTCAAGATGACCAGAGCTCTGTACCGGGCTGGGGGTCGGGAGTCAACCTGGCCAATATTCCCCATTTTTCATCTTTTATTGTTTGAGAACAAAGCCAGTTTGGAGAAAGAGCAATGGAAACAAGAGCCTTGCTTTTCAAAGTGGGATCAGAGAGGTGTAGGGTTGGTATTGATAGAAATACAGAATCTCAGGTCCCACACCAGACCTGCAGAAAAAGATCCTACATTTAATAAGATGATTTATTTGCACATTCAAACTGCAAAGCACTGGATAGAGCCGTGGTTCTCAAATTTGGCTGCCTACTGGAACCATCTGGGGAGATTTAAAAAAATCCTAATACCTGGGCCCCACCCCCCAGAGATTCTGATTTCATTAGTTGTGGGTGGAACGTGGGCACTAGAATATTCCAAAGCTCCCCAGGAGATTCTTATGTGCAGCCAGTTGCAGAATCCTTTCTACACAGGTGGCCTCTAACACTGTCATCTCTGCCCCTCAAGCCCCTCACCTGGCCTCCCCCACCCAGGACACCCCTCCCTTACAATGCCACCTCTTTCTCCAATCCTTTCTCCCCCAGTATTTCCAGTCCCACTGAATGACTGGTGCTAATTGATACTGAGGAAAGTGAGCCTGAAAGAGCAGTTTATACTGGATGGTAATGACTGACAGCCTCAATCCACGAAGTACACGCATTTTAAAAAGAAGATTCCTGACTCAGCCTTCATCAGTGGTGGCATCCTTTGTGCTTGAGGAATATAAAGGAAACACTTTGAGCAAAGACAACCTTCCTGGTCACCCTAAAATTATTAGCCTTTTCTATTCAGCCAAACTTACTGCTCAGGAAAAGAGCTATTTATAGCATGGGTGAAAGTTTTTTGCTAAATTCAGCTGGTTGAGCAAAGTTACCTGTGTATGTATTTATCTGTGTGTATGTATCCAATTTTCTATCTCCTTCTGATGCTGGGCTGTTCAGGACGTTTTTGGTTGGAAGGAGAAAGAAGAAAAGGGAAAAGGAGGGTTATGGAGAGAAGAGAGTTGAGCAGTGTGGGACTGACATGTACATTGCTATATTTTAAATGAATAACCAACAAGGATCTACTGTATAGCACAGGGAACTCTGCTCAATATTCTGTAATAACCTACATGAGAAAAGAACCCGAAAAAGAATAGATATATGTATAACTGAATCGCTTTGCTGTACACCTGAAGCTATACATTGTTAATCAACTGTACTCTGATATAAAATACACACTTTTTTTTTTTTTTAAGGGAGAGAGGAAGAGGGCATCTCAGGAGCCAGGAGCAGGTGCTGGGGGCAACGCTGGGGGTGGCAGCATCCAAAGGTGACCACCTCCACGAAAGGAAAGAAGTACCATATCTCACACTTCAAGGTGGCTCTAGTATTTGTCCCTGCACAAATACACTCCCGTCATCTCATGAGAGGCCGCGGGAAGGGTTTAGACACCCAGGGAGGGAGGGGCTGCACCAAGTTTATTTATCAGATGAGCGGTAGAAGCCAGACCAGAAGCTGGAATCCCACAGGCTCCCAGCCTGCCAGTGCACCTTGGGCTGTACTCTGGAGGGAAAAAGTGCAGGAAAGCAATGGGTAGCAACTCTGGGAGAGCAGTGACCAACTCCCAGGCTCAGGTTCCGTGCAGAGCCATCTATGGAAAAGCAAAGGCACCAGAGACAGAGAGAAAGAGATGAGAGTTTAATAAAGAAAAATGGGCAAGAAGAGAGAGAAGCGAAAGAAGCTAGGTGAGAGAAAAAGACAAGGAAAGAGAGAGGCCAAGACCCCCAGGCTGGGGACGAGGCTCTGAAGTGGAGACGGAGACGGAGCCGGTGCTCGGCTTTGCAGAACCGCGAGAAGTGGCATTGAGTCTGCGTTGCGCCTGACAACCAGCTAAGGTGCAAATGAAAAGAGCTCGGTATGAGAGCCTGCTGGGGCTCCTTGCGAGTGCCGGGCTCTGCCACCCGGCCTCTCTCAGGCAGACCTGCGGCCCGGGGATAATTTGCCCGTGGCTGGAGGTGTCAGGCTTGGATGATGAGTGTGAAGCCTGCAGGTGACCTGCCCATGGGGACACATCCCACGTGACTAATCACCAGGCAGAGGTGGGAATGGAGTCCTGGCCACTGCAGCCCTTTCCTGGCAGAATCAGATCTTGAGTGGAGGGCTGAAGGGAAGGGCTGTCCTCACTCATGGCTGGGAAGGGAAGGGTTTTGGAGCAAGACAGACCTGCAACTCGGATGGCTGCAGGCTAGGGGACAAGACACTTGTAGGTACAGGCTGCCACCATGGAGGGACAGAGTCATGGGGAATGGTGGTGTACAGGGTGCATAGTTCAAATGGTGGTGTAGAGCATGCATTTGTGGTGTGCACACACACCACAAATCCAGCAAACTCCACATGTGACTTAAGAGTAGAAACTCTGCAGCCACAGTGTTTGGCTTTGAAACCTGGCTCTGCCTCTTACTAACTGGGTGACTCTGAGCTTGCTACCCAGCCTCTCTATGCCTTGCTTTCTTCTTCTGTAGAGTGAGAATCATAAACAACTGTTCTATGTAGCTCACAGGCTGTCGTGAAGGCTCGATGAGTAAATACGTGTAGAGAGTTCTGATCAGTCCCTCTGGAACGTGGTTAAGTGCCGAGTATGTGAGCTGGCATCACCTTTGCCACTGATGTTCAGGCAGCTGCTGCGGATGCTGGGCTCTGGGCTGGGGGCTCAGGCCACAGTGACTGAGACAAAAGAAGTTCATGGTTCTGTGGGTTTCCATTCTGCTGGGGGAGAGAAAGGAAATATGTAGTACATCCCCAAACCCGCCAAGCTGACTTCAGAGTCGGATGAGGGTTTTTAAGGGAACAGAACAAGGTCCCACACTGGTGAGTGACTGGGAAAGAAGGAGCAGTCTGTGGTTAGGGTGGTCCAGGTTGGGGTGGGGGGCTGCTCTGTCTGTCCAAGGAGAAGTCAAATGGTGAGTAGGAGGGAGCCAGGCAGAGTGTTGGGGAAGAGCACTCCAAGCAGAGGAAGCAGGAGAGGGAAGACCGTGAGGTGGGAAGGAGTGTGAAATGTCCAGGAACACAAGGAAGGGCAGCGCGACCGGCATGCCAAGCAGGAGCAAGGAGACGTGCTGGGAACGCAGGCAGGGACCAGCGATGAGGGTGTTGAGGGCGTGGCCAGGGGATGGGCTGGGCTCTGCATGAGGTAAGAGGGTCAGACAGGAGAGGCGTAAGATCTGATTAGCATTTTTCAAAGAGAGCTAGCTGCCAGGTGACTGAATTATGGAGGAGCTGGGTAGAGGCAGTGAAAGCAGGCACTGGGCCCTCTTGACAACTGGGAAATAGATTCTTCATGGTGAGGAAACTGAGGCTCAAACAGCTGCTGCAAGGTGAAAGGGGTACAAAGAGGGACCAGAGCGGCTACTGTTTATTGACTACTTATATCTGGCAGGCTCTGTGCCCAGGTGCTTGCCCTGTTGCCATTTACAGAAGAGGTTCAATTGGGAGTCTGAGACCACGCAAATGGTATTGGAGCATGGTTAGGCCCTCAGATCAGGCTGACTCCAAAGCCCATGCCCTTGACCCCTGAAGTTGCCCTCTGCTGTTGCTGGGGCTTGGAAGAAGACCCTTGAGGGGGCCTCAGGTTCTGAATACCTCCTCAGGGCTCTGCCCTGCTCCAACCCTAGGATGCCTGTCTACTTCACAGTTGGAAACTCCCCACTGTGATGAGAGGAGGGTCATCCAATGTCAGAGGTGGGGCTGGAGGCAGAAAACCTTTATAGTGTGTTTAGATCATTTACCTAAGTCGAGAAGATATCTACCGAATTGTGCTCCTATCAAAAGTTCACTCTGGCTTGATATAATTCTACCACGTAGCCCCAGAACTCAGAATCTGTCTCTTGCAGAAGGTGAGCACTATAGATTCAAAGCACAACTTTGAGGTTTTTTTTTCTACCTAACATTAACCTTGCAGCTGCGTGAGAAAACCCATCACTGTAAGCCTGTTCAGACATGTTCCCTGAATTATTTCCACTGTCTTCTCCCTGGAAGGGAGCCTTTCCTGATGTCTCTCCATGAAGTTGGCTAGGCCCCCCAGAGACTTTACCTTGGTTTGTGTCGTTACCACTGATTAGGGCCTATGCGCTGTGAAGCAACTCGGGAACCTGTGGATTTTTGTGTGGTAGAGTAGCAAATTACTGCTGTCTGGTAGAAAAGATAACGTTAAGGGTTAGTTACCGCCTGTGAGATGTTAATCAGTTTTCTATCTAACTTTGTCATTGTATTCCAATGCTCTCTGTCTTTCACTGATTATAAGCTCTCAGCGCCTTAAATGCTCCTTGGAACAACTTTACCGTCCTGCTGGTTTTCTCATTAATGAGTTAAATAATCACAATCACTTTCTATTTGTATGAGAGGCATGTTTCTAACTTTTTTATAGTCATGCTTTGGCAGAAGTTTTATCTTCCTCTTGCAGATGAGACCCCTGGGGCTGAGAGGAGCCGGTGAACGAGCTCAGTGCACGGAGCCAGCGGGTGTGGAGGCAGGATTTGGATGCCCCTCGGTCTGATGCCAAAGCCCCTGCAGGTCTCATAGGGCATCTGAGCTGACAAGTGCCTTCTTAGATTGATCTGATAAAACCCCTGCATTTTACAGGAGACTCTGAAACCAAGGGGAGAGAGAAGACTTGCTCACAATCAGGCAGTGCTAAGGAGAAAGGGCACCTTCAGCTGAAAAGATGTTTCTCCTTTAACTGCTGCCTCGATTCTTTCGTGTGCTCCATCCTGGCCACCCACAGGGAGCAAGAAAGAGTGCCTGCCCCACGATGGACTCACCTGGCTGCAGGACCAGTGAGGCATCTCCAGCACAGAGTCAGTCCTCAGAGTGTCAGGCAGGGCTCTGACCTGAGTCCATAAAGGCCCTGAGGACCAGAGAGGGGCTGCCAAGGTCTGTGCACCCTTGGAATTGAGAGCAAGTTTCGCCTATGTGCACAGTGCGTCAGATTCTCGAAGGGATAGGGCTCCAAACAGATTACGAATCCTGCTTTAAGACTATCTGTAGAAGGTCCCTGTTGGAGAAGGCAATGGCACCCCACTCCAGTACTCTTGCCTGGAAAATCCCATGGGCGGAGGAGCCTGGTAGGCTGCAGTCCATGGGGTCACGAAGAGTCGGACACGACTGAGTGACTTCACTTTCACTTTTCACTTTCATGCATTGGAGAAGGAAATGGCAACCCACTCCAGTGTTCTTGCCTGGAGAATCCCAGGGATGGGGGAGCCTGGTGGGCTGCCGTCTATGGGGTCGCACAGAGTCGGACATGACTGAAGCGACTTAGCAGCAGCAGCAGCAGCAGCAGTGCAAGACCCCAAAATAGCAAGATTAAGAGCAACTAACACTTAGTGAGCCCTTTGCTATCTTTCAGGCTTTACCTACCCCCTCTCATTCCCACAATGACTCCCCAAGGTTGCTGTTCTATGGGGAGCTCTATTTCACACATGAGGAAAGTGAGGTTCAAAGAGGTTTGAACCCAAGGTCACGTAGTTGGGGAGCCCAACCCACAACCTGAATCAGATGTGTCTTAATCCAGATCTTAACCAACACACAAACACCACTGCCCTTCCTGGATTCATGGGAGAACTGGCGGAGGAAAGAACCAAAGCAAAGAGAAAGAAAACCATTAATTGGAGACTTCCCTGGGGTGGTCCAGTGGCTAAGACTCTGAGATCCTAATGCAGGGGGTCTAGGTTCGATCCCTAGTCAGGGAACTAGCCCCTGTATGCTGCAACCAAAGGTCCCACACGCCACAACTAAGACCCAAAGCAGACAAATAAATAAAATAAATATTTTTGAAGAACAATATGAACCATAGGATCCCAATTAAAAAGAGAAAACTGTTAAGTGGAGTGAGGAGAGGGCGGTACAGTGGTCAGGAGACATGATCTGTTTTGCAAAGCTCCACTGGAACACAGTTTACAAGACCCCGGAAGGGTAGTAGTAGAAAGGGAAGGGGGAACTAGCAGCAAGATGTGGCAGAGGCTGCCGTGGTCCTCAGCCAAAATCCATTCTCTCCCTTCTCCTTCTGTTAAAGCTGATTTTTTTTGGCATCAATGTGCCAAGAAAAAAACATACATTTCCTTCTTCCCCTGCAAGCAGGGATGGCCAAAAAGAGGTAAGCAGAAGTTGTTTAATGAAAAAGCTTCCAGAAAATCTCTGTAAAGAAGGCTGACTCATTTGGTAAAGGTTGCCTTTGTATCCTCGCTTCCCCTCTTTTCTCCTTTTCTCTGCCTAGAACCCATATGAGATGAATAGAGCTTCAGCAGCCATACTGAACAATGAGGTGACCTTAAGGATGGAGGACGAAGCCCAAGAATGTTGGAGCAAAAGATAGAAGCATCCTTGGACCTTGACTCCTAGCTGACTCTGTGCCGCCATACTTTTATGTGAGAAACCCCTATATCTAATTTAATCCATTTTTTCCTTTTCTTTCTTTTTTTTTTTTTTAAAAAATTCTGTTCTGATGAGCCAAACCCAATCCTTCCAACTGGCACAGAAATCCACTTTGAGGAGGTCAGGAGAGGTGTGAAGCCCTCGGCATTACATCTGCAGAAAACATCAGATGGAGAGTCTGCAGAGCTGACCCCAGCAAAGAAGCCAAGTCCTGAGATGAGGGGGACACGCCTCCTTCCCACCCCAGACTCTCTCAGGGTGGGGAACAAGGGAGGGTGGGAACGCACGGACAAAAAGTGGTGTTGAAACCAGAGTGATGCCAGAGACTCAGAGACGAAGATTTTCAGGTTACAAAAACCACCCGGGGCAGATTGTTCCAGCACCGAGACAGTCAGTCACTGTGCTTCCGGGCAGCTGGGTGGGGCGCAATGCCCCAGAGGGTCCTCTTCTTCCTAGCTGAAAGAAAGGCCAAGGCCCCGAGGCACGTTGACCTGTGGGACTATTTCCAAGCAGCAAAGTTCTAGGGCTAATGCTGGAGTCAGAATCTCCAGGACTACAGCCAGGCCAGAATTAGAAAAAGATGCCCCTTCTTCAAGACACTTGCATTTACTTGGAAATTGTCAAGATAAATATACTAATTTACATCTATGATGTGAATGTGTCCCTTAGAGATGGCACCCTTGAACAGTGTACAGCCTGTACAACTGTACACAATGATTTTACATACATATCTATCTGGCCCCTCTACATTGACCTGCTGAATGTTATGCTCCTAAGGATGTCCCAGGCTTATTGAGCGATGATTGCATGAGACCATGTGGACCCCAGTTAAGAATGCAGGAAAGATCCACTCTAAAAAAAGGCATAATGCCAAATTCAGGTGCCTTTGTTAAATGTCATTCATAAGGAAAACACAGCTGTGTGGAGCTGGTAACAGCTATACTAAGAACCAGAAATCATCATATTTCTTGTCCATGACTGTGATAAAGACCAAGCACAGGCCCTAGGCAGAAATCATAGTCTAATAAGAATTTGTGGGCTGAGTCAATGTATAACAAGATAAATGGGGGTGTGACTACCTCAGAATTTTATTATAATTAATTAAAGCTACTTCGTGTCATTTTATTGGCTTATTTTTTCCCATGGAGGGAAGGAAGAACTTTTACAATTTATGGAACTATTGTAAATAAATAAATAAATATATTTCCATAAATAAATTATTCGAACCTTAATTCCCTGCCCCAAGTGCCAAAAAATAAAACTCCAAATTAAACTGCAACTGGGCTTTCCAGCCAGGGTCCAGGTTACCACACTTGAATGCTGTTCTCACGCCAACCACTGTTCCCCACAGAAGGTCCCTCTGCCCGAGTCCCCTTGCTCTCCATACCCCGTTGCCCTTGTGTTGTCTCACACCTTCAGATGCCAACTCTGGGACCAGAGAGGAGAGGTTAGCATGTCCGGGATGGAGGAGAGGCGGGACCGAATCAAGTGCCACTGAGATTTGTAACAAGCAGCAGGGTGTCCCCAGACAGTACTAAGTGGCTCCTGACAGCAGCACCCAGGACAGAGGCAAGACACCGTCCCGTGGCAGGAAGAGAAGCCACAGCGGTACTTGTCGAACTTGCCCTTGTTCCAGGCACAGCATTGGACATGAAGCTGAAATGACCCTGATTCAGAGGCCTTTTTTACTACAGAGACCACATTAGCTGTGTGACCTGGGGTGAGTCCCTCTGCCGCTCTGGGTCTCAGTGTCCCCACTGGCAAAGTGAGGGTCCTGACTAACATCTGTGGGTAGTGCTTCTCTGGCTGCAGGGTACACACAGTTCCCTGGGGTCTTGTTCACAGGCAGCCCCCATGGGTCTCGGGTGGGCATGAGAGTCTGCATTGCTGACAAGCTCAGACATCTCTCCTGGACCTGGCCTGGAGCTTCTGCCTCATACCTGGGGGGCAAGCACAGAAAGAACCCCTCAGCCTGAGTGAAGCTGGCCACTGACCCCTGTCCGGTCACTACCCCGGTGCCCATTAGATTTCAGCCAGCAGACAAAACAGCCAGCTGTGGACAGAACCCAGGGACCCAGCCAGCTGCCTTCTGCTTCTCCTTTTCCAAACAAAATTTGATCCGTCAGTGTTTTTTAAAGTCACAGAACAGAAAAGAAAGAAAAGAAGTATTTCCTTCATATCCATCTCTGCTTCCCACTCACCACTTGCCAGAAACTAGCCTTGAAGTCTTCCTGTCGTTTTCCCCCAGCCCCCGCACCTGTCACGCAAGGCTGACAGGGTCCCTCCAGCTCCCCCTGCCCTCCCCACTGCTCTCCAGCTCACCTCTGGTGGAGCCAGCTTGCCAGGCTTATTTTTAACAGCTCTGATTGAAGCTGGGATCCCGCTGACATTTACACTCCCTCATCATTATCAGCTCCAAGCTTCCAGCAGCCAAGCTAAAAAGGCTTCGCAGAGTGCGGAGCGGGAGGGGCCGGGAATGAAGTGTCAGCGGCTCTACACTGGCACCACAACGTCTTGGGGAGCTGTCCCCCACCTGCCCACTGCACGGCCCAGTCTCCCCAGTTTGACCGTGATGGGTGGGGGAGGGGTGGGGGGGGAGAGACGGAGAGCCTCTGCCTCACACCAGCCCAGCGCAAGGCACCGGAGATCTCTTGTTCTGGTGACCACATTTTCTCTTCCAAGAATCAGGCCACGTGGTGTGACTTAGAAATGCACAGAGGTGAAAAGATGCACAGAGGCAGAAAAATTAAATCCCATTTAGTTGCGTGTTTAATGAGAGCCACCAACAAGCTGGGTGGTTTTATCCTCATTCAGACAAAAGCTGAACTTACAGCCTCTCTGCTTCTCTCCTGAGTCCTGGAATACTCGAGCTCTGTTTCCTCATCTCCAAAAGGGGATAATCCTTCCCGCTCATAGGGTTCCTGGGAGGATTAAATGAGAACAGGCAGCAGTGGCCGCAGCCAGGCTCCACCCCAGCATCCCACCTCCCACCGCCGGTCCTCTCCCGGAGGAGTCGCCCTCACCCTACATATCAGACATCAAACACTACAACCACAACCTATCCTTCAAGCTACTGAACTGTTGAGCCTCAGAAAGAAGAGATGTGAGAGCGTGGAGTGCCTTGATTCTCCCTTGTCTCTGAAGAAATTCATGGTTGTGTTTTATGTCTGCTCAGCAAGGTCAGAGTTCATGGAAACGTGTCTGACTCACCACTAAATAATTTACTCCTGGGTCATAGCGGCAATAATTTTTACAGAGAAAGCCTTTCCAACTCAATGCACTAAAATGCCAGTTGATTAAGATGGTGGGGGTGGGGAGGGGTTAGGAGGTGAGAACCAGGATCATGCCGATGCTTTCATTGGGAGGAGAAATTAACTGTTAAAAGCACTGGAAGGACACACACCACTTAGATTTCTTTTCAGTTAGTTTTTTTTTCAATAATGTCTTGCCCCTATGGATACTAATAAAAAAGCAAACCTGGAAGATTTTGATACTGGATATCTTAAAATACAAAAAAATTTCTGTCCATCTCAAGGAGCTGCCTCCAGGAAGTCTTCCTGGATTTACCTCACTCTGAGCATTCAAGATAACTTTGCGATCTTGAAGTACTTTGCTGTATGTATGATCTGGCCTGGAATCCACTGCCTCTCAAGCCAAACACTAAACTTCTCATTGTTTCTAGCATTCGAGGAGGGCCTTTGCCAGACACCGTCCATGGGCAGCCACTGGCCTTGTCCTTCTCTGTCATTCCCTTGAAGAGAGCTGGCAGGCTGTACTTGGCTTGTTCAGAGCACTGCCTTCCATCCACTTCCAGACACACAGCTGCGATCACCAGCCTAACAATTTTGTTAAATTGTCATTTTAATATTACCATTTCAAGCGAATCAGGCAGCCCAGTTTATAGTTCAATTTGCAAAACTCTGTTCACACTGCCAGCTATCAAGTCTCTGGCAAAGCCAAGAGCCCTGAACTGTCATGGCTAGAACAACTATTCCCGGAGTGCCTTCCGCAAGAAAACAGTGATGTTCCCAATACCTAGGAATGCCAGATCGCTCCCCGGGTGCCGTACATCACCATGTCGCATCCTCAGGAGAGCCCTACAGTCAATTCAATGCCACGACTGTCCCACGGAGCTGGTGTGTGATGAGGAGCAAGCCTGGTACCCAGGGGCCCTCTTGAACGCCTGCGCGAGGAAGGTGGACTCGAGCCAACAGCAACAAGGAAAACTGGGGAGTTCTAAAAACGAGTGACTGGATGGGAATGACGCCTTTGGAAGGTGATGCCTTGGAAGGATGGCTGTGGGTAGCAGAGGACCCAAGGGGGAGGGACCACTTGGGAAGCCACAGTAGTCCTTAAAGCACAAGGATGGGGATCCCAGCTTGGAGGACCTGATTTCTCCTGGATGTGAAAACTATCTGGGCAGCAGATCAACACAGCCATGAGTTCTGGAACTGGCTTCTCTGAGTGGCCCTGGGCAAGCAGTTCACGTCCCTGGTTTCCTGAGCACTGAGACAAGGGCTCATGCTACAACCCCATGAAGGGGCTGCCAAGGGACTGAATAAGCTCCTGTGTGTGCAGCATGGAACCCAGCACCTAGCTCGCAGTACCACTGGCTCATCGCACGTTACCAGAAACAGGCTGGCAGGCGGTCCTGGCAGCGCAGTGACTGCCCCTCCACCAGGCAGCAGGGTATGTGCAACGAGGCTAAGGAGAGGAGTCTGGCTGAGCAGGCTTGATCTGGGGGTGACCGGGGGAAAGGAAAGGCAAACGTCAGGGGAGGGGAGGCCATGAGATCTCCCAGTAGGACTCACGGAGGGAAGCAGAGCGCAGGCATTGCCACATAAGTTAGGTATTTGCAGTGGGCACTTCAGCCTTGTCTTTAACGTCTCCTTTTCAAGCAAATTTGAATAGTCCTTGGGCTGCTGCCCTGAACCCAGAGTGGGGAAGGCAAGTTCAGAAGGCTAGGGGAACTCTGGCAACCCCTTGCCTGGAGGAAGCAAGACCTCGGGTGGTGGCCCTGCAGCCTCTGATTGCCAGGAAATGGAATTTATACATGAAAATCAGGAGAGGAGCAGCCCTGGGCACCCCAGTCAGGGCCCTGACAGAACTGACAGCTAATTTGAAAGCTCTATTGGAGTCTTACGTTGAAAAGCCATTTAATAATTAAATGCCTTATCTGTATTTAAATTCTTCTGACAATGTATACTTAGAGTATGGCCAGAGAACCAATTTTCTCACTTCCATCATCCTATAAGACACAATATTTGAATCCAGGCATCTCCCCCATTGACGATAAGTGAGATTATGTCACTCGATTTGTATTGGGAGTGTTCTAGCATCAGGGGGACTCTTCATCCAGGTTCTTGGATTGGATGCATCACAGAGACCCCGACTCAAAAATAAGGTGATGTGACCACAGCCTTTCACAAGTCACTGAGCTGGGGCAGGGTGGGCAGGGAGTGGGGGGAGGAAGCCCTCAGCCTAGTGGGGTGGTCTGGGGAGGGGCAGTGGGATCTGCTCCCCTAAATGGAGCCATAAGGTGTACAAGGTCTGCAGAGCAAGAATAAAATTCTATAAATAATAAAGTATGTATTTAAATAATAAGAGAAAGTGAAAGTGAAGTGAATGTTGCTCAGTCGTGTCCGACTCTTGTGACCCAATGGGCTATACAGTCCATGGAATTCTCCATGCCAGAATACTGGAGTAGGTAGCCTTTCCCTTCTCCAGGGGATCTTCCCAAACCAGGGATCGAACTCAGGTCTCCCGCATGGCAGGCAGATTTCTTTATCAGCTGAGCTGAAGCCCAAGAATACTGGAGTGGGTAGCCTCTTCCTTCTCCAGCAGATCTTCCTGACCCAGGAATCAACCCGGGGTCTCAGGCGGATTCTTTACCAACTGAGCTATCAGGGAAGCCCAATAATAAGAGAAATCATAATGAAAGATGGTCTGCTTTTCATTTCTGCAATTCTAAAGAATTGCAGTTCTAAAGAATGTCAGTGATAACAGACCTCTCCCCACCAAGGAAGCTCCTGCCGCCACCCCCTCGGCACGTGCTGACTTGGCCTTAGGGACCATGAGCCCACATGGCCTGGAAGCCACAGGGCCCCCGGGCTGCTCAGGGAGGGGAGAGGGGACCACCAGTTTCAAGGGAAGAAAGGACTGTGCTGCTGCGTGTTTAGAGGATGGACAGACACGGGCCGGGCTTGGCCCTGTGAGTGTGTTCCGCCCGCCCTGCAGGAGCAAGGGACTGTAAAGGAGGTGACCTTGGGGCTCCCCTGGTGGCTCAGATGATAAAGACAGCCCCCAACACTCTCCCCAGCAGCAGCTTCCCAGGAGGTCCCACCAGGTAACCAAAGAAGGAAGACACCATGGGTCTCCTTAGGAACCACTTCCAAGGCCCCCCACTAATCATTCTAACAAGCTTCCAACTCTCCCCTGCAAACTGCTTCATTTTTACAATAATTATGCTCTTCTTTTCTCCTCTAAACCTTCATTTTAGTGCATCTGACCAGAAGAGTGTGATCTCCAAACCAAGTCAGACAGCAATTTCCTCACAAAGTGCAACCCACGCCCTAGATTAATGAACCCTCTGGGAATGAAGTTCCTCCTAACAAAGACACCATTAAAAACAAAGCTGAAAAAAATCTCACACGGCCCCTAAGAGTTTGTCACCTACTCATAACCAGTTAAGGGGTGTGCACAGTGGGGGTGACATGGGCATCTCAGAGAGGGGCAGGCTCTAGCCACTCCTGGCTGCTGAAGGAAGGAAAGGAGCAAGCTGTGGGTGAATCTGGGAGAGTAAGTATTCCAGGCAGAGGGAACAGACAGGGCAAGGGTCCTGAGGCAGCAGCACCCTTGCTGTTCAAGGGAAAGCAAGGAGGTGAGGGTGGCAGAAGTGGGAAAGGGGGAGGGTGGTCGGAGGGTAAAGACTTTGGCTATCAGGCTGAAGGAAGTAGGAAGCCCTCAGGGGGTTCTCGACCAAAGAGCAACTTTGATTTAGAAGGTGATGCACTTAAGGTATAACAACAGTGCCCTGCACAGAGTTCAGTAAGCATCACCCTCTAAATTTCTACCTGGTCACCCAACATCTACAAACATATATATCACTTAAAGCCCTTCAGCATCACCCCTCTGGCTACTGATGTGCCCCAGATCCTCCTGTCTGGGACTCCAGTCTTCAATAAGGCCCAGTGCGCATACCACCCACCACCCCAACACAACTGCCCAGCTGCAAGCTCACTCCCCCTAAACCTGCACGCCTTTCTTCATCTTTGTTTTCACCTTTCTATGCCATTTCCTTCCTCCAGGAGGCCCTCTCCTCTCAGCATCTCCTAACACCCTCCCCAATGTCACATCCATCTCAAAGGACACCTCCTCCATGAAGGCTTCCCAGACGAATGTCATTTTCCCAGCATCAGCCAAGCACACCATGCCACTCATGGACCTTCTCATCTTTGGTTCTGCTCTCATCCTCTCACTGAACCCCACCTCCAGCCCCTGCCACCACTCATGAGAAAGTTACCTACTAAGTTCTCTGCAGGGCTCAACCAAGGCCCTGAATATACCATTACAGAAGTCAGCGGGTAATACAGCAAAAGCCCAGCCCCTATTTGCCCTCCTCCTGACAGAGACGTGTCCAAAACTCAGCCAGGCTGTGCGGGGAGCAGAGTTGGCCTCTCCTGGCCTGTCCAAGGGGCTCGTGTAATTTCAAATGGAAATGGGGCAGGTGGGGGCATTCCTCTTTCTTAACACACAAACGCTCAATAGACAAATCTAACAACTGCTCAGCTCTGTTTGCCAGTCAAGCCCGAAGGCTTTGGCCCCTCTGTGACCACAGATGCAGGTATGTCACAAGATAAAAACACCCACAGTAAAGAGGAGGAGATCAAACACCCTGCCTAACACCACGCACACACAAAAGTCGAGCATGGCTACGTGGCCACATTCAAGCTCTTGTGTCTGGAGAAAGGGCCTCCTTCACATCCAGGGGTCGAGGAGCAGGTCAGAACCCGCTGCTGTCCTTGCAAGGTCAGCAGTGGGAGCCCTTTGGCCACCAGCAGAGGCCTCCAGCGACTGAGGGGTGTGAAGGAGGGGGACGTGGCTTGCCTCCCCCGCCTTTATCAAAGACTTACTAAAGAGCCTTGAACTCCCACGTGGTTTGCTGAAGCAGGCAGGAGAGATGTCAGATTAAACAGGGGTCAGAGTCTTCTAGATGACTGCTTACCCAGAGGCAGATAAATCACAGGCCATACAGCAGCCTCCGGAGGGTCTGAACTAAGGGACTCAAGGTGAGAACAGGGTCAGGACTGCTGAAGTGTCGTCACCCAGGCCTCTCTGGGAGGCTCCCACTCCTCTCTCTCAAGCCATTTCACCAGCTTAGTTCCTGCGGGGGGCCAGGAACACAACAGACAACCAGCCAGGGAGGCAACAAGCACCCAAAATCTGATCCAAGACAAGGGCACACTCAGATGGCTCCCAGGTCCCATAATTGGCACCTATAATGGACACCCAATGGGTTTTCTTCTGCTCTGGCTTTGTCCACAGCATCAGCTCACCCTGCTTCCCAGTGATAACCCCAATTTTTTTGCCTGGGGATCCACCTTTCACGGTCAGCCAGAGATGAACCCACTCCCAGCTCCAGGGTTGCCCTGTTATTTCTTTGTCCAAGGTGGCTAGTTTGAGATGACTGTAGAACACTTCACAGCCAATATGATAGATTATATGAGACTTCTGGGACAGAGACTATCATTCTTTTTTGATGGACCTGGAACTAAAGGCAGGAGCTTCTGCAGCCATCTTGGAACATGAATGGAGAAAGTGCTGAGAATGGGGTTAATGTGGAAGACATTAGGGGAGGGAGGGAGAAAGACAAAGAGTGAAGGAAGGGCTGAATGAAAGAATGCACTTGGGCCACCCATTCAAACTTAAGTCTTTTGACTCCAAAGGAGGGAAAGAAGTTAAAACGTATTAAGTGGGACTTCCCTGGGGGTCAGGTTGTTAAGAATCTGCCTGCTAATGCAGGGTTCGTCCAGGAAGATTCCACATGCCAAGGGGCAACGAAGCCTGTGCGCCACAGCTACTGAAACCTGCATGCTCTAGAGACTGCTCCACAACAAGAGAAGCCCCTACAATGAGAACCCCATGTACCGCAACTAGAAGGTAGATCCCACTCGTCACAACCAGAGAAAGCCCTCGTGAAGCAACAAAGATCCAGAGCAGTCAAATAAATTAACAAACTTTTAAAAAGAAAACTTATCACTTAAAAAAAAAAAGGCATTGAGTGTTTATTGCTGGGCACAGTGCAAATTTTATTGCATTTAATATCCATAATAACTCTGTGAAGTAAGCCTTATTTCCCTCTTTATTTGTAAACAAGTAATCTTGTAAAGAGGTTTTTAAACTGGCCAAGGTCAGCCAATTCACAAGAAGCAAAGCCAGAGGGCACCCCCCTCAAGCTTTGTGCTTTGGGCTCCACCTCAGGGCAAACAGGCCAGAGCTCAGAGCTGCAGTCCCTCGGGAGTTCACATCTTGATAAGGCTGCCAATGAAATGTGTGCTCCAGGGGCTAACAGCGGGCAGACAAACGCTCCAGGAGAGAAATGCCAGGTCTGCTGGGATATGCCTCAGAAAGATCTCTCGGGGCTGTGGAAACCTGCAGAAGAGCAGCTGATAAATGTCAGCACGCTCAGCCATCCTGGAGAACCGTGCAGAGCAGCAGGAATCTAAACTTTCCAAGCAGCAGCGACTCTGAGCCATCAGTTACCATGCAAGAGGGAGCCCTGAGAGTCCTCCAGGGTGACTGCCAAGTACACAGGTCTAAAGCCAGAAAAGGCTCAATGCAGTGACACCACCGGGAAGGTGTCAGAAACAAAAGGCACGGCAGGTTACGGAGGGGAGAAAGCATCCCCCTGCTCCAGGGGCACGTGTACCTTCCCCCAGCTGGCACTGAGCTCTGAGGCTGCACAAGGTCCAGCAAGAACAATGTGTCCTAAAACAGCATGTTAGCGCCATGCCTACTTTGTGAAGACTCGCTCTCCTTTGTTACATGAAGCCCTGGGCTTTCCCCAGACAGGGCAGGGCAGCTTGTCAAGGATGCCAGCTCCACTCCCTGGCCCTCTTCTTTTGGGCACCTGTATCCTGACTGTACGACACATGCCCCCAAAGGTCTGATGATTGCGCCAGACTGTTTGGCCACGAAGCAGCTCCTGTCCTCCAAGACGTCACTCTTCACCACCCAAAGAAGAATATCTGAAGAGGGCAGGAAATGCTAAAGAAGAAATTTGTTTTCTTCTTTGGAAATAACCAGGAAATACACCAAGGTCTGGTTAGAAAAGCTCAGTGCCCCCCCACTCCCCACCCTGCTGCTGCTGCTACTGCTGCTGCTGCTAAGTCGCTTCAGTCGTGTCTGACTCTGTGAGACCCCATAGACGGAAGACCTTCAGGCTCCCCTGTCCCTGGGATTCTCCAGGCAAGAATGCTGGAGTGGGTTGCCATTTCCTTCTCCAATTCATGAAAGTGAAAAGTGAAAAGTGAAAGTGAAGTCGCTCAGTCGTGTCCAACTCTTAGCGACCCCATGGACTTCAGCCTACCAGGCTCCTCCATCCATGGGATTTTCCAGGCAAGAGTACTGGAGTGGGGTGCCACTGCCTTCTCCACCCACCCTGCTGAGACCCTGCCAAAGGCCGGAAGACCCTGCCCTGCCCCAGGGGCAGACATCCCAGCTAAGAGCAGGGTGAAATGATGGAGGACACGGGGCCCACTGGGGACAGGGAGGTGGCAGGGCACTGCAGAGGGGGCCTGTGCCCCAACTTGGCCCCTTTCACCCAGGAAAGAGGAGGAGGGTCACTAGCATGAGGGGAAGGCCAGAGGCCACGATGTGAAGAGAGATCAAAGAGTGAGAGTGCAGTCTGGGTGAAAACAAAAGTCCTTATTGAGCTATATACATGTGTACCTGGGTCTTTCCAGGCTGGGGCACTGCCATGCCCTCATCTGCCCAGGAGACTCCTCCTTCAGGAAGTCCTCATGACTCCTCCCCTCCTCCCCTCTCCACCTACTGTGCCCCTTCACAGACCAACGTGGGCACAGCCTCCCCTGGGACTACTCAGCACCTTTAGGTACCTGTGTGAAGCAGGTACCTACTTCCTTCCAGTGGAGGAAGTGAAGTTAAGAGGGTGGGTCTCCATACCTATGTAAGCCCAGAGCTGCCTGGGTTTACATCCTGGCTCTGGTACTTTGTCGCTTTAAGCAAGTCACTTAACCTCCATTTCCTCATCTGTAAAATGGGAAGAAAATTACTGTTGAGGGTTAAATAATTCTTGGAAAGCATCTGGCCTGGCCAGCACCTTACACGTGCAAAAATATGAATTATCATATCTCTAACGTGTCCTTTTTGTCCACAGAATCAAAAGCTTCTCAGGGACCCAAGCTCTGTTCACCCCATTTGTGTCCCCAGCATCTCCTCAGTGGCAGCACGAACAGCCATTCCTCGGGGTCATCACCGAGGTTTGAAATGGAGTGAGGGATGCAGGTGAAGGCTGGCAGCTGTGCTCTGGAGCCAGCAGTCCTGGGTTCAAGTGTGGGGCCAGGGTCAGGGTGCAGTGACAAAGGATTAGTTCAGTTCAGTCGCTCAGTCATGTCCAACTCTTTGCGACCCCATGGACTGCAGCAGGCCAGGCTTCCCTGTCCATCACCAACTCCTGGAGCTTGCTCAAACTCATGTCCATGGAGTGGGTGATGCCATCCAACCATCTCATCCTCTGTTGTCAAAGAATAGGCCACTTAACTTATCTGAGCCTCTGTTTCCCCATCTGTAAACCCAAGATACAAATGACTCCGTATTATAAAGAGGAAATGAGAAGATACAATTAAGGAGTTTAGCACAGTCCCTGGCCCATGATAAGCCTTAATAAATGTAATGGTTCTATTGTTTTTCATAATAACAGTGCTGCCCTCACTATCAACAGTGCACAGTGGGTACCCTGAGGCTGTTTACAGCCATGGCCGCTCTCTCAAGAGATGCTTCAAAGAAGAAAGCAGAACAGAGGGACTGCTTCTGAGATGCCGGGGGAGGAAAAGTGCCTTCCCACTCATAGGTCTGATCAGAAGAAGGTTCTGGAAACCTCCGGGTAGGGACCCTTCCCAGTGAGAAGCTGCACGCCCCTGCTACTCTCCACGTCTCTCCTGTCTCCAGCTCTGCTGGTTCCCTCCTCACTCAGCCGAGTCACACAGAGAGGACACCATGAAAGGATGGAGTCTGCAAATTAACATTTCAAAGTCAGTGTTGGATGAGGGCCTCCCTGAGCTCCCTGAGTGGTCGCGCTGGAGACGTCCCCGCCCCACCCCGCACTGAGGAGGGCGGGCAGCGGTTGGGTGCTGTGATCCCCGCCTGATTAGTCATCTTGAATTTTCCTTCTGCGGCCCAGGAGAAAGAAACAACAGCAACCAACCTGCCCCAGCCACACTGAGCCCGCGTTCAAACACAGCCCTGCGTTCTCTGCTCTGGCAGAAAAAGCCATTTGCTTCCCCTCCTCCATCAGACCCCATCAGGCTGGGCATCTGAGATTCAGAAAGGGCATGCCGGATTCAGCCTGGTTTACTCAGACACCCATTTAAGCAGTGATTAGGCCAGACAGCTACTCACTTCCCAGACGAAGCACAGAAAGGCACCAGTCACTTATCATTGATACACTGCTGAAATTAGATTTTACTTGTGAAGTGTTTCCTGGCTCTTTCTCTGCCTGTCAGGGAATCACGCCTGGGGGTGGGGTAGGAGAGGAGGGTAGACACAGAGACAGCCTCATGGCCCAGAAACACACAAAGGTACCAGCAGCCCCTTGCTCAGCACACAGTCCAAACAGCCACGGTGACAGAGATTATCCCGAGAGCCTCGAGAATGACACCAGGGAAAGCGGGACAACCTTTTTGTAAAACAATTTGCTAACTGTTTTACACGTGGCAGTGCACATATGTCAATCCCAAACTCCCAGTTCATCCCACCACTTGAGGGATGGGATAGGGGAGGGAGCAGATATATGTACACATATAAGCTGATTCAATTTGTTGTACAGCAGAAACTAACATTGTAAAGCAACTACACCCCAACACAAACAGCAATTTGCTAAGAGCCAGTAAAGCTGACAACACAAACGTCCATGACCTAGCCACCATATCCCCTAAGAATTCACCTACAAAACACTCCCAAACATGGAGTTTGCATAAGGATGTTCTCAGCAGAACTGTCTGCAGCGGAAACATCTAAAAAAACAAAATCCAAAACAAGAAAATGGAGACATTGTGGGAATTCCACACAATAGTGAAAATGCATGAGGCACAGCCACCCACGTCGTCATGGGCAAATTTCAGAAACATAACGCTGAATTTAAAATTTTTTTTGCAGAAGGATGTATATATAGTTTGGTTCCTTTTATAAAAAGTTAAAGAATAAGCAAAACTTTACTGCTTATATACACATACATATGTAGCAATACAACGAGAAAATCAAGGAAATTAAAAACAAAAAGCAGCATGGCGGCTCCCTCTGGGGCTGGGGGCGTGGAAGCAGGGGCACTTCCGGTAGCACTGCAAGGCTTTTGGCTTAAATTAAAACTAGTGACTCCGTGGATACTCCTTTTAGTATTTTGCTTTGCCACTAACATATACATTATTCATAACATATTGTAAATATGCTTTTGTATTGTCAAAAATTCACTTTAAAATATTTTCGAAAAGAGGGCTGGCAAAAACATTGGTAGGGATATCTGAAGGCAAATAGTGGCTGGAACTCTGAGGAATGCTGAAGGTGAACCAGACAACCACCAACGTACTGCCTGCTATGAACTGGGGTTATTAAAAACCACAGAGACAAATGAAGAGCAATAAAAGCTGCTTTGACTGAGTGCCCATCGTGCCATCGGCACGTGCAAGACTTTAGACATAGATTATCCTAAATCTCATCTGTGCAAGATGGGGGTCACGATGGCCACAGTAAGCGTGGCTCTGAGTGGGGAAGGGACAAGGCCAGGGTCTCCTCACGAGTCCTGCAGTGCAAAACAAACGCAGCCCGTCTGTCCGCGCTTGCAAAGACTGCGTCTTTCCATGATGCCAAGCAGCCTCTCAAATATTTATAGACATAAATGGTGAATGAACCAAAGCGCAATTCAATCCAACACATATTTATAAATATTTATAACCAAATGTTTTGCTTTGATAAGGCCTATTCTCTGAAGTGCCTGGCGTCAGACAAACAGGGCTTTTTCTGTGGGAGCAGTCTGCAGCTCACCTGGGAACATTCGCATGTTTCCATGAACACACACTTCCGTCTGTGCTCACATCCGCACCCAGATGGCCCACAGTCCCATTACTCATTGTCATCAATTTAACACACCGTGAAAATAAGCCTCGGTGCTCAGGGACCACAGGGTGCTATGTTTGTGAGGGAATTCATGCCTTTCTGATGCCCAAAATCTGCCAGAGGCTCCCCACTGCTTTCGGGATGAAATCCAAACCCCTCGGCAGAATGGCACGTCCTGGCTGAACTCTCCCAGCTCACATCTGCCCTCCACACCCTGACCAGCAGGTTGGGCTCCAGGGCCAGTTCTCAAAGGCATCGTGCTCCCATGGCTGCCTGCCCTGCACAGGCTCACAGACTCTCCCCCTCTCCCCTCTGCCTCTTCACCTCCCTCCTGGCCTGGCTAATGCCCACTGGCCACTCAGAGCCCAGCGGTGGTGCCTCCTCCTCCAGGGAGATGGGCTGAGCCTCCCTGCTAGCTCTCATCACTCCCACACAAATGCGCTCTGTTTACTTTTCTGGTCTGTCCTCCCCAGGACCCTGAGCTCCTCTTTCTGCATCTCTAACCTGTAGGCTGGGGAGACACGAATTCAGAGCTCACTCTACATAAATGCATGTTGTCACCTGCATTTCCTGCCCCAGGCTCACATAAAACAACAGTCGGTGGCGAGGGACTGATAGATGGTCCATGTTGATGTGTGTGTGCTGAGTCTTTGCTGAGTCTTACCCAATTTAATCCTCATAACCACACCATGAGGCACTTCTATACCCATTTCACAGATGAGGAAACTGAGCTTTAGAAAAGCCCAGTGACCAGAACAAAATCATGCAGCCAGTCACCTGCACCTATCAGACCCCAAAGCCCATGATCTTTAATTTTTTGAATAAGCAATTGAATGCCCTCAGAATCTAAAAATCAGAAGACAGCAGGCCTGAAAAGCATCTTGGGAAGCAGTAACAACTTTTAGTAGTCGTTTCTCTGCCCCTGAGAGATTTTTAATCATCTGCAAAGATGCATTAGTGACAACATCTTAGATTTTTGTAATGCACATTGTAATGTCAGAGGATTCTCCATGAATCAGCTTTTCTGAAAATTTCCTTTGAGGACTTTAAAGGTGGGTTTAATGGGTGGTTCCAAGGCTATCATGACCTGATATAAAGACCCTACCAGCAGGGAGGCCTCAGCATTGCCATCTCTCGCTGGAACCTTCTTGGCAAAGTACCAGGTGAAGAGGAGTGACCCCCAAAGGAGCACCGTCTGCCCGGTTCCTGACCACTTCCCCACATGGTGGCAGCATTATAAGCCAGGGGACCCATGGCACAGGCAAGAACAATTTACTCTAACCCTCAAGGCTAACATGGGGGCAACCAAGAGGCCTCAAGTCCCCCACAGAATGAATGAGACACAGAGTGCATTAGGGCCAAGGAGGTGATGGGGTATTCTGGGATCTGCCCAAGGGGGAGATCCAGTCTAAAGGGGGGCCCAAGTGAGCCCAGAAACAGAAAGAGAGTCACAATGTACACTCTGAATTCTTTCCAATAAGGATGTAGAAGGCCCTCAGAGTACTATTCCTGGACACCGGGAGTCAGGCTGCAGCTCAGGCAGAGGCCAGGAGGCTCATCTCCCCAGCCTCCTCCAAGCTCTCATCAGCTATGGGTTTTACATCAACCCTGGCTACTCTGAGCCTCAGTTTTCTCCTCTATAAAATGGAGATGCTGATAATGTCAACCTCATAAGGCTGCTGAGAGGATTAAACAAGACAAAGCACACAAATGCTTCAGCACATAGAGGCACCTGACATATACATCTCTTGCCATTCGCTGTGCAATACTCAGCCTCGTGTTACACGGCAACCGGAACCGTGTCTGTCTTGTCACCATCAGAGCCTAGTCGCAAAGCAGGTGCTCAGCCAACAGCAGCTTACTGAGTGAACCATGAACCATCCAGGCATCAGAGGCCATTCTGGCTGGGCAGAAAGAGATGGACGACAGAGTGTGGGGGCTGCCCAGCTCAGGAGCCTCTTTCCACCTTCCCTGACCACCCAGGCTCTACTTGAACACGCCCAGGGCCAGAGCACTCACCATTGCTGGAGGCCAGCATCAGCTCCCAGTCCTTCTTCAGAAGTGACCTAAACCTGCCTGGCCACACTGATCCTACTCCTGGAGACCCACTCCTGCACACGCTCTGAGGGGCTCTGGCAACACCATCGCCTCCGCCTTCTCTTCACTGACTGAAGCCTCTCCAGTTCCTTCACTGACCCTCACAGGTCAATGCTGGGTACTCATGGGTTTGGCAAACTTGCTGTCAAGGTGACGAGTGTGGAACCTGGCACCACATTCCAGGGAAGGTTTCCGCAGCAGCCCTCAGCCCTGCTGCTGGCCCCCTGAACTCCCAGTCACAGGCCGGGAAGACCCTGGGAATCCTGACCCCTGAGTCTCCCCCATCCTTCTGTGATGCAGAGGTCATTGCTGAGGCAAGGGTCAAGAAACAAGCCTGGGCGTGATATGCTTCTCCCCTAGAAATCCAGTCCCTATTACTCAGGGCACTATGGAAACCAAGTGCCCTTCCTAAGGAGCCAAGGCTCAGAAAGTAGCCTGTGTTGGATTCCAAGACTTCTGAAAACTAAGAAAACATACATTCCTTCTACAAGGACTGGGGGAAAGGGTGCTTTCCGACAAGGTCAGAGGTCTCTGTCCTTGTCAGGCAGAGTACAGGAGGCATTGGCTGTGTCAACTCACCTGCTGTGTGACCTTGGGAAAATTGCCTGACCTCTCTGAGCTTTAATGTGAAAGCAGAATCAATATGACATACCTCACAGGACTGTCATAAGAATACAATGAAATAATGTATGGAGAATCACTGGCTGGCCAGGGTCAGGGCAGGTACTGAATAATAGTCTTCAGTGATGATGCTGATGATGAACTAAAAGGATTGGGAGAGGAGAAGAAATACTAATTCATCACCACCCCACCCCACCTCTTCCTCCCCTCCTCCACCAGAGAGGGGGACTGTTTCCTGAACTGTTGAAAACCCACTGCAAGCTTCCTGGTTCCTCCTTCCTATGAGGGGTCCTGAGGCCTGGGGTCAACAACCCTGTCCCACTTTACAGACCCGGGGGGAGTGGAAACCATCAACAGTGGAGCACCCCCAGTCCACAGGGCTGGCCTGGGCTCCTCACCCTCCCCAGTGCTGATGACCAGGAGCCTGTCCTTGCTGCCTTATGTAAGTGGGAGCAGTGAAGTCTCTCTCGCTGTCCTGGCTTGTTTCTGGAGACAGTGCGGCTGGGGGGTGGGCGCCTACTCAGTTAACACTCAAGAATGCCAGCGGAGCAGCTGTGGTGGCAGCCAGACTCCCCAGGGAGAGGGGCCCAGGTGTTCCTGCCTTCTCTTTGGTGCAGGCTTGGGGAGGGGGGAGGCCCAGGAGCTGCAAAGAGTCAGGGAGGCAGGTGCCTGCCTGCCAAGGGCCTGCCACCAGGCCCAAGCCCTGCCCCTCGGCATCTGGGCTTTCTCTGCAGTGAGGGGTAGGGGGAAGCAGCTGGCAGCCCATGGCCGCTCTGTGACCTCTGCCAAGAGGAGGGTGGCCCCTGGAACCAGAGATCCGGGGCTCACTGGTCACCCCCAGCTTATTACCTGTCTGGAAAATGACAACACGCTCTGCCCCACACTGTTGCAAGGTAGCATGATAGCATGTGGCCTGGAACGGGGTCCACAGTCGGAACCCAATAACATGCTGGTTTTCTCTCTTGCCCTCCCACTCCTATTTAGCTGCTGCTGCTAAGTCGCTTCAGTGGTGTCCGACTCTGTGCGACCCCATAGACGGCAGCCCACCAGGCTCCCCCATCCCTGGGATTCTCCAGGCAAGAACACTGGAGTGGGTTGCCATTTCCTTCTCCAATGTATGAAAGTGAAAAGTGAAAGTGAAGTTGCTCAGTCATGTCCGACTCTTAGCGACCGCATGGACTGCAGCCCACCAGGCTCCTCCGTTGCCTGGGATTTTCCAGGCAAGAGTACTGGAGTGGGGTGCCATTGCCTTCTCCGTACTCCTATTTAGAGTGGGTAGCAAAAAACATGCCAATACCTTGCTTTACAAACAGAGAAGATGGAATCAGAAACACACACATAAAAGCAATTTTATCTGCATGCTTCTGAGAGACAAACTTGAAAGAAAGATGCCTGATGCGAAAAAAAAAAAAAAAATTAAAAGAGGCTCCGACATCGAGGAACTGTACCCTGGTGATCTGAGAATAAAACACATGAATGATGTGTACAAAAAATCAAGTAGATAAAAAGAACTAAATATTGGGAATAAGGAACTTAGGGATAGTATCTACTTAAAAATCATAAGGAAAGATAGCTTCTTGCCTCTAATAATTTATTTGCTTATAAAACTTGCTCCAAACATATTATTCACTTCAATTTTGATTGATGTTTGCTTGCATTTAGCTAGTTTAATAAAGCTATTTACTTTTGTGCTTTAAAAAAAAAAAAAAAAAGATGTGACTATTCAAGGTGTAAGTCCATGAAGCTGTGGATTTCTAGTAACTTAACCCTTAAGGGTCCCTGACACTCTTCTGCCACTTCATTATAGGGTACTTAAATCGGAGGCATATACATCTCTTTGGTTGCTGAAAAGGGCCATGCGTCTTTGGCCATATCACCCACACGCAGTTGACTCCTCAGTCACCAGCCACTATTTTTAAAACTCAGAGAACAGAGTTCCCTTCTCAGCCCTCCTTGAAGGCAGTTCATTTCCAAGTTGCAACCTAACCTTTCCCTTCTCTTTAAAATGAAAGTAGGGAGCCTAAAAGTGCTCTGAAGTCACCGCTGACACTGACGTTTGAGAGTTCTATGAACACATTTCAGAACCTCAGGGTGTCTGTCGAGGTGCAGATTTCTGGTTCCAGCCTCAGATTCTAAATCAGAGTTCTGGGGAAGGGCTCTGAAATCCACATTTTAAAAAATTAATTAATTTATTTCCTGGCTGAGCAGCATGTGGGATCTTAGTTCCTCGACTAGGGATGGAACCTGCGCCCCCAGCAGTGGAAGCATGGAGCCTTAACCAGTGGATCACCAGCGAAGTTCCAAATCCACATTTTGAACAAACAGAATTCCATCTCTAGTTTGAGCATGGCTATCTCAGTCCTTGCATGCAATATTTAAGATGTTGCCTTATTACATCTAGAAGTTTTGAGGTGTCTGGGCCCATTGTGGTACCCTAACATTAACTGAAGGCCTGAATATCACATAATGCCCAAGGCAGCTTCACAAGGTCCTCGTGGTGCAAGAAGGTTTAAGGCCCATTTTGCTGATGGGGAAATGGAGGCTCAAAGAGATGACACAAAGAGCCCCGATCACAGGCTGTGTGAGATGGGTCTGAACCTTCCGTTCTGCAATGTCCATCAGCACCTCAAAGACTCTGGAGCGTTCCTAACTCTTAGCAATGGTGCTCTCAAGGGCTTTGTTCAGCCTTGTGGGATACACTTCAAACTCCAGCTCAAGCTAACAGAAGATCAGCATCCGTGGCTTCCATCACTGTGCTCCTCTAGCTCCAAGGAGGTCATTGTGGGTTCTGACAGTCAACCAAGAAAAACAAGGTGTAGCCACAGCCGGTGCTCATCGTGTCTGCCCAGGAGAACACACAATTCTTAAAGAGAAGAAGCTGGCTAGTCTTTCCTACAGCTTTAATAAACAAGAAGCAATGATTCAAACCCCAGCTCTGTCACACACCTGCTGTGTAACCTTGACAAACTACTTACCCTCTCTGAGCCCATTTCCTCATCTGAATAATGGGGATTAAAAAAACTCTTACCTCATAGGGCTGCTGTGAGGATCTGTCGTTTGGTCGCTCAGTCGTGTCTAACTCTTTGTGACCCCATGGACTGTAGCCCCCCCAGGCTCCTCTGCCCATGGAATTTTCCAGGCAAGAATACTGGAGTGGGTTGCCATTTCCTACTCCAAGGGATCTTCCCGACCCAGAGATTGAACCTGAGTCTCCTGCTTGGCAGGTGGATTCTTTACCACTGAGTCCCCTGGGAAGGCCAAATGAAATAATACATATAAGGTGTTACCACAGTGACTGGGATATAGTAAGCCCTCCATAAATGATAGTTTAGAAAAAGGTATTTAGATACACTGACAACATATGACTTAGAAAGAAAAATAACTCTCTTCTCTGACCTGCCTGTTTCTCACGGACAGACACAGGCCTGCCCAGAGACTGGGGGGTGGCACTCATCAAGGACTGTTAGGGGCGGGCGCGGTGCTAGACCCCATCTGCCGTCCTAGAGGGCCAGTCTCCTCCACCGGGAAAGTGTTTCTGGCTAAGTTAATTTTAAAAAGAGTTCCCCTTCCTCATTGCCTCTCCCACCTTGTTGTAAACCTGTAGGAAACTTCTCCGGGGATCCCCACCTTCAATGTGAAGGTCAGGGTGTCAGCTCATCACCTTCTTTATCACTACACAGACAGCAGGCAAATCCCGTTTCCGTGATCCTTGGAGGAGGGGACGGAGGTGTCTATTTATCTTTTAATGGAAGAGGGAGAAGGAAAGTGAGCCTTCCTGGCCAACCTAACCACTGCTTCTGTGTTCTTCAATTACTGGTACAAAATGATTTGATGAGAGGAACCAAGCCGACATCTGGGTTTCAGTTAGCATCTGACATGGGGCCTTGCTAATTAATGTGGAAACATGAATTGACAAAGCCTCAGATCCGAGCGCAGTCAGGGAGAAAGCTGGCTGACGGGCCGTGAACAGAAGGTGGTGCGTGGCGGGCGGCACCGAGGTCACCGGGAGTGTCCAGGAGGACTCGGAGATGGCGCCTGGTGTTCACCCCTCCTTCCCGGCTTTGTCATCTGACCCCCAGAGGACAGGCAGGAGGTGGCCCAGCGGCAGCTGGGAGGGGCACAGCTGACGCCATCTCTGTGCTGGCAGCCAACTAGAAAGACAAAGGGACCCAAACATTTCAGCCCCAGCAGCCAGAGCAGTCGTGCGTTGGCCCTGCCCAGAACTGGCACACTGTTACAGCTTCTCAGCTTCAAACCTTCCCCATACAGTCTTAAGAGTAAAAAACAAACAAGATATATATATATATACACACACACATATATATGTATACATATGTAAATGTATATATAGAGAGAGAGAACACATAGAAATACATACATAATCATTTATCAACTGATCACACACTAGGCACCATGCATGAAGCTAAGAGCTTTACACATTATGACTATACCAAACTGGTAAAGCTTTATCTCCACTTTACAACTGAGCCGAATGAGGCCCAGAGAAGTTAAGCTAGTTGCCAAGGATTGCACAGCAAGCAAGTACAAAGCCAGACTCCAGCCTAGGTTTGGGCAGAGGAGGACCGTGTGCCAGGCCCCCTGTTGGCACAGATCGCTCTCCACACCCTCCTCTTTCCCCTCCCCATCCCTACAATTGTCAATGTGACTTTTTTGCAGGGAGGGAGTGTTGGAGAAACAGAATCTCTGAAAACTAAGGCTGAGGAAGCCCCCAGATCATTGGTGGAGGTCCATGTGTATCCACATGGCTTTGGAGGCAGGCCTGAGCCCAAGGGGCAGTGAGCAAGTGGATGGGACCCCCACCCTCCCCACAAGATCTTTTCTGTATCACAGAGTTTTCTGTGAGATTTGGCTTTAATTTTTTTTAAAAATCTGTCACCTGTAAATTCTGTGGCCTGCTCATTCAAATCCACCACCTACATTCTATAGTTAAAGCAACAAAGACCCAGGCAGGTATTGTGACTGGAGCCAAAACGCAGGTTTCCAGACCCCAGCACTTCCTGCTTCACACTGTCTGGTGGGCAGCTCTGAATGGAGGTACAGTCCCTCCCTGGCACTGTGCTTTCTCGGGCTCTGCATCCTGCCAAGAGCACAGGCCAGTGCCTCCTGCCTGCGTGCTTGCGACTGGAAAGCAGCAGCACCTAGAGAGTGCTTGGCGCACAGCAAGTGCTCCATCAATGTGAACTATTACCACCGTTTTGCTTCACTGCTCCATGATGCTCAGATCAAGGCTCCCATCAGCCACTGGATGCTGGTCCTCCCTCCCCACCTCCCATCCCCACCCAGTGAGGGCAGCTGCCCATCTGAAATGAGAGCTGATTCAGACAAAATGCTTCTTTCGTACAGTCCCTGGCCTGTAGAAGAACTCCATCAAGGTTGGTTAGTATTGTGGCGACCATTATTGTATTACCTATGAGTCTTCTCCTTCCCCTCCTTCCCTCCATGACTTATGAGACATCAAGACCCATTTCACTGGCCTGAAAGTGCCAGCATCTCACACCTTTCTCCTGGCTGACAGTTGGCACTACTCTGCATTCTCTCCTTCTGTAGACCTATTCATCGCTCCCCTGTTTCCTTTGGCTTTTGAAAATTAATTATCAGTGATTTGTTAAGTTCATTAGCTCTGCCTCTCAACAGCATGGAAGGCCTGCCATCTGGACCCACATATTCATTTTTTATGCACGTTGTTCCATAATTACACAATAAGCGGTGTCACCCTGAGAAGCCATGCTGAACACACTCAGCTCACCCCTCCTCTCTCCAGACTTACACGGTCTCTCCCCAGGACAAGCAGATCTGCCCGCCCTGCTCTTGGGGCCACCCTCCCTTCAAACGCAGGGCCCCCTCCATCTTCCTCTTCTTAAACATTTACTGAGCCCACATGAGGCCCAGATCTAGTCGAGGTGCTGTTTGAGGTTGCCATCATTAACCCATTAGCAGATGAGGAAACAGAGGCTCAGACAGATGAAGCAACTTGCTCACAGTAAAGCATAATTTTCAAGTAGTTGAGCCAAGACCTGATTTTTGCTATTGCTAAGTCACTTCAGTCGTGTCCGACTCTGTGCGACCCCATAGACGGCAGCCCACCAGGCTTCCCCGTCCCTGGGATTCTCCAGGCAAGAACACTGGAGTGGGTTGCCATTTCCTTCTCCAATGCATGAAAGTGAAAGGTGAAAGTGAAGTCACTCAGTTGTGTCTGACCCTCAGGGACCCCATGGACTGCAGCCTTCCAGGCTCCTCCATCCATGGGATTTTCCAGGCAAGAGTACTGGAGTGGGGTGCCATTGCCAAGACCTGAACCCAAGTACTAAATAAACACCAGAAAAACCATGCCTGTAGCATGATCCTGCAAGCTCATCCCCTGCCTTTTGCCAAATCCAGTTTCCCTCCTGCTTTCCACTATGCTGCTGCTACTGCTGCTAAATTGCTTCAGTCGTGTCCGACTCTGTGCGACCCCATAGACGGCAACCCACCAGGCTCCCCCATCCCTGGGATTCTCCAGGCAAGAATGTGCAGCCCTTCCTGACTTCCATTTCGTCCACCCATTCCTGCCTGATCAGCCATGGTCCAGCTCAGTTCCACTGCTTTACAGATGCCAGATTCTTGACAGGATGGACGCATGTGAAACCACACGAAGGATGGATTCTACTTATTGAGCACTCACTACATGAAAATATTAAATGCCTGGATTATCTCATTTAACCCACTCAAGAATCTTACAGGCAAATAACTACAGGAGTTATCATACCCATTTTACAGAAGATAAACTTAGATCTAGAGAGATAAAGCCAGTGCCCTTGGTTGCCCAGTTAATAATCTTCAGAACCAAGATGTGAACCGAGGCAGTCCGACCTCAGAGTCTATCACACCGATCTCCCTCCCAAGGAAAGAGTCAACTACATGTCTGAGAGGCTGCTACACACAGAAGGATGCTGACCGTAGGGAAGACGGGTGTAGCGTGTCACAGGCGAGTGCAGGCGACTCCCACAACTCCATCTTAGGCAAATTAAAGCCCATTTTCATGTAAACAATCAGTAGAGAAGACGATTCTTAGAACACTCATTCAACGTTTACTAAACACCCACTAGACAGCAAGGGCCACGTCAGGTGTTGGGGACGCTGAGAACACCATAAACGTGTACCCCATCCTCCCAAGATCCTGCACAGATCATTACAACATCCAAGGGCCAGATGCATGTTACAAAGAGGTAAAGTCAAAGGCATCAAGGGAGCATGTGACAGAGGAACCCCATCCAGTCCACAAGGTGACGAGGGAAGGCTTTGCCAGGGAAGCAGTGTCCCAGCTGAGACCCAGAGGATGGCAGAAATTGTCCCAATGATGTGTACATGAGCACGGGTGTGAGTATGCCTGCACACCTGTGTATACACGTTTGCACACCTCTCCAGGGAGGGGCGTGTTCCAGGTAAAGAGGACAGAATAAGTGCCAGTCCAGAGTCGAGCATGAGGATGGCACGTCCGAGGAACGCTCAGAGGCTGGTACCACCTGGAAAGCAGCAGGTGATTCATTCCTTCCACGGACATTTACTGCCCGCCAGCCACGCTCCCTGGGATTCTCTTGTCTGGCAGTTGCTTTGCCAGCAAACTTGGGCCAGCTTTGGAAGTCAGCCCTTCTAAAATGAGCTGCCTTGTTTTCTCGGTTTCTTGAACAGTCTTTTAGCCTGTGCTTCACCAACTCTCCTGAAAATCTCCCTAAAGTCAAGCAGGTTCTCCCTAAAATCCTGGCATCTTTTACCAGCATGCCACATTTCAGCAAAACAAATAGATTCCTTCAAAAGTTCCATGGACTCTAAGAGAATGAGCCAGGGTGAGCCACCAGCAGAAGGGAAGGGGAATGACTGCCTTTCACTTGGCAAAGAATGTAACCCAGGGAGAGGCTGGAAAATTAGATTTCTCAGGAACATCTGGACTGTGCCCGGACAATCCAGAAAAGGCACCCACCATGTGCCAGGCCCAGTGGCAGGCATGTGTGGAGATAGAACAGAAATCCAGTGCAGGTCCCTGGAGTGAACCAGGTCACGAGGAGTGAACAGCTAGCATTGGAAATGCAAGGCACACTTAAGTGCCAAAGCAAAGCCCTAAAGCTGGGTTCTCAGCCAGAGCCTTGCCTACCTTTGGGCAGCACAGGGTGTATTTTTCCAAGGAGTCCTGAGAATCCACCATCAGATACTGTCACCTGAATGAACAGTAAGTCTCTCACATGTCTATAGACTCAGGGGGATGAGTGAAAAACAAATGCTCTTAAAAGCAGGACTGCAGTGGAAGCCTCAGGGCTGAGGCCACATGTGATTTCACTTTGTATGTGATACAGTTCCAGGATATTTGAATCTGTATAACTAATATGCGTAACCTTTATAAAACTTAAATAATCTAAGTAAAAACAGCACTGTATTCATGATAGCTATGTCCCTGTATATTTTCTGAAATGATACCTGTTCCAAAGTCCAGTAATGACCCGGCAAGGCAGTGGAGGGAGGCTAGGGCATCTTTTGACATTCAGAAGCGACCACTGGCCTTGGGAAGGTTAGGCCCCAGGGGTGGGGGCCTTTCAGCCCTGAGCTCCCCTCACATGGTGCTGCCCTCCCTCGAGCCCTGCTATTCCAAGGCTGAGGCCATTTCATGCCTTATCAATAATTTACGTGTACAAACAATAGTGCCACCTGGGTAGCCTTGGTGAGTGGAAGAGGGGCCTCTGAGGAGGCTGGTGGGATACAGCTCTAACCCTCTAGAAGCAAACAGCTTTGGAAACACTCTCAAAGCCCCCCACCCCAACATTCTTCTCAAAGTCAGTGGGATTCCCAGGAATACCCAGCATGATGCCCATTTACCCCGCCTAGGAACACTAGGCATGGCCAGTCCAGCCCTCAGGCAGGGAGGCAGCATGGGCACTAGAAGGACCATTAGACCAGGAATCAGAAGGGTAGATTCTAGTCCTAGCTCTGCTATGTGCCTGCTGTATGACCTTAGGTAAATGGCTTAACCTCTCTGAGCTTCAACATGCTCCTGAACAAAACAGAGATGGAATAGAAAAATGGGCAAAGGACTCTAACAGGTAGTTTAACAACAACAACAAAAAAACAAACACAACCTTATAAACTTTAAAAAGGGGTGCTCAAGCACACTCATAATTAAAGAAATATTAAGTCTGACCCATTATACTTGTTGAAAAGCCAAAAAACTCAAAAAAAAAAGAGGTCAATCTGTGTACCAGAATCAAGTGGTAGGGGAGTGGGAGTGGGACCTGGATGAAGGTAGACAATCACTTCATGGCAAATAGAAGGGGAAAAAGTGGAAACAGTGACAGATTTTACTTTCTTGGGTTTCAAAAATCACTGTGGACAGTGACTGCGGCCATGAAATTAAAAGATACTTGCTCCTTGGAAGGAAAGCTATGACAAACCTAGATAGCATATTAAGAAGCAGAGACATCACTTTGCCCACAAAGGTTCATATTGTCAAAGCTATACTATTTCCAGTAGTCATGTATGGATATGAGAGTTGGACCACAAAGAAGTCTGAGCACCGAGGAATTGATGCTTTTGAAGTGTGATGTTGGAGAAGACTCTTCAGAGTCCCTTGGACTACAAAGAGATAAAGCCAGCCAATCCTAAAGGAAATCAACCCTGAATATTCACTGGAAGGACTGATGCTGAAGCTCCAATATTTGAGCCACCTAATGCAAAGAGACAACTCATAGGAAAATACCCCGATGCTGGGAAAGATTGAAGGCAGGAGGAGAAGAGGGCAGCAAAAGATGAGAGGGTTAGATAGCATCACTGACTCCATGGACATGAATTTGAGCAAACTCTGAGAGATGATGGATGACATGTGAGCCTGACATGCTGCAGTTCACGGGGTCGCAAAGAGTCGGACATAACTTAGCAACTGAACAACAACAAAAGGTACAAACTTCCAGTTAAGTAAATACTAAGGATGTAATGATAATGTATTTGTTGTTGTTCAGTCATTCAGTTATGTCCAGTTCTTTGTGACCCCATGGACCGCAGCATGCCAGGCTTCCCTGTCCTGCTTTCCACAACTAGAGAAAAGCCCAACCAGCAACGAAGACCCAGCACAGCCAAAAATAAATAAAACTATTTTTAAAAACTAAAATGGAAAAAGAAGAAAAATGAATTTGAAAGAAGCAAAAAAAAAAGTTAAAACCAGATGCTTTTTTTACCCCATTAAATTGGCAAAAATTAAAAACATTAATATTGCCCAATACTGAAAAAGGTATAAAAACAAATTTTTATATATTGTAAAGAGGGTATAACCTTTTTGAACAGCAATTTGGCAAAAGCCATCAGAAAAGAAAAAGCATCTCAACTCAGCATTTCCAGTTCTAGAAGTTTCTCCTACAGGCCTAAGTGCTGAAACAGAAGATACACCTGCAATTCATGTGCAGAAAATATTTCTGTAAGTCTGGATCACACAAAACTGTGTCAGCAGCTGCATCTGGCAAGGGGGCCAGGAGAGTTGGAATGGGACATAGATTTCTTTTCACTTTATATGCTTTTGTCCTAATTTTTCAAATAAGGTATTAAATTTTCAATAACTTTAAGACATTAGGGTTTTGTTTTGCTTAGATGGAGAACACCAGCATTTTGTAAACTGTAGGAGATCACACACATGCAAATTGCTATTAGTTTGCACACATGTACAATTTCCACAGGCAACGTGGGCATTTTTTTAAAAAGTAAATCACTTTTAGGTCTAGGGGAGCAATGAATTGGGATGGGGTGCTCACTGCTTACGTGGGGTCACATCACATTCATCCCCAGGTTTTAATGGTTTGCCAAGCCATTAAAAGGACAGGGTCTGAAATGGCCTTTACCTAGGAGGTTCAGGGTAGGGTGGGGGTGAGGACAAATACCTCTTCATGGGCCTATTTCATCTGATGAACCCACTTCAAGGCCAGAGGCTGGCTCTCAAAGACCAGGGCTAAGGGATGTCTGAGGGCTTCATCTTGTTGTATAGTCACTCAGTTGTATCCGACTTTTTGCAACCCTATGGACTGTAGCTTGCCAGACTCCTCTGTCCATGGGATTTTCCAGACAAGAATATTAGAGTGGATTGCCATTTCCTTCTTCAGGGGATCTTTCCGACTCAGGGATCAAACTTGTGTCTCCTATGTTGGCAGGCAGATTCTTTACTACTGAACCAGCCACCAGGGAAGCCCATGAGTGCTTCATTTTACCATTTGACAAATGCCAACACCAGGCTGCCTGTGAGTGCCACCTGACAGCTGGAACCAGCCTGATACCCAGTCTCCCTAACAGCTCGTTTGGTGCCAGGCACTCAGGACCCACTCAGAGAACATGTGTGGAGTGGGGTGGATGAATGCACATCCATGAATAGGCAACCTGCCAGGAGCTCACACACTGTTGGGCCTGGAAGGACTTTCTGGAAGCCTACGAGCCCCTCTCCTGCACAGATGGAGCTTGCCCAAGACCCACAGCAAGGAGAGACGGGGGTAGACTCAAACCCAAGACCTGTGAGCTTACTTGGCGCTTCCTGCCCTGCCCTGAGTGTGCGTGGAAGCCACACTGTTCTGGGCCCAACAGGCTGCCAAATACTCCTTCCACTGGCACCATGCTCAGGCTTTAAAGGTTTTTTAAGTTGGTCTACAGCCTGACAGTTTTGTAAAGTATTCAGACCAGAGCCATCAAGTCAGCCGTATAATTCAAAACAGGAAAGGAAATGCCTGTCCCTACCACGTGCTGCATGGTCTATACTGTCCCTACAAGATGCCAGGAGGGCGCAGCTCACTGCCCCCTTAGAAGAGGGACTCAAGGTCTCTCCCCAGTGGGGTCAGAGCATTCCAGATGTACAGAAGCAACTCTGCAAGGGCCTCCTCAGCAACCATGGCCTCTGGGTATGAAGACGAGCCCCATGGGCTCCACCAGCTCACTCATCTGTATTCAAGCTCCACTCTACAAAGAACCATGCACTGAAGGGGGGGCCTGTCACCAAAGGGGACCTGCTCCCCCCTGCCCCCGGCTGGGCAGTGAACTCCCGCCACCTCTCTGGGCCTCAGTCTCCTCATCTGTTAAGTCAGGAAGTGCCTTAGCCCCTCTCTCACCTTCTTTCCAGTTCGTATGAGGCTAAAGCAATGATTCCTCGGGGATGAGAGGTGGAAAGACCCCAAAGACAATGGTTTTCAACGAACTGACAAGCAAAAGCCCGGGACTGACCAGCTCCCACACCAACCTCCTAGACAAGCTGAACAAAGACGCCCTGGGAAGCCACGACACCGTGTCAGAAAGAGCCGTGCGCTCTGGACCCCCTGCCCCTCCACTCCACCACCTCACTTGAGAAAAGACAGCCTCAGATTCCGCCATTCTTTCAATCCTCCCCATCTCTCAGAAGATCTCTAGTCTCAGGACTCCATCCTTTCCCTTCCACGCAAAGCCTGAGCCAGAGTCCCCATGGGCTCTTCACTGCGTTTGAGGTGCAAACCTTTTGAACAAACATGTGTAATCGCAAAGATGAGCCCAGCAGGATAAGCAAGAGTGTTCATCTCTCACCTGGCACAATGCCTGCCTCAGGCAGCCCGGGCCCACTGTGACTACACACACACACACACACACACACACACACACACTGCCCAATCCTGCTCCCCTTCAGCAGCTCACCTCACCTAAAGCTCTTCCCTCAAACTCCCCAGAGCTGGCCCTCCCTCCTCCCCCTGACTCAGGGAGCTGGGGAGCCGGAGGTTAACACAACCCCTCCTCCCCAAAGCCCACAACCTGCATTGTGTGTGTAGGAGCCACAGAAAGTATTGCAGCAAAGAAAGGCACGCCTGGAGCCAGAAGCCCAGAGCCTGGGGCTGATGGCGGTTGCTAAGAGACAGAGGATGCCCAGCTGGAATCGTGACTGAGGTTTCTTGTTTATGCGAGAGCAACATGTAAAGGGAAGGAGAGGACGTGTTTGCTGTGATGAATTTCAGCCTCTATCAGATCCTGCCAGACGGAAAAAAAGATCTCACTCAGGATTATACCCAATGACATTCTGTCTCTCCAGGCTTCTGGCAGCAGAAAATGCTATAAGCCCCATTCCTTAAATATATGTCCTGAAAAACTAAGCCTATACACACACACACACACACACACACACACACACACATCCTAGGAGAGGGTAAAAGTGAGGCATTCTATTTTGTAAGATACAGTGCTGAAAAAGAGTAGTTCAGCCTCAATCTGTAGACTCAGCCAGCCTCCATTCAATCCTGGCTTCCCTGCTGTGTGTCTTTGGACAAATCGCGTAACCCATCCGTGCCTCAGTTTTCACAAAGGTAGAATGGAGTTAATAGAAGTCCCTCATAATGTATTGTGAGGACTAACTCCAGGAACCCATGTAAAGCCCATGGCACAGTTCCTGTTCTCAGGCCCTGAAGATGTTCAGAGTTTACTAAACGTGGATAGCCAGAGCAACATCATCCATGGCTCCTTACTCCAAGATGAGGAATTTGAGGTGCAGAATGGTCAAACCAGGAGTCCTGTGACTGCCTCAAATCCATGAGGGAAGAGAGGGTCATTTCCCTGCCACTCCACCATCCCCCTCTTCCCTCCCCTGGGAGAGGCGGCAGCCCATCCCCCCAGTCTCCCAAGAAGGCGACCCTGAGCCCCGGTCACCACAGCCCACTCCTCTGTCTTCTTTCCCTCATTCAACACACAGGTCCTGAGGGCCTCCACCTGCACAACCCAGTCGGGCCCTGAGCATCGCCTGAAAGAACATGATACACCCTGCTCCCCAACAGATGCGCACTCAGCCCCTTCCAGGCACCCCTCCGGGTCCCTGACTAGGACTAAGGCCCTTCTCTCCTGAAAACCCCAGAACCTCGTCTCCTTACCAGGACCCTGTGGCCGATCCCCATGCCTTGCCTGGCCCTGGCATGGCCCCTGGATCCCAAAGAGGGTGAGGGCAATAAGAAGAGGAAAAGCAAACTCTCCCAGAAGGGCAGGAGGCAGGTCCAGGGAAAGGGGACTTGGGGAAAAAGAGAGAGGTTTTGGAAAGCATCCCCAGAGGGTAGATGAGCAAAGTTTCTAAATCCTAAGCCAGGTGTGTGCTCTGATGCATGGATTTATTTGTGTAAGACTATGATGTTTCCTCAGAAAAAAAAAAATTAAACAGAATTACCATTTGATCCAACAACCCCACGTCTGGATATGTTCTTAGCAGCTTTCTTCACAATGGCCGAAAGGCAGAAACAACCCAGGTGTCCACTGACGGATGAATGGGTAAGCAAAATGTGCCATATCCATGCAAGGAAATATTATTCAGTCTTAAAAAGGAAGGAAATCCCGTTGCGTACTACAACACAGAACCTTGAGGACGTTACGCTAAGTGAAACAAGTCAAATACAAAAAGATAAATACTGTATCATTCCCTTTATATGAGGTGGTAAATTCTTGGAGACAGAAAAGAGACCAGTGATTGCCAGAAGCTAGGGGTCTGGGGGAAATAGGGAGTTGTTCTTTCATGGGTACAGAATTTCTATTTGGAAAAAAGAAAAAGTTCTGGTGATGGATGCTGGTGGCAGTTATACAACAATGTGAAAGCATTTAATGCACCAAACCACACACTTAAATGATTAAAATTTAGGGTAAGTTTTATATTATATGTATTTACCTCATACACACAGACGCACAGGCATCCAACATAATCACATTTAGTTGCACACTTAGCACAGTGCGTGCGTGTGTGCTAAGTCGCTGCAGTGTGGTCTGACTGTGTGCAACCCTATTGACTGTGGCCCACCAGGCTCCTCTGTCCAGGGAATTCTCCAGGCGAGAATACTGGAGTGGGTTGCCATTTCCTCCTCCGGGGCTCTTCCAGATCCAGGGTTCAAACCCGAGTCTCTTGCGTCTCCTGCTTTGGCAGGCGGGTTCTTTGCCACTAGCACCATCTAGGAAGCTCACTTAGCACAGACCCTCCTTGAAAAAAACTGAACTAACAGGACATTTGGGAGCAACACAGAAAATCTGAGGGTGAGTTGTCACCTGTGAGATGGAAACTTGCAGAAAACAGTGTTTGAATAAAGCTCACAGAGCACCCGGAGAAGGCAATGGCACCCCACTCCAGTACTCTTGCCTGGAAGACCCCATGGACAGAGGAGCCCGGTAGGCTGCAGTCCATGGGGTTACTAAGAGTCGGACACGACTGATTGACTTCACTTTCCCTTTATCACTTTCATGCATTGGAGAAGGAAATGGCAACCCACTCCAGTGTTCTTGCCTGGTGAATCCCAGGGACGGGGGAGCCTGGTGGGCTGCCATCTATGGGGTCGCACAGAGTCGGACACGACTGAACTGACTTAGCAGCACAGAGCGCCAGTCCCAAGACCCACATTCCCCAGAGCAGCTGAGTCCAGGGAACCTGCAACCTTGGCTACTGGCGAGTGTGAGATGTGGAAGCAGACTCACTGGGCGCCGGGGCACAGGTGCCACCATTAGGTCTAATGCAGACGGGGCCCCAAATGCCCTGTAGAAGGAGTCGGTGCTGAGGTTCACCTCCCACCCGGTTGGTGACCGCACACATCAGCTACCCCGTGGGCTCAGTGTTCCCATTAGAAAAACTCGGGCCAACGCTCTCAACTCTACAGAAGTGTTAAGAAGATTAAAGAAATAAGGAGAGAAAACACACAATGTAATGGAGAAGAGCATGAACTCTGGAGCCAGACTGCCTGGGTTCAGATCCTGGCTCCTTTAGTTTCTAGCTGTATGACCTTGGGCAAGTTACTTAACATCTCTGTGCGACAGTTTCCCCACTTATGAAATAAGCATAACTGCACTGACTTTGGATGGTGCTTGGGAGGATTAAATGAGTTGATATAAGTCAGGTGGCTCAGACGGTAAAGAATTTGCCTGCAGTGCGGGAGATCCCAGTTCGATCCCTGGGTCGTGAAGATGCCCTGGAGAAGGGAACAGCAACCCGCTCCAGTGTTTTTGCCTGGAGAATCCCATGGACAGAGAAGCCTGGTGGGCTAAGTCCATGGGGTTGAAAAGAGTTGGACATGACTGAGCAAGTAACACTTTCACTCATTTTCAAGCATTTGGAACGACGTGCAGCAAGTGGAAACAGCACCTCCGCACTGCTGCTACGACTGGTGGTGATGGTACCGTGGTGGCCGTTCTGTCCTGAGTTGAGGTGTCTGCCTTCCTTTCCTCTTACTCGGATTTGCTCAAGAAACACATCCTGTGGTCTGGACCCCCAAGAAGCCCAAGTTCCCTGAGTGGGTGGGACCTGGGCCATGTGAACAAACCTTGTGCTCAAATCATGGGTGGCTGGGACGTTGAGCAGAGTCTGTGGGGCCCAGGCAGACCTGAGGAGAGAGGAGGGCAGCGTGCAGCAGGCTCAGCGAGGTGTGGCAGATGATCGTGACCTTCGCCAGCAGTCGGCACCCGCGCCGGGCACTCCCTCCTGCCCGAGGGACACCCAGCCAGAAACAGCCTTTCAGTCTCTATGCAGCTGTCCATCCAGGGCCCAGGAGGAGCCTCCAAATGCCCTTTTCAAATCCTGCCAACCTCTCTCACCACACACGCTCTCGTCACAAACAGACCCACTCAAGCAGCTAATTCAAACAAATTCCGCCTGGGCGCTGGCTGCACGCAAGGCCTCCCTTTCAGGCCGCGCCCACCAGCCCCAGGCTGGCTAGAGGGGTGGGTGGTGCCTCTGGGCACACAGGCCCAGGCCAGCCTGCCGGTCATGGGCCAATAACACCATCACCACATTCCTCGCTACCCCAAGAGGTGCCAGGCCCTGCAGAACCCCGCCAGCAACACAGGCTAGTCCTGTGTTCTGGAGCCTGTGCCATGCCCCAAAGGGTTCCACCAAAGTGCCCTAAAAGCAGAGTACAGCTGCCATGTACTGAACTAGGAGGTCTCCTGTTTTATCTGACACATTCTGGTACATTTTGCGTTCTCCTTAATGTCCCAGTTTTGGTTTGACCAACACTCATGATGATGGCCACTATGTTCAGAACTGCACTGTTCCGAGCTCTTTAAATTCATTGCTTCATTTGTTGTAACAGGCCTCTGTGGCATCAATAGGTCTGATGAGTACCTAAACTAGGGCAAGGAGAGGTCAAGCAACGTTCCCAAGGTTACACATCCTATACATGCAGAACTGAGATCAGAAATCCCGACTGCTCTCCACTAACACCATCTAAATGCAACGTGCAAAACTGTTTTCAAACACTTAACTGTCCATTTCCCCCAAAACTTCAAGTGAATCTGAAGCTCCAGGACAAGTGCCCCATTTAGCCCTGTGACTGTAGGCCCAGACTGGCTCACTGACTTGGCCCCTGAGGCAACCAAACTCTCTTCAAAGTTCAGGTTCCAGGTGCTGAAAACTGAAGTCCCCCCTCTGCCAACCACATCCGCTGCCTCTGGCTCCCCGGACGCTGCCCTCTACAGGCTCAGGTGATCCCAGTTCCCAGACTAAGCTGACCTGAGATGCCCCTGCAGTATCAGCCCCCTCTTCCTCCTCACGGTGAAAGAATTTACAATGATAGTATGCCTTGGTTTGCTGCCCTCTGAGGAGTCCCAGAACTGACCCCCACATTTCCCAGCCGAGGCCAGACCCCTGGGAGTCCCCGTGGTTCCCTGAGCCTCAGGCCATATAATAGGCACCTGTGCCACAGTCCATAGCCGAAATCCTGGACCCAAATTCTGTCCATCTGAACTCCACCTTGGGCCTTCTTTGTGGCTCAGCTGGTGAAGAATCGGCCTGCAATGTGGGAGACCTGGGTTCGATCCCTGGGTTGGGAAGATCCCGTGGAGAAGAGAAAGGCTACCCACTCCACCTTGGCTCCCACCTCAGGCTACAAACCCAGGCCACAACCCCTCTCCCCTGTCCCAGTTCTGGGTACTCTCTTTAAACTCCAAACTACAACCGGACAGAACCTAAAATGACAAACGCCCACCCACTGTATTTCCAAGGGCCACACACCCCAACTTTTCACTGTGCACTCCCCTACTAAATGGGAGTCCAGCTACCACTGGGCTCTCCAGAACCCACCAGAATGTGCTGGAGAGGCCCGTGCCTCTGAGATGCTGTACCTTGTCAATCCAACTACATCCCCAGCGTCGACTGGGCCAGTACTCCCAGCTCCCAGCCCACCCCTTCCCTGCCCAAATTAAGATCTTCCTCGTGAGGGAGAAAGGCCACGTTGTTAAGCAGCAGGAAAGATGAGCATCCACAATGGGTATGAAATAAATCACTGACAGTCCCACTTCCAGAAGGCCTTGAGCGTCTGGATGAGGAGCAAGACAAACAGTCACCAGTTGATGTCTGCAGGTCATACAGGAAATTGGAATGGGGAGAGGCATGTTCATAGCAGCATTACTCACAATAGTCAAAAGGTGGAAGCAACCCATCCAGGGATGAATGCATAAACAGAAGGTGGCACAGACACACAATAGGGTATTATTCTGCTTAAAAAGGAAGGAAATTCTGACACAAGCTACAACATGGATGAACCTGGAGGACATTCTACTAAGTGAAATAAGCCAGTCACAAAAGAACAAATACCGCGTGATTCCACTTACAGGTACCCAGGGTAGTCAACTTCATACAGACAGACAATAGAGTGGTAGTTGCCAGGGAGTGGGGCAGAAGAGAATGGGGAGTTGCTTAGGGGTACAGGGTTTCTGTCTTGTGAAATGAAAAAATTCTGGAGGTGCGCTACAAAATAATATGACTATACTTAATATTAGTGAACTGTTGGCTTAAAAATGGTTCCGATGGTAAGTTGCGTCTTATATAGATTGTACCACAATTAAAAATCTAAAAAATATGATAAACTGAAAGTGGGGGAGGACGATTTTGAAGTAGATTACACACACTCTATTTCATCTCTATTCAGTACATTGCGTTTATGAGAAGCTGTGCTTCAAGGTTTGGGGAAGGAAAGATCTGGATACATCACAAAGCTGCTACACGGTGACACCCCCACTCTGTCCTCAAGCTTCCTGGCTGCTGGGTCCCCTGGGCCACTCTGACTTGCCATCACTTTGGACAGCCTTGTGTCCTCGCTGTGCTCAATGTGGACAGTCTCTTTGCTCTGACCATGCCCTTGGGCTGTCTGGTCTGGAAGCAGACGTCCCTCCAAGCTCGTTGAGTACTCCTGGAACATCATAGCTCCATCAAGCCTGGGAGGCCCCCAGCTCCCAGCAGGCAGCCCTGAAGCTTGGTCAGGCCCATCACAGGCCTCTGACATCCCCAAGAGGCTGTGGCAGCCTCACTTTCTCTCCCCAAAGGGGTGTGGGGCTCTGCTCTGGTGGGGCAACCATTAGCTGGCACCATCGAATGCCCCTTGCCCTGTCCTGTCCATCCAACTCCTCCCTCCAAGGCCCCGCGTCTCCACTGTCATTGGGAGCCACAGTTGCGTGACAAACGACTGAGGAGGTCCTGGGGCTGCCATTTCATTCTGCAGGCGTCATTGTGCCTGACCTAAACCCGAATACCCAGGCCCCAGTCTCCCGGGTGACACCTGAAGGCTTCAGTTTCCTGGCAACCAGGAACAATGGCCCCTGGGAAAAGCACACAGTAGTTTGGGAAAGGGGAGCCTTTCTTCTCTGCGCCCCTGGGTGTGATGGGGAACTCTCCTCCACCACAGGCAGCGTCTGGAGGGAAATTCAAGCCGTGAGGGCGTCGGGAGCCTACTGTGCCCAGCTCCCCACGATACCCTAAGCTGCAGGAAGTCTCCCAGTGCCCAGAGCTCCCCAACCTGGGGCTTTATGAGCTGCCTCTTAATAGAACAAAAACCCCCTTTAAGCAGACCCGCTGCCCCTCCTTCCGCTCGGCAGCCTTTCACTCTACGTCCCCTATGCTGACTTACAGCGTTCAGACTTCTGTTCTGATGGCCCCCAGTGTCACTTCTGCCTGAAGAAGTGACATTCACTTTCCCCTTTGAGCACTCTCAAAGGACACTGGGAAGATTAGCTAGAGCTCATGTGATGTACACAGCAGGTGCTCAATACACAGCAGCTGTTATCAAGGCCACGTTCTGGGGTGCAGAGTGTTACCTATTTCCCAGTGGAAGCAGAGAAGCTCAGGGACCAGAAAGAGACTAGGCAGGTCCCTGGGCTGACCTCTGCCCTTCACCATACATCCTGAAACCACAGACATTCAGGAGGCCTGAACTTCCTGGGTGCAGAATCACTGTCTCTGGCTCCCCAGAGACACAGCAGGCTCCCAGGAGGATCTCAAAAACCTCTCAAAACCAGGAACTCTACAGTGAATTCTCCTGTTGTAAGGTTGCTTCTCTGAGATAACTCTTGCCTACATGCTAGGGAAAGGGGATGGCCCTTTTATAATTCACTGAGGTCCTGCTTATCTAAAAAATTCCTTCTGGCTAAAACCACAAGGCATCTCCCGCAACATCAAGCAAGTGGATTTTGAAGAAAGGTGAAGAAATGGCTCTTCTTCTCCAGCCTTTTTGCTTTAGCTCTGGGGACTGCGTGTTGTCTCCCATCCCCAGGAGGAGAGGAAGGGAGGAAACGAGTGATTCCGATTTGAAAGATGGGATACTGGAGTCAGGAGAGTCAAGGTCACATCATCACCAAGGGGTAATGTCTCCTCTGGAACCCAGAGGCAGCCAGGAACACCGAGCTCGACCATCATGTTGCCCACCATGTCCCAGGAGCAGAGGCAGCTCAGAGCACAGGTTAGCGGGACAGAGGGCGCCTGGTCCAGAGAAGCGAGCCCCTCTCCAAATCACAGACACAGGCAGGAGGGAGCAACAGAAATGCTCTGGGCTGAAGCCTCCACAACCAAGACTGTCGCGGAGCAGGAGGGTTGTGGGCTACCTGCCGTGCTGGTGAAGTTGGACGAGACCTCAGGTGTGACCTTCTGAGCCTGGACGGGCACCGAGTCAGGCAGAGCCACTCCGGCGAGCCGGAGGGCAGAAAGGTGGGCTCCAGCATCCCGGCGTTGGTGGCTGCCTGACCTTCCCTCCGGCCTTGCCCCACCGGGCGCCAGGGCCTGTGCTGGAGCTCCCGGAGCCGCATCCTTCCCTTCCTGCTTTGACTGCCCTTCATGACACAGGGCAAGGCACCCGTCGGTGCCTGAAGTTTCGAATAAAACTCTAACTCGTGATGACTCCCACCCTCAACCATGACCTACCAGCAATGGAAGTTGAGACCACATCGTTTTCTTCTCACCCACCAACTGGACTGAGGTAGGCATAGACATTTGCTGCTAGTGTTAAGTCGCTTCAGTCATGTCCGACTCTTTGTGACCCTATGGATTGTAGCCCGCCAGGCTCCTCTGTTCATGGGATTTCCCAGGCAAGAATACTGGAGTGGGTTGCCATTTCCTATGTCAGGGGATCTTCCCGACCCAGGGATCGAACTCAGGTTTCTTTTGTCTTCGGCACTGGCACAGGTTCTTTACCACTAGTGCCACCTGGGAAGCCCAGGCTGAAACATGGGCTTCCCTTAGGAGGTGGACACAGAGAAGCTGAGAACCCATGGCAACCTGGAATCAGCAAGGGGATGGGGTGAGGTTTATGCCCCGGGAACGGGAGCAACAGTGAGGATGCCCAGGTGGCAGTGGTTTCTTGCTGGGCAGCAGTAAGGCCTTGGGAGGCAGAGGCCACAAACCTGAAACCTGAGGAAGAGTTCAGTCCAGGTGGGATGCAATTAGTACCTCAGCTCAGGAGGGTCTCCAGCCTCTTGGCAGCTCTCGCTGGATGCTGTGCTCCAGGTCTCACACTGACAGGCTCTCTCCCCAGAGCAGCTGATCGTCCATGCAAAGGGAAGACTGCAGAAGGTGTTTAAACACCACTGATATGCCCTGCCTTCTGTTTCCAAAAATGGCAATGGTGTGGGGACCATTTTTCAGCTCAAAATGTTTCCCTTGGGCATTATAAGATAGAATCCTATTTTGCTTGCCCTTAAGAAAAACAACCATGAGCTGACACGCCATGCCCTGGAAGAGGCAAGAAGTGATGATGGCTGGCGAGGCCCCTCCAGACCCGAGTAAGGTCCTGAATTTCTGGGGTTCTTTGGGTGACTACGGAATTTAATATTGGACTGCAATGCCAGGGCTGGCTATCCTAATGTGTCAGCTTCTGCACTTGGCAATGGTGGTAAAGAATGTAGACACACCAATAAAACCATATTTTGAATAAACAACCCTTCTAATTAAATGAAAATGCGAACCATTTCTGCCAGGCTTTTTACAGAGCACTGGCGGGCGTGATTTGCTTACCCTGAAAGGCTGCTATAACTTCGAAAAGAGCAGAAGGAAAGAAGTGATGCTCCCATGTGAATGAAGCCCTAATCTGAGAGCTTGGAAGATCTAGGGGCCCCACTCTTAGTGTGTAAGAGGCTGAACACGACCTCCTCAGGGCATGGTGTGACACGCCTGGGGGCAGCAGCTACATCACAGGGAGGCATCTCATCCCCCTCCTTTCTGGGTGTGAGCTGATACTAATAATGGGGAATGGGCACAGATCGAACAGGGCCAAGTCCTCCCTGTTAGAGTCAAAACAGATGACTATCAATGCCTACACTTCAACAAAGCCGGATGCTCTTGGAGTTAAATGAACTGTGAAGGCCAGCATCCTTCTAACCTGAACCAAGTGGATGCCCAGCAAAGTCAAATAAGAGACAAAGGAATCCTTCTGCCAATTTAGCGCCAGCCCCTTGGTCAGCACTTAAAAAAAACTGCATTTTTATTTCTTGAAAAATAATGTTTTTCTCTTCCTGAATAATCGAGGAAATTCTCCACAGAGCCTGTCCATCAGAAAACAGTAGGTGTTAATGGATGCACTTTGGAAAGAGGCGTCATCTTCACGACCCATTTCTTTCTTGCTCGAGAGAGAATTTCCAGAATCTAGACATAATCTTCAGAATCTCAACCACATTTGGTTGAGAATCTCAATCAATTATCTTTGTTCAAAACAAATGAAAAAAACTACAAATCATCAAAAAACACCTTTGGAAAATTTTGCTCTCATACATTCTAAGCAGAGAAATGAGGATAAGATGCTGGTTGATAACAATGGAAATGTAACCGTTTTCTTGTGTCCTTCATTTTCTACTGTTAGGAAGACTAGGATTTACCTATCAAGAAAAACACAGGTTTAGCATTCCTTGCTGATTTACCACATGCAGAATGTGGGCTGGAATCCCAGACCCTGTCACTGGCATCACTTTATTTTATCCCTGCTCAACAGTCTTGGCTAGGTCTTTATTATGTTCTTTTTCCAGATGAGAAAACAGTCTAAGCAAGATGAAGCAACTTGCCTGGGTCAACCAGGTAATAAACAGCAGAGCTGTTGAATTCCTGAGTCCAAACTCTTAACTTCCGTGTTATGCCTAATCCTCAACTCTGGTTATTTCGGCAGCAGCATGTTATACGTAGAAAGTTCAAACGGAAAGTGCCCCATGGCTTCCCCAAGTCAGGGTCTCTGGGACACCCGCACCTGCTTGTACCTCCACCACCAACAGATGGCGCTTATCAGCAAGCGACGCACTCCTGCTGGGAGCCCAGGGAACAGAGCCATTTGCAGTCTGCGGTCAATGTTCAAATGACCAGTTGTCCACAGCTTTCCCTTAGGGACAAGTGAGGTCTCATGCCATCTCCAGCTGGCTGTGAAAGATGCTATTAAAAATCATTGATAAATGTGCTCCAGCCTTTGCTCACACAGTTTACTGTAAGGACCTGTCAAAAGTGATTTTTGGTCCTCTTTCCTACCAATGGAGCTGATGACTTATAGGAAACGGGTTTGTTTTTTCCAGTTGCCTTAGAAGAATAAGATATTTGGATGTCCAGGTGTGACAACCACATTTCCATATATCTGACACAGAACATGGAACACTGTAACTGACACATGTGTGTTTATCCCTGTGAAACTTTTTTTTTCTCATTTCACTGTGAGGCTCTGTGAGGGGAAAAGCCAGGCTACCCACCATCCATCAAATTCTTCTGGCTTATACCCGCCACCTACTTATAAAATCAGCAACCACAAGAACACCAGGCAACACTCCTGCCAAGCCCGAGACCATAATCTAATTCATCCGATATTCCCCACACCCCAAATCACGGTAGGCTTGTAATAAGTTGGTTGGGTAAATGAATCTATCCATCCATTCATCCAGAGGGGGAAGCCAAGCCCAAGCTGGGAAAGTGAAAGTCGCTCAGTCGTATCTGACTCTTTGCAATCCCATGGACGATACAGTCCATGGAATTCTCCAGGCCAGAATGCTGGGGTGGGTTGCCTTTCCCTTCTCCAGGGGATCTTCCCAACCCAGGGATCGAACCCAGGTCTCCTGCATTGCAGGTGGACTCTTTACCAACCGAGCTATCGGGGAAGCTGGGAAAGGGGGCTGCCTATCAGCAAGGCAGCAAGGTGAGGGGCCATCTCCAGAATCACCATGTCCTTCAGGAGGGACACGCACCATGGGAGCGTGTGTCTTGCAAGTCCTCGGGAGCCTGAGACCAGCTGCTGCTTTCCAAACATCGACCAGGAATCACACTAAGGATTCTCACCCACAGCCTGGGTGCAGAGCCTCTCACAGGTGAGGGCCCCATGGTACAGACCCCGGAAATGCTTCCAATGTGTCCCCACCTGACAAGGCGCCCTTTAGTAACACTCCAGACCTGCCACTGTGGACAGATGTGCCCCCTTCCTCTTCTTCTCTAAACGGTCCCTAAAGATTATGAAGAGGAGAGCTGGCCACACACACACAGATAAAAAGTCACTTGGCTGTTCTGTTTTCTAAGGCAAGAGTACTGACATGATCAAAAACAGTTGGTCTGTGACAGAAAACTAAAATCTCTACCCACAAACCACTATTCTGGACTCCGGGGTACCCCTGGTTGTTTGGGGGAACCTTGTGGAAGTCATGAAAGTCCAAATACCAACTGCTAAGTGGTTTCCTCCAAAAGACTGCAGGTGATAAACACTGTCTCCTTTGAGAGCTGACATGTTCAAGGATTCTCTGAGAAAAGGTGGGCAGAGTTCCCATTGGAATGGTGAGTCAGTATCTGTGTACTTATGGGGCATGAGGCCTTTGGCTCCCACTGGTCAGCTGAGGACTCCCGGGAATCAGCCTGGGTGCCAAGTCTCTCAGAGGTGAGGGCCCCAGGGCACCAACCCCAGGTCTCAGCACCCTCCACTATGTGGCAGTGATGGGAACCTTCTCTACCCTCGTTCCTGGCACTCAGCCTCAGGCTCTGGCTTCTGCAGAGAAATGCTCTCCTCTTCCTCTCCACCCTTTCCGGGGCCCTGCAGGGCAACGGAACCCCAGCATGGCTTTTACCCTTCCAGCCATCCCTCACCCCGGCCTCATTTCTTGAGAGTGGGAACATCTCTGGCGCTGGCTTTGGGGAGGTGATGGAGTGGCCGCTGTCTCCCTGCCAAGGGGGATGTCACGCCACCGGAATTTATGTGCCAGCTTTCCTTGCACCAGCTTTTCCCAGGTTACCTCCCCACCCATTACTACCCCATTAGTCGCCATGTGCTTTCCCTAACTGTCACCAGCCCACACTGCCTCTTTGTTACCCCGCAGCTCTGAGGCAGCCCCTTCCCAAGCAAGGGGCTGAGCTTAAACTCCACATTGTGAAATAGTTCCTCCCTCTCTCCTGTCCCCCCTCGCTGGCCTCCCCTGGGCCCCAGAGCCTTTAGTAAAACAAACCCGCCAAAAGGCATTCTCTGCTCTGTTTGCACAGCACGAGTGGGCCCCTGAGTTGCCTGGCGCCCCTCATCTTCCACGAACACACTTCCCCTCCTTATTGGTATTCAGTCAATACTTTCCTTTCCTGACCCTTCCCTGCTTGGCCTCTGAAATCTGCTGACAGAAGGGCCTTTGTTGAAAAAGCAGAGGGGTGCAAACACCAGGGTTCCAGAGATGCCATGTGGACTCCAAAGGGGAAACGAGTCGTTGCTAGAGGGGTCGGGGGGGCACCCAGGATAGCGGTTCCTCTGAGCATCTCCGGAAGCAGACTCTTCCTGAGGACAAATCTTTCATGTCTTCTTACAGACCCGACACCATCTCCAGAGCTAACTCATTGATTTTTATTGTTCCAAATTTGATTCCAAAACATGGGCCAGAATCTGGGGTCTGGTAAACATTTCGTTACACAATTCGCTGGAAGCACTTAGCTATAAAGCATGGCTTCCAACACTGAGGTTCAGGCGAGGGGCCTCTCAGGCTCCCACCATCTGCCAATTCCATGCGTCTGCAAGCAAACGCCATCAGAACTAGGCCTCTCCCCTGCTCACGAGTCCTTCAGGTGTCCCTGGTTAGACTGCTCTGCGTCTAAAAGCAGCCCAAGGCCTTCACAGCCGGGCGCCCCAGAGTCTCAGGCATGCTGTCCTGTCCTGGCAGGTGTGGACTCAGCCCCTTCTGGAACTCTCAGGGAAGGAGGCAACAGGCCGAGCAGCCCACCCCCTGGCAGCCCACTCTTTAGGAAGGCTGCCCGATACAGAACAAAACCCACTTCTTCATACTAGGTGACCACTTCTGAAAGTCATGCTTCTGGAACAAATCGGTCCCTTGTCCTCATGACAGTCTGTCATGTCGATTTTTAAACGACTCTCAGGATTCATCTATATTTGTTTTCATCACACCAAACAGCCCTGGTCCCTAGACTCTATCTCATATGTAACAGTTTCCAGATGACCCTTGATGACAGCCCCCCTCCTCCAGAATATATCTCGTGTTCTCCCTGCAGCCTCCCACAATAAAACACAAATAAATAAATAAATACACAATTTTACACAAGAAAATCCAAATCTTAGTTACGAACACTGTTCTCTGGATGCGCCCAAATCAGCATAGATTAAAACAGGCCTATCCCCTCCCCTGAAGAGGGTGTTTTGCCTCTATTAGTTCAACCTAAGACCGCATTCACTCTTTTAGCCACCTTACCGCACTCCTGACTGATGCTCAGCTTGAAATCACAGCCCCTTTTCATACAAGGGCTGTTAGTCAGGTCCCCTCACCACCCCTCTTCAATGCTTTAACAGTCATCTTCATGTTTATCAGCATTTCATTTCACCTCATTGATTCCCACCTAGTTCATGGAGCTCTTTTTCAGTCTTACTTCTCTCATCTTGGGTATAATGGCCATCCCTTGCAGCTCTGAGCCACTTGTGAATCTATTGAGCATCCTTTTTGTATGCTCACCCAATCCATTAATAAGAATGATAGAGCAGGGTCCAGAGATACTAATGACTTGTCTAAGGTGTCAGAGCCAGATAAGGACGGGACGGAGCCAGATCTAGAACACAAGCCTCCCTGGCTCCCAGTTCAGTGCTCATTTCTATCACTCTCTGCCAAAAAGTCCCCAGCTGAGACCCCTCAGACAGCTCTCACCCTGGCTATCCACCATACCTACATCCTTACTGCTCCATCCTGATTATAGACAGGAAAGTCTGGTAAAGGCTGGGTTCCTAGAAAGAAGATGGAAAACTGTCCCCTGGCTGAAGGATCCTACTTAGTCAAACCATGCAGCTTCCTCCAGGGAGCCTCAGGAATAGACTCCCCTCTCCCCCGCCAACAGACCTGAAAAGGCAAGGAGCTCTCAGGGAACTCCTTCACAAAGATGCCCATAAATGAAACAGAACAAGGGAGACCACAGAGTTTCTGGGGATAGTTCCGAACTTTGGAAAGAATCTGTACAATGACAGTCACTTACAGAAAGCTTCAGCCCTCTTACAAACAATTCTCATTGATCTGTCCTAGAAACATGACTGTTCCCTTGAAAAATCTGCCAAAGATAATGGCCAATTAAAGAGCTGACCCTTGGCTCACATTTTTGCTCTGAGTATAACTCTAGAGAGCGCAGAAAGATCGCTGGGCAAACGTGCCAGGAAAACAGGTCAAGGTGAGCACAAGGATTCCTAATGATTCACCAAGACTAGCTGTCTTGTGAAATAGAGCACTCCCCTTCACCAATGTGTTTAAGTAAAGGCTGGAGTAGATTACTTTCATCCTGCTGCTGCTGCTAAGTCGCGTCAGTCATGTCCGACTCTGCAACCCCATAGACGGCAGCCCACCAGGCTCCCCCGTCCCTGGGATTCTCCAGGCAAGAACACTGGAGTGGGTTGCCATTTCCTTCTCCAATGCAGGAAAGTGAAAAGTGAAAGTGAAGTCGCTCAGTCGTGCCTGACTCTTCGTGACCCCATGGACTGCAGCCCACCAGGCTCCTCCATCCATGGGATTTTCCATGCAAGAGTACTGGAGTGGGATGCCATTGCCTTCTCCCTACCTGGATCCAAAGCTCAAAGCTCCCATACCCTCTCTGTGACAAGTTCCTTGTGATTCCAAGCAAGCCATCACTGGGCCCAAATAGCCAAAACAATTTGGAAAAAGAAGAGCAAAGTTGGAGGACTTACATGCCTTGATTTCAAAACATATTTAAAAGATACAGTAACCACGTCCAGTGATCAAGAGTCCAGTGAGTACACTGGAGTCCACTGATCAAGACACCACCCTTTCACTGCAGGGGATGTGGGTTCGATCCCTAGTTGGGGAACTAGGATCCCACATGCCACAAGGCACAGTCAAAAAATAGAAGAAAAAAAAAAAAAGATACAGTAATCAAAAGAGTGTGGTACTAAGATAAAGACAGACAAAAGGACCAATAGAATAGAACAGAAAGGTCAAAAATAAACCCTTATGTGGTCAAAAGATCTTTGACAAAGGTGCCAAGACCATCTAATGTTATTAATAAAAGGACAGTCTCTTCAACAACTGAGGTCCAGAACACGGGATATCCACACGCAAAAGAATCATATTGAACCCTCATCTCACACCATATTTTAAAATTAGCTCAAAATAGATCAAAGACCTAACATAAGACTCAAAACTATAAAAGTCCTGGAAGAAAACATATGGAGAAAGCTTCATGAAATTGGGCTTGGCAATGATTTCTTGGGTATGACATAGGCAAGAAAAGCAAAAATAGACAAATGGGAGTACACCAAACTTTTAAACTTCTGAGCATCAAAAGACACATTAGGGACTTCCCTGGTGGTCCAGTGGTTAAGACTCTGCACTTCCACTGCAGGGGGCACGGGTCTGATCCCTGATTGGGGAACTAAGATCCCGCATGCCAGAGTAAGGCAGCAAAAAAAAAAAAAAGTCAATAGAATGAAAAGGCAAACTGTGGAATGGGAGAAAATATCCAAAATAATATATTTGATAAAGAGTTAATACTTAGAATGTTTAAAGAACTCCTACAACTCAATAACAGCAACAACCAAAAAAAAAAAAAAAAAAAGGCAAAAAAAACCTAATTTAAAAATGGACAAAAGAAATTGTCCAAAAGCTTTGGGCATTTTTCCAAAGATGATATATAAATGGCCAAAAAGCATATGAAAAGATGCCTGACATCACTAATCATCAGAAAATGCAATCAAAGTCACAGTGCCATGTCACCTCACACCCATTAGGATGGCTGTCATCAAAAACAACAGAGAATAGCAAGAGTTGGTGAGATGGTGCGACCACCGTGGAAGAGAGCATGCTGAGTCCTTAAAAATTTAAAACTAGAACTACTATATGATCCAACAATCCCACTTCTGCTCATATAGCCTAAAGAACTTAAAGCAGGCTCTTAAGGAGATATTTGCACACCCATATTCATAGTGGCTGAAAGAGATGGGAATACCAGACCACCTGACCTGCCTCTTGAGAAATCTGTATGCAGGTCAGGAAGCAACAGTTAGAACTGGACATGGAACAACAGACTGGTTCCAAATAGGAAAAGGAGTACATCAAGGCTGTATATTGTCACCCTGCTTATTTAACTTATATGCAGAGTACATCATGAGAAACGCTGGGCTGGAAGAAGCACAAGCTGGAATCAAGATTGCTGGGAGAAATATCAATAACCTCAGATATGCAGATGACACCACCCTTATGGCAGAAAGTGAAGAGGAACTAAAAAGCCTCTTGATAAAAGTGAAAGTGGAGAGTGAAAAAGTTGGCTTAAAGCTCAACATTCAGAAAACGAGGATCATGGCATCCAGTCCCATCACTTCATGGCAAATAGATGGGGAAACAGTGGAAACAGTGTCAGATTTTATTTTGGGGGGCTCCAAAATCACTGCAGATGGTGACTGCAGCCATGAAATTAAAAGACGCTTACTCCTTGGAAGGAAAGTTATGACCAACCTAGATAGCATATTCAAAAGCAGAGACATTACTTTGCCAACAAAGGTCCGTCTAGTCAAGGCTATAGTTTTTCCTGTGGTTATGTATGGATGTGAGAGTTGGACTGTGAAGAAAGCTGAGCACCAAAGAAATGATGCTTTTGAACTGTGGTGTTGGAGAAGACTCTTGAGAGTCCCTTGGACTGCAAGGAGATCCAACCAGTCCATTCTGAAGGAGCTCAGCCCTGGGATTTCTTTGGAAGGAATGATGCTAAAGCTGAAACTCCAGTACTTTGGCCACCTCATGCAAAGAGTTGACTCCTTGGAAAAGACTCTGATGCTGGGAGGGATTGGGGGCAGGAGGAGAAGGGGACGACAGAGGATGAGATGGCTGGATGGCATCACTGACTCGATGGACGTGAGTCTGAGTGAACTCCGGGAGTTGGTGATAGACAGGGAGGCCTGGCGTGCTGCGATTTATGGGGTCGCAAAGAGTTGGACACGACTGAGTGACTGAACTGAACTGATTCATGGTGGCACTATTCACAATAGCCAAGAGGTAGAAGCAACCCAAAGGTCTTTCAATGTCTGAGTGCATAAACAAAACTGTAGTGTATATACATACAATGGGATATTATTCAATCTTAAAAAGGAAAGAAATTCTTACACATGCTATAACATTGATGAATCTTGAGGACATTATGCTAAGTGAACTAAGCCAGTCACAAAAAGACAAATACTGTATGATTTCACTTACAAGGCACCTAGAGTGGTCAAATTCATAGAAACAGAAGGTGGAACAGTGGTTACCAGGGACTGAGGGGAGGGGACCCAGATAATCACAATGGTGTGATCACTCACCTAGAGCCAGACATCCTGGAATGTGAAGTCAAGTGGGCCTTAGAAAGAATCACTACCAACAAAGCTAGTGGAGGTGATGGAATTCCAGTTGAGCTATTTCAAATCCTAAAAGATGATGCTGTGAAAGTGCTACACTCAATATGCCAGCAAATTTGGAAAACTCATCAGTGGCCACAGGACTGGAAAAGGTCAGTTTTCATTCCAATCCCAATGAAAGGCAATGCCAAAGAATGCTCAGACTACCGCACAACTGCATTCATCTCACACGCTAGAAAAGCGATGCTCAAAATTCTCCAAGCCAGGCTTCAGCAATACGTGAACCGTGAACTTCCTGATGTTCAAGCTGGTTTTAGAAAAGGCAGAGGAACCAGAGATCAAATTGCCAACACCCGCTGGATCATGGAAAAAGCAAGAGAGTTCCAGAAAAACATCTATTTCTGCTTTATTGACTATGCCAAAGCCTTTGACTGTGTGATCACAATAAACTGGAAAATTCTGAAAGAGATGGGAATACCAGACCACCTGACCTGCCACTTGAGAAACCTGTATGCAGGTCAGGAAGCAATAGTTAGAACTGGACATGGAACAACAGACTGGTTCCAAACAGGAAAAGGAGTACGTCAAGGCTGTATATTGTCACCCTGCTTATTTAACTTATATGCAGAGTACATCATGAGAAACGCTGGACTGGAAGAAGCACAAGCTGGAATCAAGATTGCTGGGAGAAATATCAATAACCTCAGATATGCAGATGACACCACCCTTATGGCAGAAAGTGAAGAGGAACTAAACAGCCTCTTGATAAAAGTGAAAGTGGAGAGTGAAAAAGTTGGCTTAAAGCTCAACATTCAGAAAACGAAGATCATGGCATCCGGCCCATCACTTCATGGGAAATAGATGGGGAAACAGTGGAAACAGTGTCAGACTTTATTTTGGGGGGCTCCAAAATCACTGCAGATGGTGACTGCAGCCATGAAATTAAAAGATGCTTACTCCTTGGCAGGAAAGTTATGACCAACCTACATAGCATATTCAAAAGCAGAGATATTACTTTGCCAACAAAGGTTCATCTAGCCAAGGCTATGGTTTTACCTGTGGTCATGTATGGATGTAAGAGTTGGACTGTGAAGAAAGCTGAGCGCCAAAGAATTGATGCTTTTGAACTGTGGTGTTGGAGAAGACTCTTGCGAGTCCCTTGGACTGCAAGGAGATCCAACCAGTCCATCCTAAAGGAGATCAGTCCTAGGTGTTCATTGGAAGGACTGATGCTGAAGCTGAAACTTCAATACTTTGGCCACCTCATGCGAAGAGTTGACTCATTGGAAAAGACTCTGATGCTGGGAGAGACGGGAGCAGGAGGAGAAGGGGATGGCAGAGGATGAGATGGTTGGGTGACATCACCGACTCAATGGACATGAGTTTGAGTAGACTCCGGCAGTTGGTGCCGGACAGGGAGGTCTGGCATGCTGCGGTCCATGGGGTCGCAAAGAGTTGGAAACGATTGAGGAACTGAACTGAACTGAAGTGAAATAAGCCAGTCACAATGGCAAATACTGTATGATTCCACTCCAGTTCAGTTCAGTCGCTCAGTCGTGTCCAACTCTTTGCAACCCCATGGACCGCAGCATGCCAGGCCTCCCTGTCCATCATCAACTCCCAGAGTTGACTCAAACTCACGTCCATTGAGTCGGTGATGCCATCCAACCTTCTCATCCTCTGTCGTCCCCTTCTCCTCCCGCCTTCAATCATTTCCAGCATGAGAGTCTTTTCAGATGAGTCAGTTCTTTGCATCAGGTGGCCAAAGTATTGGAGTTTCAGCTTTAGCATCAGTCCTTCCAATGAATATTCAGGACGGATCTCCTTTAGGATGGACTGGTTGGATCTCCTTGCAGTCCAAGGGACTCTCAAGAGTCTTCTCCAACACCACAGTTCAAAAACATCAATTCTTCAGCACTCAGCTTTCTTTATTGTCCAACTCTCACATCCATACATGACCACTGGAAAAACCAAACCTTTGATTAGACGCACCTTTGTTGGCAAAGTAATATCTTCACTTACATGAGGCAGATTAAAATAGGCAAATTCAACGAGACAGAAGGTAGACTAGAGGTTACCAGGACTAGGGAGAGAGGGAGAAAAGGGGAGCTACTATTTAATAGATACAAAGTTTCTACTGGGGATGGTGAGAAGTTTGGGTATAGATAGTGGTAGTTACGCAGCATTGTGAATGTAGTTAGTGTCAGTAAACTGTACACTTGCAAATGGTTAAAATGGTAGGTACTGTACGTGTGCGTGTGTGTGCTCAGTCTTGTCCAATTCTCTGCAACCCTGTGGATTATAGCCTGCCAGGTTCCTCTGCCCATGGGATTTCCTAGGCAAGAATACTGGAGTGGATTGCCATTTCCTTCTCCAGGGGATCTTCCCAACTCAGGGATTGAACCCGAGTCTCTTACGTCTGGTGCGTTAACAGGCAGATTCTTTACCACTGGCACCACCTGGGAAGTACCAAAATGGTAAGTATTAAGTTGTATATATTTTACTGCAAAAAAACAAAAATGTTATAAAGGGGGAAAAAAGAGGGCATTAAGAGGCAACAGTCAGTTTTGCCTGGGGAGGGAAGCACTGTGACAGGGAGGTAGCATTTCAGACAAACTAAGGGAGAAATGTGGGCCCATCTGTCCCTCTTGCTCAGGTGCAGACAGCAGAGGAGGAGAGGAGAATCCTCTGTGGTCCTCTGGCTATCACTCATTCCAGACTCCTCATTCTAAAAGACATAGCGCATCTACAACCTCCTCCCAGGCCGACATCCATAAAACACGCTACAATTGTGGGGTCCCTGCTGGGGGGCAACTGCACCCCCTCCACCCACCTATGTCTGCCACACCCTTCAACACCTGACTTTAAACCTACTTCCCCAAAAGACTCCTGAGTGATCTCTCTCTTCTTTCTGTTCCTCTATTTTCTAAAATTTTCTATTACGAAAGGCAGTACAGCATGGTGGGTAACAACTAGCTATGTGACCAATTTACTTAACTCAACCATGCCTCAATTCTCAACTGTAAAATGGGGATAATCATCGCTTAGGACTGCAACAATGAAAAAGAGAAAATGCTCAGAAATTATTTGGCACATAAGTGCCTAACCAATGGTATTCAACTTCTCTTTAAAAAAAATATTGGAATGATGGCTCAAGCATTTTTAAATGCCTTGTTTAACTGGAAAAAAAAAATAAATCTCTTATCTCTTATCTTTCTTTGCTTTTCTCTATTTTCCAAATGATCAATATCACAGCAGAATTATTTATATATAATGTTTGAGATGTTTTTTTAAAAATCCCCACACCCCTAGAATTTATTCATAATAGCCCCCTCCTGTGTGTACTCCCCTCTTCTCGATGCTTATGAATTGTTTATTCCTTACCGATTTTATCAAGCTGTAGGAGAGAACTGGCTGCTTTTCATTCCTTTGAGCCCCTCTAAAAGGTCCCCAGCAGGACATAATCCCTAAGGACGACCTATCCACAGCTCTTGCCTCCAGCTCTGCCCCAGGCCCTGCATTCCCTGACTATCCTTATTTGTGAAGGCTCACAAAAGTATGGCTGTGAGGCAGTTGGGGGTAGGGGGTGGGTGGGGCGGTGAGGGGAGCTGGGGGCCAAGGCCCAGGCTGTGCTGAGGACATTCTTCCATGCTGGGCCATGTCAGCCACTCTGGCGTGCTGGTCGCCAATCTCGTGCTGGCCGCCCTCTTCGATAGAGGCTCCGGGACCGGCCCAGTGGGACGTGTGCATTTTCACTTGAGCCTTGACAGCAGGCAGAGATTTAATGATTGGAAAGCACTTTGAGAGCCCAGAGTGCTCCATAATTGCCAACTCATAATCCCCAAATCGCTCTCTGCATGGCAGCAAGAGGTGAAGCGTCTGCCCTTGGGAGGGTCTTTGTTCATGGGGCTCTCACTCCAGAACCAACCCGTGCAGAGGCAGACAGGGGCTCTGCCCAAAAAGGGGTCCCCACCTAAGACTCAGCAAGCATGCTGGGGAACAAGGCTTCTCAAAGTGTGGACGAGACCAGACTTACTAATAATGCAGATCCTTGGGCCCTTCCACACCCATTAACTTGAGGTCTTTGATGACGGTGCTGATTCCCACACTAATTTAAGTGCTGATGGTTTAGAGATAAGAATGTGGGTCTGGGATCAGGGGGACCTGTTTTCAAACCTCAGCTCTGTCTTTTACAATTATGGGTTTCTCAGGGTATATGCCCAGTAGTGGGTTGCTGGGTCATATGGTAGTTTTATTCCTAGTTTTTAAAGGAATCTCCATACTGTTCTCCATCATGGCTGAATCAATTTACATTCCCACCAACAGTGCAAGAGGTTTCCATTTTCTCCACACCCTCTCCAGCATTTATTGTTTGTAGATTTTTTGATGATGGTATGAGGCGATATCTCATTGTATGTCAATGTTCATTGTAGCACTGTTTACAATAGCTAGGACATGGAAGCAACCTAGATGTCCACACACACATGAATGAATAAAGCTGTGGTACATACAATGGAATATTACTCAGCCATAAAAAGGAACACATTTGATGAACCTAGAGGTGGACGAACCTAGAGCCTGTTATACAGAATGAAGTAAATCCGAAAGAGGAAAACAAAAATCATATATTAATATATATATATATATGGAATCTAGAAAAATAGTACTGATGAACCTATTTGCAGGGCAGGAATGGAGACGCAGACCTAGAGAACAAACTTTGGATACAGCAGGGAAAGGAGAAGAGGGAGATGAATTGAGAAAGTAGCACTGAAACATAAACATTACCATATGTAAAATAGATAGGTATTGGGAAGCTGTTGTGTAACACAGGGAGTTCAACTGAGGTGCTCTGTGACAGCCGGGAGGGGTGGGAGTTGAAGGGAGGTTCAAGACGGAGGGGACATATGTACACTTATGGCTGATTCACACTGTTGTAGGGAAGAAGCCAACACAATATTGTGCAACAATTATCCACCAATTAAAAAATTAAAAAAAAAATCTCAGCTCTGATCCTTACTGACTGTGGCCTCAGCAAGTTATCTGACACTAGACTCACAGATCTAGGTTTTCCCTAAAAATAAAACTTTGAAGAGTTTTGCAATCAGATCAGTTCAGCAACACCCTACATGTCCCCTGCGAGTGGACTAAAGGGGCTGAAAGCAATTCCCAGAGAACCTTATTTGACCTCAAACTTCCCCAAACACTTTTGATGATCCAACGGATGTTGGCAATTTGATCTCTGGCTCCTCTACCTTTTCTAAATCCAGCTTGAACATCTGGAAGTTCACGGTTCACATACTGTTGAAGCCTGGCTTGGAGAATTTTGAGCATTACTTTGCTAGTGTGTGAGATGAGTGCAATTGTACGGTAGTTTGAGCATTCTTTGGCATTGTCTTTCATTGGGATTGGAATGAAAACTGACCTTTTCCAGTCATGTGGCCACTGCTGAGTTTTCCAAATTTGCTGGCATATTGAGTGCAGCACTTTCCACAAAGGTCCATCTAGTTAAAGCTATGGTTTTTCCCGTAGTCATGTATGGATGTGAGAGTTGGGCTATAAAGAAAGCTGACCACTGAAGAATTGATGCTTTTGAACTGTGGTGTTGGAGAAGACTCTTGAGAGCCCCTTGGACTGCAAGGAGATCCAACCAGTCCATCCTAAAGGAGATCAGTCCTGAATATTTACTGGAAGGACTGATGCTGAAGCTGAAACTCCAATACTTTGGCCAACTGATGCAAAGAACTGACTCATTTGAAAAGACCCTGATGCTAGGAATGACTGAAGGCAGGAGAAGGGGACAACAGAGGATAAGATTGGATGGCATCACCGACTTAATAGACATGAGTTTGAGTCAACTCTGGGAGTTGATGATGGACAAGGAGGCCTGGCGTGGGGTCACAAAGAGTCAGACATGACTGAGCGACTGAACTGAACTGAACTTCCCCAAACCTTCCTACCTGTGCCAGAAACACCTCACTGACTTAGCACCTCACAGACAAAGCTCATGAAATTCCTTTCTGGGAAAGGGAGAGTCTAGGGGTGAGGGATGGTGTGTTAAGGCAGCTCTGACAGGAGGGAGCCCTGTTCCTCACGCTAGGGGTCCAAGGCCGGTTCAGTCCCGTAGATCTGCTGCCTGGAGTGGGCGTGTCACTAAAGCGAGGTCACCTTCCTGCTTTGGGTAATTTCCCTCGGAGGCAAGACAGATCCATTTTTAACAGTTCTTCATTTCAGCAGAGAATGCCCCCTGCCTCTGATGGGGGCTGGCGACCAGGACGGAGAGGGAGGCTTTGTTCTTCTGACCAGTGCTGACAGTTTAATTAAACCCAGCTCGAGACGGGGTCAGCGGGGTCAGGCATTCTTCAACAGGGCTCCGGCAGGACATCACAGAGGCGCCTCGCCAGCCACCACGGCCCTGGTAATGAGTTATCCTGGCCCTCACGGCGGGGATATAAATAAGGGGAAATAAATACCCCAGGCTGCCCTTAATCACCCACCCTCACCCCCTCTGGGCCCAGCAGAGACACAAAAGGTCAATCTTGTCAAGGCTAAAAAGAAGCCCAGAGGAGCTGGGTTTCCAGAGCGGCCTCTGAATGAGGATGGGGATGAAACCGGCAAGAGGAGGGATGGCAAGGCAGCGGGAGCAACTCCTCTCCAAATCCCAAATCTGGGAGTTCACAGGCAGTTGACACACACGGTGCTCCCCCATCCAAAGTGGGCGAAGACTCGGTTTTGTTGCTCTAAGAGGTTATTGTCGTTTAGTCGCTAAGTCTTGTCCAACTCTTTGCAACCCCATGGACTGTCGCCCACGGGGCTCCTCTGTCTATGAGATTTCCCAGGCAAGAATACTGGAGGGGATTGCCATTTCCTTCTCCAGGGGATCTTCCTGACCCAGGGATCGAACCTGAGTCTCCTATATTGGCAGGCTTTACTACTGAGACACCAGGGAAGCCCCATAAGAGAAGGAGGAAGGTTCAAATCTCTCTCTAACCCTAACCTTAATCCCTATGTGCATCCGTAAAACATCTCCACATACTCGCATGGTGGCTGTCAGGTGAGGAAGCTGATCTTAAATCTAGTTAACATGCCACCAGGGTATAACCACTCCTGGCAGGAGACACAGGTGCAGCCAGTTAAGCATCGGCTCCCTCCACCCCACACTGACACATCAAACTGCTGTCAGGTCAGAGGATGCAGACCGCTTTCAAAGAGCACTAGTGAGGAGTCCTCACCTCTGGAGGCACAGCGCCTCCCCCTCCGCAGCTGTCTCACACAGCCGTCAAGTGTTCTCAGCACTGACCACAGTGCCTGGCCCATAAGAGGTCCTCTGTAAATGTTGGGTGAATAGGTCGGGGGTGGATGGGCCAGTAGATGGAAGGTGAGAGAGAAGTTGGATGTGGTGAGGGGAGGAGAAGGGAGGGTGGGTGAGGCATGGGGGGAATAGATGGGTGTGTGGTAGGTTTATGGCTATGTTGGTAGACAGGTAAGTGCAGAGTGAACAGGTGGGTTTGGTGGGTAAATGAGTGAAAGACTGGATGGGCAGGCAGATGGATAGGTGAGTGGGAGGGTGTTAGATGTGAGGACCAGTGGAAGGAGATAGAGAATGGCGAGATGGTCGAATTGATGATGGGTTGGTAGATGGGTAAATGGGAGCACAGACAGGAAGGCTGGAAGGGTTGTGGTAGATGATCAGATGAGAGGTGGGTGGGGTATCAGCAGGTGGATGCGTGGATGAGCAGGTGGGTGAGTATGCAGGTGAGTATAGCAGGCAGTAGAGAGGGTGTAGGTGGATAATGAGAAAGGATGAGCTTTGACATCAGACAGAGCAGGGTTCAAATTTAACTCAACCCCTTGAACAAGTCATAAACCCTCTGAGCTTGCACTGCTTCATCGATAAAAGGGACATTCACTGATTTTCTGAGCACCTACAATGTGCTACAAGTTTACACCTGATATGAGAGGAAGTTACACCTTTCTTTAATCCCCACAACAGCCTGTGAGGCAGACATTATCTGGTAGAAGAACCTCAGGCTCAATGGGGTTCAAGGAAGTGCCCCAACATTATTTATCTAGTGTTGACTTTAATTCAGACAACAGAGGTTTTCCACTGCATACAAAAATGGGAAAATCTCCTATCATAAAATAATGTACTCTGGGACTTCCCTGGGCATCCAGTGGCTAGGACTTGGTGCTCACGATGCAGGGGGCCAGATTCCACCCCTGGTTGGGAAACTGCCTCAACTAAAGGATCCCATACACCGCAGCTAGGACCCAGTGCAGCCAAATAAATAAACATTTTTTTAAAATATATACTCTTTTTATTGAACACCTGGGAAATATAAACAAGAAAGTCACCCAGAGGTAACGCCTGTTGGCATTTTGTAGTCATTTTCCTGTGCACCCTTTGGAGTGATTTGTTTAGTGATCTTAGTCAAAACAAGTTTGCATGCTGGCTTTGGTATCACAAACATTTATCTGCATTACTCTACATCTTTCATAAAGGCCATTTCTGACAAGGATATAAATATTCCACCAAGTAGATATACCAAAGTTTACTTAATCGTTCCCCCAAGGTTGGACATTTTGGTTATATTCTTTTCAATATTCTATATTTCAACATTCTAAATTATGCTGCAGTGAACACGTTTGTAATCATATTTTATTGACCTTAGGGTCAATCCCCAAATGCTAGATGTCTACATCAAGGTTTAAGCCCATTTTCAGACTTTTCATGGTCCCTTCAAGGCCTGGTGTCTATTTCCAACCCGATTACCAAACTGCTCTTGGTCCAAACCAATCATCTCTCTGGTCCTGAACGTGGAAAGAAATGGGCTGACTAACCCACCAACTGGAGAAACGTTAGTGAGGAATAACCAGCCACAGGATTTTAACTGCTGGAAGCTTCACAGACAAAATCAGTTGAAATGTGGGCCACACTCCACCTGACAGGCTTTGTGCCAGCTCCTTACCCTGCACACCTGGTCTCTCATTGTCATGCTGATACAGCATAATGACCCCAGTGGCGGGGGGGGGGGGGGGGGGGGGGGGGGATCCATGACTTGTTCCAGTTGAAAAGGATTAGTAATGGATCCCTCAAAGGAGAAGAAACGTCACCAGATGAGAGACCAGAAACACCAAGCCCTGCCTCCCCTCTTACCCTCCTCCTAAGGGGGGCCCAGAGTGTGACTGCGCCAGACAGTCCCACTGCCCCCAGCTCATCCCCTTGGCCCAGGGGTGAATGCCTGACGGAAGATGGGCCAACCGGATTCTTTCCCTAGAAATCTGGGCGGGGACCACAGACACAAGGGGATCTGAGCTCCAAGGTCACAGGAAGTAAGAGAGGAGTGACCATGGTGTCAACCAAAGTCACAGTGGAACTGAGATGCTGCTGGTAAACCTAGGACACTGGTCTGCCGGGAGAAGTGGGACAATAAAGTAGATGGTCAGAAAAAACTAGAAATACCCCCTCACACCTCTGGTCCCCACTGTGCCTCGTTTCCTGTCAAGAGGAGCCCATGAGTCTGCTGCTGATGCCCTTACCATACCCCAGCCCACCCCACCCCCCCCACCAGCCTGCAGGTCCTGTTTCTGGAAGCAGGAATGCCCAAATGCTCCTCAGCCAGACCACTGGGAGAGTAAACAGATGTCTGGAATGCCAGATGCTCAAGTCACTGGATTGGGGATGAGAAGGATAGAAAAAATATTAGCAAGTAAGTCTTTAGGCACTTGTTCCTGTATCCTTCCCTATAACCATCACCAAGGGAAAAAATACAGGGTCCAGACACCAGGGACAAACATCCAGATCAATAAAAAGTCTTGTTTAATCATTTCTTCTCAGCATGTACCCTTTTTGAGATGACCTGAGCTGGAGAGGCATCAGGAAGTACTGTTGCTGGTCATGAGTTCAAGCTCTAGGCTGATCTACATGGGGAGTGCTGCACTGCCGTCCTCCCCAAAGTCCCATCGGCCTGCACACCTGTACTCACCGGTGGGCTTAAGAAATATCAAGAGGAAACAAAATGACAGTCTACAGACTGGGAGAAAATATTTGCAAATGATGCTACCGAAAGAGATTAATTTCCAAGGTATACAAACAGTTCATCCAGCTTAATATAAAAAAAAGTCCAATCAAAAAATGAGCATAAGCCCTAAATAGACTTTTTTCCAAAGAAGATATCCAGATGGCCAGCAGGCACATGAAAAGATGTTCAATATTGCTAATTATCAGAGAAATGCAAATTAAAACTACAGTGCGGTATCACTTCACACAGTCAGAATGGCCATCATTAAAGCATATATAAATAATAAATGCTGGAGAGGACGTGGAGAAAAAGGAACCCTCCTCCTACCCTGCTGGTGGGAATGTAAATTGGTATAGACACTATGGAGAAGAGTATGGAGGTTTCTTAAAAAAAAATACTAAAAATAGTGTTACCATATGATCCAGCAATCCCTGGGAATATACCCAGAGCAAACTCTAATTCAAAAAGATACATGTACCCCAATGTTCATAGCAGCAGTATACACAATAGCCAAGACATGGAAGCAACCTAAAATGCCCATCAGTAGATGAATGGACAAAGATGTGTATATATAGTTAGTTAGTGTTAGTCGCTCAGTCTGATTCTTTGTGACCCCATGGACTGTAGCCTGCCAGGCTTCTCTGTCCATGGGATTTTCTAGGCAAGAACACTGGAGTGGGTTGCCATTTCCTTCTCCAGGGAATCTTCCTGACCCAGGAAGAACTCAGGTCTCCTATATTGCAGGCAGATTCTTTACCATCTGAGCCACCAGGATATACAACAGAATACTACTCACTTATTAAAAAAGAAATGAAATAAAGCTTTTTGCAGCAACATGGATGGACCTAGAGATTATCATATTAGGTGAAGTAAGTCAGAAAGAGAAAGACAAACATGCTATAATATCATTTATATGTGAAATCCAAAGAAAATTATATAAATGAACTTATTTACAAAACAGACTCACAGACATAGAAAACAAACTTATGGTTAATTACTAAAGAGGATAGCAGGGGGCTGGAGGAGATATAAATTAGGAGTTTGGAATTAACATATACACACTACTATATAAAAATAAACAACAAGGACCTTCTATATTAAATATCCTATGATAAACCATTATGAAAAAGAATGTATATATATACATATATATATGGGTATAACTTGGCTATACAGTAGAAAGTAACATTGTAAATTGACTATACTTCAATTTTTCAATGGTTAAAAAGAAGAGGAGAGCTAGAGAAAATAGTCTCCCTTCATCCAGGCCAACAATGCTCTGCATAAGGACTGGCTTAGTTAGGGACTAGATAGATAGATGGATCAACATATACAGTATCCACATATACAGTAGAATATAATTCAGCCATGAGAAAGAAGGAAACCCTTCCATTTGTGACAGCATGGGTGGACCCCAGGGGATTATGCTAAGTGAAATAAGCCAAAGACAAATACTGCATGGTATCACTTACGTGTGCGTGTGTAAGTTGCTCAGTCATGTCTGACTCTTTGTGACCCCACAGACTGTAGCCCACCAGGCTTCTATGTTCATGGGATTTCCCAGGCAAGAATACTGGAGTGCCATTTCCTTCTCCAGGGGATCTTCCCAACCTAGGGATTGAACCTGGGTCTCCTAGGCAGATTCTCTGCCATCTGAGCCACCAGGGAAGCCTGCTATCACTTACATGAGGAATCTAAAAAAAAAGTCAAATTCATAGAAGCAGAGTAGAAAAGTGGTTGCCAGAGGCTGTGGGATGGACAAAGAGAGAGAGGTTGGTAACAGAGTACAATCTAATGTATGACATGATGACTATTGTTGACAACACAGTCCTAACATAATTGGAATTTACGGAAAAAGTAAAACTTGAATCCCTTCAATAATATGTGAGATAATGGATATGTTAAAGAACTAGATGGAAGCAGGGGATCCTTTCATCATGCATGTGTATATCAAATTATCACAGGACACACTTTAAGTAATTTCAATTTTGTTAATTATACCTTAGCAAAGCTGAAATTTAAAAATAAATTTAAAAGTTTTTAAAAATAAAATAAATGACGGAGGATCAAAGCAGTGTCCAGAACTTAACAGCAACAAGGGACTTGCTCCAAACCCTAGATGGTGAAGGGCATCCATGTGACCGAAGGGAAGAAAGTCAAAGCAGGTGAATAATGCTGGGAGAGTAGGGGCCAATGTGCAAAGGCCTAAGAGGGCTTAAGAAAAGGGAAAAGAAAAGCACAGAAGGAGACCAGGAGAAAAGATATTCAGGATGAATTTTTGCAGAGAGTTAACAGAAGCAGAAGATATTAAGAAGAGGTGGCAAGAATACACAGAAGAACTGTATAAAAAAGATCTTCATGACCCAGATAATCACGATGGTGTGATCACTCACCTACAGCCAGACATCTTGGAATATGAAGTCAAGTGGGCCTTAGGAAGCATCACTACGAACAAAGCTAGTGGAAGTGATGGAATTCCAGTTGAGCTATTTCAAATCCTAAAAGATGATGCTGTGAAAGCGCTACACTCAATATGCCAGCAAATTTGGAAAACTCAGCAGTGGCCACAGGACTGGAAAAGGTCAGTTTTTATTCCAATCCCAAAGAAAGGCAATGCCAAAGAATGCTCAAACTACCGCACAATTGCACTCATCTCACACGCTAGTAAAGTAATGCTCAAAATTCTCCAAGCCAGGCTTCAGCAATACGTGAACCATGAACTTCCAGATGCTCAAGCTGGTTTTACAAAAGGCAGAGGAACCAGAGATCAAATTGCCAACATCCACTGGATCATCGAAAAAGCAAGAGAGTTCCAGGTAAACATCTATTTCTGCTTTATCGACTATGCCAAAGCCTTTGACAGTGTGGATCACAATAAACTGGAAAATTCTTGAAGAGATGGAATACCAGACCACCTGACCTGCCTCTTGAGAAACCTGTATGCAGGTCAGGAAGCAACAGTTAGAACTGGACATGGAACAACAGACTGGTTCCAAATAGGAAAAGGAGTACATCAAGGCTGTATATTGTCACCCTGCTTATTTAATTTAATATGCAGAGTACATCATGAGAAATGCTGGACTGGAAGAAGCACAAGCGGGAATCAAGATTGCCGGGAGAAATATCAATAACCTCAGATATGCAGATGACATCACCTTTATGGCAGAAAGTGAAGAGGAACTAAAAATCCTCTTGATGAAAGTGAAACTGGAGGGTGAAAAAGTTGGCTTAAAGCTCAACATTCAGAAAATGAAGATCATGGCATCCGGTCCCATATTTCATGGGAAATAGATGGGGAAACCGTGGAAACAGTGTCAGACTTTATTTTTTTGGGCTCCAAAATCATTGCAGATGGTGACTGCAGCCATGAAATTAAAAGACACTTACTCCTTGGAAGGAAAGTTATGACCAACGTAGATAGCATATTGAAAAGCAGAGACATTACTTTGCCAACAAAGGTCTGTCTAGTCAAGGCTATGGTTTTTCCAGTGGTCATGTGTGGATGTGAGAGTTGGACTGTGAAGAAAGCTGAGCGCTGAAGAACTGATGCTTTTGAACTGTGGTGTTGGAGAAGACTCTTGAGAGTCCCTTGGACTGCAAGGAGGTCCAACCAGTCCATCCTAAAGGAGATCAGTCCTGGGTGTTCATTGGAAGGACTGATGCTGAAGCTGAAACTCCAATATTTTGGCCACCTCGTGCAAAGAGTTGACTCATTGGAAAAGACTCTGATGCTGGGAGGGATTGGGGTAGGAGGAGAAGGGGACGATAGAAGATGAGATGGCTGGATGGCATCACCAACTCGATGGACATGAGTTTGGGTAAACTCCGGGAGTTTGGTGATGACAGGGAGGCCTGGCGTGCTGCAATTCATGGGGTCTCAAAGAGTCGGACTCTACTGAGCGACTGAATTAAACTGAAAGTTGTGATAACTCCCATAAGAGGCAGCTCGGAGAAAGGACAGAACAAGAGAAAATGAGAGCTGCTGGGGCTCAGTCAGGACAAGGCCAGCTGCCCACCAGGGACCAGTAGCAGCATGGACCTTGTGTGCAAGAGCTGGCCCCCAGGCTAAGGGGTTGCCTAGGCTGCTGGGAAGGATCTTGTGCCTTCAGCCATCAAGGAAAGAAAAGTCAAACCACCCTGGATGTGCCTGGCACCAAAGGGCCAGCCTACCAGTTACAGGGGGGCTGACAGAGAAGGCCTAGCTCAAGCCCAAGGGTGGCAAAGGCCAGCAGAAGAGATCCTCACTGAGAGATCGTCTCCACCTCTGTGGAGAGACCTCCAGGTCAGAAGAAGGAAACAGGAAGTGACCAGAGAGACAGAACTGAAAGGGACAGTTCTGAAACTGGGGGGACAGAACTGAACGGGACAGAACTGAAAGTTAGAGCTCCACCCTAAAACAAAACCTGGAAAGCAGGATCCATGAGAAATTCTGTGGCTGCCTTCAGACCACCAGGCTTACCAAGAAGTGGCAATCAGGACAGAGGTGGAAAGAACCAGCCATATTTAATCAGAGGAGAGAGATCAAGCTCCAGGCTTCACAAGCACACCTCTCAGCACTCTGCAGCCCCATGGTGCTGACCCCCACCCAGCCCCCACCCCTTGTCTTACCCACTGCATCTCCAGACTTACCTGCACCGCCACCTACATGGGGTCCTATAAGCTTCTTTAGGGAAGAACCAGCAGCCCAGTATCTCACACAGTGCTCTGCTGGGCACGCAGAAGGTCCAAACCAATGTTTTTTCAGGTTTGTTAATGATAACTAAACCTCCCAACTCAAAATTAAAAAACCTGAAAACTCCTCAAAATTGAACAAAAGTACTGTCCTTGATTGTTCTAGGTACTTACAGAAAGCAAAGCGAAAAATCAAAAATTATTAAAAACCGATTTAGGGCTCAAAGTTAAGAAAATGTTTCTAATATGCAGATGTGTCCAACAGTGGAATTGGCTGCCCAAGGAGGTGATGAACTCCCCACTGGAAGTAGCCAAGCAAAGATTAAAAGACTATACATACGCTAAGAGGCTGCAGAAGAGATTCCTTAGGTAATCGCTAAGGTCCTGTCCAACCCAAGATCCCACAATTGTACAGGAGAACAATTACAGACATATCTGGTAAATCATGGAGCCACAGAATTGGCCACTACATTTTAAACTTGAAAGAAACACATTTACAACAAATAAAAGCATGACTTCTTGCTTTTAACAAGTTAGCAGCCCTCATTACTGAGTTGAAAATAGATCCAAGAAGGGCTTATTTGAATGAATAAACCTTCCACCCAAGGCAGGTTATCAAAGGCAGCAAAAGGTGCATGAGAACGGTCCTCCCTATAAAGTCTGGCATCATGACTGGCAAGTGTGCCCACCCCAAGAACATCACCACACCACACTGCCAGGGGCAGCACACAGAACTCGACAGACAACCAGTTCTATTAAGTGCTTGCCACGGAGAAATGTCCCTAAAAGCACTGCAGAAAGATGGCCTTAGATCACCCGGATGATGCCTGCCAGGTGAGGAGTGTGGGGGTCACGGTCATGGGAATGTCCAGGCTCCACTGACCACACACTGCTCCCCCACCCCCAACAGGCACGGGATAAGACCACAGAGAGAGCTTTCATCCATGGAGCGTCACTCACAGCCTCGACAGAGCCTGGTTATTCTGGAACAGCAGCTCTGGTAACGTGTGCAGCAGGTTCCGGTTGAGTCGTCTAAAAAAGAGAAGAGAGGAGAGGTTGGAAATGGCCAAGCTGTCCAGGAAATCCAAACGACTTTTCAAAAAGCACAGGGTTCAGAGTCAGAGGGCCCAGCGTTCAAATCCTAATGTGTCACTGTGTAACCCCAGGGAGTCACCTTCTCTGAGCCTCAGTTTCTTCATCTGTCAAGTGGGAAACCCACCATCCAACATTGGGGAGGATAAGAATAGAACATCTGAAAGCCCCTCAGTGGAGGACCTGACATGTCCTGGGCAGTCAGTAAAAAGGGCATCTTTCCTTCCATTATTCCCTCCATGCCCATCATTATCTTCACTTTAGATTTCTAAGTCCCTGTATAATGTATCAGGCACTGATTCAAATGTTATCTGTTTGTGAACTGGATACCTGACTACTCTTGAAATGTGAGATATACCCTAATGGGACAGGACTGACCACAGGGTTCTGATTCTTTATTGCTTTCATCCACATTTGGCTCAAGGATGATTCAACAGTTTTATTGCTTTAGGTATTTTTTTCAAATTGAAAATATCATTATAGATTTTTAAATTATTTATGAAAATGCATGCTTAATATTTTTTTAAAGCCTCAAATAGTAGAAGAGAAAGCATTAAGCCACCTGAATTTTTCTTACTCAACAATTTGCAGATATCTTTCCATGCCAGACAGGCTTCCCTGGTAGCTCAGACTGTAAAGAATCTGCCTGCACAAGAATATACAATGGAGAAAAGACAATCTCTTTAACAAGTGGTACTGGGAAAATTGGTCAACCACTTGTAAAAGAATGAAACTAGAACTCTTTCTAACACCATACACAAAAATAAACTCAAAATGGATTAAAGAGCTAAACGTAAGATCAGAAACTATAAAACTCCTAGAGGAAAACATAGGCAAAACACTCTCTGACATAAATCACAGCAGGATCCTCTATGACCCACCTCCTAAAGTAATGGAAATAAAAGAAGAAAAAAAAAATATGGGACCTAATTAAATTTAAAAGCTTTTGCACAACGAAGGAAACTATAAGCAAGGTGAAAAGACAGCCTTCAGAATGGGAGAAAATAATAGCAAATGAAGCAACTGACAAAGAATTAACCTCAAAAATATACAAGCAGCTTCTGCAGCTCAATTCCAGAAAAATAAATGACCCAATCAAAAAATGGGCCAAAGAACTAAATAGACATTTCTCCAAAGAAGACATACAGATAGCTAACAAACATATGAAAAGATACTCAACATCACTCATTATCAGAAAAATGCAAATCAAAACCACAATGAGGTACCATTTCACGCCAGTCAGAATGGCTGTGATCCAAAAGTCTACAAGCAATAAATGCTGGAGAGGGTGTGGAGAAAAGGGAACCCTCTTACACTGTTGGTGGGAATGCAAACTAGTACAGCCACTATGGAGAACAGTGTGGAGATTCCTTAAAAAACTGGAAATAGAACTGCCATACGACGCAGCAATCCCACTCCTGGGCATACACACTGAGGAAACCAGAATTGAAAGAGACATGTGTACCCCAATGTTCATCACAGCACTGTTTATAATAGCCAGGACATGGAAGCAACCTAGATATCCATCGGCAAACAAATGGATAAGAAATCTGTGGTACATATATACAATGGAGTATTACTCAGCCATTAAAAAGAATGCATTTGAATCAGTTCTAATGAAGTGGATGAAACTGAAGCCTATTATACAGAGTGAAGTAATTCAGAAAGAAAAACACCAATACAGTATATTAATGCATATATATGGAATTTAGAAAGATGGTAACGATGACCCTATATGAGAGACAGCAAAAGAGACACAGACGTATAGAACAGTCTTTTGGACTCTGTGGGAGAGGGAGAGGGTGGGATGATTTGAGAGAATAGGATTGAAACATGTATATTATAATATGTGAAAAAGATCACCAGTCCAGGTTCAATACATGAGACAGGGTGCTCAGGGCTGGCGCACTGGGATGACCCTGAGGGATGGGATAGGGAGGGAGGTAGGAGGGGGGTTCAGGATGGGGAACACATGTAAACCCATGGCTGATTCATGTCAATGTATGGCAAAAACCACTACAGTATTGTAAAGTAATTAGTCTCCAATTAAAATAAATTAATTAATAAAAAAAAAGAATCTGCCTGCAAAACAGGAGACCCGGGTTCGATTCCTTGGTCAGGAAGATCCCTTGGAGAATGAAACAGCTACCCACTCAAGTATTCCTGGAGAACTCCATGGACAGAGGAGCCTGGCTGGCTATAGTCCATGGGATCGCAAAGAGTTAGACGAGTTAGACACAACTGAGTGACTAACACTTTCACACTTTCACTTTCTTTTCCATGCCAGACAATAGAGAATGACAAATCTATTTTTAATTATGTTACTTTTAGTATGTCCATCATTTCTAATTCTTCTATAGCTGGAAGATTATTTAGTACTATAGACATAGGCAGGAGTAAGAAGTTTGGTTCTGGAATGTGGCCTTATAGACAATGCAGAAAAAATTCAGACTTGTCTGAGGAAGGCAGTGAAGTTTAACCTGACTCATCTTGACACCTTCGGTAACCAATTCTCTGACACTGGAGTGCAGGATTCCTGCCCAACAGGCTGTGGGAGGTGGGGGGAAAGACACTTACAAAGTACGAAACTTTGCCACTCACACCGTGTCTGTGGACTACCTGCAGGAGCATCACCTAGGAAGCTGGTGAGAGAGGCGTGTCCCAGGCTACCCCAGACCTGTTGATTCGGGCTCTGCATCTCAACCAGATCCCCAAGGGTTCTGAGTGCACATCAAGGCTGAGAAGCACTGCAGTCTACTGTGTGTGGGGGTGCTCAGTCGTGTCTGACTCTTCAACCCCACGGACTGTAGCCCACCAGGCTCCTCTGTCTATGGGATTTTCCAGGCAAGAATACTGGAATGGGTTGACATTCCCTCTTCCAGGGGATCTTCCTGACCCAGGGATCAAACCAGAGTCTCCTGCATCTCCTGCATTGGCAGGTGGATTCTTTAGCACTGAGCCACCAGGGAGCCCCTAGTCTACCATATATTTTGAATTTCCCACAACCATCTCCTTTAATAGCTCTAGAGGATGATAAACTAACTGGGCAAAAGCTTTCTTCTGCTGGGAGGGAGGAGGAAATATAATTTGACAAGCTGAGTCTCATTGGTCTGTGGTTACCTCCTAGGAGGTCACCTTTCATCTGACATGTGAGAAAGGTACCATTTTCCAACACAGGACAGTTAGAGTTACAATCTTAGACCAGCTGGAAGAAGTTTACTTTAAAGGTCAGGATCCTAGGGAAACACATCATTGCCTTGGGGGGAATAAAGGACCACCAATGTAATCCTTAAAGCAACAGGAGTAGATATCAGATCGATCCAATTTCCTTAAGCTCATCCAATAAATTAATCCTATATTTACACTGCATGGTAATCACTGGGTTTTGTTTTCCCCTAAGACTTTCTCACTTTTCTGGCTTCAGTTTCTGAAAAACACTTAAAAGGAAAAGACATTCAACTGCTAAAGTGGAAAATCAAAGGACACCAAAGGAGGGACCCAGCATGTGGAGTGACCTGCAGAAAGCTAAGAAAAATGACAGGGGTAGTAAGGCCCCGACCGGCCTCATTCGTGCCAGGCACTGGGATAAACGCATTGTAGGCACTACCTCAGCATTGGAGGGGAGGCAGAAGGGAAAGCTGACTTTCTCTCTTTTGAGTACAAAGCATGCACATAACCTCCCATCTCCTCCCTGAAATGACCCGGGAGAAAGTTTGACCATCGCCATCTCACCACGTGGCTGGGCTCTCAGATTCTGAGGATATGTTTGTAGGCCTGGCTGAGCTGTCTCTTTGATAGCTGAGGGGAGTGAGATGTGCATGACTCCCCCAAGTCACCACCGAGTGGGAGAAGTTTCCGTGGCTCTCACCCCACATTACATGTGCTCCTCCCCCTCAGCCCACTCGGAGTGACTGAGTGCTCTGCCCCCTTCAACATCAAACAACCAAGCCCAGTGACCCACCATCCTCACGGCCGGCAGCACCACCCGCGTCTGCTTCTGCGCTCAAGTCTGTAACTACTTGAAAGAACCAATCATGTCTGTTCCCAAACCTGCTTATGCCAGAGGTACTTATAATTATATAAATGAATGATGATTACATAGATGAATGAAACACTAGTGTGAAAAGAGAGTCATCTCTAGAAGAGCTGGTTGGCTGCCTTGGAAAGAATCACTATAACAAAAGATGCTAACTAAAGAGTTGTTGGGTAAAAGACTGGGGGGTGGCAGGGGGAAGTCATAAAAGAAATTCACAATTTCCCAGCCAGATTGCTTCCAAGGGCCCTCTAAAAATCTCACTCTGCCTTAAAGAAACTAAAAAGTAAGACATTGGCAAATATTGAAAGAAAAAAAAAAAACAAAACACGGAGCCAGGTCAGTAAATGCACATTTATAAGTTTTCACATCAAATGGATAGTTTCTATGACTCCCTAGTTTATCCAGCTTTTATGATTAACTGATCCACCACTGGTCTCCAACAAGTCAGAGGAGAGGGTGTGGGCCGTCCACAGCCGGCACTGGACTCCCCGGGGACAGAGCTGCCACATACCGCAGGAACAGTCTGCTGTGCAGCTGCTGGTGACTCACCCAGGAAGAAAGAATAGGAAAAGGAGAGAAGGGACAAAAGTCTCCAGCTTCACGTCATGACTCAAAAAAGAGGATCCCGCCCACCCTTGGGTGTCAGCAGCAGGTGTGGCGAGGACCACCAGTCCTGACTACACTCCCGCCCACCTCTTCTCCTCCCACAGGGCATGGCAGCCCCGGAGCCAGAGCTGAAATGGGTAAGGACCAAATCATCCCACACAGAGAGGTCGTGAGCACGTCTTTTGCTCTGAGCCTTGGAAAGAAAATAAACATGGGACGAAATATCTGTTGTAGCTCTGGGTTCCTTATGGCTCGGTTTTAGACCCGGATAAGAAAAAGTTCAGCTTGGTTTTTCTCCAGGCTGCAGGAAAGCGATGAGACAATCATCTTCTTTCCATTTACTTAATACCTCATTTTCTTTGAAGTAAAAGAGGAAAGTGAGGTGTTAGATTACAGCCATTAAGTGCTCAGGCTTTGGCGGCAAAATGATCTGGATTCTAATCCCCTCTTCTGCATTTAATCACTTAATAATCATTTAATAAGGCAAGTGCCTTAACTTCTGTGCACCTCCGCTTCTCATCTGAATGACACCGCTGACCACAGTGTTGTTTTAAGGATTAAATGAGATATTGGAGGACAAAGTATTTATCTTGGTGCCTGGCATAGAGTAAGGCAATCGATAAAAGCTATAATTATCATCATAAACTCACTGGGGGAAAAAAAATCCACAAAAAAGGAAAGCACAAAGAATAAAATTAAAGTTAGCTGTTATTCCACCACTCAAAGTAATGAGAGCTAACAATCTCAATTATTTTCTTCCTCTTGTATTCTGCACACATACAAGTTGATTTCGTTTAAACAAAAGTCACTTCCTCCCTTTCCCACTTAACATTATATTAAGTGTGGACACATTCCTATGGCCTTAACAGTTCTTCAAAAATGCAGTTTTATACCTTACATCTCCACCAGAATGGCTGTTTCCAACTTTTATTATATTTAACAATGTGCAGTGAATACCCTGATATACATATTTTCACTTCTGTTTCTGATTATTTCCTTAAAATAAAATGGACTTTCTGATTCAAAAGGCATGAACTCTTGACCCCTGCAGCCAAACCAAAGCAGAAAAATGAGGCAGTGGCCAACCCCACCTCACCCATACCACATTCCTTTTTTTTCTCATTATTGTCAATCTGAAATGCAAAAATTGATCAAGAACTATTTTCAAACTCAAAAGCCCCCAAAGGAACAAAGGATGCAAATCAGAGAATAGCACCTTCAATTCTGTGCTGTGGCCCCAAGCACCCCAGACACTGCTCCTGGGGCGTCCCTGCAGTTGGTCCCCTGGGCACCAGTGCTTCCTTTCAAGCCACACAAATCAATGGCTGGTTACGTCTCAAGTATAAGGTTATAGGAAGGAATTTCGTTTCCTCTGCACTGTGTGGATTTTTTGCCATGATGTATTTTCAGGGAAAAACAGCAGAGATCGCTGTGCTTAGAATGTGGGGTGGGGACCTCTCCAGCTGTCTTTGCCATCATCTCACGATGACGCTGCAACCCCTTTCACACTGCCGCTGCCCCTAGCCCCTCTGCAGGCAGGAGGCAGGCTGGGTGTGCTGCACTGGCTCCTCCCACCAGGCTCAACCTGCTTCAGCCCCTCTGCCAGCCCCCACCGCCCTCCTGAGCCAGCACCCATGGATACTCACAGCCGCTCCAGCTCCTTCATGTCATCAAAAGCCCCTCGTTCCACCACTCCAATCTGGTTCTCCATCAGCTGCCTGGGGAAGCAAAGAGACAAGGACAGCTCCAGGATGGTGGACAAGGACTCCTAGAAACAGCTGGCACAAGGGAGTGAAACAGGAGCAGTGCCCGAGACCACACATTCCTGAGCCCTGGCCTGAGTTAACACTTCTTCCCAGCTCCACAAATTTCCAACACAGGCTCCTCAGCACACTCAGCCATGACAGCAATTTGTGCTTCCAGCCCTGACCAATACTGACCCTCTGAAGCTGTTAGCATGGCAGAAGGCCATGGGGAACCAGAGCATTAGGCCATTGCTCCAAAGGCAAGCTCAGGGAAGCTGGTGCCCAGACAGCAGGGGCTAGCTCTGCACTCCTGGTGCACATGCCCTTCTCTGGCTCAGAAGGCACATGTCCACGGGGCAGAGCAGGGGGAACCGACCAGTAGCAGGGGGAAGGGAGCTTGTGCCAACTGGGCACAGCCCACACATGCAGCAAACACACTCTGCAGTTGGCAAACGACACCCCCTCTGCCAGCGCCCCCACTCTGCCTGGCCACATCTGCTGCCAACTGAACCACCTGGCTTGGGGGAACTCTGCCCCTCCTCACTGCCAACGCTCCCTGAAACCCAGAGCATCTGGCTGACAGGGCAGCATTTTTCACCAGCAGATCACTTGCTGCACAGTAATTTCTGAGCTCATCGAGTATGTCTTTCTCCCATGTTTTCCCCTCCCTCCCCTCAAGCAGGTGGCTTATGGGGTCCCACAAGGACCTCAGATGAGGTTTGGGGCAGGGCAGAGGGCAGAAGCTGCTACCGGACACTTCTCTTCCTCTGCTTTGTGTCCAAACACCTGGGCTGTTGAGGAGGTTACACTGGAGGCTGGGGACTGGGTGTGGGGGTGGGGTAACATCAAGATGGAAAGGGGGCTTCCCCAGACTCAGAGGATGTTCCTGGAGCCTGGGAAGGGGTCAGAGTCAGGTGTTCTGGAGAATCAGAAACCCCTTCCACAGTGATGGACAGCTATGATCCCAGAAGGATCAACCACAGGCTCACCAGCTCCTCCAAAGATCTTCCGAGCCACAAAGTCAATCGCTCTGAAAGAGCTAGGGCCCAGGACCCCTGCATTACCCCGGGAGTAGGGAATGAGGGACCCTAGGACCATAATGAATTTCCTTGCCAGCGAGGTGGGATGTTGAAACTGGCCCAAAGTAGAAACTGAGTTGAAGTAGAGAAAATAAAGAACTGCAGTTCTTCCCTGCACACCGGAGTTTGTAAGCTGAGACATTCAAAGCAGGAGAGGTGAAGGGATCCACCCCTTCCCCTCACTCCTCACCCCTGCCCAGCCTGACAAGGCAGGTGCCATGGGTAACTCCTTTGCTGGCTGGTGGCCAAGCCCAACAAAGCCATACCTGCCACCTCCAATGACTGCCACTGCCAGCCACCTGAAGGGGTCACCTCTGTCCTCAGCTGCCCCCGTAACTTCCTCCTCAAATCAAAGTATCTGTGGCCTCGCTGGGAAGTCTTTCTGGGGCACAAGTTCAAAAGAGCTGTGGAGACTCTTATAGACTGCATCGGGCCATTCTCCTCCCCAGAATTCATACATGGAAGTTCTTGGGATTCTGTTTAGAGGTAATGCCTTCAGGTACAGAATTAAGGCTAAATGAGATCTTAAGGGTGAGGCCCTAGTCTGACAGGACTGGTGTCTTCATAAGAAGAAGAGACACAGAGATATCTCTGTGCACACACACAGGAAAGGATACTTGAGGACACAGCAAGAAGATGGCCAGGAGCAGAGGCCTCCCCAAACCAACCCCGATGGCATTCTGGCCTTAGACTTCTAGCCCCCAGAACTGTGAGAAAATTAATTTCTGTTGTTTAACCACCCAGTCTGTGGCTTTTTGCTATGGCAGCTTGAGCAGACCTGGTCTTCCCTCACCCCAGCAGCCAGCCAATGGACAAGGCAGACCCATCTGCCCAGGCCCTGCCAGGCAGTGACCACTGGTACCCGCTCCACACCCAGTTTTCTCAGTTATGTGTGAGGCAGTGGCCACTCTGGGTCAGGACTTAGCAGCACCTTGACATGTTGCTCACGTCACCCCAAGACTGACTACACAGGGGAGGGGCCCCGCTGGCCTACAGCCCTACGATCCACAGCCAGGGCTCTACCATGAGACCACATGAGCAGGGAGGGCAGGAGAAAGGTTACAAGGGGCGGCATCTCATACTCACAGCACCCGCAGCTGCTTGAGTCCCACGAAGTCGTTCTTGTGGATTCGAGTGATGTTGTTGCCATTGAGTTCCCTGGTGGAGGAGAGGAGAGAGGGAGATGGTGAGCTGCCCATGGTGGGCCTCAGGCTGGCGCTCAGCTCCAGGCTGCCTCTCCACATGGCTCAGTCATCTCACCAATGAGACTGGGTGCTTCCAGCCAAGCTCCAGGACCCCAAGTCTATGTTGTCCTAGCAAGCTGGGGGGCTTCCCTGGTGCTCTAGTGGTTAGAAGTCTGCATTTCCACTGCTGGGGGCATGGGTTCAATCCCTGGTCAGGGAACTAAGGTCTCTCATGCTGAGTAGTGCAGCCAAAAAATAAAAAATAAATAAAAAATTTTTAAAAATAAACTAAGACCTCTTTGCAGCAGATGTTCAACCAACAGGAACACTTAGGGCCCAGGCTCACTACTGGGAGTGCTCCAGAACCCCAAATCATGGCTTTTGCCTTGGAATAGCTCAGTCTCATTGAAAAGACAAGACATTCACACAGGAAAGAACTTGGAAATTAGTTAGAGAGGCTCTTCAGGCAGAATCGCGACTGAGCCTCAGTTTCCTCATCTGTAAACTGGGGATAATAACTGTTTATCTCACAGGATTAAAATAAGGCATAAACAAGTAAAGAGCGTGGCCCACACATGGAAAGCGCCCCTTTGGGGGTACCGCTACCATCACCTGGCGGCCCTGGCTCCCACGAGTCATCCATATTCAGAGCAGGAGACAGCAGAGAGGACCGTGACACTAAAGGAGCTGAGAAAGTGGGGCTCAAGCTGAGGCCCCAAAGACAAGGCAGAGCCACTGCAAGAGAGATGGTGCGAACGTTCCAGGAAAGGAGAAAATCCGGAATGTGTGGCTATCAGGGGAGGAAACAGGCTGAAGGTTGGGAGCCATGGGAAGCAGGATTGGGGGAAGGTGGGTTCTGATTGAAGCAGGCCTGAGAAAGCAAGCAGAGGACAGACAGGGAGCCAGCGTGGCTCCGGACAGGAGCTGCTTGAGACCAGTGCTGCAGAGGGGACAGGAGGACAAGGCCCATGCAGGGAGCCCTGATCCCACGACTTCAGTGGCTCCTCCCCTCACACCGTCCTGGCCTCCAGCTCTTCCTCCCTCCCAAGGCCATGCTCCTCCCTCGCCCTCCCAATCACGCCCTGGGCACCCTGGACATAGACCCCACCCCAGAGGCCGACTGGCCTCACCTCCTTCCCCCTTTCACCCAGCCTCCCAGGAAAGCTCACTCAGCCTCTGCAGGCCATTCCTCTTCACGGGAACCTGCTCCAGCCTCAGAAAGGGAAGCCACTCCAGGGGTCAGGCACTCCACTCCTAAGAGAGTTTGTCCATGGAGCCACACACAGCGGACTCTCACTCAGGCCCAGCTCCAAACCCAGCTATCACCTTCACACCTGACCTGTCTTCCTGTGCAGCCCCGTGCTCCCAGTCACATGGCCTCCTCCTCTTTCTCACCATCATCATGGTCCCCAACATACTTAACAACAACCCAAGAGCACCCATCCCAACACACGCACACACATACACACACACACACACACACACGCGCGCGCACACACACACACACACAGAGTTACCTGCAGCCCAGTCTCCTCATTTACCAACTTTGGTCAAAGGTTCCAGCTATAGCCACTGTCCCAAGCCAAGTCCAAGCTACTTTGAAAAACACCAAGCTCCCTTTCCTAAAAGTGTTTTGGAAGTGTGATGTTCTAGAGTTGCTTCCACCAAAACCAAGGTGATATTGGTTTCCACACACTCTAGGAGCTGGGCTTTGTGTGCACCCTCACAAGATGCTGGAAGGCAGTTACTGTGTCTTACAGATGAGAAAAGAGTCTCAGGTGCAGCACCTTCAACGAGGTCACATCCGGTGATGAAAGAGCAGGGATCCCAACCCGTGGTCATTGGATCCTGGAGCCCAGCCTTCTTCCTCCCACCAGGCCAGGGTCTCTCCCCAGGTTGACAAGCCGGTAATTCATTCAACCCATCACTGTCTCTGCCTTTCCCCTGAGCCTGGCTCCTGATCCTTCAGAGCAGCTGGAAAAACTCTTTCCCTGCTCCTTACCTCTTTTCTAACAGGATCTCTCTAAGGGGCTTGAGGCCTGTCCAAGGTAACAGAGCCCTTCCTGCTCTAAAAGCTAGAGATGGCTTCTCCACTCGAGACGGGTTCTTTTGAAAGTAAAGGACTCTTTTTGTTGAACTAAACACTCTCCCCTGAAACAGCCACCTCTGAGCCTCTCTTTGAGGCTCCTTCTGCAACACGACCCTGCTTCAAACAATGAGAATGTCTTCTTGAAGTCCTGAAACCTGGTCCCCTCCTTTGGGCTGTCCTGTTGAAACTTTCATCCCTGAACCCCAAACCTCAAGGTTGTTGATTATAAAGTTACATTAGCTTTGATTATAAGCACAAAAATATGAAATTTAAGTGGAGGGCGACAGAGCAGCACTTCGTTAAGTTTCAATGCCTCTGTGAAACTGAATGCCATGCAGCCATTGAAAAATGGTAGAGATTCCCTTGTGTTGACCAGAGAAGACTCCTTGATGCAGCACTTGGGAAAAGAGTCTCAATACAGCTTGCACGCCCTGAGCCCCCTTATGTAAAAACTCACAGGCTATAAGTAGAGATGCACAGAATGAGTTTGCTGGGGGCGATTTGCCACATTCCTTTTTTCTACGTTGTTTGAATTTTTAAGAGATCTATATGTTTTTAAGCCAATAAAATAGGCAAGTTATGGCACTGAAAAATAAGAGCAATATGTGTACTTTATTGAATTTTTTCAATTTCCTGAAGAATAAAGAAAAAATTCAAATCATGCATAAGCTCATCACCCAGAAAGAACCCCCTGTTAATATTCTGGAATATTTTCTCTCAAGCCTTTGGATACAAGTTTTATATTGTGGAGATAATTTGACAAATATTTTTTGAAGACTTGCTATTCGCAAAGCCATTTTGCAAGGTTCTAAAGATACAACAGTGAGACGTAAATAGTATACACATCTTCTACAATGTCATCCCCTGCTCAATCTCCACTTATGATTTTGATCGAAATGAAGGATCCCCTTCATTGGATATATCAAGTAAAGGGGCATGCCCTGATTCCTTGTTACTGGAACACATGGACTGTTTTGATATTGTTCAATAATAAATAATACCACATAAAGTTCAGTGGGCATTTGGGAGGAATATGTTCCTGGAAACGGAATTACTCAGCCAAAGGTCATGAGAAATCTGTTGAATTTTACAATCATTCACTCATTCCTTCTCATGGCAACCATGGTTCATCAAGCAATTGACTACAATAATTATTCAATTCACAGACGGCAAAATGAAGCAAAGACAGATGTTAAGACGTGTCTGAACAAGGCAGAGCCCAAATGGAGCTTAGAATCCCTGAGGATGGAACTCCCATATGCAGGCAGACTGCGGAGGAGGGTCGAAGGGGACTGGTGATGATGCTGTTATTTATCTGCCTCTCTCCTCGCCTTTGCCACCAGGCTCCACTGAGCAGACTCTGGGGTGCATTCCTCAGCCATCAATGGACTCCAACCTCTCCTCCTCACTTCCTGCACCCCCTCTCCACTCCAGAAAAGACCTGGGACAGGCAGACAGAGGAGGACAATGGTGCAGACAGCAGAGCAAACACAGCCCTTCTCTCTGGAGGCCCTGCTGGTGGCTTCCAGGCAAGAATGTCGACAGAGGTCCGCCCACCCGCTCCCGGCCTCCCCCATCAGCCTTGCTCTCTAACCCAGAGTTAAACCGAGTGCCTCTTCTCAAGGGAGAGCCCTCAAGAAGACAGCCTGTGAGGCGGTCGCAGCTCTCATCGGGCTCCAGGTCCCGGGCTGCAGCTTAAGAAGTTATAACGGCCACTTAGCCTGACAGAATGGCCTCCACTGTCCCCATTCTCTCCCCACAACCAAGCGGCCCACCAGGATCGAGTTTTCAACCTGGCAAGGCCACTTCCCCTGGAACCCTCCGCACAGGCTGCTGGAATGAGGCAAGGAGGTCATTTTTCGCCAGTGCCTGATTCCTATAACAGGTGGTCTTGAGTGTTGCCATGGAGACCCCTCCCCGGCAAGCCGCCTGGGAAAAACCGGAGAAACTACTGTGACCTTCAGACCTTTGCATCCAGAGCAGCCAAATGGGGTGGGCCCTCTCTGAGGGCAATTCCCAGCCTCGCTTCTCAGGAAGAAGTTAGGACGCAGCGCTACCCTGGGCTACCCAAGGTTCCTGCCACCAGAGCCCACATCCAGCACTTCTCTCTACTGGGCACCTCTGTGTGCAGGCTCTGAGCCACCTCTAAGCATACTTCATTTCATCTCACCACACAGAGTAGCCTATGAGATGAATCATGTTGATAAGGAAACTGAGGCAGAAATTGGTGACGAAATTTCCCCCGTGCCACGCAGCTCATAAGCAGTGGGGTTGGGACGAAACCACATCCAGGCCACTGCACGTCCAGCTCTTTCCCCTTCATCACAAGGTCTTGCATTGCTGGATTCTGTCTATCCCACCCCTCACTTTGAGCAACCGTGCCTTGGACAGAGCTGAGAACAACTTAGATAGGACATCCTGGAGCCCTATGATAAGACCATGGGCTCTACCCAAGCAACACTGTCAGGTGGCTAAGAGCTCGGGCTTCAAAGCAGATTATCCGGCTTCAAATTCCTGCTCTACCGTTGCTAGCTGTGTGACCTGGGCACAAAGTTCAACTTCTCTGTGCCTCAGGTTCCCCATTTGTAAAATGAAGACAATGATAACACCCACCTCTTAGAGATGTGGTGAGGTTTAAATGAATGACTTGACTACGTCTAAAGCACCAAGAGCAGTGCCTGGCATACATAAATGCTCTCTACATCAATATTGCCTGATGTGATTACTCTTACTACTACTGTTGGTGCTGTTTTGTTTCCCACAAGGACCATAGCCCCACTAGAAGGCTGGTGCTGGCCTAGCTGGACCACGCTGAGCAGGGAAGAGGCAGCTGCTCCTGCCCTGCAGACCCTCAGATGCTGCAGACACCCTGAGACGGTCTTCCCTCTTCCAAAAGTAATGAGTCTGCATCCATCCTCCTCCCCGATCCTTCTCACCAGGAGGAAAGACACTCCAGTGGCAAATGGCTCTGATTCCCATCTGTTCCTGTGTGGTCTCAACCTGAAAGGAAAACCTCGGTGGTAAAAGATTTTGGAGAAAATCCTTTAAAGCAAAATTACCAAGGAAAAAACAAAAACACACCAGGATTTCTTGAATCCTCTCAGGAAACAAGAATCTGATCCCTAGCGTCTGGATGTTTGTGATAAACCAAAAGAAACCCTTGGATTTCCTAAAGCTGCACGAGTAAACACCCTGGGCCCCTCTTGGGGTATTCTGGGGGCTCCTCGAACTTCACAAGCATTTCTCACGGCGCCGGGGATGGGGGATGGGGGTGAGGACCACCACTCCTGGCGCTGGTTCCCCCATCAAGGGCCAAAATCTACAGTGGTGATGGGGAGGCTCAGCACCGTCTAAGTTCCCTTCCTGCCAGGTCTCCAAAAACTGAACACACACTCTGTGAATAAGCCTCGAGGCTGAGGGACTGTATTTCTTAGTTCCTTTGAAATCCTACCCTGGCCAAATCCATAGCCCTGAGTGTCTGTATAGTCAAATGGGAGAACCCAGGGAAGGAAGAACTTCCCTGCCCAGCTGCTGCCCCCACAGCAGCGGAGGGGCCCCCCACCCCCACCTGCGGGTGGATGGGCTGCAAGGCGCGCCCAGGGTCACACAAGCAGTCTCCCCTCATTCCCTCTGGCTCCCTTCCAATCTGTTCTCCAGGCCACAGCCAGAGTGATCTTTTCAAGATGCAAATCTGATCATGTCACTCCCCACTTAAGCCCTTCAATGAACCCCTATTGCTCTTGGAATCAAGACAAAATCTCCTTAACATGGACTTCAAGCTCTCATGTGGCTGCCCCCATGTTCCATATTCCAATTGGTGCCCTCGGATGGCAGGGCCTTTGAATTTGCCATTCCCTCTGCCTACACATTCCCTCCTTCCTCATTGACTAACTAAATCCTCCCAATTGGTCCAGCCTCCCCACACATGCCCACAGGGCACTCCCTCTGCTCTGCAGCCCCCATCAGGGGCAATTTTACATGGATCTGGGGGGTTCCTTGACTGATGTCTCTACCCCCCTGCCATGAGGGTATAAGCTCCCTGAGGACACAGGAGGTCAGTTTTTCCTCATTATTGTATCTCCAGGGCCTAACACAGTACATGCACTCAATACCTGAGAAGATGTCTCAGTAGGTATTTCTTGAATCCAAGAATAAATTGCATTAAAACTGACATATTCCAAATAGCATTGGGTTGGGTGGGTTTTCCACGTTTCTCAACTCCTTGACTCAAAAAAAAAAAAAAAAGAAAAAGAAAACTGACACTAATTATGAAATACTCTCCCCAAATGGGCATCCACCAAGGAAAGCTTTACAAGCAGAGAACACTGCTGTTTCACCAACAACCGTTCCATAGCCCACAGGTTAAAAGGCTGATTTTTCCTCAGTCCATTTATTAGAAAAATACCAGCCCCCTGGCTTCAGCCGCCCTGCTCCTCCACTTTCAACAACCAGCCCTTCTGTCTCAGGGCCTTTGCTCTCCTCCTCCCCACCAACACCCACAGCTAGCTCAGCCCTCATGTCCTACAGGCCTCAACTCAAATGTCCCTTCCTCTCCACCACCTCCTCAAAGACCTCACTTAGCTCCTCCTCCAGATCTAAAGGTGTGTTTAATACGAGGTCCTTTGGTAACGGCCAGCCTCCCCTGACAGGCTATGAGAGGCAGAGGCCACATCTGTAAGCCATCACCTGTGAGGGTGCCTGGCACACAGTAGATGTTCACTAAGTAGAAGCCGGAAGAACAATCCTGCCCAAGGAGCCTGGTTGCTCCCCACACATTGCAGCTAAGGCCTGGCACGTACTCCCATCAGCTCCCAGCCTTCCGCATAGTCCTCAAGCCTCAGTGGATCATGACCCAGAGGCTCCTCCACCCCCTCAGTGGAGCCCACGGGCCTGGCGCTAACTCCAGGACTGAGGCCACTCTCCACCATGTAACCAGTCAAGAAACCCCAAAGATGAGAAGTCAGGGGCCCTGCACCGGAGCTGATCTGCTACACATCCTGGTCTGCCCAGACTCCTGGACTCCCATCCTGTTTCCTTGGCTTGAGGACTAGCGATATCTATGCTGTCACAAGCAAGGGGCTCATTTAAGCCTCATAATAGCACCTGGCTGTGACATAAAGCATTTAAGTAACGGTTCAAGATCAGCCAGCTGGTAAGTAGGTTGAGAACATAAGACTTTGAACCCTAGAATGTCTGACTCCAGGGTCCGGGTTTTGGGGTGTTTTTTTTTAACTTTAATTGCTATAAAATACATATAACAAGATTTGTCATTTAACCATTTTTAAGTGCACAGTTCAGTAATGTTAAGTACATTTGCACTGTTGTACGACAGACCTCCAGAACTTTTTCATTCAGTGAAACTGAAACTCTACACCTGTTAAACACGAACTCCCTGCTCCTGACAACCACTTTTGTCTGAGAATTTGACTACTCTGGGTATCTCAGATAGGGAGACCTGGCTTATTTCACAATGTCCTCAGGGTTCATCCATGGCATAGCATATGTCAGAATTTCCTTCCTTTTTAAGGCTGAATAATATTCCATTGCATGTCTACAGGTTTTGTTTATCTATTCATCCATCAGCGGATACTTGGGTTGCTTCCAACCTATTGTGAATAATCCAGCTATGAACATGGGTGTACAAATATCTTTGAGACCCTGCTCTCAATTCTTTTGGGTATATACCCAGACATGAACTTGCTGGATTGTATGGTAATTCTATGTTTAACTTCTTGAGGAATCATCATACTGTTACCCACAGCAATTTCCCTGTTTTACATTCCCAAAAACAACTCAAAAGGGTTCCAATTTCTTCACATCCTCGCTGCCACTTGTCATTTCCTGGTTTTTTATGGTAGCTGCCCTAATGGGTGGGAGGTGATCAGGGCTCAGCAACTAATCCCAACTCCATGGTGTATTCTGTTCTGAGGCCCAAAGTGCACCCCAGTCCCTTCACTATTGAGGTCCAATTTTCTTCTTGCCAATGCCATTCTCAGGTCTGTGGCCTGCCCCGAAACCACAACCCTAGAGCCAGGCCCCACTTCCAGCCACCAAGCCTCCATGTCCAGTACCTGCAAGCCCCCTCTCCACTCACTGCCCACCCCAGGCCCCTGAGAGGGTACCCATCAGCTAACTCCCTGACCCTGACCTTCACCTGCAACACCAACTGCCGGCATTCCCCAACCCCTCAGCTGGACACCCCTCCCTATGCCAGCTTGCAACTTGGCTCCAGCCAGTAAACACGTGCAAGCAAGAATCAATCTTGGCCCCTTTACGCCCTAGGGCTGAGCCCTGACAGAGGTTTTGTAGGTGCTAAATGAATGTCTGATGAATGAATGAATAAAGCCAGGCTTTATCAAGATGGATTGTCAAATTTAAAAATTAAATACAGGATTTCCCTTATGGCACAGTGGATAAGAATCCGATGCCAGTGCAGGAGACACAGGTTCAAAGTCTGATCCAGAAAGATTCCACATGCAGTGGAATAACTAAGCCCGTGTGCCACAACCACTGAGCCCGAGAGCTGCAACAGCTGAAGCCCGTGGACCTAGAGCCAGTGCTCCGCAACAAAAGAAGCCACCACAATGAGAAGCCCACACACCACAACGAAGAGTAATCCCCACTCGCCACAGCTAGAGAAAGCCTGCACCCAGCAATGAAGACCCAACACAACCAAAAAAATAAATAAAGTTAAAAAAAATTAAATATGAACACATCTCAGAGCCTCGAGTCTCAGAGCACCACTTACCAGCTGGCTGTTTGACCCAGGACAGATGGCTCCACCTCTCTGAACCTTCTCAGCTAGGAAGCTGTGGTTAAGTACAGCCGGCTTTTCTCCCCCTTTTCTGCGGGTTCCGACTCCACAAAATCAACCAACCGCAGATCAAAAGTATTCCAAAAAAAAAAATTCCAGAAAGTTCCAAAACACAATGTCATTTACATTGTATTTACAACTATTTATATAGTATTTATCTCATATTAGGTATGATAAGTAATCTAGAGATGATTTAAAGTACAGGAGAGGATGTGAGTAGGTGATATGCAGATAGTACACCATTTTACAAAAGGGACTTGAGTGTGGGGGATTTTGGTACCTTGGTGGTGGTGGGTGGGTGTATGTACTGGAACCAGTCCCTCGGGATACTGAAGGAAGATTATAATGCCTTCCTCCCAGGACGGTTATGAGGAGTGAAAGTGGACGCTAAGTAAAGCATCTGGGTCGGAGTCTGCGCACAAAGTAAGGGTTGTGGATGGTGACCACCAACACCACCACAACTCCCTCCCTGATGCTCTCCACCTCTGCTGTTTGACCTGGCATAAGTCCATCCCGCCCCCTCTCCGGGCTCGGCTTCCTTTCCACAGCCGCCTCCCTGCTCCCTCTCCCCGCAACGGGACTCCCATCCACCAGCCTCTCCGCGAACATCTCTGAGCGGCTTCCCTCCCGCGAAGCGCCTGTGCTTGTTCTCTCCTCCCGCAAACTTCCTCACCACCTACTCGCTCCCCACCATCTGCTTCCGCCTTCCACTTCTCCCGGGAAACCGTTCTGCCCAGCTTTGCCAGTGACCCCCCAGTCACAGCCCCAGAGCGTTCCTTGGCCCTTGTCCTCAGACAGATTGGCTGCTCTCCACACGGTTAAGCCTCTCCCCCGCCCCATCTCCAAACGCCTTCTTCAGCTCTGGCAGTAACTGCGCCGCCCAGGTGGGAATCACAAACGTTGAGTCGACCCCTGCATTAAATCCAGAATGAAAGCTCTTCTTGCTCCTCCCCAGCTCCTCCCTGGTGGCTCTCCCTTCCAGCTGCCCTTTGGGCAGTCCTCCTGCCTTCAACGGATGCACTTTCTTTACAAAGAAACCCCAGCACCAATTAGTGTTTCACAGCTCCTCCCACAGCCGAATCATCAAAATGGCCTTTGCCTTTAAGACCTACTGACTCAACAACTCTGGGACAGGCCCGGGAATCTGCATTTACACCAGCTTCCCAGGAGATTCTTTTTTCCATTGATGTCTCTGTCCCACTGCCCTCATGGATTCCTCCGCTTCCCCAGGAGACCCTTCCAACTGTCTCTCCAGTCTGAACACAGCAGAGTCACCTTCCCCTGTTCCTACCTCTAGGGTTATTTTTTTCACTTAGTTTTTATTGGCAATTCAAACAAAAGAAGAGAAGCCAATTTCACGGCTTCTCCTCAAGGATCAGTCACCCTCCCCAACTTTACTCTGCAAGATCATTCTCCCAGGCTTGGGCCATGGGGTCACTCATGATGGTTGCAATTGCTCTTTCTGTACTCTCAGCCTCAGTCCAGGTCTGCCTCCTCTCATTCCCTGGCCTCTACGGTACCCTCCAAACCCTTTGAGGACTATAGTAGATGCCTGCCACTGCTATAACAAAGTGAAGTGAAGTCGCACAGTCGTGTCCGACTCTTTGCGACCCCATGGATTGTAGCCTACCAGGCTTCTCCATCTGTGGGATTTTCCAGGCAAGAATACTGGAGTGGTTTGCCATTTCCTTCTCGAGGAGATCTTCCCAACCCAGGGACTGAACCTGGGTCTCCTATATTGTAGGCAGACGCTTTACCGTCTGAGCCACCAGGGAAGTCCACTTAAACACAAGACAAATGTATTATCTTACAGTTCTGGGGATTAGAAGTCCAAAATCAATCTCGCTGGGTTAAAGTCAAGATGCTCGCAGGGCTGTTATCCTTTCTGGAGGCTTTAGGGGAAAATCTACCCCCTTTCCTTTTTCATCTAGAGGCCGCCTGTATTCTTAGGCTCAGGGCCCCTTCTTCACATCAGTCCAATCGCTAGCTTCCATCATCACATTTCTCCCACTACTGACTCTGACCCTCCTGCCTCTCTTTAGGAACACTTGTGATTTTGCTGCATGCGTGCTCAGTTGCTCAGTCATGTCTGACCTTTGTGATCCTATGTACTGTAGCCCTCCAAGCTCCTCTGTCCATAGGATTCTCCAGGTAAGAATACCGGAGTGGGTTGCCATTTTCTCTTCCATGGGATCTTCCTAACCCAGGGATCAAATGCACATCTCTTTTGTCTCCAGCATGGGCAGGCAGATTCTTAACCACTGTGCCACCTGGGAAGTCCATGATTTTGTTGAGCCCTCTCAAATAATCTAAAATCATCTCTTATCTCAAGATCTTCCACTTAATAACATCTTCCCAGTTCCTTTGGCCCAGTAAGGTAACATATTCATAGGTTCCAGTGATTAGAATGTGGAAATCTTAGAGCATCATTATTCAGCCTACCACAATGATCATATTTCCTAAAACAAAGATCAGGATCATGAAATATCCTACCACAGGTTTTAAAAAAAATTAATTAAACACCTTTTTTTTTTAACAACTACAATGCACCAGGAGATGGAAATACAAAGATACACGAGACACAGTCCCTGCCCTCAGGAAACTCAAAACCCAAGGCACCCATCAAGAAAACCACCTTCTTAAAAAGAAATAAGATTTTTCTTCCCTACAGAAGAATTACAATTAATAAATGTAGAAGGAATGAGGGAAATAGAAAAGCAAAATTGGATAGTAATGGTTGCAGGCAACATCCATTAATGGATGCTAAAATTAGTAGGTGAGAATTTGAGGACAAAAAGGATATTTCATACTCTCAAAGTATCTCCTTCCAAGTATTTAATAATTGCAAATGTAAAAATAATGTTATAGTGGTTAAACCCGGCAGACACCATCTTAACCAAGAGATCCAAATTAACATCACCAGCAACGACACAGATTGATGTCACCCACCTCTGATAGGATGCTCCGGGAAGAATACATCACCTTGGTAGCATTCTTGACAAAACAGAAAACACCAAATGCAAACTGAAGAGCAGTCTACAAAATAAATAACTAGTTATTTTTATAAATGTCAAGATCATAAAGAACAATGAAAGACTTAGGAATTATCACAGATTGAAGGAGACTAAGGAGAAATGACAATTAAGTGCAATGTGGGATCCTGGATTGATCCTGTAATAGAAAATGACATTGGTGGGAAAACTAACGGAATGCAAATAAAGTCTGAGCTAACTGTAGTGTACCAATGTTAATTTTTTGGTTTTGATCAGGGAATTATGATTAAGAAAGATGTTAACACGGGAAGCTGGATAAAGGGTGTATGGGAATTCTCTCTACTATTTTAGCAAATTTTCTAACAGTCTAAAATTGCTCTGTTTTCTGCTTTTGTTTTGTTTTATTATTTGGACGTGCCAGGTCTTAGCTGTGGCAGGCAGGCTCTTAAGTTGCAGTGCTTGGGTCTAGTCCCCTGACCAGGGATCGAACCCAGGCTCCCTGCATTGAGAGCACAGACTCTTAAGCACTGGATCACAAGGAAAGTCCCTAAGATTGTTTTAAAAATAAAAGTGTTTTTTAAAAGAATAAAAACACAGCAGTGATAGAATATCCACTGTCAGAAATCGCAGTCAGCATAACCAACTGGTGGGCTGCCGTCTATGGGGTTGCACAGGGTCGGACACGGCTGAAGTGACAGCAGCAGCAGCTGAACATCTAACATTATTACAAATTATAACCCAATGAATAAAATAATAATCTGCAGTCCACGCTATTCCAAATAAATAACAAACAGATGGAGAAGTTGAAGTTATTCCTTACAGTAGAATGCCAGGTAATACATAGAGAAAAAATGACGGAGTCGGAAATTTCTCATCAGTGGTACTAAAACTAGTGAATAAAAGTTTGATGAGCAGGAAATTTACATGTATAAGTATCTGCTGGCAAATTAATTATTAATAACAAGAGATAAATAGTAACTTTTGAGCAGAGAAGCCAAGAAGACACCAAATTACTAAGTAATCTGAAGCTAAAATCACCAATATTGGGACAAATTGACATCATGTATCTTCTGACATCACCCACTGAGAAGGGCACAACATTGCTTGTTTAGCATTCCGGCAAAAATGTGTAACCTGAATGCAATCATGAGAAAAGAGCAGATGAAGCCAAACTGAGGGGCATTCTACAAAATAACTGGCCAGTATTCTTCCAAAATGTCAAGGTCGAAAAAAAGAAAGGCTAAGGAACTGGTCCAAATTAAAAGAGACTAAAGAACCATGACAAGCAGATGCCCTGTGTGATCCTGGACAGGATTCTGAACCTAGACTAAAAAAAAAAAAAAGCTACAAAAGACATTATTAGTACAATTGATGAAATTCTAACGTGAACCATGGAGTAGATTATAATATTGTACCAATGTTAAATTTTCTGATTTTCATAGCCTTACTGTCCTTAGAAAAATACACACTGAAATATTTAGAGGAAAAAAGTTATGCCTCCAATCTACTCTTAAATGGTTCAGGGAAAACAAAGTGTGTGTGTGTTTCTGTGTGTGTAACATATGATAAAGCAAAGTGGGCAAAATACAAACAACTGAGTCTGGATAAGGGATATTCTTTTGTTGCAACTCTTTGGTGTTTGAAATTATAACAAAATTAAAAATTACAATGAACCAAGGAATCTTTTTGGGTGATGGAAATATTTTAAAATTGGGCCATGGTGATATCGGCACACCTCTGTAGATTTATTAAACATCACTAAATAGTAAATAATAATAATAATATAAAATTTTACACACACACAACCTCCAATGGCTCCTCATTCCCGTGGCCTGTGCCCACCTGTTACTTCAGTCTCCTCTCTCAGAACTCACTGACTCAAACATTCACCCCATCAGCTGGGTCTGCTCCTCACTCTCCTTCCCAAACGTACGGCACTCATCTCTGGATGCCCCCAGACACCCTTGCCCTGGCTTCACCACTCCCCCACCTAATTCCTGCCCAACCTTCAAGGCCCGGTTCAAATCCCACCTCCCGCAGGGCTTCATCTCCTCCTCTATGTCTCACTCCCATCTCCTCATCTCTAACATCCATGGAGTACTTTCTACATGCCAACATTATTCTAACCATCTTACATGCACTATTTCATCTGAAGTCACAGCCCTACAAGGTAAATGCTCCCATTTTACAGATGAGGAAATTGAGTCACTCGTGAACCAGCTGCATTTTCTCAAGTGGTAGCTGATGAAGCCAAGATTCAAACCAGACCATTTTCACACCCAAGGCTGCCCTGGTCACCCGCTGTGCTCTGCATCCCTGTGAGCATCCTTACGCATCTGTTCTTTCACAGACAGACCTTTCTCCAGTCTCCAGGCTGCAAGCTCCCAGAGGAGTGAATCTGTACCCTGGACCTCTCCAGACACTCTACACACGGCAGGTGCCCAACAGCTGTTTGTCCGCCGCAGGCTGGGATCCAGAAAGAAGAGGAGGGGGTCTCGAGCTCAAAAAGAGGAGCCAATTCTCCACCCCGAGCACATCCCAGCTCCCTGGCTACTGCCCAAAGCCCGGCCGTCATCTGCTCTGGGTAATAAGTATTTGTATGGCGATAATTACAGCATTTGGGAAGAAAATCCCATTAAGCAAGAGCCCTGCCGAGCTGCTAATGCCGGCACAGAACTGGAGGCGGCAACTCCGCCAAGCTCCCGTCTGCTCCCAATAATGTGGGAGCTGCCTGTCCCCGCCTGCCGCCCGTCAGCCAGCCCCCGAAGAGCACGGCCACCCCTGCTGGAAGCCTCAGGCAGCCTGGGGCACCACAGCCAGCCTCCTGCCTCAGGGAGGGGACACCGCAGAAGGGGCAGCCCGGTCTCCACGTCCATCAGTGTTCCCTGGGGATCCAGAGCCCCCGGAGGATGCCTGACGAGAGAGTAGGGCTGTGCTGGGATCCAGCATCGAGTGGTGCCCAAGTTCCTTTCACGGCCCTGCAATTCTCTGTCACCCTAATAACAATAATACTACTACCATTTATTGGGCACTTGCTGTCTGCCAGGCCCAGTGCAAAGTGCTTCTCCCGGCATCACCACATTCAACCCTCAGGACCACCTTCAGAAGCAGGTCCTGTCATCACCCCATCTTATGGGCGAGGAAATGGGAGTCTCAGAAGTCACACTTATCCCAGTTTGCGATTACGTGATTCTTCTCATATTGTGTCATTCATCTCCATCTCCCCTGCTGGACTAAATTCAGAGAGAGAGGGGTGGTTTCAATTTCCAGCCGGGACTATTCATTCGGCACCATGCAGACACTCAAGAGACAGCTATCTGTTGAGTGAGTGAATTAAACCCCATAACCTGCCCACGGTCCCCACAGCTGCTGAATGGCAGAGAGGGGCTAAACAGCTAAGCAAGCTGGCCTCAGAGCTGTCCACCCTGCAGAGAGGCCCTGCAGGACACTGACCTGAGCCCCAAATCCTAAGGGACGTGGGGTGGCCCAGGGAAGGAGCACTCTGAGAGCCAGAATCCAGCGTGCAGCCTGGCCAACGCTCAAATGTTTGTCTCCTCCTACACTCTCTCCTGCCCCATCTGAACCCTCAAGCCTTCAGCCTGAGCTTCTCCAGTAATAACAATCAGCTCGCCTAATGTTTGAATTACAGAGCCCTTTCACACATGTAGAGTAAGCAAAGTCTGGTAAAAACCCAGAGCTAGCAGGTGTCACTCTCCCCAGAGGCAGAAGGACCGTAAGACACCCAACATGTGCCAAGTGAGCTGCAGGTCCTCTACACGCATGCTCTCACTTAATCCTCACCATCAACCCACAGCCGTCACCCCCTTCTACAGATGGGGAAACTGAGTCTCGGGTCTGATGGAGTGGCAACACCGGGCAGCACCACCAGTCCCTCGGAGCCCAGCAATAAGCCCAGCACGCCTGCTACTAGAGACACGAGCCTCACCAGGAGCCGACATCCCCTGCACACCGCGGCTCTCCAGTGCAGGAGACCAGAGTCCTGCCAGACAGCCCAGGCCCCGGAGGCAGACATGGCTCCTGCCTGGCCCTCTGAGCCCTCTCACTGCAGCCACCGCCCAATCACTATTTGGAATTCCAAACAGGCTCCCAGACAAGAAGCCTGAGGGTGCCCTGGGCAGTCTTCCTTGGTCACAACCACCCACCCCCACTGAAGGAGGCTCCAGACACAGGCGGCTAAACTGGGAGAAGGCAAGGGCCTCCCAGGCCTTGGCAATTGGCAGGGAGCTAGGACAGAGGATGGACTGGCTAGGAGGCAAGGGAACTTATCGAGGAAGGCAGGAACGTAGATCCCCAGGGCCCAAAGAGCAGAGAAAAGTGCTGGACCTGGAGGAAAACAGAAATCAGCAGGCCTTCCCAGGGCCCTCTCTCCATCCTCAAGCCTCTCTCCTCTCTGCGTCCTACACCCAGAAGGAGCATCAGTGGCAAGCCTGGAGTACAAGTGTTCAGGGTCGAGGGGAGAAGTGGGGTCCACGCGCACTGCACACTGTCTGAAACACTCTAGTCCAAAAGATTTTTTTAATAAAAAAAAAAAAATCCCAACTGAAAGCCAAGGTCCTTGAGTGGAAGAAAAAGCAATAGTGGCCATGACGGGGTCCCTCTGAGTCTGGGCCCTACAAAGAGACAAGCTCCCAGGCCTCCTCCACCACACCCCCAACCTTGCCCTGGATTTCATTTGTTCCTCTGCAGTGAATTATTCAGCATCCCTTCCCCACCAGCCCAACCGGCCCACAGACCCTCTGGCTGAATCCATTTCCTCAACAGCTCTGGAGCCTGCTCAGCCTCTTCCCAGAAGTCCCTGCAGCAAACCAATGACAATTTCTTCCCACGTGAGGAGACAGGCTGGACCCTGAGGTATGGAATACATGATCATAAAGTTGCTGGGCTGCACAGGCTGCGAGAGAAACTGCCCGGAGGACAAAAGACAAACGAATGCACAGCTGCGGTCTATAAAAATTTCACAGCCTTGGAAGAAGCCGCTGTTTCGGGCTCTGATACGGCATGACACCCATATTGATTAGACAGAGCATTTGCCACAGTTATTTTGAGTCTGCCCAAGGCCTCTTTTCAGGATGTGCTTTTCCTCTTCAAATGGCTCTTTCGCGGCCTGTGTGTTGAAAACACAGACTCCCTCGGTTTTCACAGCCTTTCCCACTCTGAGAAGTCACGCACATAGCAAGGTTCAGACCTGACAACTCACTCCTGGGTCCCAACCCTGAAGTCTCTAAAGGAAAAATCCAGATAGAGATAGGCCTTCCTGACCCTTCCCAACCTCAAGTCCCATCACAACCCCCTGGACGCGGCATGTTTCAGCCCCGGAGCAAAACTGGTCCGTTTGCCCAGCAGGCCGGGCACACTCACATGTGTAGGCCTTTTGCTCACACATTCCCTGTCCGGGCCACCTGCCCCTCCCCTTGGCGAAATCTGACCCAATCACTGTTGGGTCCCAAGGTACCCTCATAAAACAGTCTATGCTCTGAGAACCTCCTCCACCTGAGAAAAGGCATTCTAATCCCAAAGCTTCCCCATGACCCCACTCTGCTGCCAGAGCTTACAGTTCCGTGTCCCCTGCCCCATCCTCTCAACGGTACATCCCTTGAGAGCAGGGGCTTGCTCACTCCCAGCTGGAGCCTCTACACCCAGGGCAGCTACTGGCTCCCTAAATGTTTGCTGACTTTAGTAACAAGACTCTTCTCCTGATCCTATCATAATGAAGATGCCGCTCATTTAGCAGGCCTCACAATGTACCAACACATTATCTTCCCACACATTATCTTCAGTCTTCACAAGAACCAGAGAACTTATGTATCAACAGCCTCCTTTTCCTGATAGAAAACAACAAAGGCTCAGAGAAGTTAAGTAATTTGCCCAAGGTCACACAGCAAATGACTGACTTTACACCAGGAAATTTCACTTACATCTCATTCTGATTTGCAAGAATTCAAGAGTTCATAAAAGTTAAAACAGACCTTGTCCTCAAAACTAAAGGTGGAGAGAGAGCAAGAAAGGAGACGACTTCAAGAGTCAGACCCAAAGGCAAAGGAGAGGGGCTAAAATTCTCAGACCTAGGCTGCTACCAGGGTAACAGCTACAAGAGAAATGCCCAAAGGACAAGGCAAAGGAACAGAGAGGAGGTCCAGAGGGAACGGGTGTGGAGGTGACCCTGCAGCCTTGGGGATCCTCTAGACAGATTTCGGACCTTCTGTTCCTCTCCAGGACCACACAGAATCCCCAAGGAATGTCAGTTTGTTCTAGCCTCTCCTGATGCAGCATCTTTCCCCAGCATCACAACACACACACACACACACACACACACACTCTTGCATCGATTCCCATCTAGATTGCATCTAGATTGCAAATTCTCTGAACCCTCCACGGGAATTTTTCAGTCTCAGCCAATGCGCTCATTGCTGACCTTGGTACAGAGTTTGATCCAGGAGGCTGTTCTCCCCAGGGTCAGATTTCTGCCTCTGACCAGCTGGGAGTCATGAAAATACGCTCCAAGTTCTCAAGAGCCACTGCGGGGGCCCGGGAGTGTGAGAAGGAGAAGGCGGGTTTCAAAGGGGCTGGCAGCCTCCTCCCAAGGCCAGTTCAAAAATCTCCCAAGGCAGCCACCTCTACAAGCAGCACAAAGGCCCCGCATGAGACCAAAAATCTACACACACTGCCCATGGACATGGTGATTCTCCCAGCTTCGTGCGAATGACTGAGGTGACCCCACAGATCCCAGGAGTTCACACACACACATTCTGCAAGATAACTGGGGAAAACAAATTATATAGATCTATAAACACACATGCAAGCTAACCACACACACATGCTAATCACTCACACACTACAAAGCTTAGCCAGTCTAGAACGGGCTGAGTTTTCTCAAGAATTTAGAAGTGGGAGACAACAGGCTAAGAGAAATTATGTTTTTTTATGACTTGTCATGGTCAATGTCTTTAACCCTGTGTCTCCCACTCCTAGTTCCTGACCTCTCAGCATTATTCACGGACTCCTGGTCCAGGTCACATCTTCCCCTCTCTGGGTGCTGAATATAACATATCCCAAGCCTCAAACCCCAATTCCTCAAGTCCATTGTCTGTCTGGGCTGGGGATGGCTGGATGTGTGGTGGGGGACCATGCCTCCCACCCGCAAGGGAAAAATTCTAAAGGCTCTGGGGCAAACAATGGGGAGCAACGCAGGTGGGTGCGGGGGAGGAGGACTAGAAACTTCAACTCCATCCCCTCCTGCTGCCTATCAGCAACCTGCAAGCCCTCAGAGCCCAAAGGCACACCTTCCACTCAGAACACAGACCGAGCCCCATGTGCCCAGAAGGAGCCACAGTGCCTGGTGAGCAGGAGGCACGTGCCTCCTGGGGCCAGCGAGGCTTTCTGGCACCAATTCACAGGCACCCTAGAGAAACCAAGTGCTGGCGCAGTGGGAAGGCCTGCGATGCTGAGCGCAGGGTGCAGGTGTGAGGATGGGAGCTGACAGCCTCACAAGCGCCTTTCGAATCCCAAGAAAGGGAAACGGCAGCGCTCCTGGCTCCTGGCCCCTGGCAGGCACTGACTCCTTTTTTCGCTGCAGAGCCCAGGCCCCGACGGTCCTGCCCCCATCTTTGGCCCTGAATTGCGTCGAGGTGGGAAGGCAACCTCCGCGCTCCCCGCGGGCTAAGGATGGGGGCCATACTCACAGGCGCTCCGTGTTCCGCGGGATGTTCTTGGGAACGGCCCGCAGCCCGGTGCCGTGGCAATCCACCGTGGTGCCAGCGCAGGTGCAGAGGGCGGGGCACCCGGTGGCACCCAGGCGCCACGCGGCTGCCCACAGCAGCAGCCAGAGCGCGGGCCGGACGAGCAACGCCGAGGGCCCCCTCGGGGGTGTCAGCGCCATGGTGCCCTCACCGCGTCCCGCTTCCGTGCCAGACGGCGGCAGCCGCTCACCATCCCCGTCCGGGGTGGCCTCCAGGTGCAGTCCCGTGGCAGAGCCACCGAGGAGACCGTGAGCTTGTACGCTGCGCCCTTGCGGGCTGGGTGGCACCTTGCTCCTCCAAGCGCCGGCGCCTGTGCGCGGACAGAGGGAGCGCGCCTTGGGCGGAGGGCGCTCGGCTCCTCTCCGTTTCTCTCTGCCTGCGTCTCCCTCCCGCCCTCCAGCTCCCAACTGACTGCTGCGAGGAGGAAAATGGGCAGGCCCCGCGCGCGCACGCACCCCGCGCACACACACATACACACACACACTCACACCCGCACGCTCGCTCCCACCCAGCAGTCATCCATCAATCGAAAAGCACATAACCAGAGCCAGACTCCTCCCCGCCCTCCCTTCACGCCCCCTCCCCGCCCCCGCCTCCGCCTCCGGACGACCACTCGCCAGCCGCTGCGGCTGCGAGCGGGCTTACAGTTTCAAAGGTGGAACATCCGAGAGCGGGCACGGACTGCGGGGGAGTGGGGGACCCACAGTTCGACCTGTCACGTCCCGACCTTCGCCAGCTTTACACACACACACACAAACACATACACACACACACACACGCCGAGGATGCACACACTTGGGCGCAGGCACCCGGCACCAACAACCGCAGCTGCTGGTCCAGAGTGGGGGGAGGGGATCTTCTTTTGCAGCCTGGACCCCCTTCCCCAGGCAACAGCCGAGCTTTTCCCGACCGCAGAAACGGCTCTAGGGCCCCACCAGACTTGCTTTTTCAGTTCTTGGTGAAAGGACGCTCCCGAGCCCCCGGTGACCTCTCTGAGTCACCTACATCACTTAGCCTGGGACCTTAAGGGTGGAAAAGGAGAACCAGGCTCTGTGTGTGTGTGGGGGGGGGGGGGGGGGGGACGGGGGGGTGGAAGGGGGGGGGCGGTCAGTGCACAGACGCCAAAGGCCAAGCAAGTTTCCTCCCCTCCCTCAACACATTCTCTGACAAGACGGCAGCAACCCCACTTCTCCAAGGGGAGTGCAGAAGTTAACTCCCCCCAGAATGAGAGTGACCCTGATTTGGACAGTGGCACTGCCACTGCCGCTGGGAGATGTTATTTCTGCCCACTAGGCAATGCTGGCTTCCCAGAATATCAGTAGGGGTTGGAAATCCTGCAAATATCATAGTAGGTTCACACCAGGTTCCTCCATTGTGAAGACAGATGAAAATGATCCCGTCACGGAAGGATTGCTGTTAAGACCAGTGTGGACCCAGGATGAACAGGAAATCCAAGTGGAGAGAGAATTCACCTCAACTCAGAAAAGATAAGGACCTCCCCCAAATCAAGGAGAGCCGTTGGTACCCCCTAGAAAACCCAGAAGTTGTTTGTGAGCTGGGGGCCCTGATTCAAGGTTGCCTGGAGCCCAAGAAGAAGAAGCAGCTGAACAGGTCAAGAATCACCTCCCTTCATTGGAGTTGGCTACCCACGTTTCTGCTTGAGAGAAACCAGAAAGAAAAGGTGACTGATCCAGGAGGTGCCAGGGGTAGGTACAGCAGGGTACAGTTTATCAGAGCGTATTGATAGACTCCACAAGATTAAACCACATCACTCACTGTGTACCAAGGCTCAAGGGTTTTCTTTTTCTCTTCTATCTTGATGAGAAATGTCCAGTATCTCTACTGTCATAGACAGAACTGGGACCAGGGTGTCACAGCTACTGTGACTGATTTTATGGGCTGTTGACGGTTCTTTTGAGTTTTCACACAGTCCTGCCCATGACCTCTAACTTGGGCCATGGGTCCTGGAGCACCAATTCGGTGACAGTTCAGGGGGAAGGCATTTTCTCCGGGTCCCTGTGTGGTGTGATCTTAGAGAAAGTAGTGAAAGTGAAAGTGTTAGTTGCTCATTTGTGTCCAACTCTTCGTGACCCACGGGCTGTAGCCCGCCAGGCTCCTCCATCCATGGAATTCTCCAGGCAAGAATACTGGAGTGGGTTGCCATTTCCTTCTCCAGGGGATCGTCCCAATCCAGGGATTGAACCTGGGTGTCCTGCATTACAGGTAGATTCTTTACCTTCTGAGCCACCAGGAAAGCCCTCTTTCTTGAGGGTCCCTGTGTGTTATGATCTTAGAGAACTTTCCCACAAGTCAGGCCAGAGCTTGCTGTCTGTAAGGGCCTTTTCTCCCTTCTCCTTCACAAATTCCTTCTCCTTCTCTACAGGCCCTCAGCCTCTTTCCTCTCCTCAGACCTCCCCCGCTGCCTCAGGCAGAGAGAAATCCTCATTCCTCCGTTTTATCCCTTCAGCTGGATCTCTGTTTACACGTGTGGCTCCTTCTCTGACACCCCTCCTGGGACAGAGGCGCCCCCCTCTTCCCCTGCCCCCCTGCAGCTTCCTCATTTCCTCGCTTTGGTACTTAACCCAGCACCTGGCACTTAGTAGGCCTTTCACAGACGTCTGGTCTCCAACCTTCTGCTCCAGCGGTGCCTCCCTGGGCCCCTGACTTCAGAAGGCTCCTCAGAAGCCAGGACCCATGTGGGGAGGATGAGAGTGTTGATTAAGGGGCAACATGCCCTGGGGGCTTCAGAGTGGCAGGGTGGAGAAGCAGAGAGAGGGGTGGGAGCAGGCAGGAGGCTGCAGCATTAGCCCTGCCAGTGGCTCCTGAGAGTCAGCCACGGCCTTAGAAGCTTTCAGACCAGCCTGGACAGTGAATCCCAAGCAGGCCGTAAGCCAAATTGTCACTGCCTGGCAAGGCCTGGTCTTTCCTTTAAAGGGGAGAAGGAAAGAGGGCCCCTCAGACCCAGGACAAAGACTCCCCCTGCCAGCCCATCATGGGAGGCCCTGCCCCAGTGGCAAGGCAGCTCCCCAAATTGGCTCCCACGCCCAGTTCCTCCACCCCAGAACCTGGCTGGCTCCCCGATTCTGGAAGCAGCTCACCATGAATGAACGCAGCTCATTAATGTTCCCAGCACATTTACTCGTTAAACAACCGCCTGGCCAGCCGCACAACCCCTACCCCACCCGTTTGCTTTTTCAGCTTCCTCTCCCATGCTCCTCCCTCTGTTGGGTCTCCCTACCCCCTCCCTACAGTCGGGCCACCTGCTCCCTCTGCACGGCTGGGGAGGAGGCAGGCCTGTCACATTGCTCCTGCCAGGAAGGCTCCTCCAAGCCCCTCTCTGCCCACTGGCCACCAGCAGGGCAAGCCCCCAGGGGATGCTTCAGGCTGGGTCTTCGTAGTCCAGTTGTGTGAGCCTCCTGGGCATCCCCTCAGCCTCACGTGCTCTGGACTTGAGGGCCACCTCCTGCCTGTAACTCCAGGAGAAAGTGCCTCCTTCTGGCTTTCTGCACCACCAGCCCCTCTGAAGCACAAGAAGGTGGGGAGCCTGGACGAGGCTCACTGTGGTTTGGATTTCCAAACTGCAAAAGGCAAGAATGAGACAGAAAGCCTGCTACTTAGGCATTGATTAGACACCATTTATTGACTATGTGTGTACTACGTGCATTGTACTGGAAGTCAGCAATTCAACAAGGAATACGAATAGCCCTGGCCCTCAGGGATCTGACGGTCCAGCAGGAGAATAGAAAGAAAAACCCACTCAGTGTGATAGGTGGCATAGGAAATGTGGAATTGCAGAGAAGCTAGTGTGTGGGACCTGGGGTAAGGCTGGAAGACTTCCTCGAAGAGGAGGCAATTGAGCCGAATCTTGAAGGATAAATAGGCATTAACTATATATATGTGGATCTTAAGAATTGTTGTACTATGCTTAGTCCCTCAGTCGTATCCAACTCTTTGCAACTCCATGGACTGTAGCCCACCAGGCTCCTCTGTCCACGGGATTCTCCAGGCAAGCATATTGGAATGGGTTGTCATTTCCATCTCCAGGGGATCTTCCCAACCCAGGGATCGAAGCCAGGTCTCCCATATTGTGGGCAGATTCTTTACCACCTGAGCCGCCGGAGAAGCCCAAGAATACTGGAGTGGGTAGCCTATCCCTTCTCCAGGGGAACTTCCTGACCCAGGAATCAAAAAAGGGTCTCCTGCCTTGCAGGCAGATTCTTTACGAGCTGAGCTACATTGGTGAACAGCAGAAGAGGAAGGAAGACTTTCTGCCCAAAGAGAACTACATGAGGTAAGGCACACAGAGAGCAGCAGCATCCTCAGTGGCTGAGCTGTGGCAAGTTCCATTAGGCTGGTACCTGCCAGGGGGTTCAGGTGGGGAGTACTGGCAGAGGTCTGGTACAGCCATTCTCTCTGGTTTATTGGGCTTTCAGAATCTCATGGCTTGTCCCTGTGCCCAAGACATGCCTATATAAGTGTGTGCTCGGAGTGTCCCTTGAACAGTGACGGTGGCCTCCAGGGAGGGGACTCAGTGTTGGCAGGGGCAACTTGAGCACATGTTGTTGTCGTTTTCCGCTGTTTGGATTTGTTTACCTGTGTAGTATGACATCATCCTCTATTACTACCTAAACATTTTTTTTTTAATTCCCAGGGATGCTTATTACAAATGCCTACCCCTAGGACCCACCCAAGACCTTAATCAGAACCTTCACTGTTAGTAAACTGGGACATGAAGAAGTGCAATTCGGACGCAGATGGTTCCAGAGACAGTGATCTAAGAATCAAGGCCGAGTGTGCTGAGTTAATGAGTTTGAACTTGGCCCTGAAAACTCTGGGGAGTCATTGAAGGAAGGGGGCCTGGCAGGAACAAAGGGTCTGAGGCCTGCCTGCCTCCCTCCTCTCCAGTTTCCACACGCTTTTAGCCAGGATGAGACACATCAAAGAGAAAGATAGTCACAGGGGAGGGGAAGGGGAGGGGAGGGGCAGGCGCCTTGTGACACTGGTCAGAGTAGCTCGATCATAAGATATCAGAGCTGGAAAGGGATTCATAAGTGATCAGATCCAAACAGCACTGACCAGTTGGCGGCCTAGAGAAGAGAAGCAGCTGAACCTCACAAAGGAGTTGCAGAGGTGAGCCATGGACGAGGCCACATCTTGCTCCACTAGACCCACACCTGGGTAGAACCCAGCATCGGTACTCCATCCCAGACTCTCCTCCTGACCCCGTCACCCTCACTGGGACTGAGGAAGCAGGAGTCCCTGGAAGGTTGTGAAGGCAGAACCCAGGATATTTTAGCTTTAATCTCCAACCCCCTCGGTATACTCAAGTTTGAAGGAGGCTGGAGCATTTGAGGCTGTCAATGACAAAGCCTGGAACACACTCCTAAGATTACTGGCCTTTATAGAAGCCACCATTGCATCCAGAACAACTCTGGCAGACGAAGCTGACGTGAACACCAACTCTTCCCAACTCTGTGGGTGCTTCAGTGATGATTCTGCACTGGGGGTGGGATGAGGCACCACAGGGAAGAGCTATTTGGAAATCCCTGGCCACTCTCTCTGTGTGCAGCAATTTTCTCTCCTCTCTCCCCTGAGACCACTAGCCCCCTTAGCCTCCCAAACTCTCACCTTTAACTCTGAAACTCAGCTTCACACCAGATTCCGCCTGGGTACCCCTTTTGCTCTGTGGCCTGGGAACTCTCTCAGGGCTACAAGCTGGAGGCAATTACAGGTCTCACCATCTTTGTTTTCCCTCTTAAAGGAATCATCGTCCCATATGACCAGTTGTCCAATATCCAAAAATGATCATTTCATATCTTTTTTTTTTCTGGCTTTTTAGTTGTTTAAGACAGGACGGTAAAGTTGGCCCATTGATCCCTCTTGGCCAGAAACAGAAGTTTGTGAGAGATTTTTTTAGCAATCCTCTGTACCCTAAAAACACTCCCAGTGTGCTGTGGAGAGAGAAACAGACAGTTACATGATTCTGACAAGTATCCTGAACTCGCCAAAGAGGAAGTGCCACCCCCCGCCCTCCCCACCCCCCGCCCTCCCCCCCCCCCGCCCGCCCCCCCACCCCCCGCCCTCCCCACCCCCCGCCCTCCCCCCCACCCCCCACCTCCCCCCCCAACCCCGCTTCACTCAGTTGAAGAAGCTCCTCCCGCTCTCTGTGCATGACAGTCCTCACGCCAGATCCCCTTCCATCATCCTCATCCTAAACAGCATCTTCTCAGGGCAGCCTTCTCTGACCCGCTTAGGGGTTAAGTCAGCCTCCTGGCCTGTCGTGTGATCTCCTGGCTCACCATGCCTCCCGCAGAGCATGGAATTGTCATTTGTTGTTACTTGTTTATCCATCTCTCTTCCCCTCTAAGCTGAAGCAACAGGTTTGCACCTATCTTGTTCCCTATTGCCTGTTCAGGGCCCTGCACTTGGGAGATGCAGGGGAATAAGTATATTTTACTGAATTGTAGGAGAAGGCAATGGCACCCCACTCCAGTACTCTTGCCTGGAAAATCCCATGGACGGAGGAGCCTGGTAGGCTGCAGTCCATGGGGTCACGAAGAGTCGGACACGACTTCACTTTCACTTTCACTTTTCACTTTCATGCATTGGAGAAGGAAATGGCAACCCACTCCAGTGTTCTTGCCTGGAGAATCCCAGGAACAGGGGAGCCTGGTGGGCTGCCGTCTATGGGGTCGCACAGAGTCGGACACGACTGAAGTGACTTAGCAGCAGCAGCAGGGAAGTAATTCTGGAGAGAAGGAACCTTGAGAATAAAGGCACAGAAAAGGAAGGCCTCCAGTCAGAGTGGAAGCAATGAAGAGGCACATTTGGCTAGAGAGAGAATTCCTTGGGGAACAATGAGATTGAATCGGGGTGTGAGAGAGCAGGCTGCTGAGGGACTGGAGAGCAGGGTGAAACCCTGTATGGGAGCCAGGCTGCAGGCCTCCAAAGTCCAAGAAAGTGACAAAAACTGGCATCTGGGAGCTCATTAACTCCCTTGTATCTTGAAGTTTTCATCTGTAAAGAATAATCCTGACAGCTAACATTTCCATTGTGCCTGTAAATTCTAAGGGCTTGTACTATTTCAAGAGTTTTGCACAAATCATTTAATTCTCCCGATAAGCTTATGAGGTGGATGTTATTTTTACAAACGAGAATGTTCAAAGCACAGAGAAGTTCAGTAACTGCCCCAAGGTCACACAGCACAAAGGTAGCAGAGGTGTGGTGTAAAATAGGGATAAGATCGACCTCCTAAAGAAGGTGTGAGATTGAATGGAAAGTACATATGAAAGTGCCTTATGCTGTCCTGGCATGTGGAAAATGTGTTCATTTCAAAAACACCCAAAACTGGTAAGAGTTTTAGGTTAGGGGAAAGGTCTGTCTAGAGATAATGTCTTCTGACAAACACTGTATTATTAATTTTGTAGCACTTTCTTCTCTCCTTTTTCTTCAGCTCCTTCTGCAAATGATGCTTTCTGTGTCTGCTTAGCAGTGTAACTGACAGAGTCCAGATATTCTTCAAGCTTTCCTTATCTTCATGGACCATACACTGGATCTTCCAACCTCAAAGGTAGAAATCATTCTAAAACCAAACAAAAACCTAAGTTCAGCAGCTCATAGCCTAAAAACATTGAATGTATGTCATTGTAAATCTAATTTATTTTTAAAAAGCATCAAAATGATAACATCATTGAAATTGTGGGTGATTTTTAGCCTCTGATTTTATACTCTCCTCTATTTCCCATATTTTCTATAATAAACAGGTTATAACCAAAAATTTAAACATTATTATAGAAATAAAAATGTAGTTACTAAATCTGTAATTCTTGCCTGAATACAATTACCATTAAATTTAATATACCAAATCTAATGATTTTATGAGCAAATAAATGTGCTAAATAACACGGTTTACATTCCTGCACTGTCAGGGCTGCTATAGATCCGCAGAGGGGGCTTAAAAAAGTGATGACTTGTATGAAAAATCTAGAACATACAAATTCACAGAAACAGAGAGCAGAGTAGAGGTTATCAGGGGCCAGAGGGAGAGGGGAGGGGAAGTTACTACCTACTGGGCAAAGTTTCCATTTGGAGTGAGTGATAAAAGTTTTGAAAATAATGGTGACAGTTGTGTAACACTGTAAATGTATTTAATGCCACTGAATCATATGTTTTAAACAATGGTTAAGGGACTTCCCTGGTGGCCCAGTGGTTAAGACACCACACTTCCACTGCAAGGGGCATAGGTTCGATCCCTGGTCAGAGAACTAAGATCCCACATGGTATGGCAAAAAAAAAAAAAAGAAAAAAATAATTATAAAATAAAATTTTAAATGGTTTGAATGGCATTTTTAAATATATGTATAATTGAAAGTGAAATTTGCTCAGTTGTGTCTGACTCTTTGCGACCCCATGGAATTCTCCAGGCCAAAATACTGGAGTGGGTAGCCTTTTCCTTCTCCAGGGGATCCTCCCAACCCAGGGATTGAACCCAGGTCTTCTGCATTGCAGGCAGATTCTTTACCAGCTGAGCCACAAGGGAAGCCCATATGTATAATTACCACGACAAAAAATAAGGGATGGCTCAGTTAAGGGAGTAGATATGGCTTAAAAAACCTTCTCCTCCCAAAGGTCCTTGTCTCCTGCTGCCCAGGAAGCGCTCGATCAGTGATGAAAACAGTAGCGATCACAAACGAGGACCACTGCCTGGAGAATACCTTGCTCTCCATGGCCCACCAACAGGGGCAGGGCACTTGGACGGGATGCGCGCGTCTGACTCCAGATGTCACAGCCATAACCACTTCCCCGCACGCCGCCGAGACAGCGCTGTCACTATCGATTCTCTACAAGACATGAATCATCTGCAGGTAACCTGCAGGGAGGTGCTGTTATCCCTAGGCACAGACAGAATCTGAGAATGAGCTGGCTGCCGGTGTATCCAGCCAGGTGGGGAATCCAGGAAAGCTTTATTCTCAGACCCAGGCTGAAAGGTGGGCTGGTGTCTGCAAAGCCAAGTCAACGATAGCGATTGGACACAATCTGCACAGTATTGAAATCGAGTCGAAGGACCGGGGAGGAGTTTTCAGGGAGGGCAGGAAGAATTTGTTTAAAGCAATTGCTCGGCTGCTTTGGGCTTCTGCCAAGCCAGTTTGATTCCTTGGAGGGTCTCTCAGCATCTTCAGCGAACATTCATCAACTGGCCTGGGCTAGCTGGGGCAACAGCCTGGAACCTAGCGCTCTGGGATAGTGTCTGTTCGCAGACACTTGCGCCCTTCTGACTTCCCCTTGGCTGGTCGCAGATGGGGCACCTGGGGTGTTCCCAGGAGAGAGAGCAGGGCAAGGGCGCCCGGAGGGCAGGGTGGGGCCATCTGGACCTGCCGTCTGCGTCTGCTAAAAAGGGCTCGGAGTTTTTGTTGGATCCTCAGAACAACGTCTGTGGACAATTAGGGCTGGGGGCCAGCGGGACAGAGCCCCTCTGGGAGGATTCAGGCGCCATCTGCATGGGGCTGAGGGCAGATTTACACCCAGGCGAGCAGGTCCAGCTCTGTGAGTAAGTCTAGAAGCCCAGCCACTCTGTCCTCAGCTTCCCTCGGTGGGGACAGATACATAGCGCCCCAGCAAAGCACAGTATAAGGCTTTTGCTTCTCCAGAAACAAGTACTGCAATGCCCAGATTTTACAGATAAGGAGATAGAGCCCCTAGAGGAGACGTAAGACACCCAGGGTCAGGAGCTGATGGGGACAGAGCAGAATGCTCTCTGTGTACCTCATCACCATGATGTGTACGTTGAGACTATGTGTCTGCCTGCCTGCCTATCACATCAGCTTCCACACCGTTCATGTTTACAGGCTAACACTCACTCCAGTACCTGGAACTTAGCAAATAACTCAATGAATGTTTGTGAAACAGAGATGAACTGGGATAGGAAGCCCAGGTCCTCAATCTTCGAGGAAAGACAAAATTCAGAAATCCAGGAATAGTAAGCTGTTTCCCACCAGAGTGGCTACAGTGTGGATAAACAGAGCCAACCCAGCCATCTGGGGAGGGGCACCGAGGCAGCTCTACTCCTTTCTGCAGTCAAAGTCGGTTCTGCTGATCCCCTGGAGAAGGAATTGGCAACCCACTCCAGTGTTCTTGCCTGGAAAATCCCATGGACAGAGGAGCCTGGAGAGCTACCGTCCATGGGGTCGCAAAGAGTCAGACACGACTGAGCATGCATACACGCAAACATTCAGTCCATAACAGTACTTAGCAGAGCTGAGGGGTTTAGCCCACCAAACAACATGTACAAGAATATTTATAGCAGCCTCATTCATAAAAGCCCAAGTTTGGAAATGACTCAAGTGTTCAGCAACAGAAATGGATAAATACATTGTGGTGGATCATTATAACTGAATAATGAGCAGGAACAAACCACAAGCAACATGAATGAATCACACAGGCATTATGCTGAGTGAATGAAGCTAGATATGAAAATACATAGCATTTAATTCAATTTATATGAAGTAAAACATAAGCAAAAGTAATCTACGGTGATAGAAATCAAAATAATGGTTGCATTTGAGAGAACAGTGATGAAAAGGAGCATAATGGAGACCCTGAGCTTCCAGAAATATTCTGTATTTTTATCTAGGTTATAGTTGTGTGTGTGTGTGTAAAATATACCAAGTTGTACACTTAAAATTGTGCTCTTTATGAAGGTTATATCCTAATGAAAAAAGAAAAAAATAATTTTTATCAGGGATGACACGTATGTGGTGGGCTTGCTACCAAGGTCCCCTCCTTTGCCCATTAATTGCCCATTAATATTAATTAACCACCACTGCTTCTTGTTGAGTTCAGCATCAGAACCATTCTCAATTCGGCACTCCAGCCAGTCTTCTTTGAGAAGAAAACAATTGATGTTCCTTCATGTATACACAAATATCTTAATTAAGAGAGAAACTCTGATGCTATCATCTTCAATTTGTTTCTCTATGCTTTGGGAAAGCCTGGTGGCAGGCTCCCTGAATATTATGTTCATTTCCCAGGAGAAAGTGGCTTGGGAAGAGTGTACTTGGAAGCTGGAGAATGAGGGCATGAGGGGCACACACTGGGAGGGAGCCCCCTGACCAAGGGCTGGGGAAGTAACTCAGTATCACAGATAACAGGGTGTGCTCAGTCGTTCAGTTGTGTCTGACTCTTGTGACCTCATGGACTGTAGGCTGCCAGGCTCCTCCATCCATGGGATTTCACAGGTACGAATACTGGAGTGGGTTTCCATTCCCTCCTCCAGAGTATCTTCCCCACCCAGGGACTGAACTTGTGTCTCCTGCATTGGCAGGCAGATTCTTTACCACTGAGCCACCTACGAAGCCCCACAGATAACAGTGAGGCCCAGCATAGGCTAGACTTGACAGTACCATGTAAAACAAACTGATCTTTCTCTACTAACAGAGAATGGGGAAGGAAGAGGAGGGAGGGAAAGGCTGGACGGCAGGAAATGACACCTCTTGATTTGCCCAAGGTCCTCTGGCAGCTGGAAACAGCCACCCTGTGAGCAGTCACCCCAGCTCCTGGTGTATTATCAGGGGTGCTAACACTCCCTGTTCATTCTTCACAACTTAAAAAACCTTCTAATGAATATCTTCTCTGTCATACAACCACTTGATCTGAACAAAGTGGAAATACCTTTCCTCCATTTGAAATTCTAAAACTGAGGTTTAAAATGCTGGAAAAGGTGTGGAGAAAAGGGAAGCCTCTTACACTATTGGTGGGAATGTAAATTGGTCCAGCCACTATGATGAACAGTGTGGAAGTTCTTAAAAAAAACTAAACAATGCCTGTCGTGCACAGCACATGTGTGGGGCACCTGGATTCTTAGACGACCTGCTTCTGAGTCCAGGTTTCATAACTAGCAGAGCAGTTCCCTCACTGTGATCTATTGAAAGTCAGCCCTTGACCCAAGGGGTTGTAAAATTTTTAAAAAGGGGGGAGGGGGATTTTTTTTTAATTAAAAAATAGAGTTAGGATCCAGCAATCTCACTTTTGTACATACATTCAGAGGAAAACTGTAACTCGAAAAGACATGGGCACCCCAATGTTCATAGCAGCAGTATTTACAATAGCCAAGACATGGAAATAACTTAAATGTCCCTCAACAGATAAATGGAGGAAGAAGATGTGGTACATGTGTACAGTGGAATATTGCTGCTGCTCCTGCTGCTAAGTCGATTCAGTCGTGTCCGACTCTGTGTGATCCCAGAGATGGCAGCCCACCAGGCTCCCCCGTCCCTGGGATTCTCCAGGCAAGAACACTGGAGAGGGTGCAGTGGAATATTACTCAACCATAAAAAAGAATGAAATAAAGCCATTTGCCACAATAAAGATATACCTAGAGATTATCAAATGAAGTGAAGTAAGTCAGAAGGAGAAAGGTAAACGTCAGACAATATTCCTCATGTGTGGAATAAAATATTTATGAAAATTCTAATATTTATGTAACAGAAACAGACTCACAGACATAGAAAACAAACATATAGTTACCAAAGAGGAAGGGGAGGGGAGGGATAAATTAGGAGTTTGGGATTAGCAGATACAAACTGCTATATATAAAATAGATAAACAACAAAATCCTACAGTACAGCATAGGGAACTATATTCAATATCCTGTAATAAATCATAACAGAAAAGAAAATATTATATATATATATGTATCAGTTCAGTTCAGTCGCTCAGTCGTGTCCGACTCTTTGTGACCCCATGAATCGCAGCATGCCAGGCCTCCCTGTCCATCACCAACTCTCGGAGTTCACTCCGACTCACGTCCATTGAGTCAGTGATGCCATCCAGCCATCTCATCCTCTGTCATCCCCTTCTCCTCCTGCCCCCAATCCCTCCCAGCATCAGAGTCTTTTCCAATGAGTCAACTCTTCGCATGAGGTGGCCAAAGTACTGGAGTTTCGGCCTTAGCATCACTCCTTCCAAAGAAATCCCAGGGCTGATCTCCTTCAGAATGGACTGGTTGGATCTCCTTGCAGTCCAAGGGACTCTCAAGAGTCTTCTCCAACACCACAGTTCAAAAGCATCAATTCTTCGGCGCTCAGCTTTCTTCACAGTCCAACTCTCACATCCATACATGACCACTGGAAAAACCATAGCCTTGACTAGATGGACCTTTGTTGGCAAGGTAATGTCTTTGCTTTTCAATATGCTATCAAGGTTGGTCATAACTTTCCTTCCAAGGAGTAAGCGTCTTCTACTTTCATGGCTGCAGTCAACATCTGCAGTGATTTTGGAGCCCCCCAAAATAAAGTCTGACACTGTTTCCACTGTTTCCCCTGTTTCCCCATCTATTTCCCATGAAGTGATGGGACCGGATGCCATGATCTTCGTTTTCTGAATATTGAGCTTTAAGCCAACTTTTTCACTCTCCACTTTCACTTTCATCATACATATATCCAAATCACTTTGCTGTACACCAGAAGCTAACACAACATTGTAAATCAACTATGCTTCAATTTTTTTAATTAATTAATTAACTAAAAGAACAATGGTAAAGACAAAAAAAAAAACAACCCTGAAACTTAGAGATATCATGTAATTCATAGATACTTTGTTAACTAAGTTTACAATTCAAGATTCAAACCCTAACTTGCTTTACTCCCAACACAGCCTCCTTTTTTGTCTTTTCCTTTAGTTTGAGTTTTTATGTTTACATCAAAGCTATACATGCAGAAAAATGGCCAAATCATTCTATAATATTTGTTATAAAAATAACAGGGCCCCCAACCCCCAGCCCATTTGCTTTCCTTGGAGTCAACAACTTTGACCTCTTTAAACTGATTAATTTATAATTTATCTCCACCATATATAGAAAATAGACCCACACCAAGTTGAATCACTGTGGGGTTTCAGCATACTAAGAGCACAAAGAAGATGCTACAAAGGGAGGGGGGGGATAATTTGGGAGAATGGCATTAAAACATGTATAATATCATATAAGAAATGAATCACCAGTCCAGGTTCGATGCAGGATACAGGAAGCTTGGGGCTGGTGCACTGGGATGACCCAGAGGGATGGTATGGGGAGGGAGGTGGGAGGGGGGTTCAGGATGGGGAACACGTGTACACCCGTGGCGGATGCATGTTGATGTATGGCAAAACAAATACAATATTGTAAAGTAAAAATAATAATAATAATAATAAATTAATTTAAAAAGAGAAACTCCAGAAATAAATAAATAAGTAAAAAAAAAAAAAAAAAAAAGATGCTAGAAGCTTCCAGAAAGAGTAGAAATAATGTCACCTACAAAGAGTTGGAAATTCTAATGGCCTTGATCAACAGCAACACTGGAACACAGAAAGCAGTGAAATAATACCTTCAAAATTCTAAATGAAAATGATCCCCAACTTAGAATTCTATACACAGCCAAAATATGAATCAACTGTGAGGGTAAAATAAAGACATTTTCAGATATTCAAGGCCTCAAAATATGACTTCTCCCATCCCTTTTCCCAAGAAGTTCATAGAGGATGCTCAATCCTTCCCAACTCACCCAGCATTTTGTTACCATCAGCCCTTTTCTGTTATCCCTATTCTTGTAGGTCTTTCACCTTTTAAAAAAATCCTTTTTCTGTCAGTTTAATAGGACTCTAAGGGAGAAAAAGCAGACCAACTCTGTCAGTTATCATTACCCAGAAGTTATCTGCTTTTATTCATTTTCATAAGCCATGGACACTTTCTTCAAACAAAATCTTATGCAAAAGACAAATATCGAAGACGCACGCAGGTCATACGTATCGCACCACTTGCAGCATCGTTTCTCCCCACTGGCTAACAGTTAAGAAAGCTGCTGCAGCTATTTAATGGGAAAGGAATGATCAGATTAGAACAACACCATTTTGTGCCCATAAATTAATTAATGGATCTAGGCACTGAGTATCTGCTGCTGTTAACTTCCCCTACAGCACACACACAAAATGAGAATGGGACATTATATGTACTTTTTGATGAGACAACATGCTACCACCTAGAGTTGCCAAAGAATCAAAACCTGAAGTGTCTGGATCCAGCTATTAATTGACTGGAAGGACAGAAGGACATGCCGAACTGTGTCATCAGTGCACAGTCTGCAAAACCCAGACTGGGCAAGCTCCGCTGCTCCTCCGCATATAAATTAAAAGAGGAGGAAAGAGGATTAGAGGGAGACTGTTTGGATTAAAAGAGATTTAAAAGATACATCAAATCAGAAAGAGGGTAAATGCACACCCGTGTTCATAGCAGCACTATTCACCAATTGAGGGATGAATGGATAAATAAAATGTGGTGTAGAAGTACAATAGAATGGTATTCAGCCTTAAAAAGGAAGGAAGTTCTAATACATGCTACAACATGGATGAACCCTGAGGACTTTCAGTTCAGTTCAGTTCAGTTCAGTTGCTCAGTCGTGTCCGTCTAGTCAAGGCTATGGTTTTTCCAGTGGTCATGTGTGAATGTGAGAGCTGGACTGTGAAGAAAGCTGAGCCGGCGCTTTTGAACTGTGGTGTTGGAGAAGACTTGAGAGTCCCTTGGACTGCAAGGAGATCCAACCAGTCCATTCTAAAGGAGGTCAGCCCTGGGATTTCTTTGAAAGGAATGATGCTAAAGCTGAAACTCCAGTACTTTGGCCACCGCGTGCGAAGAGTTGACTCATTGGAAAAGACTCTGATGCTGGGATGGATTGAGGGCAGGAGGAGAAGGGGATGACAGAGGATGAGATGGCTGGATGGCATCACCGACTCGATGGACATGAGTTTGAGTGAACTCCGAGAGTTGGTGATGGACAGGGAGGCCTGGCGCGCTGTGATTCACGGGATTGCAACTTTATACTACATGAAATAGGACAGTCACAAAAGGACAAACACAGTATGGTTCCTCTTATATGAGGTATCCAGAATAGTCAGATTCAGAGAATTCAGAGAATGGAGGTTACCAAGGGAAAGTGGAATAGGAGCTTATTGTCTAGTGGGTACAGAGTTTCCGTTTTGCAAGATGAAATATTCTAGAGACTTGTTGCTGAAAAACGTGACTACGCTTAACACAGTGAACTGTGCACCTAAAGACAGTTAAGATAGTGAAGTTTATGTTATGCTTCTTACTATAGTTAAATTTTTAAATTTAACTTTCAAAAGTGGGTAAGACTAAATGGCAGATTGAAGAAGGTGCCCACGGTTGATCACATTATATAGAAATGGAGGGAAGTGATCATCATAAAGGCTGGGATGGAGTCATTGGGAGAGGGGAAAGGAGTGGCATGTTGGGACAGGGCATGAAGAGGCTCCTGGAGCTCCTGACCTAGGTGCTAACTGACTAAAGTGGTCACCCAATAATCATCATCATGTTATGTATAACATGCGTTTCCTGCAGTTTTCTGTATCTGTCTTGAATGCAATTAAAAAGCAAGACAAAAATACTGAAGAAAAAAAAGAAAAGAAAGAAAGTTGCTGCCATCCTGTCAGCATATTCTGGCCAATAACTCTTTCATCTGAAAGAGGAGAGTTCGGGAGCGAGGTGACTGGAAACTGGGTCTACCTCACCTCTCCATCACTGAGTACTTTTGCAAAGCCCTGTGTCTCCCCACTGCCTTCGAAGCCCAGGTCCTGCACACACACAGCCCCCATCCACCCACAAGGGACATTCTCACAGAGTTACAACAGCTGAGCTCCGCCTGGGGTCACAGAGGGAAACAGGACTGGGCAGCGTGACAAGCCAGGGTCTCACCCACATGAATGCAGAAAATAAGACTCGGACGCTTTTGTTGTCAGCTGTCAAATTTCATTTTCTGGTTCCCGAATTCTCTAATGTGAATTCTGCTGAAATCCTTGTGCCACCATAATGTGCCGTCACAGGGTCACGACTGCACCAGCTTTCTGTCAGTCTACACCATGAGTGTCCCAGCACGGAGTCCTTGAGGCTTACACAGCCCGCAGCATGCACGGGAGGCTGCGGGGGGTTGTAGCTGAGAGTCAGCTCTGGCTTAGGCTGCCCAGCTTTGAATCTGGCTTAGGTGACAGCTGCTTATGGTCTCAGGGCCTCTGTCTCCCCACACATTAAGTGGGGCTTGTAAGTATTTCATAAGGTTGTTATGGGGCCTCAATAAGCTAAAACACATCAAGTCTTCAAAAAGAGAGCCTAGCTCAGGGTAAGGAATCGGTACTTAGTAGTAGAGGTAGTAGTTATTATTCCATTTAAAGGATGCAACCCTACAGAAGACCTAAATAGACATTTCTCCAAAGAAGACACAAATGGCCAATAGGCACATGAAAAGATCTCCTCATCGCTAATTATTAGAGAAATACAAATCAAAACTATAATAAGGGACTTCCCTGGTGGCCCAGTAGTTAAGAATCTGCCTTGCAGCACAGGGAACACAGGTTCAATCCCTGGTCGGGGAACTAAGATCCCACATGCGACGGGGCAACTGAGCCCACACACCACAACCACTGAGCCCACATGTCACAGCTAGAGAGGAACTACATTCAATATTGTGTGATAAACTATAATGGAAAAGAATGTGAAAAAGAATGTTTATATATATAACTGAGTCACTTTGCTGAATAGCAGAAATTAACAACATTATAAATCAACTTCAGTTCAGTTCAGTCTCTCAGTCATGTCTGACTCTTTGCAACCCCATGGACTGCAGCACTCCAGGCTTCCCTGTCCATCACCAACTCCCAGAGCTTGCTCAAATTCATGCCCATCAAGTTGGTGATGCCATCCAACCATCTCATTCTCTGTCATCCCCTTCTCCTGCAGCCTTCAATCTTCCCCAGCATCAGGGTCTTGTCAAATGAGTCAGTTCTTCACATCAGGTGGCCAAAGTATTGGAGTTTCAGCTTCAGCATCAGTCAATGAATATCATGAATATTCATTCCTTCCAATGAATATTCAGGACTGATTTCCTTTAGGATTGACTGGTTTGATATCCTTACAGTCCAAGGGACGCTCAAGAGTCTTCTCCAACAGCACAGTTCAACTATACATTAATAAAAATTTTAAAAAATAAATAATAATAATGCTGCAAGGTACATGGGATGTATTTATCTTTTTAAGTTAGTGTTTTCATTTCCTCCAGATAAATTTTCAGAATCATACAGTAGTTCTATTTTAATTTTTTTGAGGAAACTCCATACTGTTTTACACTGCTTAAGCTGACCCTGGACGAGTCGTCTGTTACATTAAAAGACACCTACAAAGACTAGGCAGGCAGCTGACAATTGCAAGCAAATGCTGATACCAGGCACCAAATCCCAAACCTTAAATCTCTTTCAGTACCACCACTTTCACCCTAAGATCTGGGAATGATTGTGCTCATTTTACAGTGGGGAGCTGAGAGCCAGAGATGGAAAGGAACTTGCTCTGTCACCCACTAAGAGCCTGGTAGACTTAGAACTGAAACCCAAGTCTTTAGCTCTCTTTATTCTACACCTACAGTGTGGAAGAGTCTGGCCATCATTTCATGGGAGCTCTCCATCACAAGAACAGTGAGCAGGGCCAGCCTCAACTTCAGACAGCATGTATTGGTTCTCCTCTCTCTCTTCTTTGCTTCTCTGTGACATCTTGCCCTCAAACCAGCTGCCCCTCTAGGGCTAGACTTACCAGCAGCCTCAGTCTCACATCCCAATAGCCAAAGGCCAAAAAGGACAAAGGTCTCATTTTCCCCAGCCTGAGTTTTATTTGTCAAATAAAACTTGGGCCACAATTCACCCTTGGGTTGCTCCTTGTATGAGTCTGAATCCTGGTTCTGTGGCTTGGGTAACCCAACCTCTCTATGCCTCAGTTTGCCCATTCTGAAATGAAGAAAATAATTGTACTTGCTTCACTGGGCTGCTGTGAGACTGAATCATCCATTAAAAACAAAAACACATTTCAACTACATGCTAGGCAATGTTTAGGTGCTGGAGCCACTGCAGAGGAGAAAGAGACCCCTCTCTGCCCTCATGGGGTGTATAGTCTAGCAGTAAAGACAGACGTGAAATAGACAAATGCATGAACAAATGTCTCTATTACAAATCTTGTACAGGACCAGAACAGAGCTCTGTGGGAGAGAAAGCAAGGGGACCTAGCTCGGATTAAACAAGCCTGGCGCTGGGCGTGGTGTGGAATAAACAGTCTCTGGTAGCGGTAACGCAGGTTCTTGTTCAGAATCCTCCCAACCATCTGGCCTCCCCATAGCGACGTCCCACAAGGAGAAGAGCTGGTGATTTGGCTGCCCTGCTCTCCATCTCTGCGACCAATTACGAGTCTCCTAAGGAATGGAGAGAAAGCGTGACGCTTGTGCTGGGACAGCAGAAGTGCGGCGGGTCCCAGGCGGCTGTTCCTGGTGGGTGGCACTCACCCACCTCGTCCGCAGTGGCAGCCCCTTCCCACTCCAGTGGAGGCCCCGACCAGGAGGTCTGCAGAGGCCCCAGTGGCGTCTCAGGCTCCAGGGTCTCCCCAGCTCCTTCCCCTGGCCCCGAGTCAAGCCCTAAATGAAGGCGTGCTTGAGAGAGATTTTCTGCGTAACAAGCCAACTTTCCACTCAGCAGTGCCAAGCTCTGCTGTCACTGCCGCTCCTGGCCAGAGGGACGAGGGCCCTGCCTGGCCCCAAGCCGGGGGCTGTCTCATTGTTTCCTGGTGACTGCCTCTGGAGGGACCATTTGCAAAACTCTTCATGATCCAAGATGTGTCTGTGGACATGCTGTGCCCCGACCAGGCTCCTCTGGGGCTGTCTTCCCATCCCTCTTGTGCAGACATGCTGTTTCTTCAGGGAAGAAGGGCCAAGATTCGCTGGGTTGGATTAATTGTCTCAGACTCTGACTCTGAGTCTGTTCCTGCACCACCGTCACCACCGCCCTGATCTCAGCTCAAGGCCCCAGGACCCTAATCAGGACCCCAGGGGCAGCCCATCCAGTCTGGCCTCCTCTCCTTGTCCACCACAGATGGCCAAAGGGGCTGCCTGGAGCACATGTCACTCCTTCATGTGCCACCCTTTGATGGTGTCTGGATCTGAATAATCTGAACCAGTCCCCTTGATGGAGCCAGCAGGGAGTTCTCAGCAAGTCGAGCGTATCAAGCAGGGTTTGCCTAGAATGTCATACACTCTTTTCATCCAAGATTTTCCCAAAATGTGCCCTCCTTGTGCATTAACTTATCCATCATGCATTAATTTATCCATTAAATAATGAAAGCCTTCTACATGCAGGCTCCTTTGCTGGGCCCAGGGATGTGATGGTGAGCCACACAGCCACTCCCCAGGAGTTCATGGTCCAGTGAGGGAGGCAGACATCACTGAAAAATCGAGAATCACCAGTTTATAGTAATCACCCAGTGTAGTGAGAGCTGAAGGAACCGTGTGGATGCTGAGAGAGTAACAGAAAAGCATGACTCTGGTGAGAGTCAGAAATGAAGCTCACCCTGACACGGGATAAAGGGTAGGCGCCATGCGGGGGAGGACCAGAGGGAGGGGGAGAGCTTCCGGACAAAAGCCCTGAGCCCAGAGGCCACCTGCAGCCTCTGGGCTCTGAGGACCTGGGTGGCAGGTGGGCAGAAAGCGCAGCGGTAGGCTGGAGAAGGAAGTGGTTACAGCCAGATAAGTATGTCAGGAGATTGCTCTTGACCCAGCAAGCCCGGGGAGTCCTGAGAGCTTAGAGGAGCTCAAACAAGGCTTGAGCCCTCTTGAGCAGGAGGGGTAAGAATGAAAACAGAAAAGTTTGGTGAGATATGACACAGGCTGGACTGATATTGCCACAACACAAATGCTGGTTCAAGAGGACTTTTTTTTTTAAGCTTTGTATTATGGGAAAAATTTTAAATATATCAATGTAGATATAACAGTATAATGAACCACCCTGAAGCCCTCATCCAGCCGCTTCAGCAATAATCAACCCAAGCTTGCTTCAGCTACATCCCCCACACATTCCTCATCCCCACTGGATTGTATTGAAGCAAATCCCAGATGCCGTATATTTGACCATAAATATTTCAGTATGTACCTCTAAAACAAAGGACATTTTTGGTGGGGAGATCTTTTTTTTTTAGTTGAGGCATGAGGAATCTTTATTGTCACCCTGCTTATTTAATTTATATGCTGAGTACCTAGTGCGAAGTGCTGATGAAGCACAAGCTGGAATCAAGATTGCTGGGAGAAATATCAGTAACCTCAGATAGGAGATGACAACACCCTTATGGCAGAAAGCAAAGAGGAACTAAAGAGCCTTTTGATGAAAGTGAAAGAGCAGATTGAAAAAGCAGACTCGAAACTCAACATTCAAAAAACAAAGATCATGGCATCCAGTCCCATCACTTCATGGCAAATAGATGGGAAAACAATGGAAACAGTGAGAGAATTTATTTTCTTGGGCTCCAAAATCACTGCAGATGCTGATTGCAGCCATGATATTAAAAGACGCTTGTTCCTTGGAAGAAAAGCTATGACCAACCTAGACAACATATGAAAAAGCAGAGACGTTACTTTGCCAACAAACATCCAACTAGTCAAAACTATGGTTTTTCCAGTAGTCATGTATGTATGTGAGAGTTGGACTATAAAGAAAGCTGAGCACCGAAGAATTGATGCTTTTGAACTGTGGTGTTGGAGAGGACTCTTGAGAGTTCCTTGGACAGCAAGGAGATCCAACCAGTCTATCCTAAGGAAAATCAATCCTGAATATTCATCGGAAGGACTGATGCTGAAGCTGAAGCTCCAATCCTTTGGCCACCTGATGCGAAGAACTGAGTCATTGGAAAAGACCCTGATGCTGGGAAAGATTGAAGGTGGGAGAAGGGGATGACAGAGGATGAGATGGTTGGATGTCATCACCAACTCGATGGACATGAGTTTGAGCAAGCTCCAGGAGCTGGTGATGGACAGGGAACCCTGGCGTGCTGCTGTCCATGGGGTTGCAAAGAGTTGGACATGACTGAGCAACTGAACTGAACTGACTGAACTGAGGGATCTTTAGTTGCAGCATGTATACTCTTAGCTTCAGCTTATGGGATCTAGTTCCCTCACTAGGATCAAACCTGGGCTCCCAGCTTTGGGAGCTCAGAGTCTTACCCACCAGACCACTAGTGAAGTTCCATCTAAAAACAATTAATGAAAATACAAAGGGAAAATTTTAAGGCTTGATGTGGTGTTTGTTTAGTTGCTCAGTTGTATCCAACTCTTGTGACCTATAGCCTGCCAGGCTCCTCAGTCCATGGGATTCTCCAGGCAAGAATACTGGAGTAGGTTGCCCTTTCCTTCTCCAGGGGATCTTCCCAACCCAGGGATCGAACTTGGGTCTCTGCTTTGCAGGTAAATTCTTTACTAACTGAGCTGCAAGAGATGCCCTACTTATAGTCAAACTACCACTCAAAAAAAGTCATCCCTCTCACTATTTCCTTGCACCAATGTCAGCACTTTCTTAGAAGAAAGAGATTTCCACAAGTGCTTCAACCTAAAACATTAAAGAGAGCTAAACCTTAAATGCAGGTTCATTTCATGAAAGGAGGCAGCTACATTACTAAGTCTGTGGAAATCTAATGGACACCCCCAAGTGATACCATGTGCCCAGCAAGCAGGGTGCTCAGGACAGGAGGAGGTGGGCCCCTATATTCCCTGCTGGCTTCCCGGGCAGGCCCTGGGGCAATGGGGCAGATGGAGAAAGGGCTTCCATAGAAGTGGGAGGCTCCAGAAACAACCCAAAGGAAACTGAGAGGGAAGGATGGTCAGGTGCTTGCTTCCATGGTCAGGTCTACCCGCCAATACCTCCCCCCCCCTTAGGCCTGCAAGTGTTTCCTGTTTGAGCTAAAACCTGGGTACTCTCTGTCTTGCCAGTCCTCAGGTGCCTTCTCCTGCCTCACAGGGAATCATTGGCCTCACAGTCACACAAATATACCACCTGCACCCACAGGTTTCCAGGTTCAGAGAGCGGTTTCTGTCTTCTGCAGTGAGAGGACAGTATCCGCAGTTCCAGAATCCTCTAGTTTCCCAAGCAGGCGTGAGCCCTGGCATTACCCAGTTAGGATGGACCTCCTAATACAGCCATCTATTCTCAGCCCTCGAAAAAGGCAGCGTCCCTTCTTCCACGCCCTCCATCATTTGCAGAGCCTACTGTGCTCCGTGCATTACGCCAAGCCTGGGAGACACAAAGGCGAATTAGACTCGAGCCCTTCACGGAAGGAGCTCACTATTTCCGAGAGAGACAGGCATATGAACACGGTGCAATTGCACCAGAGAGAGAGAGATAATGCAGTCAAGAAGCTGCAGGAATTCAGCCTGTGGAACAGAGCTCTACCTGTGAGAGCAAGGAGTCTTGGGGGACGTATCTTTTAAGCTGGGTCTTTTTTGGGGGGATCCACACCTCACAGCCTGTGGGACCTTAGTTCCCCTACCATGGATCGAACCCATACCCCCTGCATTAGAAGGTGAAGTCTTGACCACTGGACCACCAGGGAAGTCCCTGAGCTGGGTCTTGAATGACACTGGGGAAAGTCGGGGAGGGGGACTTGCCCCATGGATCCAAAGTGAATCCGTGCTCTTTGGACATAAGCAACAGAACTGAATTACACAAAGAACATTATGTTTCTTTGGTCCTGCAATTCCACCTCTACAATTTATCTGATAGATTTACTCACTCACATGTGAAATGACATATGTTCAAGGAAACTTACTACAGCAGGATTTGCAAAGCAAGAGATTAGAAATAATCTGAATATCCATCTGTGTGAAGATTTTCTTCCTGTAGCTGCTATAACAAAAACTACAAACTTGGTGGCTTACCTCAACAGGAATGGATTCTCCCGTAGTTCTGGAGGCCAGAGGCTGAGGTCAACATAATGACAGGGTTGCGATCCCTCCAGAGGCTCTAAGAATTCTTTCCTCCTGTTCTAGTTTTTGGTGGGGTGGCTGCTGGTATTCCTTGGCTTGTGGCCATATCACTCTGATCTTTGCCTCAGTAATCACACTGCTTTCTCCTCTTTTTTTTTTTTTTTTTTTTCCTCCTCTTTTCTGTGTCAAGTCTTCAACCTCTCCATTAACAAGGACACATGTGATTGTATTTAGGGCCCACACAGATAATCCAGGACAATCCCCCCATCTCAAGAGCCTTAATTTAATCACATCTGCAAAGCCCTTTTTTTCCATAAAGGTTAACATTCACAGGTTCCAGGGATTAGATACGGCTATCTTCTCAGAAGCTATTATTCAGCCAACCACAGGATGCATCCACACGGGGGAATATTGTGCAGACATTAAAAAGAATGAGATATCTGTACTGATATGAAATGGACCCCAAGGTATATTAAAAGCTTAACATTTATATAATTTAAATTATATAAAATTTAAATAATTTTTTAAATTAAGTGAGAAAAGCAATGAATTCAAGGGATTGTGAGCAGCTCATAGAATGGGAAAAAGAAAAGCAAATAAAGAAACATTTTGTATCTTGTGCTACCAACCTATGTAAAAACTATACTATATATGTGTGTCTGTTTACATGTCATCTCCGGAAGCACACACAATAAACTGATAATAATGGATACCGCTGGGGAAGGGAATGTGGAAGTGGGGGACCAAGAAACAGCTTTATGGAGATATAATTTACATACCATACATGACACCCATTCAGAGTACAATTCCACGGCTTTTAGCGTATTTGCAGATTGTGCAAACATAAGCACAGTCAATTTTAGAATATTTTCATCAGCCCCAAAGAAACCTTCAGGCCAACTGGTAACATAACCAAAACTTCAATAGACCATAGTTCTATCAGGCCAACTGCTTCCAGGTTATATGACAAGTGCTGGGACTAGTGAATTCCTAAGAGAACAAATCTGTTGCTGCACTCACATTGCTCTGAAATGAGTTCCCTGGCCAGAAGCAATATTATGTAGAAAGAATCCTGGGACAGTAATGAGGTTTTCTGTGAGCACACAGATGGTTGGGCTGGCAGAAGAATTTCTGGAAGGGATAGCAAATTCATATCCAGAATAAGTATCTATTCCAGTGAGGACCAAATCAATGCCCCGCCCGGATGGAAGAGGTCCAGTGTAATCAATCTGCCCCCAGACGGCCGAATGACTGGTCCCCCCACTTCCAGCAGTGTAAGCCTCTAAACTGTCTGGAGGGCACTTATTTTCTTCTGTTCTTCATTCACTAAATAATTTTCTGAGGCCCCCTGGGCCCAGCCTTTATGTGGCATTGCAGGGGCCGGGCTCTCAGCCACTGTATCTAGCTCGGGGCTTTTATACACAAGGACGTGAGAAACGATAAGCCTGCAGCAGCCACCATGTCTCAAACAGAGCGGCACGCTGAAACGAGCAGTGAACTGGGAGTCCAGAGCATCTGATTCCTAGCTCTAGGTTGGCCCTCAACACCCATGGGATGCAAATGGAAGCAAGTTGCCTAACCAGCCCCCATGCTTGAAACAGAATGGAAGCCCCAGGATAGCAAGTACCACTGGTGGACCAAGGGTGGATGCACAAGGGAGTCAGCTGTCCATGGAGGATTTTTATAAACAATCAACTAATGGTTGATCTGCTTTTTATTATCACCATATACCTTCAGTTCTAAAGAATGTCAATGAGAGAAAATGCCTCACCAAAAAAGTATTTTAAGTTCTAAACAATTGCTACTGTTACTATTGTTTTACTAACATAAGTAAGCTTTAAACTGACATGCTTTTACTACTTATCCTTGAATAAACATTAAATTTTATATAGATATTAACTTGAAGAACTCCCAGTTATTCAATTGGCCCAGACACACATGAACCCAGCTACATGTGTTTACTTCTAGAGTAGATTTATCGTGGAATCTTTTAAGCTTGCATGCGTGCTAAGTCACTTCAGTCGTGTCCAACTCTTTGTGGCCCGGTGAACTGTAGCCTTCCATGCTCCTCTGTCCGTGGGATTCTCCAGGCAAGGATACTGGAACGGGTTGCCACGCCCTCCTCCATGGGACCTTCCGGACCCAAGGATTGAATCCGCGTCTCCTGCAGCTTCTGCATTGCAGGCAGATTCTTACCGCTGAGCCACCAGGAAAGCCTTCTTCTAAGCTTGAGTGCGTAACTGATAGTAGCTCAGTCATGTCCGTCTCTGAGACCCCATGGACTGGAGCCCACCAGGCTCCTCTGTCCATGGAATTCTCCAGGCAAGAATACTGGAGTGGGTTGCCATTTCCTTCTCCATCTTCTGAGCTTACTTCTGGATAAATTTAAAGAGAGATTGAAGAGAGATCCCCATCCACCCAATCGCTAACGCCTAATGCTTTAGGTAGAGTGGTGGGGGTAGGTCGCCTGCGCCATCTAGTGGCCGAGATGGTGATTATCAGCACTTGTACCTGGACTTTCTCATCCCGGAAGGCCGCTCAATGGAATAGGGTAGTGAGATGTGGAGGCTATTGAGTTCTTGAAATGTGGTTTATCTGAATTGAGATGTGCTGTAGTGTTCTTGCCTGGAGAATCCCAGCGATGGGGGAGCCTGGTGGGCTGCCGTCTATGGGGTCGCACAGAGTCAGACACGACTGAAGCGACTTAGCAGCAGCAGCAGCAGCAGGTGTAAATTACACCTTGAAGACTTAATGCAAAAAAAAAAAAAAAGTAAAAGAACTTCCCTAGGGGTCCAGTGGTTAAGACTCTACACTTCCACTGCAGGGGGCATAGGTTCTACCCCTGGTCCCGGAACTAAGATCCCAGATGACCTGCAGCAAGGTCAAAAAAAAAGGTAAAATATTTCACAATTGTGCATAATGATTAAATATTGGTTTTATATTTATTGCATGTTAAAACGGTAGTACTGGAGCAGGGGGAGCAGCAAAGGAGCTTAATTAGACAAAGCCAGCTCCAGGGCTGACTGCCTCCCCTGTCTGTCTAGACAGCAGTGTGCACATATGTTCCTGCACTTCTCAGGGCCTTAGTTTCCTCCTTCTTAAAATGGATTAATGATACCACTATCATGGGATTTTGATGATTAAATGTGATAGGGCATATAAAAAACTCCTCAGACACAGTGGGTGTTCAGTGGAATCTGGTTTCCTTCCTCTCAGAGCTGATAAAAATGCCAGGAAAACTAGAGGAGGTGGCTTCTCCCAGGCACCGTCAGAGGTACCTGATTAGCTTCTCTTCTCCCACATTATTGCTAAGTTGCAGGTGCCTTAGCTGAGTCATCGGGTTCCCTCATTGTGGAGGATCAGCTCCAGCTGTGGCCCTCCTGGATGACCCCCCCACCACCATCAGCACCAACTGTGCACCCAGCACCAGCCACAAGCTCGCTCTGCACCCTGCCAGGCAAGGCTGAATCTGCCGTTCTGCCTGGGTGTCTCCCAGTCCTCACACCTGCTCCTCCCCTTCCGCCGTGAGCCACGCCTCTCCCCGCAGCCCCTGCATCCACACCCACGACTGGGCACACACTGCTCACCCACTGCCACCTCTACAGAGGCAGTTCTCAGTGTTGCCCCTGGTCCAGCAACAGCAGTATCGCCTGGGAACTTGTTAGAAAGGCAGATTCCTGGGCCCCCCGACCACCGGAATCAGAAACCCCAGGGGGCAGAGCTCCTCAAGGCTGCAGCATGTCCCCCAGGGGATTCTAATGGTCAAGTCAGAGCCACGGCTCCGCAAAACCTCGCTCAGCCACCAGGCCTGTTCTTCTCAGCTCCTATAGCCAGGTCTCACCTTCTCCCCGCCACCTCCTCTGTCCTGTGACCCCCGGTACCTGACACCATCCTGTTCTCTCCGCCTTGCCCACACTGCCCACAGTGATGCTGACCACACCTCAGTCGTAGCAAACCTCTGCATTTTCTGTCACACAGGCCAGCCACTTTTCTATTTCTTACTCAACAGTTTTAAGTCTGACACTAGTTCAAATATGCATGTTAGTCTGGCCCTAAAGAACCTATAAATTCAGACAATATACAAGTTATATTTTTCCATTGCACATTAAAATAAACCCTATTAAAATGTGGAGTTCATCCAAAGAACCACCTAAAAGTCATTTGGGGGAAACAGAGCCTTAAGTGTGGCCTGGCTCTCCCAGAGCACACTCCACCCCCCACCCATCCCCCAAAGCCTCAATTTCTCCTTCGTCTCTCATCTCACTTCACGCTTCTATCAGTACACCCTTCCTGAACTACTGAGTTAACTACCCTTTCATTCACCCGCCCATGACTCTGATATCCCTGAGGACTCCCCATGAAATGTCACCAGCCCAATAAGTACATATGGGATGACTGAACTCTGGGCCCCCAAGATGTGGCCACAGCACCCCAGACTCCCTCCTTACATCCTCTGCTCTCTGCAGTATCTCCAGAAAGTGTCCCTGGGCCTCCCTACCCCAATCTTTGCACCTTCTCTCTAAGAGCTAAACCCTTAAATCGTTAGTACCCAGTCAAAAATAACCTCCTTCATGCCCCTCAATATCTAGTCCAGGCTGATCTAGACTAGACACACACATACACACACAGACTTTCTGTTGGGGTATAATATATATTGAGAAAAGTACACATATAAGTTCTCAGTTCAATCAATTTTCAAACACTGAACACACCTCTTTAAACAGCACCTCAAAACTTCCTCTTGCTCACTTACTTGCCATTAACTAACTGCCCACTGTCCACCCCTACCCAAGAGTAAGCACTCTATTTTCTAATAGCAAAGATTCATCTTGCCCATTTTTGTACTTGAATGAGATCAAATGGTATGCAGTTTTATGTCTGATGTTCAGCCATATTCTTACATGCAATATAGATCACACGTTCTCATGGCTGTGTACTATTCAAAATTCCACTGTATTACTTTCCTATTCCTGCTGTGACAAATTACCACAAATTTAGTGGCTTAAAACAACAGCTTTATTATCTTACGGTTCTGGTGGTCAGAGGTCAGAAATAGATCTCCTTGGGCTAAAATCAAGGTGTCATCTAGGCTACGTTTTTTTCTGAAGGCTCGAGGGAAGAACCTACTTCTTTGTCTTCTTCCATTTCTAGAGGCCCCCATACTCCTTGGCTTCTGGCCCCTCCATCCTCAAAGCCAGCAATGGCTGGTTGACATTCATGTCACATACTCCACTCTGACACTTCTGCCTCCCTCTTCCACGCTTACAGAACCTTATGACATTTGCACATCCTGGTAACCCAATATAATCTCTTTAAGATGAGTAAACTCTTAATCCATCTGCAGCCTTATTCCACCTTGCTATGGAAGATGACATACTCACACGATGTGAACATCTGAGTGCCCTATTCTGCCTGCCACACCCACCACTTCTGTCTACTGTACTGCTGATGAGCCTTTAGGTTGTTCCAGGACAAGAGTGCCGGTGAGCATATTTCTGTTGGGTATAGACGCATCAGGGGACTCCTCACATGGCTCAGTGGTCAAGAATCCACCTGCCAATGCAGGAGATATAGGTTCGATCCTTGGGTTGGGAAGATCCTCTGGAGAAGGAAATGGCAACCCACTCCATTATTCTTGCCTGGGAAGTCCCATGGACAGGAGGCTGGCAGGCTACAGTCCATGGGGTTGCAAAAGATTTAGACACAACTTGGCAAACCACTCCAATATCCTTGCCTGGAAAATCCCATGGACCGAGGAGCCCGGTGGGCTACAGTCCATAGGGTCACAGAGTCAAGCACGACTGAGCCACTAAGAGACAGACTAGAAACTAAACAACAATAAACACATCAGAGGAATAACCGACCTACAGGTTAGGTGGTCAGCTTCTGCAAACTCTGCTGATTCTTCCTAAAACAGCTGAGCAAATATAACACTCCCACCAGCCACATGATGGCTCAGTTGGTAAAGAACCCACCTGCAATGCAAGAGATGACCTGCAGTGCCAGAGACCTGGGTTCAATCCCTGGGTCAGGAAGATCCCCTGGAGAAGGAAATGGCAACCCACTCCAGTATTCTTGCCTAGGAAATCTCATGGACAGAGGAGCCTGGTGGGCTACACTCCATGGTGTCACAAAAGTCAGACACGACAGCGCTAAACCACCACACCAGCAACAACACATACGTTCCCCTTGCGTTCTGTGTTGCAACGTTTGGAATTTTCCTTGGCTCTCACAGACACCAGATGCTTCCTTGCCCCTATGCCTCTCTTCATGTCTGCAGGGCCCAAAATGTTTCACCCAGCCACCCACTCATTTCCATTGCTGTTCCCAAAAAGCAAAAAACACAGTTGGACAAAATCAGGCCATTTTCTGACCCAAATCACGAATTTGTGTGGCTATCCGAGGGCACTTTCAGTTCAGTTCAGTTCACTTGCTCAGTCGTGTCCGACTCTTTGCAACCCCATGGACTGCAGCATGCCAGGCCTCCCTGTCCATCAACAATTTCCAGAGTTTACTCAAACTCATGTCCATTGAGTCAGTGATGCCATCCAACCATCTCATCCTCTGTTGACCCCTTCTCCTCCTGCCGTCAATCTTTACCAGTATCAGAGTCTTTTCAAATGACTCAGTTCTTCGCATCAAGTGGCCAAAGGATTGGAGTTTCTTTTTCAGCATCAGTCCTTCCAATGAATATTCAGGACTGATTTCCTTTATGATGGACTGGTTAGATCTCCTTGCAGTCCAAGGGACTCTCAAGAGTCTTCTCCAATACCACAGTTCAAAAGCATCAACTCTTTGGTACTCAGCTTTCTTTATAGTCCAATTCTCACATTCATACATGACTACTGGAAAAACCATAGCTTTGACTAGACGGGTCTTTGTTCATAAAGTAACATCTCTGCTTTTTAATATGCTGTCTAGGTTGACCATAACTTTTCTTCCAAGGAGCGAGCGTCTTTTAATTTCATGGCTGCAGTCACCATCTGCAGTGATTTTGGAGCCCAAAAAGATAAAGTCTGTCACTGTTTCCACTGTTTCCCCATCTATTTGCCATGAAGTGATGGGACCAGATGCCATGATCTTCGTTTTCTGAATGTTGAGCTTTAAGCCAACTTTTTCACTTTCCTCTTTCACTATCATCAAGAGGCTCTTTAGTTCTTCGCTTTCTGCCATAAGGGTGGTGTCATCTGCATATCAACAAACCTATTACTTACCGAATCTTATGATAACAGCAACTTCAGGGGCCACATGAACTCCCTCCTCCCTCTCAGAGCCATTAAGTCACAGGCACCACAGTTGGTCTAACATGTGCCCTCCAGAAAAGCTTCCCCAGATCTCTCAGTTAGACTCTGTGCCCCCGTCTCTGCTTCGACAGCACTCAGCTCTACGTTGCCACTTCCTGGGTGACATTAGAATCCACTGTCTCTCCCACTGCACTGCATCGCAAGGGCAGAACCAAGAAGACTGGATATAGCTCCAGCCATGGCATCTACCACTCAATGCAAGAAAGCCCAAGTCCTCCTGTGTTCCTCGGTGACAGGCACCAGCACCCTCAGCACATTTCCATCCAGGAAGGAACCAGCTTCCCCGACAGATGATCCTTCTGTTACCGGACAGGTCTGATCCAGTTCAGTACATTTACTAAGAGCCTTCTCTGTGCCAGGCACTATATGAAGCATCGTGGGAACAGAACATGAACAGCTCCTGCCTTCAAGGAACTCAGGTCTCCAAAAGCCCACAATCAGTCCTCTCCTTTCCTGCCATGGGTCCCAGAAATACAGAAACAAGGGTCTTCCCTCCTCCACCTCAAAACAGGTACAGTCAGCCAGGGAGTGAAAGGAGATACTGTCAACACACTCACTACAAATTAGGAGATGGGATTCGTGACATAAATAATCTCCAGTGACAGAAATGAGATGGCAGCCTGGGGCAGGCATGTGGGGGATTGACTCTTGAGTGGCAGGAGAGAACTTTCTGAAGTGATAGGGATGTCATATATCTTAATTGGGGTGTGAGCTTCAGGGATGGAGAAATCTGTCAAAGCCTATCAAACGGTACACTTGGTAGAGTTGATTTGAAGAGAGACATGAACTCAAGGGTCCGCACTGCCTCTCACTGCCACTCACGTGCTGGCTCATCTCAGCCCCAACTCACCATCTTTCCAAATCTCTGTTTCTGCCAGTAAGAGTAAAAATCTTACTCTAAGCCAGAGACAGGGGCGCGCCCTGGCTGAAGCAGGCGTGGGAAAGCCGGTGTCCTCAGAGCCCCTCCCCTGTGCACAGGGACCCCAAGTGCCACCACTTCTGCTGAGTCCCAGGCAGCTCTGACTGGCTCTGACTCCACATCTATCTCTCCTTGAGACTAAATATATCCTCCCTTTCCTCCAAACCAGATGGTTTCTAGACTCGTCGGGAAAGAGGAGGCTGGGGAAAGCGAAGCAGAGACCAGGAGGAGGGCCATGTCTCTCCTCTTCGCCCCAGTTAGTTCAATGCAGCACATACAGCGAATGTTCAAGGCTGCCATCCAAGACCCCTCATCAATGGTCAATTTCAGCTACATTCAAGTGCTTAATAAAGCCTGGATTACTGGGGCATGAGGTTTCCACTAAGTCCCAAGGGCTTTTCACCAGCAAGAGGCAGAAGGCCCTGGCCCTAGACTGCCAAGCTGTACAGTATGCCTAATGGGTCCTTATGCCTAGGACAATGGGGAATGGGGGAGGGAGGTTACATTTTTAATGTTTCCTCTCCTCTGATCAGCACAGCTTCCATCTCTGCTTTCAGTAGCTGTCTGCATCTAGGAATAGGAAGAGCCTTCTTAATACACACACATTTCAGTCTCCACAGTTTATAGCAACATTTTTATCCACATGGAAAATACAGGATACACGCCACCTACTGTGAATTCATTAACTTAAAAATATCTTGATGGATCACAACATGGACAAACCCTAAAGGGCAGCGCCCCCTCTGGGAGAGACAGGCAGCGCTTGACACACACCCTGAGCGAAGTCCTCTTGTAGGAACCTCACCGCCCCAGGGCTGCAGCCCACAGGTACTGGTGAGCTGGACCACGCTGAGGATTCCCAGAGCCAGCCATGAATGGCAGGAGCCAAGCCCAGAGAAGCCAAAGGATAAACCTGTCACTGCTTTTTTCTGCCCTCCCCTCCACTCCCCATGGTGGTCTCAGGACTAAAAGAAAAGAGGTGGTGTGACCACAGGAACTGATGGAGTTGAGGAATAGGTTCTGGGGAAGAAAGAATAGCCTCGGATTAGAGCCCCAGGAGTTGTGGGGGGAAAAGCAACATAAGTCATATATGTAATTTAATATTTTCTAGCAATCACGTTAAAAAGATAAAAATAAACAGGTAAGATTAATTTTAATAATTAAACAATATACTAAAATATCAAGGAATCAATATAAAATTAGAGACATTTTTATATTCTTTTTCTTATTCTTTGAATTCTGGGGTGTATTTCACACTTAGAGAACATCTTAATTTAGACTGGCCACATTTCAAGTGCTCAGTATCCACATGTGGCCAGAGGCTACCACACTGGGCAATGCATGTGGGAGAGCAACAAATGAGGATAGACTTTCCGGTGGGGGTGTGGTGTGTTTCAGTGGGCACTAACCCTCCTGGGTCTGAACACTGTTCCTGGAGGGCACACCAGGCTATCACCCCAGAGCCAGCACTGGGCATCGCTGGAGAAAGTCCATGGAGACCCGGGTCCCAGTGGGAGCGGCGCAGCGCTGTGCAGAAGATGCCACGTGGGGCTTGAGGGCCAAAGCCAGACTGGAGGGCTTGTGTTTGGCTCCCATGGTTTTTGGGTTTTTTAAGTGTCATTGTATTTTTATTTTCCTTTATACTTGGCCCTGTTCTTCCCAATTCACCCCTCCCCCAGTTTTGTGGACTTATTAGGAGTTTTTCCATCATGTGATAGCTCCCTTTATTCTCATCTGTTTGGCTGTTCATTTGAAGATAGCCAGTGGGAGGAACTTGTATACAATTTGTTTTTCCTTTAATATTTATGTATTTGGTTACAGGTCTTAGTTGACGCATACAGGGTCTTCAATACTCATTGCAACATGCTGGATCTTTAGTGCAGCACGTCGGATCTAGTTTCCTGACCAGGGATTGAATCCAGGCCCCTTGCACTGGGAGCTCAGAGTCTTTGCCACTAAACCACCAGGGAAGTCCCTCCCATGGTGTTTTTCAATCTCTCAAAGCAGTTGTTGTTTTCATGACCTTACACTTCCTTCCTGGCTCCTACAGACATTGGGTGTGTGACCCTGCTTCAGACCACAGTTCTTAAAGCCCTGGATGTTAACCTTGACTCTACCGCTTTTTAGTTGACAATGGATACATTAAACTCTTCATATGTGTCTTTTACTATAAAACTGGAGTTAAGAATACTTCACAGAGAGACAAAAAATAAAAGAATACTTCACAGAGATGTATGACTTTAACGAGAGAAGGAATTAATCGGCCAGCACAAAGCTTAGTACATAAGCACTCAAAAAATTGTGGTATTAATTTTTCATTCAGACGTGAATTCCTTAGAGGCCCTATTATATTCTTCTTCCAATATTGGAAAACTGGCAAGTACACAGGCAGGAGAAGCTCTTAAAAGCATCCCCGACTTTGGTGCCGAGGAATGGCTTCCACAGGTACAATTTTAAGACAGTCTGTTTCCCTTCTTTGTTGCCCACGGATATGGCTGTACTGAATTAAGCATTCCTTGGGGCCAAGGCATCGAAAATTTTAAAAGACTGACTTCCAGTAATAAAAGGAGAAAGCTAACAATGACACCAAGGGCCCCTCCTACTAATCTGCATACTGGTTCCAAGGCCGAAGACTGGGGATCTGGGCACTGGGTGCTTCCAATAAAGGATAAGATATTAAGGATCAAGACCTGGCCACTGCTCAACCCCCATTTTTGGTTTTGCTTTTTATAGGGAATTTAAGAGGCTAGGACATAAAAGAAGCACTGAACAAACCTGATGGTCCCACCACAACCCTCTAGCCTAGGTCTCAGGCTTCTTCACCATTCCCACTCTCTGTGCTTCTAATTCAGGAATTTAGGGGGGGCAAAAATGGGCCACCTGCCATGGGGCACAAAGGCCCTGGAGGGGGAGAGAGCAGGAAGACTCTTCCCAGTTCTCTCTTTCCCACCTCCTCACCCCGCTGTGTATGCATGTCTGCTTCTTCACTCCGTTCTGTTACTCAATGATTAATGGTCATGTGCTCAGCACTGGACTACACATTTGAGCCTCTTCCTATTTTTCAGAGTATCTCCTGTCCCTCTACCCCTTTTCCTTTTGCATTACTGAGTTTCCCATGTGCTGTTAGGAGTCCCTCCACACTTTAAAGGAACAGAACTAGCTCCTTTTTCTATTGCAAATAATATGAACTGGTCCTTGGGGGATGAGGGGAGAGTGACAGACGGTCTGAGTGGCACCTTAGGGAGCTAACACAGCTCAAGAGGAACACATAGGCAGGTAATGGAGCAAAAACAAGAGTTTTTTATTTCTATTCTGGATGTAACTCTTTTGTTATCAAAAATAACCATGTCAGCATCAGTAAGCAGCTGATGATAAAATGTGTCCTTGGCAGAGAGAGAGCAAGTTAACATTTAATGAATACCTGCCATCTGCCAGGCACTGTGTAAGGCTAGTGGTGCTCCGTATTTAGTGGCCAAGGACTCCTCTGGGATTCTTATGGAGGCTCTGAAAATCTCTGCCTTAGAAAAATTCAAACATACACAAAATTTTACATAGAATTACAGGAGCAAAAGATTCCTGAAATCACAAACTCCAGATTAAAACCTTTGTGCTAAGCCCTTACACGTGCCTCTTGAGCATGGCATCATTGAGATGCTATCGTTACCCACTCCCTTACAGAGTGGGGAACATGCCCAAGCCCACATATGTAAGTGACAGAAACAACATCTCAAGCAGAGTTGTCTAAACACTGCAGCTTGCTGGCCTAGATGGAAATGTCACTTGGTTTTCACTGTTACTATAACCATCACTCCTTATTTTAAATGAGGAAATAAAGATTATGTGAGAAACCGAAATCTGGGCAAAGCATTCTGGACTCAGCCAAGGGAAATCAGGAAACTCAAAATTCCCAGAGGTTCCAATCCCATTTCCAATCAGCCAAAAAAGCCCTACTCCCCCTGAACCCACCCACCCAGCTGGAGAGCAAGCCAAAGACACACTGTTCTTAGTGTCCTAGTCCTCAGAACAAGAGGCCACCTCTGTCATAACAACTCAGTCAAACTGAAAACAATTTTTTTAAGAGGCAACCTCTCTTTAAAATAACCCATCAGTCAAATGTAAATGAAGAGACTGATCAAAGCCTATAGATATGAAACAAAAGAAATTTAATTTCAGAATATTACATGAATATAAAAGAAAAACAATACATGTTTCTTTACAGTTACATATATATATATAAAGGATATAGTTGAATAAGAATGAAAAAATTAAAAATGGTTAGACAGTTAAGAAACCTTGCTTCTCTTGTTGAGCGAGCTTGGGGGTAGTGAAAAGGCAAGCCTTGCTATGTAGAAAGGACCCTGGGGCAGGGGTGCTTTTCCCAAGCAGTTCTGCTGGTCCCCAAACATGTCTGGGGGAGTGCTCAATGGCTCTTTAGCATCTGCTGTGGCCTCGCACACTCTAGTTTCCATGGTAACCCAAGCACTCAGGCTATTAAGTCTTAACTCCACCTCCTCGCCAGCCCTCCCATCCACTCTCCACCTGTGGAAACAGCTCAGCATGACCTGCGGAGGAAAGCCAGCTTTCCCACAGTGAGTTTTAGATCGGATTAATTACCACTGGTCTGAAAAGCTTGTCCTTCTTATAAACCTGAATCTTCCCCAATTTCTACAGCAGTCCTGCCAACTGCTGGTATCCAGCTTTGGATCCAGGTCCTGTCTTCAGTACCAAGGCTTCCAGATGGATACAGCTCTCTCGTGGGGAAAGGAATTCTACTCAGAAAAGACTTCAGAATGAAAGCCAGTTTCAAGCATCTGTGTGAGGCTCTGCAGGAAGTAAGGAAGCAGATGAAGTCGAGAGACCATTCTGCAACCACAGGATCTCCCGGAAGGCGGTGTTTTAAACCGTATCCTAACAGAGGTTTCTATGAGGAAAGCTGAACAGAAACACTGCTGTTCCAGAGGAGAGAATGGCTCTGCTCTGACACTCTGGAACCACTGGCTTTCTTACAAGCCAACAAAACAGCCACCGCTGGAACACCCAGTGATCACCGCAGTTAACCCCAAATTGCTCTGTTTCCCAAGGCAGCCCACTGTCATTGCTGACTACGGAAGAATCGTTCGGGGTAATGAGCTGGTGGAGGGCCAACCACAGTTTCAGTTTCCATTCATGAGGTACCACCTCCCTGACTGTGTTTTGGCACTCAGGTACAATCAGTATCATCTAATCCTCTTTTGTTGCTGCAGTGGAGTCTTTCAAAGCAGGAACACTGCACCACTGAACCAAGTTAGAAAGTTAGAAAGTCCAGTGCCCAAGGTTTTCACTGATTCAACCACGATAGCTCACCCAGTGCCAACTGATCTGAATTAAGGAAGTGGTCTGCATTTTTTATGCTTGAGCCCACACAAGATATACTGCCTCCCATTAATATTACATCAAAATCCACCGCAACTGACCCCAGAAACAAAGGAAAATTTAAAAACAAGAGGCATTTCCAAAGAAATTGTTTTAACATGAAAAACAAACATAAAACAGAATTTTTAAATATTACATATTTTTTAAATTGTTGAATACTGGCTCAAAAATGCCTGCCCACCAAGTCAGAAGGGCAACAGTATCCTCCTGTAGCAAATGCTTAAAAGGTCTTTGTTTTTTCATTCTCTGTTAAGATTCCACAGGATTAGAACAGTTACATATTATAAGGCAGAAGAGGTTATGCTGTTTATTTCTCAAATCTGGATTCCAACTACATCACAGCTTCTGTTAAAAAAACAAACAAGAAAAGACCTATCATACCCTTACAGCAAGGGAAATCTTATTTAATAAATACTTTAATGGAACACACATACCCAAATACCCACATAAACTGCCCAAAGGGGCAGGCTATATAAAAACACATGACAGGATCTCTCGCCACCCCAGCCCCAGAGCACCAGCCTGGATTAAGCCTGGATTACTAACTGCACTCAACCAACTAAACCTCAAATAGAGCCTCCCTCAAACAGAACCACAGAAGCACCTCGATGACAAGGAGGTATGAGGCCACTGCTCCGCTCCCTCCACCTGTGCCAGACCACGTTTAGCAGACCACACCACTCCAGGATGCGACGCTTAGACAAACTAAGAGAGCAAGTATTGAGTTAAGGGAGGACACCACTTTCACCTGGCCATACCAAAAGGGGTCTGTTTGAACTCACTGATAGCTGGTGCAAGAAATTTTATAAGGAAAAAAGTCAAATAGAACCCTACATGTATGAACTTGCTAATAAGTATTTTTTAAGAATGACATAAAACTACTGTAGAGAAAGGGACTTTTGAGCAGCTTTATACTCCTAGCCATCTATTATTCACAATCGATCAAGTTGGATGGCCAAACTTCCCATTGTTCTCCACTACTGTTGTTACAGTGGCAGAAAAAACAGAGAATACAGCGGACAAGACTGACTTCCATACAAAAGCAAACTGCGCTCCCCAGAACCATGTTTTGTTTCAGCAATAACACACCATTTCAACAGTTTAAAAATAGGGCAGAAGTCAGTTTGCTGGGCAACTGCCTCTCCCCTGAGGCCTGACTCAGCTCCGGCACACAGGGTAAGAATGGTCACATATCGAACAGAGCAGGCATAAGCTCCCTCCTGCCCTGCTGCTCTCTGGACAGTGATGTCTCACACTGGATCAGAGCCTTGCCACTCCTCTCAAACACATGTGAACATCCCCAACCCAGTCAAAGCTCCAGCCCATCTCCAAACTACTCCTGGTGCCCACTGTGACAAGGAAAGGGGCGGGCCAGCAGCCATTCTTGAACACAGGTGATAAACCACAACTGCTTCCAAACAAGAACATTCTTTCCTTTAAATCTCTCAGTCCTGCAGAGAAAGATGCTCGCTTCTGTCCTCTGAACTCCAGCTTGCTCTCAGGAGACGGTCCAGCCTGCACACCTGATCCCTTAGAAGGATGCAGTATAATCTCATCCATCAGGAGTCGTCCTGGCCATAAAGCCAGCTCCAGCCTAATCCTACGCCGGAGCTTCCACTACATACAGGTATTTCAGCAAGCCTCAAGTAAACTGTTGGTGATATGCCTTGAGTCACAGTGACTGGGCACAGAAGGCACCACATTGGCACCAGAGATGTTTTAGGTGAGAAGAATCTGGATGGAGGAAGGAGTTCAGCAACCATATGACTATTCTGACATCACTGAGGAAAGAGGAAGACAGGGAGGGAGACAGAAAGGAAGGAGGGAGGAAAGGACACAGTTCAACATCATTTGTTAAGATATTGCATCATTCTGAATTATTCAATACTACAGGCCAAACACCTATAATCTCAGGCCCAAGAAATCATAAAAAAAAAAATTCTCAGGAAAGCGATAAATTCTTTGGACACAAATAGGTACTGAGGAGTACAGCCTCATAAGACAAAGAGCTTAAGGTGAAAAAGAGAAAAGACATCTGGCTTAGACCCCATTTCAACTACCTATCCAAAATATGGCTTTTTAAAAAATAAGAAAAAACAAATAAACAAAAACAATACCCAACATATCCCCAATACTATCAAAACAGAGAAAAGTCCAAACTATCCGTTAAGAATAACATCAATCCACTAGGATTGTCTGTACTTTTTTTAAAAAATCACTGCAGCTGAGCACAAACTTCAAATTTTCAACAAACAGAACCTGCCTAAACAAACACATGGACTAGGCAGAGGAGCCTGCCTGGTTCTGCTCATTGACGTGCTGTGTGTAAGCTGGTTTGGCTGTTTAGTGGTTTCCCCAGAACACTTTTTTTAAAGAGAGAGAGAGTCGCTAGCACCGGTTTAGTAGGCAGAATCTGCAGACATCTCCGCTGAGTGAGGTTAGAGGTATCAGTTGAGTCACAGGATTAGTTGACTTTCACAATTCAACACACAGCAGGCGCGCTGCAAGTCCCAGCTTCTCTGTGGGTGGTCACGGCCATGGGGCCACAGAAGGAAGAATTCTGGGTGGACAACAGGAAAACTCTGGATCCTTCAGAAGAATCCTAGGCTGAAACAGAAAAAGGAACATTAAATACATTTGTAAGTATTTATTTCTGCAAATATCCCACCTAAAAGCTAGAGAAATAAATACTTAGTATTTTCTACAATGTGAGGGTTAGAGATCTGTTGGATCATCGAAAAAGCAAGAGAAACAGAGAAAAACATCTACTTCTGTTTTATTGACTATGCCAAAGCCTTTGACTGTGTGGATCACAACTGTGGAAAATTAAAGAGATGGGAATACAAGACCACCTGACCTGCTTCTTGAGAAATCTATATGCAGATCAGGAAGCAACAGTTACAACTGGACGTGGAACAACAGACTGGTTCCAAATAGGGAAAGGAGTATGTCAAGGCTGTATATTGTTACCCTGCTTATTTAACTTATCTGCAGAGTACATCATGAGAAATGCTGAGCTGGATGAAGCACAAGCTGGAATCAAGATTGCTGGGAGAAATATCAATAACCTCAGATATGCAGATGACACCACCCTTATGGCAGAAAGCAAAGAAGAACTAAAGAGACTCTTGATGAAAGTGAAAGAGGAGAGTGAAAAAGTTGGCTTAAAACTCAGCATTCAGAAAACTAAGATCATGGCATCTGGTCCCATCATGTCATGTAATGGGATACCAACGTATCCTTCAAAAATAACTTATGCTTGGGGAATAGATGGGGAAACAGTGGAAACAGTGACAGATTTTATTTTGGGGGGCTCCAAAATCACTGCAAATGATGACTGCAGCCATGAAATTAGAAGACGCTTACTCCTCAGAAGAAAAGTTATGACCAACCTGCTGCTGTTGCTGCTAAGTCGCTTCAGTCGTGTCCGACTCTGTGCGACCCCACAGACGGCAGCCCACCAGGCTCCCCCATCCCTGGGATTCTCCAGGCAAGAATACTGGAGTGGGTTGCCATTTCCTTCTCCAATGCAAGAAAGTGAAAGTGAAAGTGAAGTCGCTCAGTCGTGTCCCACTCTTAGCGATCCCATGGACTGCAGCCTACCAGGCTCCTCCATCCATGGGATTTTCCAGGCAAGAGTACTGGAGTGGGGTGCCATTGCCTTCTCCGATGACCAACCTAGACAGCATATTAAAAAGCAGAGACATTACTTTGCCAACAAAGGTCCATCTAGTCAAGGCTATGGTTTTTCAGTGGTCATGTATGGATGTGAGAGTTGGACTATAAAGAAAGCTGAATGCCGAAGAATTGATGCTTTTGAACTGTGGTGTTGGAGAAGACTCTTGAGAGTCCCTTGGACTGCAAGGAGATCCAACCAGTCCATCCTAAAGGAGATCAGTCCTGGATGTTCATTGGTAGGACTGATGCTGAAGCTTAAACTCCAATATTTTGGCCACCTGATGTGAAGAGCTGACTCATCTGAAAAGACCCTGATGCTGAGATTGAAGGTGGGAGGAGAAGGGCACGACAGAAGATGAGATAGTTGGATGGCATCACTGACTCAATGGATGTGAGTTTGAGTAAACTCCGGGAGTTGGTGATGGACAGGGAGGCCTGGCGTGCTGCAGTCCATGGGGTCACAAAGAGTCAGACACGACTGAGCGACTGAACTGAACGGAACTGCGGGTTAGAGAGTCTAACTGAGAATTGTTTAGTCTCTACCAAGTAAGTATCATTTTGTTCTCTTGCCCTAATCTCACTTTATTAAATCATCTTAATGGCAAACTAGCTTTACTGAGTGCGTATTTTGTGCCAGGCATTGCTGAATTCTTTATGTACATTGTCTCATTCACTCTCACAAAAAACTGCATGAAGTAATGTTCTTGCCATTTTATAGGTAAAGAATCTGAAGCCTATGCAAATGAACTTGCCCTAAGATATATAGCTATTAAGGCTGCGGACTAAAACCTAGTCTAACTGAACTCAAAGCTCATATTCTTACCACCACTACTCCTCTCGCCAGCGAATGTTTACTAAATGCCTCCTGGATGCAAGGTAGTCATTACTGTGCAGAAGACAAGGGCGGGGGGTCACAAATACATTAAGTTTGGCCTTTGTCTTCCAAAAGAGAAACTAGCTAAAGAAGTAACACAAAACATATGAAGTAAATAACTAGATAAATCACATTAAATGTCAACATTTTAGCAATGTCATTAAGAGTTCAAAGGAAAAAGTACATTTGTCTGAGTTAGCCAAAGAAGATTTCGCAGAGGAGGTAGGGTTAAGGCTGGGCTTTGAACAATGGCTAGAATTCTGACTGCTGAAAATAATACCCATTAATACAAAGGTGCTAAATCAGCAGTTCTCATCTGCGAGTGATTCTGCCTCCTCCCCTGAAAGGGATATTTGGCAATGTCAGGGGGCAGACACTGGTTACAATGGGAAGAAGGGTACTGGCATCCAGCGAGTAGAGACCAGGAATGCTACGAACTCTCACACAATGCACAGGACAGCTCCCCACAGCAAAGAATTATCTGATTTAAAATGTCAATAGTGCCACCTGAGAAACTCCAGGCTAAATACATGTCTTTGGGTATACACTATGATGATGATAATAAAATTGCATTATCTTCTTCAAAAAAAAATTTGTTCCTTTAATAAAATCAACATCAAAAAAAAAAAAAAAATCTAGTACTGTATTCATTGTGTAAAAGAAAGGGATGGCAGGCACTTGGATCTGTGGACCTGGAGACTAGACAGAGTTCAGATCTGGAGCTGCAGGCTGGGGAAAGGGTATCAGAGAACAGAACTGAGCTGCAAAAGTAGACCAAACTGCTAAGGGGACAGGCATGGCGGGGAGGGGAGGGACAGGCAGAGCCTTAAGACAGAGCACTGAAAAAACATGAAAAGAGGGAAGGGGAAGCAGACGACAGTAAAGCACTGCAGAGATGGAAAAAAATTAAGAGGAAGGAAAAGAAGGAGAATAGTGTAAAGTCATGACACCCACAGGTGTTCCCAGACAGAGCAAGTGAACAGGGAGAAGGTAAAGTGAAAATACCACTGCCTAAGCCAGTGGGAGGTCATTCATTATCTGTGGGCCTCCACTTTTCTGAATCATTAACATTTTTGAGAATCTTATAAAAACTATATATTCTCTCTTCCAGAAAGATGTTCATATGCACCTACACATAAAACTCCATCAATAATACCAGGAACTTTATCAGAGCCCTTAGAAAGTCCACAGTAAACAGGAAGAATCCCTGCTCTAAAACTTCTTGGTAAAATATTAAACTAGCTTATTTTTTTAATGCATTTCTTTCTTCTAAAAGTAGAGCTGTCGACATAGACAGTATTTCTTGATTATCTTCAAAAATGAAAGCAATAAAAGGTGTAACTACTACAAACAAATGTATCCTTCAAAACTAACTTATGCTTGGTTTGGACTTAGATGATACAAGTAGAAATCTTTAGACACACATACTCCAAACCCTGAACTTGCCTCAGTCAGTCAACTGAGCCTACAAGTCAGAGGCAACAAGGAAAGAAGAGAGAGTTCACATCGTTCATTCAAGGATAAGTAAGAAGACCATACTGAAATCTAATTTCCTAGAAAAGAATAAAGATTCATCTGTAAGGATTGGGCTTTTGTTCTCATTCTATTGCTTATGTCTCAAACAGTAAGTATGCTTGTATTTCAATGGTAAAATGAGCATATCAAACCAGAAATTACTTCATCTGCCATGCAAGCCTTATAGAACCAGACCAAGTCTTGCCCAGTTTTCCTTAGTAACAATTACTGCTGCTGCTGCTGCTAAGTCACTTCAGTCGTGTCCAACTCTGTGCGACCCCATAGACAGCAGCCCACAAGGCTCCCCCGTCCTGGGATTCTCCAGCAAGAACATTGGAGTGGGTTGCCATTTCCTTCTCCAGTACATGAAAGTGAAAAGTGAAAGTGAAGTCGCTCAGTCGTGTCCGACTCTTCACGATCCCATGGACTTCAGCCTACCAGGCTCCTCCATCCATGGGATTTTCCAGGCAAGAGTACTGGAGTGGGGTGCCATTGCCTTCTCCAAGCAACAACATGCTTTCAAAACATTGTTTTAATTGAGACTCATTAGAAATCTAAGAAGTAGATACAACTGTTAATATTATCTCCATTTTTGGAGGAGAAAGTGGGCTGAGAGGGAGTGGCTGGTCCTAACCACAGACCCCCTGGGCTTTCCCGTGAGCCATGTGCATTTCTCCTCAGAGAAAAGCACAGCAGACAGTGCCCTCTATCGGCTGAGCCTTGGGCAATCAGCAGTCTCAGCACTAAATTGTCCTTTTTACCCTAAACATCCTTAAAAACATGTTGTATGATCTGATTTCCAGAGTCCTTTAGCATGAGCTCTGTATTTGGAAAGCCTAATTGAATAAACAAAGCTAAAGTCTACACAGAAAAATAACACAATTGTTCCATGTTTGCTGAGCACCTTCTCAGCACTCCTGTACTTGGTTTCACAAGTTAGTTTACACTTGCTTTTAATTTGCTTAACAAGTACTCTTAAAATATCCTTCCCATGTGTCCTGTCTGTCTGAGGATTCAGCGACCCTGTGGGTCTGTATTCACAGCTCTGCCCTCAGCACCTGGGACAGTTCTAAGTAGATGTTCAGTAACCATCTGCCACATGAACTCCAAGGTAAGGACCCAGCCTTGTCATTTTTACATCACTTCCAACTACCACCATACCGCACTAGGAATTCAAAACCTGCTGCTGACTGACTAGATGCAGAAAGGAACGACATTCACTAAGACATACAGGATAAGTGCAATTAGTACCTTTTTTCCCCTCTTTCTTCCCCTCAGGCCATTTCAGTCTTGTTGGTGTCATCATGACAGCTGGAGAGCCAGAAAATAACTGCAACAAGAAAATTTTAGAGTGGCTTAAATGTCCTAATATCATTCCTATAAACAGATTTTGCTAACAGAGGAATTATTTACTTGTTCAATTTCAATATGGAGAGTTTTACCAACATATTCATATCCCATTAATCTTAACTGTTTTATTGCCAGCTTAATGAAGTAACCATTCCTGGAAGGATGATTCCGTGGCTAATGCAGTGTCAGGCAGGCCTGGCTCAAATGTTACCCACCCTGTGCAGTCTCCCAGTAAGAACTGCTGCCTCCAGCACTTTGAGTCTGGGTATTTCACTGCGTTTGTCACTTCTGCCTATGTCTGGCTATGTCCTCCCTGAACTTGAAATGTGTTTGTTGAATGAATCAGTGAAAGCCTACACAAAGAAGACAATCAGCATAAATGAAAAGATAGAGAAAAAAGGCTGAATGGCCCAAAGAAACACAGTAAAACAAATGACAGCATGTTAATTTTCTTCTTTTCTACAGATGAACACACACAAAGAAAAAGTACAAAGAATAGTATCTTACCGAGTTCATATTTTCTTTGCTGGCTCTCTTCAATTCACCAATGGCTACAGAATCCGGAGTAGGGTACTTGTTTTTCTTTTCTGACATCATCTGATTTCCTAGGACCTTCCGCTGATTTAGGAAAAGAAAATATTTGATTTATAAACAGCTACTATATCTGTATTATATATATCTATACTGGTCTTCAACACTACAGTTTCTTAAGTTAAAAAATCTCAGCTCTCTGCTAAAGAGTCCCACAGGCATCTTACATGAGAGGTCAAAGCATGTTACTAAAAAACCTAAGATCATTGCCCTTCTTTAGGTGATCACTATTCTTCTTTACACTATCTAAGGACTGAAATATTAAAAGAAACTTTATAGTTGATTTAAACCAACTAATATGGGCCAATTACAATGTTTCTGAGGCCATAAAAGAAATGCCAGTTACCTACCAGTATAATTTTTTCCCTAAAGACATGTCTCTGGCAGCTTTTACGAGTCCCTCCTCCCCTCCCTACTAAGAGACACTTAACACAAGGTCCACTCTAAGATTTTGCTTCCCTGTCATGTCTTCCTCACACAGGATTGGAAAACTTGGAAAAATTCTCTAAGAGCTCCTATTATAACCACAAGAGGATACGGGCCTTCTTAAAAAGGTCATGTGATTATCCTGACATTCACTGCAACACTAAAAGCCCTTTCATCTCTGAACAGCTTAGAAGCTGATGTAACCTACTGTAACAGCTGACAGTGACAATTCTACCATCTTTGAAGAAATCCTCTCTTTCTTCTCCTTAGAGAATAAATTTGAATTCCGAAAAAAGAACATATCAAAACTAGAACATTAAACTTTACAATATAAACATCAGTAGGAATATTCTGATGCAATAAATCATTTACATAAGAGGAATTTTGGAGGAAAAAATCTAACCAAAAAAAGGTATCAAAGCAGGAAAGAAATCAAATAGCTAAAACACAGAAATGCTGGAAAAATAAGGCCAGTCCATCTTCCTTTCAGAAGTCAGATATCACCACGTAGTAAGCTGAATAGGGCATGCCAGGAGTCACAGGACTAGCTATAAAGCTTCCACTGAGTTTTTTAACAGACCTTTCACGATTCCTTTGCTGTCAAGCAGAAACCTACATCTATTATTAGCTTGAAAGTCTCCTCATTTACAATGAAAACACTTAATCCTTCTGTCCTACGAAACTTGCTAACACTGTGTTTAAATTATTGTTCTGAAATGTTTTCTCCTGATAAAATTATAAGCTCTTTTATAATTCTAAAGTTTTAAATTCTCTCTCAGTAAAGAAGAGAGCAGATGCCAAGAGAATATTATATTCTTACCTTTCAAGCAACGATTAGCAATACTTCTAGAACCAACAGCAGAAGAGCTCACTATGAAGAAAAAACTACAGCCATCTAACTTCAGTTAAAGGAACATTTCTTTGACTAACACAGAGAAACATTTATTTAACTATTACTTTCCTTATTACCAATCATCTCTATGGCCAAGAAGAGCGACAGACTTTCCTTGGTTTCTTGATGCCTGGAAATTTGAACCCCCATCATCAGCTATCTACCGCCACCTGCTGGCAATATGCCTTAGTTACAAGTTCAGATGATCCATGAAGACCGGAGTGAACTGAATATACAAACAACGATGGCAGCAACAGCACAGAAGTATATGTTGCATTTGCTTTAAAAACAAGATTTTTAATGAAGTTTTAGATGAAGAAAAGAAAACAAGTGATCAAAATGTGGGGTTTACCTAAAAGTCACTAGGCTATTAGAAAATCTATTTCTAGTGCCTGTCAACTTTTTCACTTCTCCGTAACTTCAGCAACCTGCACAGTAAATCAGGAATGAGGACTCTGTCCTTAGCCCCGGACGACAGCAAAGGACCTTTATTTCTATTACCCCTTACTTTTCCAATCACAGAGTCCCTTTCTCTGATTTGAAACACAGCAGAATGCTTTGAAAATCAAAAGCATTTCCAAATTCTATCCTTTTCTCTTTATAAGCGAACCCTTTATAGAACCCCAAAGAATGGAACAAAACTGTTTATGCCTAAGAAGAGCCAGATTGTTACATTTTCTCACGATCAACACTGAAAATGACAGCACAGCATGCCTACCTTAATGAGGCCACTGAAGGACCGTGAGCGAGCCCTTTTCCGCACCGGGGGAGTAGAAGGTTCACGTCCCGGTGTCTGGGTCCCAGAATGCTTATTAAACTAGAAGCAAACATAGAGAACATTTTGTTACAGTCTCCCATCAAGTGACAGCATTCTGTGACAATTAATAGCTAAATGTAAATACCCAGAGACGTCCAGGAATAAGTCAATGTGTATATACATGGATTAGTAGGTTGGCAAGCAAATCACAAAGGCAGAAATTATGCCACCAAGAAGTCAAATTTTATTAAATTAGCCTGAGGGTAAGTTAAATACTACATACCCCAAAGCAATCAAATTGGAATCAGATCAAGCTTCTAGAATTAGATCTAACCACCAGTTTACAGCAAATACAGAGGACTAAGGAACATCTTAAATAATACCACAGGAATGCAATCAGCAAAATCCTGACTGTGGGAGACAAACAATCTGCCTTCTTTCACAAATAAAGTGCAAAGAGAGCGGGAGGATGTGTGTATGTGTGTTTAAATGCAATGTGGTATCTGGACTGGCCCCTAGAACAGAAAAAGGATACTAGTGTTAAAACTGGTAAAATCCAAATAAAGTCTGCAATGTTAATAGTAATGTACTAATGTTAACTTCTTAGTTTTGACAACTAAGGAGGAACATTAGTTAACATTAGAAGGAACTAGGTGAAAGGTATGGGGGAATTCTGCACTATCTTTGCAATTTTTCTCCAAATCTAAATTATTTCAAATTTAAAAGTTTAGTCAAACAAACAAGCTTCAGCAATTTTTAGGGAGAAAAAAACAGGGAGGGGAGAGAAGGGACCTATGTATTAAAAGAAACCTAGTAGCTGTACCAGCTTCCCCCAGAGAATGCATACCCTTTGGTCATGCCACTTCTAGGAAATAATCTGCAAAGAGAATACTTATGAACAAAAATGTATAAAGTAAAAAAATGCCTAATTTCCCCAATATGTGCAGCAGAGGACAAACTATATATATCAGGTTATATACAATGAAATATACAAGCATTAAAAATGCTTATAGACTTTTAATGACATGGAAAATATTCTGATATAATGTTATATGAAAAGGGTAGGGTATTTTAAAAATGGAATATATATTTTTACCTCAATTAAGCAAAAAAAATATGAAATATATATTCATGGAAAGAAATACAAGAAGGAAATACTTCAAAATGTGACCAGTAGATTATAGATGATTTTTAACTTCGTCTTGACACTCTCCTGGAGACTTCAATGTTTCTGCAGTGAGTATTCATTATTTTTATAATGATGGAGAATAGTAAAGTTATAGTTTTTTTCAAAAATAAATGGCAATATTTTAAATGTAGGCAAGGAGTTTACAAGCATGCATGAGAAAACACTTATGCTGTAATGGTTAATGAAAAAGGGAGAAATGAAAGTATATGATATGATCACAACTATGTCAAAATATATCCATAGGAAACAGACTGAAAGAATATCCAATATGTAAACCCTGGTAGGATGAGTGATTTATTTTCTTTTAATCATTCTCTATAATTTTCCAGTTTTCTAAGAAGAGCAAAACTAATGCTAGTTTTGTCCTTTGTATTATCTTTGACCTCAGTCTTCTTGATGAGAGAAGTCATTTACACTTGTCCTACCTGAATTACTGGCTTAGTAATCTTAGTAATCTTATTGGTAGAAACCAAGAATTAAACCACAAAACTGCTTTAAATCTGTAGTATTACTCAGCCATAAAATTCCAGTCACGGCACAATTTGCTAGATCTCAAAGTAACTTCAAAGAGAGTGAAAGAAAAATTTATCTTAAAGGACTTTGTCAACTGTTAAGAACAGCTCAGTTCAACATTTTTGGAGCACTTGTTTTTGTCTGGCCCCATGCTTGAGATAAACTATAAAAAATAAAAATAAAGACACAGACTCATCCCTCAAGAAGGTCCCAGTTGAATAAGAAGTCAAGAGGCTGACCTTGCCTGTTTAGCTAAAATTCAAGAAGGGTTGAGACAACATAAATTTCTTGAGAAAGAAACTAACCATGTCATCAGTATTTACACTGTGAGTCTCAAGATGGCAAATAAGAGACCTAATTTTGCTCCCACAGCTCCAAAATAAACAAACTTAGCCACTAGAATAAGTATCAGACTAGGCTCTTGATTTCATGTTTTCTAACTGCAAACAACTTCCTGGTGAGAGCTACCACTTCTGTCCTGCTATGCCAACCACTTTACATAGATTCTCTCTAATCTTTACAACCATGGAACATGGGCGTTACAATTACCAACAAGAAGACTGAAATTCAGAAAGACTGGGTTATTTGCCAGACTTAAATGTCGTACATGACCAAGTTAGAAAAACTAACCACAATGGATCCTTCTGTTTACTCAAGAAATCCAAGAGCCTCCACCTCTTTCCCTAGTCGGGCAGCAGACAGAAATCACCACTGAGAGTCCATAGACAAGTCTGTTTTCTTGACTAAACCAAAGCTTGGGCCAGTAAAAGACAAAAATTAAATGAAATTGTTCATACTATTCCCTAGTGATTCTACAGGCAAAAATCACATCCCTAGAGCCCCATCACTATCTCCCTGCCTTCGGCACCTGTCTGATGAGCTGTTTCTTCTTTGCCGACTCTGGCATATTGTGAACGTGCTGGAACAATTCTCTTAGTGCCTCTTCCGTACGCTGCTGGGTCTCCTCCTGATGAGAGCAGGAATCAACCCGGTTCCATTTTTGAGATTTTGCCAGTTGGAAGGACCTGGTTTGACATGAAGCTATCAGATCAAGATCGTCCTATGGAAAATTTAAAAGAAAAGTGAATTAATATATCTTGTCAGCTTTGTTTCCAGATTCCGACAACCCTGGAAGAAAAAAAAAAGGGAGGGTGAGATGTGGGGTACATCTCAGATGTAGGAACAAGAAAAACCTAAACACTATCATCAGATAAAGAGAAACCTACAATTAAAGACTGTATCAATAGCCTACTCCCATGACCTGCCCAGAAAACCTAAATTCATTTAGAATACTGCCATCAAAAAATATATTTATATAATACTACACTATTCAGAGCATCTTTTAATCTCATATTTCTCACTGTTATCCTATGGGTTAAGCAGGGAAAGTATCATTATTACCATTTCACTGAAGTTAAGTTGTATCTAGATACTAAAGTGACAGACCCATCTTGGAGACCAGATTCACTGGTTCTTGGCTGGTGCTCTTTCCCACACATGACAACATGTGATAACTACACAGCAATAGTAGAGAAATAAAAACAACTTTCTAAGAAAAACCACACTCCAGTTAAACTACTTAAAATAAAATACTGTTTTCCTGGTCACACCAAATATTTGCTGAATGAGAGGTACAAACCAACAGGAGCAGGAAAAAAAGCATAAGATGACAGCTTAAAGTTTCTAATCAAGACAGACTAAACAGAAATCATCAAAGAGTGCTTGTAACATTTTTTTAACTTCTCACTTTTAAAGCTCAATAATCATATGTAATCTTGCTAATAGGAGAAGGCAATGGCACCCATTCCAGTACTCTTGCCTGGAAAATCCCATGGACGGAGAAGCCTGGTGGGCTGCAGCCCATGGGATTGTGAAGAGTCGGAAACGACTAAGCAACTTCACTTTCACTTTTCACTTTCATGCATTGGAGAAAGAAATGGCAACCCACTCCAGTGTTCTTGCCTGAGAATCCCAGGGACGGCAGAGCCTGGTGGGCTGCCATCTATGGGGTCACACAGAGTTGGACCAGACTGAAGCGACTTAGCAGCAGCAGCAGCAGCAATTGCTTTCTAAGCTCATACAGTCTTAGGTCTTTTAGATATTTCAGTGTTACCTTACCAAGGAACTTGAAAGAATGTCTTATACAAAAATGTACTTTCGTAGCTAAAAATATTTAGATCAGTCGCTCAGTCATGTGCAACTCTTTGCGACCCCATGAATCGCAGCACGCCAGGCCTCCCTGTCCATCACCAACTCCCAGAGTTCACTCAGACTCACGTCCATCGAGTCAGTGATGCCATCCAGCCATCTCATCCTCTGTCATCCCCTTCTCCTCTTGCCCCCAATCCCTCCCAGCATCAGAGTCTTCTCCAATGAGTCAACTCTTCGCATGAGGTGGCCAAAGTACTGGAGTTTCAGCTTTAGCATCATTCGTTCCAAAGAAATCCCAGGGCTGAGCTCCTTCAGAATGGACTGGTTGGATCTCCTTGCAGTCCAAGGGACTCTCAAGAGTCTTCTCCAACACCACAGCTCAAAAGCATCAATTCTTCGGTGCTCAGCTTTCTTCACAGTCCAACTCTCACATCCATACATGACCACAGGAAAAACCACAGCCTTGACTAGACGAACCTTTGTTGGCAAAGTAATGTCTCTGCTTTTGAATATGCTATCTAGGTCATAACTTTCCTTCCAAGGAGTAAGCGTCTTTTAATTTCATGGCTGCAGTCACCATCTGCAGTGATTTTGGAGCCCAGAAAAATAAAGTCTGACACTGTTTCCACTGTTTCCCCATCTATTTCCCATGAAGTGATGGGACCAGATGCCATGATCTTCGTTTTCTGAATGTTGAGCTTTAAGCCAGTTTTTTCACTCTCCACTTTCACTTTCATCAAGAGGCTTTTGAGTTCCTCTTCACTTTCTGCCATAAGGGTGGTGTCATCTGCATATCTGAGGTTATTGATATTTCTCCCGGCAGTCTTGATTCCAGCTTGTGCTTCTTCCAGTCCAGCGTTTCTCATGATGTACTCTGTATAGAAGTTAAATAACAGGGTGACAATATACAGCCTTGACATACTCCTTTTCCTATTTGGAACCAGTCTGTTGTTCCATGTCCAGTTCTAACTGTTGCTTCCTGACCTGCATACAGATTTCTCAAGAGACAGGTCAGGTGATCTGGTATTCCCATCTCTTTCAGAATTTTCCACAGTTTATTTTGATCCACACAGTCAAAGGCTTTGGCATAGTCAATAAAGCAGAAATAGATGTTTTTCTGGAACTCTCTTGCTTTTTCCATGATACAGCGGATGTTGGCAATTTGATCTCTGGTTCCTCTGCCTTTTCTAAAACCAGCTTGAACATCAGGAAGTTCATGGTTCACGTATTGCTGAAGCCTGGCTTGGAGAATTTTGAGCATTTCTTTACTAGCGTGTGAGATGAGTGCAATTGTGCAGTAGTTGGGGCATTCTTTGGCATTGCCTTTCTTTGGGATTGGAATGAAAACTGACCTTTTCCAGTCCTGTGGCCACTGCTGAGTTTTCCAAATTTGCTGGCATATTGAGTGCAGCACTTTCACAGCATCATCTTTCAGGATTTGAAATAGCTCAACTGGAATTCTATCACCTCCACTAGCTTTGTTCGTAGTGATGCTTTCTAAGGCCCACTTGACTTCACATTTCAGGATGTCTGGCTCTAGGTCAGTGATCACACCATTGTGATTATCTGGGTCGTGAAGATCTTTTTTGTACAGTTCTTCTGTGTATTCTTGCCATCTCTTCTTAATATCTTCTGCTTCTGTTAGGTCCATACCATTTCTGTCCTTTATTGAGCCCATCTTTGCACGAAATGTTCCTTTGGTATCTCTGATTTTCTTGAAGAGATCTCTAGTCTTTCCCATTCTGTTGTTTTCCTCTATTTGTTTGCATTGATTGCTGAAGAAGGCTTTCTTATCTCTTCTTGCTATTCTTTGGAACTCTGCACTCAGATGCCTATCTCTTTCCTTTTCTCCTTTGCTTTTCGCTTCTCTTCTTTTCACAGCTATTTGTAAGGCCTCCCCAGACAGCCATTTTGCTTTTTTGCATTTCTTTTCCATGGGGATGGTCTTGATCCCTGTCTCCTGTACAATGTCACGAACCTCATTCCATAGTTCATCAGGCACTCTTAACTATCAGATCTAGGCCCTTAAATCTATTTCTCACTTCCACTGTATAATCATAAGGGATTTGATTTAGGTCATACCTGAATGGTCTAGTGGTTTTCCCTACTTTCTTCAATTTAAGTCTGAATTTGGCAATAAGGAGTTCATGGTCTGAGCCACAGTCAGCTCCTGGTCTTGTTTTTGCTGACTGTATAGAGCTTCTCCATCTTTGGCTGCAAAGAATATAATCAATCTGATTTCGGTGTTGACCTTCTGGTGATGTCCATGTATAGAGTCTTCTCTTGTGTTGTTGGAAGAGGGTGTTTACTATGACCAGTGCATTTTCTTGGCAAAACTCTATTAGTCTTTGCCCTACTTCATTCCGTATTCCAAGGCCAAATTTGCCTGTTACTCCAGGTGTTTCTTGACTTCCTACTTTTGCATTCCAGTCCCCTATAATAAAAAGGACATCTTTTTTGGGTGTTAGTTCTAAAAGGTCTTGTAGGTCTTCATAGAACCGTTCAACTTCAGCTTCTTCAGCGTTACTGGTTGGGGCATAGACTTGGATTACTGTGATACTGAATGGTTTGCCTTGGAAACGAACAGAGATCATTCTGTCGTTTTTGAGATTGCATCCAAGTACTGCATTTCAGACTCTCTTGTTGACCATGATGGCTACTCCATTTCTTCTGAGGGATTCCTGCCCGCAATAGTAGATATAATGGTCATCTGAGTAAAATTCACCCATTCCAGTCCATTTCAGTTCGCTGATTCCTAGAATGTCGACATTCACTCTTCCCATCTCTTGTTTGACCACTTCCAATTTGCCTTGATTCATGGACCTGACATTCCAGGTTGCTATTTACAGACTTTTCTTATACATTTTATTTTCCTATGTCTTCACTTTGATTCTATGCTTTGTTTTAAATCTCCACTAATCTAAATTAGCTCTCTCTTTGTTTGTGCCAAGAGCAATTTTCTGTTCTTACCTTTGATGCTTGAGTTCTGGAACCCAAATAGTGCAATCTGGCACATTCCCGAATATAAGCAGGAGCCTGGGCAAGACATAAAAGAAAATGAAGAACAAATGGTTAGCAGTATCTATAATTCTTGCAGATCATGAGGACAGTGGTTCTTAAAATGATCTGACTGGCAGATTACTCTAGAAAAACCAAAGATCCTCAAAATGCCCTATTTCATAGTGTCACTTCTCTTGCCACCAAAAAGATAGCTCAAGAAATCCAACAGAAACATTGTGAGAAGACACGACCATAGTTTTAAAAATCACACATGGCACCTATGTGTGTGTATATATAATTTTTTTCAAATGAACCAAAACAGACATCTCTAGTAATGTTTATACTCACAAAAACTACCCCCAAATCCTTACAAATTTCAAGTGGTCCCTAAATCACATTTTAGAAACATTGTATAGAAAATGCCATTTTGAATTACTGTGGAGTAACAACAGAAAAGGAATAATTTAGCTTACTGATATACTACTGAGAATTCTCTGATAAGTACCCTGAAACAGTACTAGTAGAAGAATAAATAATATAACCACGATGGAAGAGAGTCTGGCAGTATCTAAAAAAATTACGTTTTCATTTATCCTTTAAACCAGAAATTTCACTTCTGAAAACCTATCCTGAAGACATAACTCCAAAAATACAAAACATACTTGGATAAAACTAATAGACACAACCAGGTGTCTATTAATAGGAAGTTGGTTGAATAAGCTTTTATTAATATAATCCATACAATGAAGTGCTATGCAGTAGTTAAAAAGGAGAGACGGGAGGGAGGGAAGAAACACTTTATGAATTGATATGAGTCTTTCAAGACCTGCTGTTGAGTGGAAAAGTTACACAGCAGTGTATAAAGTACTTGAGTGAGAAAGAAGAGGAAACAAGAGGATACACACATATATACAGTAGAGTCAGACACCACTGAGCGACTGAACTGAATAATAATAGTACTTATGTTTTTACAAAACCATACACTAAGAAAATAAACCAGAAAATAATGAAAATGGTTTGGAAAAGAACTCAAATTTCTCTAAGTATACTTTTCTAAGAAATTTTGACTTTTGAATCATGTAAACATACCACAGTTTCAAAAAAATAAATCCAAAAGAAAAAAAAGCAAACCCTAAACTGAGTAACAACAACAAAATAAACATATCTGTATATCAAATTGACAATGTAAGCATAGAGAAAGGAATTATTCCACCAACTTTTAAAAACTGTATTCTGACTATACAGTATACAGCCTAGTGAGATATATTCAAGGGAAAAGGAACTGTAAGGAAATATTAAACTTCCATCAGCATATATACAGAAGTTTATCAGTAGTAATAGTTACATTATTTTGAAACTAATTTGTTATATTGCAGGATAAAACAAATAACATATATAAATGCTATTAAAATCTAAAATTTGCAATGTAAAAATTTATGTAAGTATAAAGTAAAAGAAGTCAAGGAAAAGAAAGCTCTGTAGTATTAAATCTGAATTGGAAATACTACTATGAACTAGGGATTCCCTGGTGGGCCAGAGGTTAAAGCGTCTGCCTGCAATGCGAGAGACCCGAGTTCGATCCCTGGGTCGGGAAGATCCCCTGGAGAAGGAAATGGCACCCCACTCCAGTATTCTTGCCTGGAGAATCCCATGGAGAGAGGAGCCTGGTGGGCTGCAGTCCACGGGGTCTCAAAGAGACATACACGACTGAGCTTCTTCACTTTCACTATGAAATGATGATTTCCTTTAAAAAATTTTTTTGATCTACTTCCTTGCCTTCAAAGAGCCTAGGAGCAATGTCACTCAAGAAACAATAAGTAGGTACACCCAGTGTCAGTGGAATAATCTAGGACTCCCTGAAGAAAATAATTGATTCCAGGCCCAGGGCAGAGTAAGTACAAAGTAAGCTGGGGACATTTATGCCAGAATGGAAACACTCAAAGACTAATGGAGTCCTGTCAAAAAGACACAGCAGGAAACAGCTTGCAAGGGCTATTATGGGCCTGATTCAGTACAATTTGAATATCAAAATTAACAACAGAAATTGAGTAAAACTTTGAATAAATGAAAATCCATGAGTCTACAGAGACTCATAAAAAAAGAAAATAAGAGGGGACTTCCCTGGAGGTCCAGTGGTTAACACTCTGAGCTTCCAGTGCAGGGGACACAGGTTCAATCTGTAGTTGGGGAACTAAGACCCCACATGCCACGTGCTGTGGCCAAAAAATAAAATTTCTTTTTTTAATAAGAGAGAAAGAAGAAAAGCTCTTGTCCAAAGACGAAAGTCAGCTAATAAAGATTAAATAATAGAATCAGAAAATCACTATTTTGAATACCCAATATAGTTACAGATGCCAGCAGGATTATCAGTGGATGCTAAAACCATTACACTCAGCGATCACCCTGCAGGTGACTTACTAACTGCCAAGGGAAATGCACCTGATAATTGAGAGATGTGGCAGCAATTAGCAAAACTAGCATCACTATGGCAATCTGACATTCTGTGCCTCCTAATGTGATGCAATATGATGCAATATGTTGTACACAAATATCACCTATGAATCTTTGCCAAAAATGCTTAATCTGAATCTAATCAAGCCTCTAGACCCAACTTGTGGTTTATAGGAGCCACGGAGAAAGGGATAAAGGATAAAGGAACAAGCTAAACAACCCTGAGAAAACAATAAGACAAATTTAGAAAATGGAATATTCTGCAACACAATAGGCTTGAATACTTCAACAAATCAATGACATAAAGAAAAAGGGCAGTGATTATTCTAGATTAAAAGTGACATAATAAAGCAAAACATAAGCCTTGATCAGTTTATGTTTTTAAAAAAAGGAACTATGAAATACATTCAATGGACAGCTGGTGAAATTTGTATATGAACTGAATATTAGCTGATATGAAATTGTTATAAATTCTCTTAGATGTGATAATGATACTGTGAATATTAGGAGAATATTCGTATTCTTAGGAGATGCATGCCTTTTCTTAATTGGTACTTCTGTATTACTATTTGACTTCTTTTTTCTTTGTTTTTTTATTTTTTGAATTATGAAAAAATGATAATACATTTATATACTTGGAAAACAGAGCAAAGTTATATATAGTTCTACTATATATTACAATTATTTGGGGGGGTTAGATAAATTAAGATTCTCAGTTGGAGTTTCAATATCAAATGCTCAAAAATTAATACAATGAATAGATAGAAGAGTAGATGGATATAGTCATGCTTAAGTTTCAAAGGACAAAATACCATGTCAGTGGTTCAGCCAAAAAAAGTAAATAAAAAGCATGAACGTAGAGATAAAGCAAATATGCCAAATGGTGACATTCATTGAATCTGAGAGTTTTATTTCAATCTTTCAACTTTTCTCCATATTTGAAAAACTTCATAATGAAGTTTTCCAAAAAAAGAGTCTCATGATAAAGACATTACGTTATCTAAAGTTTAATTTTTCCCCTGGTAAACTACAGAAGAGAGCCAAAGGAAATTTCCTCCAAACAAGAATATGACAGCCCACATCATCTATTTTAAAACTTCATTTAAAAAAAAAAAAAAGAAAAAACAGGACCTCCCTGATGGCCTGGTGGTTAAGAATCCAACTGCCAATGCAGGGGACGGCCGTTTGAAGCCTGCCCCCAGGAAGAGTCTATGCGCCACGGAACACCCACGCCTGAGTGCCACACCTACTGAAGCTGAACCCGAGGGCCCGGCCGCTGCCGCTGCTGAGCCCGTGTGCACCACTACCGAAGCCCGAGCGCCCTGACCCTGTGCTCTGCAACGAGAGAAGCCACACCATGAGAAGCCTGCGCACCTCAACAAAAAGTAATCCCTGCTCACCACAACCAGAGAAAAACCCACACAAAGCAACCGAGATACAGCACAGCCAAAAATAAACAGATAATTTAAAAATTTTAAGACGCATAAAAACCATTGCCCCAAAAAGATACTATGAGCTGAAGGGATACTCAGAAAGCGAATCAAAAGGAATCAAAAGTAGATGAGTTTAAATGAAAATCTGAGGGTCTGAAGTATTTTACAGTTCATAGGAAAACAACAAAGGGCCAGTTCACATAAAATGGGGATTGGCCTTAACTATATATATGTGTGTGTGTGTGTGTATATATATGTGTGTATATATATATATCATAATTTCCAAGAAAAGATGTGGTGACTCCTACTGAGAAGAGAGAAAACCAGATTGGGTCAGATGGACTTATAATAGTAGAAGACAGAACTTCAAGTAGTTAGGAATAATTTTAGGGGAAAAAATACAAAGTACACAGAATGAAACAACATAGAATCTGAGGATAAGAGATAAATGATCCACCCAAGGAACCTGAGAACAAAAAGACAAAAGCACAAGACGAACAATCTGGGGTAAAGCAGGACCTCTCAGAATACAGAGCACACAGAACAATCAACCACTTTTCATCCAGGGAGAAGCTCAGGGAAGAACCTACTGAGCCAAAGTGGTAAGCAGGTGCCCACAAGGACAACAGTTCTGACTCAAATCCAAAGATAAAAGTTCTAAGACCAAAACAAACCCCCCAAAAAAAGAAAGAAAGAAAAGACAGTCTTTGTCTCCTTTAGAGATCAACAGAGACTCAAAGAGTGCTCACACTAGCCTGGAAACAAAGATAAATAGCAAATAAGAATCAAAATCCCAAGGATGAGGAGCTAAATGAGAGATCTACAGAAAGGAAGAGCAAAACTAGACAATGTCTGAAAGAATGAAATAATTAGAACTGTACCAAGCCAAAGAGCGCAAAATGCAGTACTTGGATGCAACCTCAAAAATGACAGAATGATCTCTGTTCATTTCTAAGGCAAACCATTCAATATCACAGCAATCCAAGTCTATGCACGAACCAGTAACGCTGAAGAAGCTGAAGTTGAACAGTTCCATGAAGACCTACAAGACCTTTTAGAACTAACACCCAAAGCAGATGTCCTTTTCATTATAGGGGACTGGAATGCAAAAGTAGGAAGTCAAGAAACACCTGGAGTAACAGGCAAATTTGGCCTTGGAGTACAGAATGAAGCAGGGCAAAAGCTAACACAGTTTTACCAAGAGAATGCACTGGTCATAGCAAACACCCTCTTCCAACAACACAAGAGAAGACTCTATACATGGACATCACCAGATGGTCAACACTGAAATTAGATTGATCATATTCTTTGCAGCCAAAGATGGAGAAGCTCTATACAGTCAGCAAAAACAAGACCGGGAGCTGATTGTGGCTCAGATCATGAACTCCTTATTGCCAAATTCAGACTTAAACTGAAGAAAGTAGGAAAAACCACTAGACCACTCAGGTATGACCTAATCAAATCCGTTATACAGTGGAAGTGAGAAATAGATTTAATGGACTAGATCTGATAGACAGAGTACCTGATGAATATAGACAGAGGTTCGTGACATTGTACAGGAGACAGGGATCAAGACGATCCCCAAGAAAAAGAAATGCAAAAACACAAAATGGCTGTCTGGGGAGGCCTTACAAATAGCTGTGAAAAGAAGAGAAGCGAAAAGCAAAGGAGAAAAGGAAAGATATATCCATTGGAATGCAAAGTTCCAAAGAATAGCAAGGTGAGAATAAGAAAGCCTTTCTCAGTGATCAGTGCAAAGAAATAGAGGAAAACAATAGAATGGGAAAGATTAGAGATCTACCTTTTCAAGAAAATTAGAGATACCAAGGGAACATGTCATGCAAAGATGGGCTCAATAAAGGACAGAAATGGTATGGACCTAACAGAAGCAGAAGATATTAAGAAGAGATGGCAAGAATACACAGAAGAACTGTACAAAAAAGATCTTCACGACCCAGATAATCACGATGGTGTGATCACTGACCTAGAGCCAGACATCCTGGAATGTGAAGTCAAGTGGGCCTTAGGAAGCATCACTACGAACAAAGCTAGTGGAGGGGATGGAATTCCAGTTGAACTATTCCAAATCCTGAAAGATGATGCTGTGAAAGTGCTACACTCAATATGCCAGCAAGTTTGGAAAACTCAGCAGTGGCCACAGGACTGGAAAAGGTCAGTTTTCATTCCAATCCCAAAGAAAGGCAATGCCAAAGAATGCTCCAACTACCGCACAATTGCACTCATCTCACACGCTAGTAAAGAAATGCTCAAAATTCTCCAAGCCAGGCTTCAGCAATATGTTAACTGTGAACTTCCAGATGTTCAAGCTGGTTTTAGAAAAGGCAGAAGAACCAGAGATCAAATTGCCAACATCCGCTGGATCATGGAAAAAGCAAGAGAGTTCCAGAAAAACATCTATTTCTGCTTTATTGACTATGTCAAAGCCTTTGACTGTGTGAATCACAATAAACTGTGGAAAAATCTGAAAGAGATGGGAATACCAGACCACCTGACCTGCCTCTTGAGAAATCTGTATGCAGGTCAGGAAGCAACAGTTAGAACTGGATATGGAGCAACAGACTGGTTCCAAATAGGAAAAGGAGTACGTCAAGGCTGTATATTGTCACCCTGTTATTTAACTTATATTCAGAGTACATCATGAGAAATGCTGGGCTGGAAGAAACACAAACTGGAATCAAGATTGCTGGGAGAAATATCAATAACCTCAGATATGCAGATGACACCACCCTTATGGCAGAAAGAGCCTCTTGATGAAAGTGAAAGAGGAGAGTGAAAAAGTTGGCTTAAAGCTCAACATTCAGAAAACTAAGTTCATGGGCATCAGGCCCCATCACTTCATGGCAAATAGATGGGAAAACAGTGGAAACAGTGACAGACTTTATTTTGGGGGGCTCCAAAATCGCTGCAGATGGTGACTGCAGCCGTGAAATTAAAAGACGCTTACTCCTTGGCAGGAAAGTTATGACCAACCGAGATAGCATATTAAAAAGAAAGACATTACTTTGCCAACAAAGGTCTGTCTAGTCAAAGCTATGGTTTTTCCAGTAGTCACGTATGAATGTGAGAGTTGGACTATAAAGAAAGCTAAGCACCGAAGAATTTATGTTTTTGAACTGCAGTGTTAGAGAAGACTCTTGAGGATCCCTTGGACTGCAAGGAGATCCAAGCAGTCAATCCTAAAGGAAATCAGTCCTGAATATTCACTGGAAGGACTGATGCTGAAGCTGAAACTCCAATCCTTTGGCCACCTGATGCGAAGAACTGAGTCATTTGAAAAGTCTCTGATACTGGTAAAGACTGAAGGTGAGAGGAGAAGGGGACAACAGAGGATTACATGGATGGATGGCATCATCGACTCAATGGACATGAGTTTGGGTAAACTCTGGGAGCTGGTGATGGACAGGGAGGCCTGGCGTGCTGCAGTCCATAGGGTCACAAAGAGTCAGACACTACTGAGCGAATGAACTAAACTGAACTGAACCAAGCCAAATACATCTAGGAGACTGTACTCATGTTTTATCTCTGAAGTTTGTATAATCTGTATTCTTATGATCCTCCACAGTGATATGTTACCTGACACAGTAAAGTAAAAGAGACTTTGCTGGTGTGATTAAGTTAAAGACCTTGCAATGGGAGAGTATCCCACATTATCTAAGCAGGTTCACTTATAATCATAATCACAAGGGTTCTTAGAGGCAGGGAACTTTTCCCAGCTGTGGTTAGAAGGAAACATGACTATAGTAGAAGCATCAGAGAGACACAACATTGCTAGCCTTGATGATGGAGAAAGGGTAGTCCCCAAGCCACGGAATAGGGGCAATCTCTAGGAGCTGGAAAAGACAAGTAAACAGATTCTCTGCTAGAACATCCACAAAGGAGTGCATCCCTGCCAGCACCTTAGTTTTAGCCCAGTGAGATTCCTGCCAGACTTACGACCTATAGAAATGTAAGATTAAGTCACTTTGAAAAAAGCCTTCACAGTGCAGTGCAACTTCATCGTATACTTGAATTGTGTGCGCTGGACCAAGGGCAAGAGAATGGGCTCCACAGATAACAGATCAGAAGGTGGGAAAGCTAAACTAGGAGATGCAGTGAGATCTCTGTGATCCCATCTCTCTTTCAACTTATGAGTGGTGGGCCACAAAAAGTTAACCCCATGGCAATGGTAGCAAGAGAACTCAACAGAATGAGAGTTTGATTAGGAAGTGCACCTAGAAATTCCCCATTTTGATTCACAACTACTGCCTTACTCTTCATATTCACAACTCCTCTCAACTTATTCCCATAAAATCATGCTTTGGAACTAGTTCTCCCTCTAAATGAGGAGTATAAGAACTGATTTGAGAGACCTTTGCTCACCATTAAAAACTATTCTTTCTCCAGTTGTCCTGTGACTGCTGCTCTAATTCACTTACCTAGATCTTGACTTCTTTTTTTTTTTTTTTTTTTTTGACTTCTAATTGATCATAATCTTTCACTTGGGCACCTAAGCCTCCAATACAGCCCTGACCCTTTGTTTTCCAGGCTACTAAGCCAAAGATTCTGACCTGTGTTTTCTAAACTCTGAACTTTGGATCACACCACCCTGAATGGGTAAATTCTAGGGTGGCCTCCATGTTTACATTCTGCATAACTCCCTCTTCCTACGTGTGAATGGACTTGAGACTTGTTGCTAACCAATAGAATATTGGTGACTTGAGTGTTACTCCTGTGATGATTGGGTTACATGATATAGCTAAACAATCGTGATGAAATTATGAGATTATATTTATAATACATGATATATGTAATATATTTTATATATATGCATAAAATACATCTCAATCTCCATCTTGTTAGCACACACTAGAGAGACCCTCCTGTTGGCCTTGCAGACTATAACATAAGAAGAGAGATAAACTGAAGGAAAAACTGTTAAATAAAAAGGAACTAAAACTAGCCAGAGCAACTAGGCAAGAAAAAGAAATCAAAGACAGCCAAATTTGAAAGGAGTAAAATTATCTCTATTCATTGATGGTATGATCTCATATGTAGAAAACCCTAAATATTTCATAGAAAAATTGCTAGAACTGATAAATTCAGCAAAGTAGCAGGATACAAAGTCAACACACAAAAATGAGTTGTACTTCCATACACCAACTATGAACAATCCACAAAGGAAATTAAGAAGACAACTTCATTTACATATAGCATCAAAAAGAATAAAGTACTTAGAAATTAACCAAGGAGGTAAAAGATTGGTACAATAAAAACTACAAAAATTCACTGAAAAAAATTAAAGTCAACATAACTAAATGGAAAGACATCCCAGATTCATGGATTGGAAGACTTATTACTGTTAAAATGTCAATACTACCCAAAATAATCTACTGCACTCCCTATCAAGATTCCAATGATAGTTTTTATAGAAATAGAAAAATCCATCCTAAAATTCATACAGAGTCAAAGGGACCCCAAATAGCTAAAACAATATTGAGAAAGAAGAACAATGCTAGAGGACTCACATTTCCTTATTTCAAAACTTACTACAAAGCTACAGTCATCAAAACAGTACGATATTGGCATAAAGACAAACATACAGACCAACTGAACAGAAGAGGCTCCAGAAATAAAGCCTCAGATGTATGGATTTTCAGTAAGAGTCACAAACAAGACTATTCAATGGGGAAATGCAGTTTTTCTTAACAAATGATGTTGGGAAAACTGGATATCCACACGCAAAAGGATGAAACTGGACCGCTACCTAATACCATATACAAAAATTACCGAAAATAGATAAACACAAGACATAAAACAATAAAACTATTAAAGCATAAGGCAAAAGCTTCAAAGTATTGGATCTGGCAATGATATCTTGCATATGTCACTAAAGGCATAGGCAACAAGAGAAAAAATGGACAAATTGGACTTCATAAAAAATTTTTTAATTTTGTGCAGCAAGACACTATTAACAAAGTAAAAGCAATCCACCCAGTGGGAAGAAATATTTTCATATCATATGTCTGATAAGTGATTAATATCTAGAATATATAGAGAATACCTACAACTCAGTAACAAAAAATAACAACCAATTCAAAAATGGGCAGGAATTCTCCAGTGGTCCAATGGTTAGGACTTGATGCTTTCGCTCCTGTGGCATGGGTTCAATTCCTGGTCAGGGTAATAAGATCCCACAAGCCATGCAGCATGGCCAAAAAAGAAAAAAAGAAATGGGCAAAGGACTTGAATAGACATTTCCCCAAAGAAGATATGCAAATTAGCAATAAAGACATGATAAGGTGTTCAACATCACTGATCATTAGGAAAATGCAAATCGAAACTACAATGAGTTGCCATCTCACACCCAATAACACAGTTACAATCAAAAAAATCCCCCAAACAAAATAACAAGTGTTGTTGAGGAAGCAAAGAAATGGGAATTCTTGTGTACTGTTGGTAAGAAGGTAAAATGGTGCATCAACTATGGAAAACAGTACAGCAGTTCTGTTAGACCATACGATCCAACAATTCCATTTTTGGGTACGGAGTCATACCTCAGAATCAAAAGACTATTGGTTCTAGGATTTCCCCATAGATACCAAAATCCATAGATACTCAAGTCCCTTATATAAAATGGTGTATTAACAGTATTTGCATATAAGCTACATAATCTTCCTGTATACTTTAAGTCATCTGTAGATTACTTATAATCAGATCAGATCAGTCGCTCAGTCGTGTCCGACTCTTTGCGACCCCATGAGTCGCAGCACACCAGGCCTCCCTGTCCATCACCAACTCCTGGAGTTCACTCAGACTCACATCCATCGAGTCAGTGATGCCATCCAGCCATCTCATCCTCTGTCATCCCCTTCTCCTCCTGCCCCCAATCCCTCCCAGCATCAGAGTCTTTTCCAATGAGTCAACTCTTAGCATGAGGTGGCCAAAGTACTGGAGTTTCAGCTTTAGCATCATTCCTTCCAAAGAAATCCCAGGGCTGAGCTCCTTCAGAATGGACTGGTTGGATCTCCTTGCAGTCCAAGGGACTCTCAAGAGTCTTCTCCAACACCACAGTTCAAAAGCATCAATTCTTCAGCGCTCAGCCTTCTTCACAGTCCAACTCTCACATCCATACATGACCACAGGAAAAACCATAGCCTTGACTAGCCGGACCTTTGTTGGCAAAGTAATGTCTCTGCTTTTCAATATGCTATCTAGGTTGGTCATAACTTTCCTTCCAAGGAGTAAGCGTCTTTTAATTTCATGGCTGCAGTCACCATCTGCAGTGATTTTGGAGCCCAGAAAAATAAAGTCTGACACTGTTTCCACTGTTTCCCCATCTATTTCCCATGAAGTGGTGGGACTGGATGCCATGATCTTTGTTTTCTGAGTGTTGAGCTTTAAGCCAACTTTTTCACTCTCCACTTTCACTTTCATCAAGAGGCTTTTTAGTTCCTCTTCACTTTCTGCCATAAGGGTGGTATCATCCACATATCTGAGGTTACTGATATTTCTCTCGGCAATCTTGATTCCAGTTTGTGTTTCTTCCAGTCCAGCGTTTCTAATGATGTACTCTGCATATAAGTTAAATGAACAGGGTGACAATATACAGCCTTGACGTACTCCTTTTCCTATTTGGAACCAGTCTGTTGTTCCATGTCCAGTTCTAACTGTTGCTTCCTGACCTGCATACAAATTTCTCAAGAGGCAGATCAGGTGGTCTGGTATGCCCGTCTCTTTCAGAATTTTCCACAGTTTATTTTGATCCACACAGTCAAAGGCTTTGGCATAGTCAATAAAGCAGAAATAGATGTTTTCCTGGAACTCTCTTGCTTTTTCCATGATCCAGAGGATGTTGGCAATTTGATCTCTGGTTCCTTTGCCTTTTCTAAAACCAGCTTGAACATCAGGAAGTTCACGGTTCACATATTGCTGAAGCCTGGCTTGGAGAATTTTGAGCATTTCTTTACTAGCGTGTGAGATGAGTGCAATTGTGCAGTAGTTTGAGCATTCTTTGGCATTGCCTTTCTTTGGGATTGGAATGAAAACTGACCTTTTCCAGTCCTGTGGCCACTGCTGAGTTTTCCAAACTTGCTGGCATATTGAGTGTAGCACTTTCACAGCATCATCTTTCAGGATTTGGAATAGTTCAACTGGAATTCCATCACCTCCACTAGCTTTGTTCGTAGTGATGCTTCCTAAGGCCCACTTGACTTCACATTCCAGGATGTCTGGCTCTAGGTCAGTGATCACACCATCATGATTATCTGGGTCGTGAAGATCTTTTTTGTACAGTTCTTCTGTGTATTCTTGCCATCTCTTCTTAATATCTTCTGCTTCTGTTAGGTCCATACCATTTCTGTCCTTTATTGAGCTCATCTTTGCATGAAATGTTCCTTTGGTATCTCTGATTTTCTTGAAGAGATCTCTAGTCTTTCCCATTCTGTTGTTTTCCTCTATTTCTTTGCATTGATTGCTGAAAAAGGCTTTCTTATCTCTTCTTGCTATTCTTTGGAACTCTGCATTCAGATGTTTATATCTTTCCTTTTCTCCCTTGCTTTTTGCGTCTCTTCTTTTCACAGCTATTTGTAAGGCCTCCCCAGACAGCCACTTTGCTTTTTTGCATTTCTTTTCCATGGGGATGGTCTTGATCCCTGTCTCCTGTACAATGTCACGAACCTCATTCCATAGTTCATCAGGCACTCTTAACTATCAGATCTAGGCCCTTAAATCTATTTCTCACTTCCACTGTATAATCATAAGGGATTTGATTTAGGTCATACCTGAATGGTCTAGTGGTTTTCCCTACTTTCTTCAATTTAAGTCTGAATTTGGCAATAAGGAGTTCATGGTCTGAGCCACAGTCAGCTCCTGGTCTTGTTTTTGCTGACTGTATAGAGCTTCTCCATCTTTGGCTGCAAAGAATATAATCAATCTGATTTCGGTGTTGACCTTCTGGTGATGTCCATGTATAGAGTCTTCTCTTGTGTTGTTGGAAGAGGGTGTTTGCTATGACCAGTGCATTTTCTTGGCAAAACTCTATTAGTCTTTGCCCTGCTTCATTCCGTATTCCAAGGCCAAATTTGCCTGTTACTCCAGGTGTTTCTTGACTTCCTACTTTTGCATTCCAGTCCCCTATAATGAAAAGGACATCTTTTTTGGGTGTTAGTTCTAAAAGGTCTTGTAGGTCTTCATAGAACCATTCAACTTCAGCTTCTTCAGCGTTACTGGTTGGGGCATAGACTTGGATTACTGTGATATTGAATGGTTTGCCTTGGAAACGAACAGAGATCATCTGTCGTTTTTGAGATTGCATCCAAGTACAGCATTTCGGACTCTTTTGTTGACCATGATGGCCACTCCATTTCTTCTGAGGGATTCCTGCCCGCAGTAGTAGATATAATGGTCATCTGAGTTAAATTCACCCATTCCAGAATACCTAATACAATATAAAGAATACCTAATACAATATAAATGCTATGTAGTTGTAAACACAATGTAAATGATATGCCCAGGTTCAGAGAAGCATTATTCACAAGAGTTAAACATGAAGGCAACCCAAGTGGCCTCAACAGATAAGCAAAATGTGGTATATGCAATGAATGAAATTTCAGCCTTAAAAAGGAAGGAAATTCTGACACATGTTACAACATAGGTAAACCTTGAAGACACGCCAAAGGAAGTAAGCCAGTCACTAACAGACAAATATTGTATGGTTGATTCCACTTTCATGACGTACTTAAAGTGGTCAAAATCAGAGACAGAAAGCAGAATGGTGGTGGCCTGGGCCAAGGGGAAGGGGTGAATGGGGGAGTAATGGTTTAATGAGTTTTAGTCTTTTAACTAAACTAACTTTATTGTTTAATGGCATTTTAGTTTAGGAAGATGAAAGGAGTTCAAGAGATGGATGATGGTGATGGTTTGCACAACAGTACGAATGTAATTAATACCACTGGCCTGTACACATATAGTAAATGTTGTCATATGTATTTTACCACTTTTTTTTTTTAAGAAAGGCAAAAAAAGGAACCAGAACAGAGTGGTCTTAAAAATTCTCAGCTTTTCCAGATGGCAAAAGACACTAAAATTAAGAAATTCACCATCAGGAAAGCACACTCTAAAGAAAAGACCAAGGATGTGACTGTAAAACCTTTTGCTAAAACATTGGAAACATCAAAAGGTCAAAAATATTCAGTTACACAAAGAGCCCTTTCAAAAGGATAAAGGCGTGCCTCCCAGAGCCTCTCAATACAACCAGAGGGCCTCCAGGAAGCTGAAAGGTACTGTCCCTCAGCCTTCTCAGCAGGAGTCCATGGAAGAGAAGGGTTTATCTTCAAATTTATCTTCTGAGTGAATCTCACTAAAATCCACAGAGACCCACAAAGCTATTAAGAAAATTACATTGGCAGAAACACTGCTAGTTTGTACTAAAAACGACTATGAATACAAGATGAAAGGAGGCTGTCAAATCTCAACTGGCAGGAAGCAGGCAGGATAAAACTACTGCTCTGCTTCCAGCATCTGCTGTTTTTCATGAAAAAGGAAGGATGACTCAAAGGGTAGAGCCAACAGGCCAGGAGGTGGAGCCCTGCTCAGCTCTCAGGCACCTTCGTATTCTTCCCTACCCAGGTCATTCCCTCTCAGTTTTACCACTGTCTATTTGGTTCCCAGTTCCAGTCAGGGCCTTTCTTATTTAGCCATCTTTACAGCCCTCTCAGGATCCCACCTTGCTCCATCTCTTTATCTTCTCACTATCCAAATCCCATGTATTACCTACCTTAAAAAGTTTCTGAGAATGTTTAATCATAAAAGCCATCCCATCATTTAATTTTGTGATATTCTCTTGAAGGTCATTTGCAGTGGCCTATTCAGAGCAAAAGAAAGCAAAAAAAAAAAAAAAGAGATGAAGAACTGGGAAGTGGAAGGCAGATACTCCCATTTACTTATTAATAAGCTAATTTTTTCAAATGTATGATAGCGTCTATCGCCAAGAAAGTCGACTCTAATACAGTGTTTAATTCTGGAAAGACTTTTTGGCTCAGCAGGTTTCCACTTGAAACGATATAACCTAGGAAGAACCATGTGTCCCTGAAGTGACCAGGAAATCCAAGAGAACCAATTTTCCTTTTCTAATTCTGCCTGAGAATTAGACATGTATGCTGAAGATCATCTTTCCTGGGAAAAGGGACAAGAAGAACAGAATCCATACCAGTCACCAAGAACATTGCTCTCCAGAGAAACTAGTTTCTCCAAAGACAAAAGAGAACTGTCACTACGAATTGATGTTAAAGGTGACATCCGTTTCTTAAAAATAGTCAAATGGTCACTGACTCCCTTCTCTTGTTTCCCCTGCCTCTTTTTAAGCACTTCAGCGTCTCTACTATCCCAAAGCCTGCATTCTCAACATGTATCTTTGTTACTTAATGTTTGTGTGTTCTAAGACCTCTTAACTTTATAGTCATAGATCACTTGTTTATTTTCAGTCTCATTGAGCTGGTTCTAAAACTCTTTTAGTTATGAGGTTTTATCCCCTTAACATGGACAAATCTTGGTATGTCTTTTTCCTCTCATATCCCTCCCCACAGCAACCTTCCTCTGAGCAGAAGCTCTGTTTTATGAATGGACAGGAATATGAAACTACGGGCTTCCAGGTTAAGAATTAGTTCAGTCTTTCTGCCATCTTTCCGTGCCGCCAGAATGGTGCACATGAATGTCCTGGCTGATGCACTCAAGAGTATCAACGATGCTGAGAAGAGAGGCAAATGCCAGGTCCTTATTAGGCCGTGCTCCAAAGTCATTGTCAGGTTTCTAACAGCGATGAAGCGTGGTTACATTGGCGAATTTGAAATCATTGATGATCACAGGGCTGGGAAAATTGTTGTGAACCTCACAGGCAGGCTAAGTAAGTGTGGAGTGATCAGCCCCAGATTTGATGTGCAACTCAAAGATCTAGAAAAATGGCAGAAGAACTTGCTCCCATCCCGTCAGTTTGGTTTCATTGTACTGACAACCTCAGCTGGCCTCATGGACCGTGAAGAAGCAAGACAAAAACATAAAGGAGGGAAAATCCTTGGATTCTTTTTCTAGGGATGTAATACATACAAGTAAAATGCCTCAGAGGAAAAAAAAAAATTAGTTCAAAAGACTATATAATTTACTTCTCATGTAAGTCACTAGAAAGGCCGTGGTCTCAGTTAAAGAAGCACATTCAGGATATATACATATCTACGGCTGAGTCCCTTCACTGTTCGCCTGAAATTACCAGAACATTCTTAATCGGCTATACCTCAATACAAAATAAAAAGCTGAAAGTTGAAAAAAAAAAAAGAAGGACATTCAGCTTTCTCTAAGGAGAGCACATCTACAGGACATAGGAAAGTTAGGACAAGGCAGTGTCGCTCTATCTGAAAGCTCAGGGCTCCGCTCTCCTGGAAGATCATACAGCTCTGCTTTAAATTCACACCATTTGATCTTCAGAAATCAATTTGATTTCCCAAGAAGGCTTTCATGTTAAGAAGGAGTTTACATTGACCACCCAACATGAGTATTCTGGTATATTTAGTAGCTATAATCTTCCACTAAGAGTTTACACTAAAATTGTAATTCAGGTTTATCAGATTGATTTATAAGCGAAATTAACAGGAATTGGCAGTTTGGTAACTCTTAAATGATCTAACAAAGTAAGTTCCTAACCTTATAAAGCTGAAGACCAGAACTTGGACCCCTGATAACCACACGAAGTACAGCTATAGGATGAGGCCCAGCTCAAGAAAACCAAGCAGTCTTTCTGTTCCCCCGACACTTACATTTTTTGGCCATAAGACATGAGGTGCAAACATAAGGGCAAGGTTATAGGCGGACATCTTATTCTTGTCTTGTTTCTTTGCTGTCTGGTACAGGAGATCAAGCAGTAACTTCAGCAAGTTGCGATTGGGTGGAGGGAGAATGAGGAACAGCAACTGAAGAGCCTCGATTTGCCGTTCCTTATCTGGTACACTGGTCTTGTTTCCTTTATCATCAAACTGCATCAAATCTTGAGGATAAAAGAGATGATTGTAAGGGATGGAAAATATACAAGAAAAAAAAAAATCAATGTTCCTACTATGTATCATCCTCCAATAAGAGAAAGGAAAAAAAGAATCAAGTATAAACAGATTATAGCAAAATATAATAACAAAATCATATCAATATAATTTAATAATAAAAAGACAAAAACCCAGTTAAAAATAGGCAAAAGACTTAAACATTCCTTCAAATAAGATATACAAGCAGCCAATAAGCATCTGTATACTCGGTATCATTAGCTATCAGGGAAATGTAAATCAAAACCCCAATGAGATACTACTTCATAATCAGTGGTGTGAGTGAAGTCGCTCAGTCGTGTCCAACTCTTTGCAACCCCGTGGACTGTAGCCCACCAGGCTCCTCCGTCCATGGGATTCTCCAGGCAAGAACACTGGAGTGGGTTGCCATTTCCTTCTCCAGGGGATCTTCCAAACCCAGGGATTGAACCCAGGTCTCCCACATTGCAGGCAGACGCCTTAACCTCTGAGCCACCAGGGCAGACGCCAATCAGTGTGGCTATAGTCCAAAAGACTGACAATAACAAGTGCTGGCAAGAATGCTGAGAAAATTAAACTCTTCTACAGGGACCTCCCTGGCAGTCCAGTGGTTAAGCCTCTGTGCTTTCACTGTAGGGGGCGCAGGTTTGATCACTGGTTGGGGAACTAAGATTCCACATGCCATACAGTGGAGCCAAAAAAAAAACCCACCATTCTCCTACATTGCTGGTGGGAATGTAAAAAATGGTGTGGCTACTGTGGAAAACAGCTTGGCAGTTCCTCAAAAAGTTAAACATAGAGTTATCACATGACTTAGTAATTCCATTCCCAGTTATATACTCAAGAGAAATGAAAACAGTCCACACATATCTCTGATAATGCCACCCCCTTCACACTTCCTCAACAAGATATTTTACTGCTAAAAAACTATGAGAGTGAATCATGACCTGATACCAGGATGATCCAGGTATCAGAGTCAGAATCATGGCTCCTTACAGAGTCAGAATCATGGCTTCTTCTCTCACAGGCTATATAGGTTATCAATTAAAAACTGTCCCTGTTGCTGTTGCTGCTAAGTCGCTTCAGTCGTGTGCGACTCCACAGACGGCAGCCCACCAGGCTCCCCGTCCCTGGGACTCTCCAGGCAAGAACACTGGAGTGGGTTGCCATTTCCTTCTCCAATGCATGAAAGTGGAAAGTGAAAGTGAGGTTGCTCAGTCGTGTCCGACTCTTAGCAACCCCATGGACTGCAGCCTACCAGGCTCCTCCGTCCATGGGATTTTCCAGGCAAGAGTACTGGAGTAGGTTGCCATTGCCTTCTCCCCTAGGTCATCAGAATTTCAAAAGACACTGAAAAACATTTGGGTATAATTCATATAGACCTGAAAATGATTACAGTGTGTTATTGAAGCTGTTTAACTTCAATTATAATTCTAGGTTTAGGAAAGGCAAATAATATCTCTAGAAACTGTTTCCTGTTAATACGAAATTGAAAACACAAATCCCTCCCTGTTATCAGTAAGGCATATCAAATGCTACACCTGTGCCACACCTTAGTGTGCTCTCAAAGACCAGTGAATCATGGGGTGGTGGAGGGGAAGTTTCAGATACTGTACTAAATTAACAGGAAAGCAAACAGAACAGGCATTATTCATGTTAACCCTTATAAAAAGAACTTATCAATATTTTCTATATCTTTTTCAAAGATCCAAAAACTTTTATTTCTCCCCCCAAAAAACTGTGATGATATCGAGTGTTAGTTGCTCCGGCGTGCCCGACTCTTTGCAACCCCATGGACCACAGCCCACCAGGCTCCTCTGTCCATGGGATTTTCCAGGCAAGAATACTGGAATGGGTTGCCATTCCTTCTCCAGGGGATCTTCCTGACCCAGGGATGGAATCTGGATCTCCTGCACTGCAGGCAGATTCTTTACCGACTGAGCTACGAGGGAAGCCAAAAAAACTATAAAGCTGTATAATATTCTAGAAATATTTTCTCATTTGTATCATCTAAATTGTTCCTGGAAGTGCTAACAAAATCTAATCTTACTTTAGAAATTCAAAACCTATTTTTTTCTAAGCGGTAAAAATTATTCAAAAGAAAAAAACCTTCTATTTATTTTCCTTAAGATTAGAAGCAAGAAAGAAAGGCTCAAGGGTAGAAAACTAAGTAAATACAGTACGGACGTTGATGCTGTGTGCACTTAGAGCCTATAGCAGCGCAACTGCTGTGCAATTTAAGAATGAATTCCTTACCACACAGGCATAAAAGGAAAAGAGGAAACTGTTTACGAGCTGAAAATGGAACATTCTCCAAGACACATTAAATTAAAAAAGCAAACCACAGAACCATGTGTATAACACCCTACCATTACATAAAAAGAGAGAAAAGAAATATATGCAGGTGTTTTTAAGTGTCTAAAATCTCTCTGTAAGGACACATTAGAAATCAATAGTACTGGTTCTCTCTTGGAAGAAAAACTGAGTGCCAGGGAACAGAGATGGAAAAGAGGCTTTTCACTGGATGCTCTTGGAACCTTTTGAATTTTAATTCATAAGAATGTATTGCCTATTTAGAAAACAAGCAAAATTATTTTTTAAAGAGCAAATTTTCAACAGTAGAGATGATCTCAACTGAGGCATATTAATACTTGGCAAAAGTTCCAAACCAAGGCAAATACATCAAAACTGTGACCATTGACTTGGGTGTGTCAATCAATCCAGTGAAAAGCATACATTAATTAAACAACTAAAATGTTCAAAGCACAATGCTAGGATCCATCAGGAACACAAAAATAAACAAAACCCAGACTGTATCTTCAAAGAAGTTTATTTGACAAAAAAATTTGACTAAATCAAACGTAACTAGCCAATGCTTATGAGTATTCAGAAAGCCCAGAAATATCATGAAGTCTTAACCAATATTAGCAGAAGTTACAAACAACACAATATTATTGTTTACAAACAACAGAATATTCTGTGGGTTACAAAAATATTCCAGATGACTTTACTAAATTGAAATAAATGTACCTACAGCCCCTTCTCACCTCCAATACTCACCAGCAATTTTGAGGTGTGCGTGAAAATGTTTATGTGTCAGCAGGGGCTCAGGTAACTCTCCTAGAAACATCTTCAGCAAGGTAGCAACATCATTTGAGTGAAACTCTCCTGATTCCAAGTCAATATCAGTTCCATTATTGAGAGCATCTCTTAAAATCTGCTGTCGGACACTATTCCCTGGTACTCTAAACAAACCCTCTACTCGTAAGTCTGTTCGGCATGGAAGAAGAACAGGGGACAGGAAAAAAGAAACAGAATTATGATTAAAATAAGTCATCTAAAAGACCACTTTATACTTGAAAGACGCTTACAAAGACCCTGAAGGAGGTTTTGCCCTTCTTCTCAGAGGAGTTGAGACCTACTAACCCCTGGGGAAACTTATCTGAACATCCCTGAGCACCCAGAGATCTTCCAGGCTGAGAGATGGTCCACCCAGGAGTCACTGAACCTCCTGAGGCACATCTGGAGACTGAATTTTATCTGGTCTTTTTTTAACTCCTATTGAAATATAGTTGATTTAAAATGTTGTGTTAGCTTCAGGTATACAGTAAAGTGAGATATAAATATATGTGAACATTGCTCAGTCGTGTCCGACTCTTTGCGACCCCATGGACTACACAGTCCATGGAATTCTCCAGGCCAGGATACTGGAGTGGGTAGCCTTTCCCTTCTCCAAGGGATCTTTCCAACCCAGTGATCGAACCCAGGTCTCCCACATTGCAGGCAGATTCTTTACCAGCTGACCACAAGGGAAACCCATATATATATGTATTAGATTATTTTGCATTATAGGTTATTACAAAATATTAAGTATAGTTCCCTGTGCTATGCAGTAGGTCCTTGTTGCTTATCTATTTTATATATAATAGAGCTTGAAAAATAAGTTGGAAGGAAAGCCACGTCTTCCTGAAGTCCCCTTCCCATGAGCCATCTCAGACTTTGTTGGAGGGGCTGAGTTCATCTGTGGAGGTTCATTGCTCCTATAAACAGTTTCCCAGCCTAAAATGAATCGAGGGTCTCTGCACTACCCCAGGAATTAGAACGCTAATCTGTCAGATCACCTTTCCCTCTAAAAGACTGCCAGAAGCTCAGTCATTCCAACTTAAGGATGCTACCCTTCAACCTAGATTCTAAACTAATCTAAGGGTTAAAAAAGATGAGACACATTGTTTCAGTTTGATCTGGTAGAAGCATGAGAGTTCCTGTTTTCAGCTTAGGTATGTATTTCTTTGAACAGCTCCTTAATTCAGGTTTCCAAGTTGAAATGCCTACCAGCCACTCTGGCAACAGTAAATGAATGAACAGGAACCCTAACAAACTGGTAAGCGCCTACCTGTGCTCCAAATGACTGTGTCCAAGAGGCCACAGGGCTCAAGTATGCTAGATCTTCCTGTTATCCAAAGAAAGTGGAAAACCTGGACTTTTCCCATTTTAAAAGACTGGAAACTAGTTTTATTTTTAACTTAATCCTTTGCCAAACAAAACATGAAAACAGATAACTTAAGCCCTTAGGCTGTCAGTTTGTAACCTCTGCTCTAGCTCCCAGCACAATGTCCCAGGTACAGCAAGCCAAAAATAACCATTAGTGTTGAATTCATCATGGCATCACATAAAGCCACACATTTTATATACACTCAGCTGTGCCAAGTACTTAAAGCAATGACATAACCAGTATGACTACTAAAAAAGTGAAAAGGGAATTAAGTTGAGTGTATTTTAATCAGAGAATTCTAGAGTTGAAAGGTATCTTTGGTGATAAATTATTATCCCTGGAATAAATGTTGAGACTCTTTAGAAGCAATGCATTTTTTCCAGAAGAAATGCCTCTCTCAATCCAGGGCAAAATGTGATTTCATAGACACTATCTAATGTGTGTGTGTATATGTGTGAGTGTGTGTGTGTGTGTGTGTTTGAGAGTATAAAGCAAATCAATACATGAGATGAAATTTATAAGGAAATATATTGAGAAACACGCCACCTGAAATTATCATTGATTAATTAGTGTCTTTGTTAATGGTTAACTGACACCTACTAACTCAAGGATATTAAGCTCCCAACAGAAAACTGACAACTGTTCATTAACAAAGAATTAAAAAATTTCAAGTAGTCTTACTCTTGTGTAGATATTCAATCAGTTGGTATATCTGGGCAATGCCTTCCTCTGTCAGTGGGGATCCAAAGACTACTCCTTTTTCTGAAAAAAGCCATACAATAGAACAAGGCTATATTTTCCACAAACAGTACAAAATCAGCATACTTAAAATCAGCATACCCCTCAAGCATCCTGTGTCACAGTTGAGCAAGTTTGTTCACATGGTCAGTACAAAAAAACTTTGGAGTTGGAAGTGCATCAGAAAATGCAATCAGGGAGAGGGAGAGGGTGGGATGATTTGGGAGAATGGCATTGAAATACGTATAATATCATATATGAAACGAGTCGCCAGTCCAGGTTCGATGCACGATACTGGATGCTTGGGGCTGGTGCACTGGGACGACTCAGAGGTATGGTATGGGGAGGGAGGAGAGAGGAGGGTTCAGGATGGGGAACATGTGTATACCTGTGGCGGATTCATTTAGATATTTGGCAAAACCAATACAATATTGTAAAGTTTAAAAATAAAATAAAATTAAAAAAGAAAAAAAAGAAAAAGAAAATGCAATCAGAACATCTTTCAATCAACTCTCTGCAAGTTTAATCTTAGATAGTAGGTTCCCTGAAGGCAAAGACCATCTTCTTCTTTAATTAACAATACTTGGAATATTGATATTTAATTTAAAAACAAACAAAAAATAGAACTTAGACCCATGAGTATTAGAACATAATAGATTATCCACTAGAGTTGGTATAGGGTCTAACCTGTTATGTTTAAACTTTTTTGCTGCCCTTGGGATTTCCTTATATTTAATAAAACAAAATAGAATCTCTTTCACATCTTATCAAAAACAGTGTTAATAATCATAATTTATAGTATATAAAACTAATAACTTATTTCTGAGAAAGCTTTTTGAGTGATTCATAAGTATTAATATTTACCTTATCAAAGCATTCTATGGAATGAAAACATTAGAGAACTACTGCAATAAAAAAATGGTCAAACTTTCTTTACTGTAGTCACCAGCTGTATAACTTTGTTCTTTTAATATTATTTTAGTCTAGTATTAATAGAGCATGAAAATCAAGGTGCTCCTGATAACTATGTAAACTAATCATGCTATTTTCTAGAGACTGATATATATGCTTTAATTAATCTAGACAATTTTCATAATTTTTATCAATGTTACTTAAAGTTTTACTATTCATGTAATGAAAAAAATGACTAAAAAAATGCTTTACAATAATAGTAACTCCTCCACGAATGTGCAAATGTTTGGAGTAGAGCCCAGGAAGCAACTGAGACCTGCCCCCTTCACAGACACAATTCCTACCCTTTCGCTTGAGAGACATTAGAGACCGGAAGAATCCTGATGCCGGGCCCGCCCCACCAGGCAACTTAAGGTCCTCTTCTCCCATCAGCTGAGCCAACTCAGTTCCAGGTAGATCAATAAGTCTTGTAATATTGCTGACCACCAACTCAGTGAACACCTCAGGTTTCTCATGTCGGAGTTTCTCCACAAAAAAGTCAGGATTGAAGATAATGGGCTGACTTTGAAGGGAAGAGTCATTGCAGATGACAAAGTTGCAGATAGCTTCACTGAAAACAATGAAACAGAAGAATCTTTGAGGGGATCATTTTTGTATGCGTTTTTCATTCCCTCTCAACAACACAATTATTCATTCTTTCTGTGGGCTCATCTACATATACCAGTCTTTTGAAAACCTAATACTTGATCTGTTGACTGCACAAAGGAGACAAGCTGGACTCGCTGCTGTTTAGGTTATACCCACATAGATACTCAGAAATTTAGTTTAAAGAAAAGACATCAGATAGCCTCTATGATATGACCTGAATTTGCCTCTTAATTTTACACATTCAGTCTACAAGAATATAAGACCCTTACAGCCTCCTGAGTCTAACAGTAGTTTAGAATTGGCAGCCACACAGACCACATTTCCTTATTAAAAGTTAAACCCTAAACCATCATCATTGTTAAATACTTTTAAAACATTAGACCTGCAACTGTTCCCCCTAACATGGCAATGGGCAATCATTAAATTAAGGCCTTCTTGGGTGTACATGCTCAGTCACTTCAGTCACGTCTGACTCTGTGTGACCCTAGGGACTGTAGCCCGCCAGGCTCCTCTCTCCATGGGATTCTCCAGGCAAGAATACTGGAGTGGGTTGCCAAGCCTTCCTCCAGATCTTCCCAACCCAGGTATTGCAACTGTGTCTCCTGGGTCTCCTGCATTGCAGGCAGATTCTTTACCACTGAGCCACCGGGGAAGCCCCCTCTTGGGAGTACAGCCAGCATATGGTATTTCCCATCCAGTGATCAACTGCTCATAGTACCACAGTCAGGCTACTCGCAAATGCCACAGAAACCATGGGACAGTAAGCATGAGGCTACTGAAGAGACAAAACTATACCTAGTATAATAGACATTTTGAAGACATTTACTCTACCCTCAAGGTCTTATGGTTCCTAGGTCCCTACACAGACAGGTGTTTCCTTATAATCAGTCCCTTTCAGTTGAGCCAAGTATCCCTGGATTCTATTCCTCATAACCAAAAAGCCTTAACTAGAATGGAAGGCACTTACAGGTACACAAAATAGATATTAATTCAGCCTTGCCCAGGTTCAGAAATAGGTTTTATTTTAAAATCCTTTGTTCTGGATGTCTCTGGCCCATCGTCCAAGTCCAAACTTTGCTCAAGGTCCTTCCTCTCTAAGGCACTTGGAAAAAAATTCATATTTTGCTTCTTCTATCTCTTCTATCACTGAGTAATACTCAGCAGATACGTTCTGCTGGCCCCTGATCTTACCTGGTTTTCCACTCCTACATTATCTGGGCTATACTTCCGGAAAAGCTCCTTTGACTCTCAGAAATACTTTCTTCCTTATTGTTTTCTAATACTTTATTACTAAATTCTTTTTAACATGTACATATAAGAACTGTATTATTCCATCTCTTGTACTAGACACATCACCGCCTGTTTGTATCTATTATCAATTATCTCTAATGGCTTGTTCTAATTCTTATTATATAAACAGTCATCTATTATGCAACCAACGAGTAGATGTAACACAAGCCAGAAAGAACAACTGATCACATCTGTCAGGCAAAGCTGAAATTTACCTGACTCGATCAAACAATCCCACAATAAAACAATCACAACTTACAAGTTTCCACAGCACCCTAGCTACCAAACCTCTGTTCCAGGAAAAATGATACCTCTACATATTAAACATAACTAATCTCTAACACACTTTACCAATACTACCTGGATGTCTTTTTTTTTTTTTGCCCACAGCATGCGGGATCCTAGTTTCCCTGCAGTGGAAGCACAGTCTTAACCGCTGGACGGCTGGGGAAGTTTTACAAAGATCATCTTTAATTTGGTATAATGAAAACAAGGTGTGGGTAAACTTCAGCGTTCATCTCTGTCCTTGAAAAGTTATTACCTAATTTTAATCAACAGCCCAAGTCTTCAGTTGGTGACTACCAAATTTCTTTCTTTTCTCTAAAATGATAATATAAGAATTCACATAAAACTTAAAAATTATAAATATGTGTTCTCAAGCCAAAGTCTTAAGAAAGAGAACTAAAAATGCTCTTTCCTCAACCTTTTTACATACTAAGGCTAAAGATGCCAATGATTTAAAGATGCCAATGATTATGATACAAGCCAATTAAAATCAGAAAGAATCTTCATCCTAAGTCATTGACAAAGCCTCTTTTTATTTTAAATGTTGGCTTATTTCAGTCAAGATATGAGTCAACAGATTATTATTTATAATCACTGCCAATGAGAAATTACTACTGTACTGAGAGAGCCAGAAAATCATGAAATGGATTAGCACCAAAAGTCTTATAATTTATCAAATCTAAGCTTTTATGACTGTCACATCTCTTTTAATTCTGAAAAGCAATTCAGATCAAATTAATTCTAACATATAAATGTACATGAACAGCATCCATTATATTCCTAAAGTAGAAATACATACATACATATAACCTCCAGATCTTCAGTTTATTAATATCCAGAGTAAGACTCAGTTGAGAATCCAAAACTTACATCAGAGTTGACCTTCAGGCACTAAACTGGATCAAATACACACGTAGAAAGGAGCTAGAAGCACAAAACCCTACCTACATTGTTTCTCAACAGGATCCTTTCTGACTCTGTTCCCTCATAGTTAGAACAGGCAGGAGAATAAGTAAGTTCAAGGCTGCCCCCACCTATTTACAAGGAATACAAGAAAAAGATACCTAAGGAGTCCTAGTACAGAAGTAACCAGTAAGCAAACGCAGTTTTTTTTCCCCTTCTGCTTTCTCTCCCTTTCCTTCCCATAATCATTCACTTTTGTTTTGTCTCACTTTAATTTCCTTAACCTAATTCTTTTTTGTCCTCTTCCTTATTTTTTCTGAGTGGAGCATGTGGTAAGACAAAAATGGAGAGAAATGGTTAAAAAGAAGTAAAACGGAAGATAAGAGAAGGAAAAGACAGATACAGTAGGTTATGCTTTTAAATTATCCCCATATCACAAAGTCCAATAATCTCTTTCCATGGAATACATAGTACCACGATGTAAAGCTAAGAATATGAAGGAACATGGTGAAGAACTTAAGAGAAGGGCTAAAGAAAAAAAATACTATTATTAAGCAAAACCACTTCCTCCCTCTCGAGTAACTAATTTTAAAATGAGCTGTAAGTTTGTTCAAGTTTAAGAAAAAAAATTAATTTCTTACATAAGTGCTGAAAGCTTCTGATGAGGCATTGGTAAATCGAAGAGACAGGAAAAAAACTTTCTCCTTGTTTGTTGTAACAAAGAAACCCTCCTTTCCCTGCCCTATCACAGCCTACACAAATTCCAGATATGTTAGAGGACACAAGGCACATTATGTGGCCTGAAAGGCAGTACTTATTAGGACTCTTAAGCATTCATCTGCAAGTAGGAACAAAACAGAAATTTAAAACTGGACCAGTTAATCATATTTGCCAACACGTAGATGAAGCTCAACAACAGTCTCCCATCACATTGAACACTGTATAAGACAAAACAATCACACAGTAAAAGAGTATAAGGATAAGCATATAAAGGCAAGAGAGATCCCTACACAAAAAATAAATTCTAGACAGAATAAAGATCTAAATATAAAAAGTCAAACTTGGAAAAAAAATAAATTAATGGGGCAGAGGAAAGCATTCTTAAACACAACATAAAATGTACAATCCACAAAGAGAAGACTGAAACATTTAACTACATCAAAATTTTAAATGTCTGTTCAACAAATGACATTATAAACAAAGTTCTTAAAAAATGAAGTCACAGTACCTCTGGAGAGGGGAACTGGATGAAAGAACAGGAGTGGGAGAGAAACTTTTCACTGTATGTTTTGTGTTTTCTGGATTTTCGATTCAAGTGAACATATTAACGCTACTCATTCATAATAAATAAATAAATTTAAATTTTTTAAGTATTAATAAAAGATAAGCTATAAGCTGAAAAAAATCTTTTATTCATACAAAAGGATTAGTATTCAGAATTTATCAATATGACTAAAATTTATAAGAAAAACACTCAAAGAAAATTAGTCAAAAGATATGACCAATTCATAGAAGTCTAAATAACTAATAAATATGAAAATAATCCTAACTTTAGAAGTTAAAAAGGTAAAGCAAATTGAAAAATGGTATCTTCTGCTATCTATCATTTTGGCATAAACTATCAGATTCAGTGAAAGTGAAAGTTGCTCATTCATGTCCGACTCTTTGCAACCCCCTGGACTGAATGGTCCACGGAATTCTCCAGGCCAGAATACTGGAGTGGGTAGCCGTTCCCCTCTCCTAGAGATCTTCCCAACCCAGGGATCAAACCCAGGTCTCTCACTTTACAGGCAGGTTCTTTACCAGCTGAGCCACCAGGGAAGCCTATCAGATTCAGGTGATACCAGATTAGGGTGATATCTTCTTATTCTTAGTTTGCTAAGGGTTATTTATTTATTACACTGAGTCTGTGCTTCAGTTCAGTCGCTCAGTCATGTTCAACTCTTTGCGACCCCATGGACTGCCGCACATCAGGCTTCCTTGTCCATCACCAACTCCCGGAGTTTACTCAAACTCATGTCCATCGAGTCAGTGACACCACCCAACCATCTTATCCTCTGTCGTCCCCTTCTCCTGCCTTCAATCTTTCCCAGCATCATGGTCTTTTCTAGTGAGTCTGTTCTTCGCATCAGGTGGCCAAAGAATTGGAGTTGTAGCTTCAGCATTGGTCCTTCCAATGAACACCCAGGACTGATTTCCTTTAGGATTGACTGGCTGGATCTCCATGCAGTCCAAGGGACTCTCAAGAGTCTTCTCCAACACCACAGTTCAAAAGCATCAATTCTTCAGTGCTCAGCTTTCTTTATACTCCAACTCTCACATCCATACATGACTACTGGAAAAACCATAGCTTTGACTAGATGGACCTTTGTTGGCAAAGTAATATCTCTGCTTTTTAATATGCTGTCTAGGTTGGTCATAGCTTTCCTGCCAGGGAGTAAAGGTTTTTTAATTTCATGGCTGCAGTCACCATCTGCAGTGATTTTGGAGCCCAAAAAATAAAGTCAGTTTCCATTGTTTCCCCATATATTTCCCATGAAGTGATGAGACCAGATGCCACGATCTTAGTTTTCTCAATGTTGAGTTTTAAGCCAACTTCTTCACTCTCATCTTTCACTTTCATCAAGAGGCTCTTTAGTTCTTCGCTTTCTGCTATGAGGGTGGTGTCATCTGCATATCTGAGGTTACTGATATTTCTCCCCGCAATCTTGATTCCAGCTTGTGCTTCATCCAGCCCAGCATTTCGCATGACTATGTGCTTAGTATTATCAAAATTTTTTTGATAATCATATAATTTTTCTCCTTTGTTTATGTAGTTAATGGTACTGATTAATGTTAAACCAACTGGGTATTTCTAGAATAAGCCCAATATTGTAGTGATGTTTTATTATTTTTATATACTGCTGAATTTGGTTTGCTAATTGTTTGTTTAGGTTTCTCCATATATGTCCATGAGATTATCACGGAATTGTCCTTTCTTATATTTTTATTCATTGGGTTTTATATCAAGGTTGTGCTGGCCTGTCAAAGTGAGTTGGGGAGTGTGTCCTATTTTTCTCTTTTCTGAAAAAGATTAAGTGCTACTGTCATTTCTTCCTTAAGTGATGGAATTGGCTGATGAAGTCATCTGAACCTAGAGTTTTCTTTGTAAGGTTTTTAATTATATTATATATATTCAATTTATTTTGTGTTACAGAACTATTCAAATTTTCTATTTCTTCTTGTATTAATTTTGATAAGTTGTATATTTCTTTACTGGCATAAACTTGTTTGTAATATCCACTGAGGAGCTTATTAATGTGTCCAGGTTCCATAGTGATCTGCTCGTCCTTGTTCCTGATACTGGTAATTTTTTTTTTATTTATGGATCTTCTCAGAGATTTATCAATTTTTATCAGCATTGTCAAGGTTCCAGTTTTTGGGTTTGCTGAATTCCTCTATTACATGTTTGGTATTTATTTCACTAACGTCTGTTCTGATCTTTATTACTTCCTTTCTTCTTTACTGGACTCAGGATAAGGTGCTACAAATCAATGGGGAATGAACAACTTTTTCACTGAATGGTGCTGAGACATGTGGACAACTATAGGGGGAAAAAGTGAAAATTGACACCTAAATCACTATGCTGCTGCTGCTAAGTCGCTTCAGTCGTGTCCAACTCTGTGCGACCCCATAGACGGCAGCCCACCAGGCTCCCCTGTCCCTGGGATTCTCCAGGCAAGAACACTGGAGTGGGGTGCCATTTCCTTCTCCAATGCATGAAAGTGAAAACTGAAAGGGAAGTCGCTCAGTCGTGTCCGACTCTTCGCGACCCCATGGACTGCAGTCCACCAGGCTCCTCTGTCCATGGGATTTTCCAGGCAAGAGCACTGGAGTGGGGTGCCATCGCCTTCTCCAATGTCACTATACACAAGGTCAATTTCGGGTGAATTATTGATCTAAAGGTGAAAAACAAAACAGTAACCCTACTAGAAGGTTAATACAGAAGAATATATTATTGAACTCAGAGTGGGGAAATAATTTTTAAATTACACATTAAAAATAGCAACCACAAAGAAAAAGCTCAATACTTTTGAGTTCATTAAAATAAGAACTATGTTATCAAAAGACACCATTAAGAAAGTGAAAAATATATCTACAATATATATGGTGGGAAAATATATCTACAATATATATGGTCAAAAAAGGCTCATACCCTGAATATATACAGACTTTGTACAATCAATATGAAAAAATAAATAAATAACCAACAAAAAAACAAGTATGCGATTTCAAGAAACTCTCATTTTAAAAACTACTCAATACCACTAGACATCAAAGAACTGTAAATTCAAAATCAATGACATACTATCATCCAACAGAATGGCTAAAATTGACAATACCAAGGATTAGAAAAAATAATTCTAACTTTATAAAGTAACTCTAACCATAAAGTAACTCTTTTATACAGATAGTGGGGCTATAACTGTTTCATCTTATCTACAATATGAATGAACAAGCATACCCTATGAGCAACAATTCTAAAAACATGCCTAGCATGTGCATGCAGCAACATGGGCACCAAAAATCCCAAGCAAGAATGTTCACTGATACATTAATTTCTAAGCAGCCAAAACTGGAAGCAAAATGTCCAGCAGAATGGTTTTTAAAATGTGGCATATATAATAGCAATTTTTTTAATGTTACTTATGTATTGATTTATTTTTGGCTGTCCTGGGTGGGTCTTCTGTGTACTGGGCTTTTCTCTAGTTGTAGCGAGCAAGGCAATGGCACTCCACTCCAGTGCTTTTGCCTGGAAAATCCCATGGATGGAGGAGCCTGGCAGGCTGCAGTCCATGGGGTTGCTAAGAGTCGGACACGACTGAGCGACTTCGCTTTCACTTTTCACTTTCATGCATTGGAGAAGGAAATGGCAACCCACTCCAGTGTTCTTGCCTGGAGAATCCCATGGACAGAGGAGCCTGGTAGGCTGCAGGCCATGGGGTTGCTAAAAGTCGGGAATGACTGAGCGACTTCACTTTCAGTTTTCACTTTCATGCATTGGAGAAGGAAATGGCAACCCACTCCAGTGTTCTTGCCTGGAGAATCCCAGGGACGGGGGAGCCTGGTGGGCTGCCGTCTATGGGGTCACACAGAGTCGGACACGACTGAAGGGACTTAGCACATAGCATAGCGAGCAAGGGCTGCTCTTCACTGCAGTGCACAGGCTTCTCACTGCCGTTTCCTCTCTTGTTTCGGAGCACAGGCTCACCGGCTTCAGTAGTTGCAGCGTGAGGGCTCAGTAGTTGCCGCTCCCGGTCTCTAGAGCACAGGCTCAATAGTTGGGCCCATGAGCTTAGTTACTCCGCAGCATGTGAGATCCTCCTGGATCAAGGATCAAACCCGGGTCTCCTGCACTGGCAGGCAGATTCTTTAATAATGGCAGATTTTATAGCAATGAAAAAGGACAAAGTCCAGTTACATACACAATCATGAATGAATCTCACAGATAACTGAGCAAAAGATGTCCTTCTCTCTCTCTCTCTCTCATACACACATACACACAAACTACTTACTATATAATGCTATTCTCATATCAAATTTTAAAAACAGACAAAAAATATAGTGTTTAGAGATAAGTCTCCAATTTACAATGGTTCAACTTACAATTGTTCAACTCTATGATGGTGTGAAAACAATATGCATTCACTAGAAACTCTACTTCAAATTTTTGAATTTTGATCTTTTCCTGGGCTAGCAATATGTAGTACAATACTGTTTGGTGATGCTGGGCAGCAGCAACGAGCCATAGTTCCCAGGTAGCCACGAGGTCATGAGGGTAAACCAAAACATTTACAACCATTCTGGTTTTTGACTTTCAATACAGTATTCAATATAGTACATGAGATATTCAATACTTTATTATAAAATAGGCTTTGTTTTAAATGATTCTGACCAACTACAGGCTAATGTGAGTGGTCTGAGCATGTTTAAGTTAGGCTAGGCTAAGCTATCATGTTCAATAGGTTGGGTGTATTAAATGAATTTTCAACTCTATTGTAAAGCAAGGAAGAATTGTACTTGCTTAAGTAGCAAATTGTAGAGAAAAGCAAAGATGTATTTACCATTCAGGATAATGGTTACGTTTGGGGGTTAGTGATTATGAGAAGACAAGAGGGCATAAGGAGAGTTTCTAGGGTGCTAGCACTGTTTTGGGAAAAAGTATTAGGCTGTGGCAGAGAAGGCAATGGCACCCCACTCCAGTACTCTTGCCTGGAAAATCCATGGACAGAGAAGCCTGGTAGGCTGCAGTCCATGGGGTCGCTAAGAGTCGGACACGACTGAGCGACTTGACTTTCACTTTTCTCTTTCATGCATTGGAGAAGGAAATGGCAACCCACTCCAATATTCTTGCCTGGAGAATCCCAGGGATGGCGGAGCCTGGTGGGCTGCCGTCTATGGGGTCGCACAGAGTCGGACATGACTAAAGCGACTTAGCATTAGCATTAGCATTAGGCTGTGGGGAAACGGAGTGATTCATTTGAAGTAAATATGGAAAATGCTGAGATTTGTTGAAGCTGGGTATTAGAAAGAGTATTGATTATATTATTACTTGTATGTATAACCAGTATCTTTCATGACAATTTTTTTAAAAAACCAAGTATAGATTTGACCTAAATCTTGCTACAATTTGATGTAAATATCACAGAAAATCAAAATACAGTATATACTAAAGGTTAATTTCCTCATCATAAAAGTTTTTGCATAGAGGGCTAGTACCAGGAGAATTAGTAGTTAGGTATAAAGGCAAACAGAGATAGCAAAGACTTCAGTATTTAAGAGCATATACCAGGGCATTCAAAGCCGGTGCTCTGGGACAACCCAGAGGGATGGGGTGGGGAGGAAGGTGGGAGGGGGGTTCAGCATGGGGGTACACATGTACACCTGTGGCTGATCCATGTCGATGTATGGCAAAAACCACCACAATATTGTAAAGAATCAGCCTCCAATTAAAATAAATAAATTTGTTAAAAATTAAAATAAAGGACTATAAGAATAGAAGAAAAAAAAAGCATATACTAAGCAACCATCCCAAAGAGTAACAGAGGCAAGACTTATCCCTTAAAAAGGGTATTTTTTAATACCAATAGTCTGCAGTGATTACTTTTACCACTAGATGGAACTCTACATGTAAGGTGATATGCTTAGTGAAGGACTGGAAACAAAATCCACAGCTGAAAAATCAATTACATAAAAATGAAATGCAAGTGCTTTTAAAGCATTTTGAACCCATGAATCTGTAAAATTCAAGGCAGTGGGGGGAAAAAAAAAAAAAAAAAACCCTGTATCCTACAGATGTATCTTTTGGCTGACTACTACCAAAAATGCATACCCACAAAACTAAATGTTTCCTCCCTAGTGAATTGCTTAACTTGATTTGTTCTCCAAGAACCACAATCTTGGCAACATCTTTCAAAATATGAGCTATATTTAAAGTTGTCTAAACCTGACTTACCACCCTGAGAGAAGTATGCACTTTCTTACTATGTTTTCAACCTTAGCTGTGAAACATGGCTTTAAATGTGTCACTTTATTGAAGAGCTGTTAGATATGAATACATACAAGTATTAAACAAGAGGCTATTATTTCTCCCTTTTTCTACCTATACCAGCCAAAGTTAAACTGGTATGAAAGTTGTACATAAACAAAAAGGATAAAGTGGGCTCCAGGTGTTCAAGCTGGCAGGTTTTTTATAACACAGGTTAAGGCTGATAAGTAGTACCACAGTTTTTCAGGAAATAATATCCAATTCCTTAAACAAAAATTTTGAAACGCTTACATTCCAAGATCTGCCCTTAAGAGTAGCTGTCCAAGGTTTAGTAATATGGACCTCTTATCACTAATTTAGACTTCAGGCAATGGCACCCCACTCCAGTACTCCTGCCTGGAAAATCCCATGGACGGAGGAGCCTAGTGGGCTACAGTCCATGGGGTCGCTAAGAGTCGGACACGACTGAGCAACTTCACTTTGACTTTTCACTTTCATGCATGGGAGAAGGAAATGGAAACCCACTCCAGTGTTTTTGCCTGGAGAATCCCAGGGACGGGGGAGCCTGGTGGGCTGCCGTCTATGGGGTCGCACAGAGTCGGACATGACTGAAGCGACTTAGCAGCAGCAGTCTACAAAAATTTATTTGGTCCCTTTATTTGATCCCAACTTGAACTAATTTCAGACTACCAGAGCAACTTTATCTGAATTAAAGTGGCAGATGAATGAATTCCTCATCGTTTACCCTCTTAACCTAAACATTCTGCAAATGTGGTCAAGATTTTAACCCTATGATATGACAATAGAAAGTTCTCAGTCTAAAAGACTAATTTGTCTTCCTCTGAGTACCAATAATGCAAGTTAATTAACATATATTTAATTTGTCAATTTTTATCCCTTTGGGTGTCACAAGAATTGGTATTAATTCTGTTGCGGCCACTTCGCTTACTTTTTCTCACCAAGGCTGGTGAACAATTGGAAGAAAGTTTACTTGTATTGGAAAAGTAACATGAAAATTCCCTATTTATTTGGAGAAAGTTCTATAGGATGCTTCACTGACAAAAGAGTGTCTCTCTTATCATTACATAAAAGCTGTTTACCCCTCAAAAAAGTACAGTCAAAGCTTCAGGAGACTCTTTTCCTATCGACTTTAAATGCCATGAGTCTCAGGCAATTAAAACCAATGGATTTCTACCTATGATCAGATTACCTTTCAAAAGACTACTTCTAAATCCACTTGTTCCAAAGTCCAGAATGATACTATCCAAGAGACTGCTAATGCTTTTGCTCTGGCACATGACTGTTCGTATCTATACAACTTCACATATTGAAAATTCTTAAGAGTTTTAATATCTTAGTCAGTACTCAACGAACCTAATAGTAAGTCTCTTCATCAGCTAGCATAAGAAAGTGAGTTGCTTTTCTGAGGCACATATTAGCCAAACAAGAAATCAAATCACTCACATGTCATTTAAATTCAAACTAATTGTGATCTACCTAGTACCTTATAATTTTAAGAAGCTGTAAGGTACAGGAACAAACTAAAACAAACTAAACTAAGTCTGTGGTGCCCAAAAGTTTAAATTTCACTGAATACTATAAGATGCTATTTTGTTTTCCACTATCTCTATTTTCAAAAATACAAATGCTCAGCTATAGGTGCAATTAGGACATAGGCACCCAGAAGCCCCTGTGAGAGGTCTTTGAAAATTAGGTTGCAAATAATTTTTCTTTTACTGCATTTGCACATAAGTAAGTGTTATTATTATTATTTTAAAGAGATCTTTGGGTATTTGCTAAAACTCCTTTGAAATTGGAAGTAATTATGACGCTTTTTCCACTATGGTAAATCTTAAGCAACCACCACTTTGGGGAAATATCATACACTTTCTCACTCAACACTTTCTGAATGACACCAACTGTTGAGATATGTGATACTGAAAAGATGGATTCTAATATATGAAATTTTATGGTGCATGAAATTTTTTAAATTTAAATACCCCAATTTCTTTTCAACACTTTTAAAAAAATTTTTTTTTTTTTTTTGACCATATCTCAGGGCTTATGAGATCTTAGTTCCCCAACCAGGGATTGAACCTGGGACCTTGGCAGTGAAAGCAGAGACCTAACTGCTGGACCACTTTTTATTTCTTAACTCCTAAAAAGAAACTACTGTGTCAGTTAAAATAGTTATGCTTTGAAAAATGTAGGCTTTATCCTCCGTACACACCTTAATACACACACTCTCAATTTAAATTTTAATGAAAATTTAACACAATGACGTAAGTGTATGCTTCATACTGGTGTACTTATTTTTAATATTTAAAAGCCATATTTGATGAAAAATCCAGATTGAAAAATGACTGATCTCTTGCTTAGGGTCATCCTAACAAAAGCAGCAGACTGAATAGCAGATCTAATTAAGGAGAGCTTGGTCGTAAGGACAGCTACTACAAAATGACCTGATCAAAAGGAAAAAAATAAAGTAGACCTTGTTATCTGAGTGAAAAAAACTATTATTGCAACCAATGACAGATTGTAGGGATTCCAAAATTCAGAAAACTTTAAAATGATAAATAGACTTAACCATACAAAAGCTGCTGCTGCTGCTGCTAAGTTGCTTCAGTCGTGTCCGACTCTGTGCGACCCCATAGACAGCAGCCCACCAGGCTCCCCCGTCCCTGGGATTCTCCAGGCAAGAACACTGGAGTGGGTTGCCATTTCCTTCCCCAATGTGTGAAAGTGAAAAGTGAAAGTGAAGTCACTCAGTTATGTCCGACTCTTAGCGACCCCATGGACTGTAGCCTACCAGGCTCCTCCGTCCATGCGATTTTCCAGGCAAGAGTACTGGAGTGGGGTGCCATTGCCTTCTCCGATAAAAAAGCTAGTCAGATTAAAAAAAAAAAAACAAACCTAGTCAGATGTCAAAGGGCTTACTACAGTGCATGTAGCTTTCTCTGATTAAAGTTTGACTTTCTTAGAGAGCAAGAAGTGTTTGAAGATAATGTCAAGAATGTTACTAAATACTATTGCTGTACACTTTCTTGGTTTCTCATCTTCTCCTAATTGTTAGTTTCCTGTTATTTGGTGAGTTATTTGGTGAGTTTTTTTTAATTTCATTGTTTTTAACATTCTTGGTTTTATCCTTGTAATTGTGTTCACCATAAAAATAAAACAAGTGAAGAACTTCTACATTATGTAATCCCAATGTCATTCTTTATAGTGCCTAAATTAATGAAGTTCGCCACTTCCCAAATGTATTGATATAATTAAGACACATACAGCAATTGTTCAATCTCATAGTTCAGCTTAACAAATCACCTGTATTTAATTTCATAACTGATATTGTTATTTATGTTTTCATCTGATTATCTTAGAAGCTATGGCTTTATACAGTTTTATAGTTTGATACTAACACATTTCCCATTATAAAATGTACTGTCATTAACTCACTCTATACTTTTAAAATTATTTATAAAGTAGATCACAAAACTTGTGAACTTCTGACAAAACTGTTCCTTTTTATTCTATCACTATATTTTAAAATTACAGAAAAGAACAACAGTTTTCCTACAGTTCAGTTCAGTTCAGTTCAGTCGCTCAGTCTTGTCCGACTCTTTGCGACCGCATGAAATCGCAGCACGCCAGGCCTCCCTGTCCATCACCAACTCCCAGAGTTCACTCAGACTCACATCCATCGAGTCAGTGATGCCATCCAGCCATCTCATCCTCTGTCATCCCCTCCTCCTCCTGCCCCCAATCCCTCCCAGCACCAGAGTCTTTTCCAATGAGTCAACTCTTCACATAAGGTGGCCAAAGTACTGGAGTTTCAGGTTCAGCATCAGTCCTTCCAAAGAAATCCCAGGGCTGATCTCTTTCAGAATGGACTGGTTGGATCTCCTTGCAGTCCAAGGGACTCTCAAGAGTCTTCTCCAGCACCACAGTTCAAAAGCATCAATTTTTTGGCACTCAGCTTTCTTCACAGTCCAACTCTCACATCCATACATGATCACAGGAAAAACCATAGCCTTGACTAGACGAACCTTTGTTGGCAAAGTAATGTCTCTGCTTTTCAATATGCTATCTAGGTTGGTCATAACTTTCCTTCCAAGGAGAAAGCGTCTTTTAATTTCATGGCTGCAGTCACCATCTGCAGTGATTTTGGAGCCCAGAAAAATAAAGTCTGACACTGTTTCCACGGTTTCCCCATCTATTTCCCATGAAGTGATGGGACCAGATGCCATGATCTTCATCTTCCGAATGTTGAGCTTTAAGCCAGTTTTTTCACTCTCCACTTTCACTTCCATCAAGAGGCTTTTTAGTTCCTCTTCACTTTCTGCCATAAGGGTGGTGTCATGTGCCTATCTGAGGTTATTGATATTTCTCCCGGCAATCTTGATTTCAGCTTGTGCTTCTTCCAGCCCAGCGTTTCTCATGATGTACTCTGCATAGAAGTTAAATAAGCAGGGTGACAGTATACAGCCTTGACGTACTCCTTTTCCTATTTGGAACCAGTCTGTTGTTTCATGTCCAGTTCTAACTGTTGCTTCCTGAACTGCATACAGGTTTCTCAAGAGGCAGGTCAGGTGGTCTGGTATTCCCATGTCTTTTAGAATTTTCCATAGTTTATTGGGATCCACACAGTCAAAGGCTTTGGCATAGTCAATAAAGCAGAAATAGATGTTTTTCTGGAACTCTTGCTTTTTCCATGATCCAGCGGATGTTGGCAATTTGATCTCTGGTTCCTCTGCCTTTTCTAAAATCAGCTTGAACATCTGGAAGCTCACGGTTCATGTATTGCTGAAGCCTGGCTTGGAGAATTTTGAGCATTACTTTACCAGCGTGTGAGATGAGTGCAATTGTGCGGTAGTTTGAGCATTCTTTGAGCATAATATTTTAAAATTACAGAAAAGGACAACAGTTTTCCTACATTAGGCACTGAAGACTGTAACACAAAAGACAATAACAAGATCATTAACTGCCGGATGCACGGTACAGACAATGGAAGCTCTAGGAATTCAGAGGTAGGAGAGACTCTTTCACTCTTATACAAGGAGAGTTGAGATTTGCAGTAGGTCTTAAAGATGAGAAGGGTTTGACGGAGTTTGACAGTACTCACCTTGAGTACTCTGACTCCCATCCTCCTTTCAGACAGTTTCCGTTCTCCGAGACCCCGTCCTACAGGGCTCATCAGCGCTGCCTCCAAAGCCTGCCCCTGTGGCTGTGGCTGGCAGCCTCTACAGTAAGTCACCCTCTTGTTCCCATATTTTCGTTTTTTCATTTTCATCTACTCTCTTGCTCTGCTCCCTTCCATACCATTTTTCCAGTGCTTCCTAGTTTTTCACAAGCCGCAACTATTGAGCCTGTGCTCTGGAGTCCATGTGCAGCAACTGCTGAAGCCTGTGCACCCTACAGTCCATGCTCTGCAAAAAGAGAAGCCACCACAATGAGATGCCCACGCACCACACCTAGAGAGTAGCTCCCCCCTCGCCACGACTAAAGGAAAGCCCACGAAGCAACAAAGACTCAGCACAACCATAAGCTCAGCAGTAAAGAATCTGTCTGCAATGCAGACGCCGCAGGAGATGTGGGTTTGATCCCTGAGTCGGGAAGATTCCCTGGAGGAGGAAATGGCAACCCACTCCAATCTTCTTGTCTGGAGAATCCCACAGACAGAGAAGCCTAGCAGGCTACAGTCCACGGGGTCGTAGAGAGTTGGACACAACTGAAGAGACTTGGCAAGCATGCATGCTCACTGTGCATAGGCTTAAATAAATAAAATTATTTTTTAATTATACATATTTCAGATCATTATAAACATCAGTTTTTAAAACTTCATATAACTATATACCAGTAATCCCAAACAAAAAGACAAGAAATGTTAAAGTAGCTTGCTCAAAGACACATACTGTTTTAACTGAGGGAAAAGTTATCAGTAAACAACATATCTGCTGGGATCTTCATAAGTTTGAAACTGCAAAGATCCATGCTGTTGTTGCTGTTCTGTCAATATATCGTGTCCAACTCTTTGCGACCCCATGGACTGCAGCACATCAAGCTTCCCTGTTCTTCACTATCTCCCAGAGTTTGCTCGACCTCATATACATGGAACACTGATGCTATCTATCTCATCCTCTGCCACCCCCTTCTCCTCCCGCCTTCAATCTTTCCCAGCATCAGGGCCTTTTCCAGAGAGTCAGCTCTACACATCAGGTTGCCAAAGTATTGGAGCTTCAGCATCAGTCCTTCCAATGAATATTCAGGACTGCTTTCCTTTAGGATTGACTGGTTAGATCTCCTTGCAATCCAAGGGACTCCCAAGAGTCTTCTCCAAAACCACAGTTCAAACACATCAATTCTTTATCACTCAAGTTTCTTTATAGTCGAACTCTCACATCCATACATGAGTACTAGAAAACCATAGCTTTGACTAGATGGGCGTTTGTTGGCAAAGTAATGTCTCTGCTTTTTAATATGCTGTCTAGGTTGGTCATGGCTTTTCTTCCAATGAGTGTCTTTTAATTTCATGGCTGCAATCACCATCTACAGTGATTCTGGAGCCCAAAAAAATAGTCTCTCACTTTTTCCATTGTTTTCTCATATATTTGGGAATAGGTTATATATATTATATAGATTTTTATATAGATTTTATATATTTATATTAATATTATTATATTATATAATATTATATTTTATTGGAGAAGGCAATGGCACCCCACTCTAGTACTCTTGCCTGGAAAATCCCATGGGCGGAGGAGCCTAGTGGGCTGCAGTCCATGGGATCGCTAAGAGTCGGACAAGACTGAGCGACTTCACTTTCACTTTTCACTTTCCTGCACGGGAGAAGGAAATGGCAACCCACTCCAGTGTTCTTGCCTGGAGAATCCCAGGGACGAGGGAGCCTGGTGGGCTGCCGTCTATGGGGTCGCACAGAGTCCGACACGACTGAAGTGACTTAGCAGCAGCAGCTTTCACTTTCATTTCACTATCACTTTCAGCTCTTTAAGTACTTCTTCACTTTCTGCCATAAGGGTGGTGTCATCTGCATATCTGAGGTTATTGATATTTCTCCTGGCAATCTTCATTGCAGCTTGTGCTTCATCCAGCCCAGCATTTTGCATGATGTACTCTGCATATAAGTTAAATAAGCAGGTTGACAATATACAACTTTAACATACTCCTTTACGGATTTGGAACCAGTCTGTTGATCCATGTCCAGTTCCAACTGTTTCTTCTTGGCCTGCATAGGTAGGCCAAGATTTCTCAGGAGGCAGGTCAGGTGGTCTGGTATTCCCATCTCTTTCAGAATTTTCCACAGTTTGTTGTGATCCACATAGTCAAAGGCTTTGGCATAGTCAATAAAGCAGAAGTTTTTCTGGAACTCTCTTGCTTTTGCAATGATCCAATGGATATTGGCAATTTGATCTCTGGTTCCTCTGCCTTTTCTAAATCCAGCTTGAATATCTGGAAGTTCACAGTTTATGGTTCACCTACTGTTGAAGCCTGGCTTAGAGAATTTTGAGCATTACTTTACTAGCACATGAGATGAGTGCAACTGTGCAATAGTTTGAGCATTCTTTGGCATTGCCTTTCTTTGGGATTGGAATGAAAACTGACCTTTTCCAGTCCTGTGGCCACTGCTGAGTTTTCCAAATTTGCTGACATATTGAGTGCAGCACTTTCACAGCATCATCTTTTAGAATTTGAAATAGCTCAACTGGAATTCCATCACCTCCACTAGCTTTGTTCGTAGTGATGCTTCCTAAGGCCCACCTGACTTCACATTCCAGGATGTCTGGCTCTAGGTCAGTGATCACACCATCATGATTATCTGGGTCATGAAGATCTTTTTTGTATAGTTCTTCTGTGTATTCCTGCCACCTCTTTTTAATATCTTCTGCTTCTGTTAGGTCCATACCCTTTCTGTCCTTTATTGTGCCCATCTTTGCATGAAACATTCCCTTGGTAGCTCTAATTTTCTTGAAGAAATCTCTAGTCTTTCCCATTCTGTTGTTTTCCTCTATTTTTCTGCATTAATCACTGAGGAAGGCTTTCTTATTTCTCCTTGCTATTCTTTGGAACTCTGCATTCAAATGGGTATATCTTTCCTTTTCTCCTTTGCTTTTCGCTTCTCTTCTTTTCTCAGCTATTTGTAAGGCCTCCTCAGCCATTTTGCCTTTCTTTTTCTTGAGGATGGTCTTGATCATTGCCTCCTGTACAGTGTCATGAACCTCCATCCATAGTTTTCAGGCACTCTGTCTCTCAGATCTAATCCCTTGAATCTGTTTGTCACTTCCACTGTATAATCCTAAGAGATTTAATTTAGGTCATACCCGAATGGTCTAGTAGTTTTCCCTACTTTCTTCAATTTAAGTCTGAATTTGGCAATAAGGAGTTCATGATCTGAGCCACACTCAGCTCCCGGTCTTGTTTTTGCTGACTGTATAGAGCTTCTCCATCTTTGGCTGCAAAGAATATAATCAATCTGATTTTGGTGTTGACCATCTGGTGATGTCCATGTGTAGAGTCTTTGCCTGTGTTGTTGGAAGAGGGTGTTTACTATGACCAGTGCATTCTCTTGGCAAAACTCTATTAGCCTTTGCCCTTCTTCATTCTGTACTCCAAGGCCAAATTTGCCTGTTACTCCAGGTATCTCTTGACTTCCTCCTTTTGCATTCCAGTCCTCTATAATAAAAAGGACATCTTTTTTGGCTGTTAGTTCTAGAAGGTCTTGTAGGTCTTCATAGAACCATTCAACTTCAGCTTCTTCAGCGTTACTGGTTAGGGCATAGACTTGGATTACCATGATATTGAATGATTTGCCTTGGAAACGAACAGAGATCATTCTGTCGTTTTTGAGATTGCATCCAAGTACTGCATTTTGGACTATTTTGTTGACTATGATAGCTACTCCATTTCTTCTACGAGATTCCTGCCCACAGTAGTAGATATAATGGTCATCTGAGTTAAATTCACCCATTCCTGTCCATTTTAGTTCACTGATTCCTAAAATGTCGATGTTCACTCTTGCCATGTCCTGTTTGACCACTTCGAATTTGCTTTGATTCATGGACCTAACATTCCAGGTTCCTATGCAATATTGCTCTTTACAGCATAGGACTTTACTTTCATCACCAGTCACATTCACAACTGGGTGTTGCTTTTGCTTTGGCTCCGTCTCTTCATTCTTTCTGGAGTTATTTTTCCACTGTTCTCCAGTAGCATATTGGGCACCTACCGACCTGGGGAATTCATCTTTCAGTGTCCTATCTTTTTGCCTTTGCATACTGTTCATGGGGTTCTCAAGGCAAGAATACTGAAGTGGTTTGCCATTCCGTTCTCTAGTGGACCACATTTTGTCAGAACTCTCCAGCATGACCCATCCATCTTTGATGGCCCTACATGGCATGGCTCATAGTCTCACTGAGTTAGACAAGGTTGTGGTCCATGTGATCAGTTTGATTAGTTTTCTGTGATTGTGGTTTTCATTCCGTCTGCCCTCTGATGGATAAGGATAAGAGGCTTATGGAAGCTTCCACCTCATACTTCTCTATAGAATAGAGCTAGGCAGTGTTGCAGCAAGGGAAACCAGGAACTTGGAGATAAGATGATTTTCCATGTGCCAGTCACCAACTTATTGCCTCTCATTCATCACTGCCTACTCTGCAAAAATGGAGCCAGAGCCTCTAAGTATACTTCCTTTTCTAGCTGGTACAATGTTCAGCATTACTGATAAAGAACACTGCAGAGACAGAGCAGGAAGCAAGGCCTTTCCCTTTAGGGTTTCACGCTGCTCCTCTAGGGAAGCTCCTGCAGCGTGCACAGCTTCTCCACTGACAGGCTCCAGGTTATAGCAGTCAGCAGCACCCATAAGCCAGCTGCTTTCTACCCACACACCCCCCCATCCCTGAGACATCTCGCTATGCACAGCTTTCCCAAGTATCCTAAAGGGGTGGGTTTCAGGAAGGTTCCTGAAGGTGAATTTCAAACAAGTTCTACCACATTATTTCTCTGCCATTCTGTGGCTCCAACGTGGGATCTCTGCCCTACGGTATCTATCTCTTCTTAGCACATTCTATCTCAGCCCTAAGAATTATAGTGGATTCTTTTTATCCAGCTTTATCAAGGTATAATTAGCAGAAAAAATGATAAGATATAGTATTTATAAAGTGTACAGCATGATGACTTGATATACATATGCAGCGCATAGTTGATGCTGGTTTCTATCTGTAATTCTTTAGTGATCTCTTTATTTATTAGCCAATCCCTTGTTACTCCAATTCCCTGTTAGAATCAATAACTCTTTATACTAAACTTTCTTTCTTCAAATTACTATATAGTTTCTGTGTCCTAGTTGAACGCTGATCAGGTAAAACTAGCAAAACATCAGCACAAAATAGATGGACTCTGGCATTTCTAGAAACATGGTTAATAAAATGTAATCAATAGGGTTTACTCAAGGTAGCCAGAAGGTATCTTCAGGAAGAAAGTACTGATAAGTGCTGATTAAAACACAAAAGAAAGCAATAATCTAATCAATCAACTGTAATAAGTCTCTTTCAAACATAAAATGGGACAATCTGACAAACAGATCAGGTATATTCTTTTTTCATTTTTTACTGAAGCATAGTCGATTTACAATGTTTCAGACAAAGTGATTCAGTTATATATGTGTGTATGCGTATTCTTTTTTCAGATTCTTTTCCACTACAGATTATTAGAAGACACTGAAGACAGTTCCCTGTGCTACTGCCGGATAGGTCCTTGTTGTTTATTTTAGATATAGTATGTGTTCTTTCTCCTTTGGTAAACATAAACTTGTTTTCTATGTCTATGAATCTACTTCTGGTTTGTTCAGTTTAGCTCAGTTCAGTCACTCAGTCGTGTCCAACTCTGCGACCCCATGAATTGCAGCACACCAGCCTCCCTGTCCATCACCAACTCCCGGAGTTCACTCAGACTCATGTCCATTGAGTCAGTGATGCCATCCAGCCATCTCATCCTCTGTCGTCCCCTTCTCCTCCTGCCCCCTATCCTTCCCAGCATCAGAGTCTTTTCCAATGAGTCAACTCTTTGCATAAGGTGGCCAAAGTACTGGAGTTTCAGCTTTAGCATCAGTCCTTCCAAAGAAATCCCAGGGCTCATCTCTTTCAGAATGGACTGGTTGGATCTCCTTGCAGTCCAAGGGACGCTCAAGAGTCTTCTCCAACACCACAGTTCAAAAGCATCAATTCTTCTGCGCTCAGCCTTCTTCACAGTCCAACCCTCACATCCATACATGATCACAGGAAAAACCATAGCCTTGACTAGACGAACCTTTGTTGGCAAAGTAATGGCTCTGCTTTTCAATATGCTATCTAGGTTGGTCATAACTTTCCTTCCAAGGAGTAAGTGTCTCTTAATTTCATGGCTGCAGTCACCATCTGCAGTGATTTTGGAGCCCAAAAAAATAAACACTGTTTCCATTGTTTCCCCATCTATTTCCCATGAAGTGATGGGGCCAGATGCCATGATCTTCGTTTTCTGAATGTTGAGTTTTAAGCCAACTTTTTCACTCTCCTCTTTCACTTTCATCAAGAGGCTTTTTAGTTCCTCTTCACTTTCTGCCATAAGGGTGGTGTTATCTGCATATCTGAGGTTATTGATATTTCTCCCGGCAATCTTGATTCCAGCTTGTGTTTCTTCCAGTCCAGTGTTTCTCATGATGTACTCTGCATAGAAGTTAAATAAGCAGGGTGACAATATACAGCCTTGACGTACTCCTTTTCCTATTTGGAACCAGTCTGTTGTTTCATGTCCAGTTCTAACTGTTGCTTCCTGACCTGCATACAGATTCTCAAGAGGCAGGTCAGGTGGTCTGGTATTCCCGTCTCTTGAAGAATTTTCCATAGTTTATTGGGATCCACACAGTCAAAGGCTTTGGCATAGTCAATAAAGCAGAAATAGATGTTTTTCTAGAACTCTCTTGCTTTTTCCATGATCCAGCGGATGTTGGCAATTTGATCTCTGGTTCCTCTGCCTTTTCTAAAATCAGCTTAAACATCTGGAAGTTCACGGTTCACATATTGCTGAAGCCTGGCTTGGAGAATTTTGAGCATTACTTTACTAGCTTGTGCTGCTGCTGCTGCTAAGTCACTTCAGTCGTGTCCGACCCTGTGTGACCCCATAGATGGCAGCCCACCAGGCTCCCCCGTCCCTGGGATTCTCCAGGCAAGAACACTGGAGTGGGTTGCCATTTCCTTCTCCAATGCATGAAAATGAAAAGTAAAAGTGAAATCGCTCAGTCGTGTCCGACTCTTAGCGACCCCATGGACTGCAGCCCACCAGGCTCCTCCGTCCATGGGATTTTCCAGGCAAGAGCACTGGAGTGGGGTGCCATTGCCTTCTCCTACTAGGGTGTGAGATGAGTGCAAATAAGTTCATTTATATACTTTATGCAAATTACCTAAATTGCCTTATCAATTGGCTTATGAACCTGAATGGAATCAGTCCTTAAGTCCATTTAACAGATAAAACAGTTTTTTGAACTTGCATTAGCAAAAAGACTGCTGCTCTCTAAGGACCTTCCCCACAACCACCCAGAAACCTCCTTCTTCAACACTGTTTAACCTTACAAACTCTACAGCTAAAAGTTAGAGGCAAAGAAAGGTAGCCCATTGACCAGTTTATAAAGATTAACTTTAAAATTCTATTTTCTTCTTCCCCTCTCCTCCCACCAAGAGTGCCCTTTCCTGTAAATAAACTCTCTAAGCCAGATAAACTGATAAAAATGCAAAATAAAAAGATTCTGATTCCAGAAAGACCCCTAAAGAATCTATTCCTCATTTCAGTTCACAGAATTTGACAGTACAAATAACAAATTAGATTCAGGGAGTTCTCTGGTGGTCAAGTGGTTAGGACTCGGTGCTCTTGCTGCCATGGGCCCATTAATCCCTGTTCGGGAAACTAAGATCTCGAACACCTCACAGCTCAGCAGCCAAAAAAACTGGATTCAGACATTTTTAAACCATGTTTTCTACTTTTACAAGTGAGAACAGAAAATTCTTCCTAAGATCAACAGGTTCTGTCTATCACTTTTCTTGAAGGGCCACACTGCTGTCTTCTAAGAGAAAAGAACAATGTAATTTTAAAAAGGGACTTTACGAAGTCTACACTGTAGTGATTCAGCAGGATACAGGGCACTTTCCCCATCTTCAGACACCTTCCTTATCCTCCAAAAACATTTCCAAACTGGGATGTAACTATCCCAAAGTCTGTTCCAAAGCTTCCTGCTATTCCTAAGTCCCATGGGCAGGGCTCCAAAACCTAGACACTGCTGGTATATTAACTGTCTCCAACTTTTCACAAATGCTTTCACTTCCAGGACTTGCTCTGCCTCTCTCCACTCCTGTATGTTCTTGTTTGCTTTTCTGGTTCACAGTGGGTTTCTTTTTTTCAGGGAATATTGAGGTTAAAAAGCCTGTGACTCTTTGTTATCAATTTCCCCTCTTCATCTAATAATAGTTAGGACTTTCTTTTTATGCCTCTTTTCAACTCAAAAAATACTGAGCCATATTTCCCTACTGCCAATTATGTGGGTAGGTGGCTATAATTCTTTTCCTGCTTTTGTTTTTTCTCTCCTTGGCCCTTGAGAGTCTCTACTTTTTTTTCTATTATTTTTATACTACTACTGGTAGAGTAGATAGCTTCAGTTTGTGGATTTCCCTTATTAGATGCAGGCTTAAAATAATAATGAAGAAATAGAACTAGAAAGCAAAACAGTTCTAAACAGATGATCATATATTCTCCATTCAACATGCAAATATATATTACTTTGTGCAAATCAGACAATTCTTTCCTCTTCTTTATGGACCACAAGGGACCATATCACCAATAGAAGATTAGAAAGGTTAATATCTGCAGAGCATAAAGTAATTTGCATGGCATCTATCACAAGGTAATATTTTTGTCTTAAAAATACCAAAAACTACTATTCATTCATTACTGACCACCTTGCTATTGTTGTTCAGTCAGTAAGTCGTGCCTGACTCTTTGTGAACCCATGGACTGCAGGACACCAGGCCTCCCTGTCCCTCACTATCTCCTGTAGTTTGCTCAAGTTCATGTCCACTGAGTTGGTGATGCTATCCAACCATCTCATTCTCTGCTCCCCTCCTTTCCTTTTGTCTTCAATCTTTCAAAACCATCAGGGTCTTTTCCAATGAGTGAGCTGTTTGCATCAAGCGGCCAAAGTATTGGCCAGTAAACTGTAGACCACCTACACAAACCTAATTGTTGGGAATACATAATAAAAATATACATGACCTGCCCTCAAAAAGCCCTTAGAAAACTCAACTTCTCTATGAACTATTTCAGGTTCAGATAACAGTCTGTGAATATCGACTGATTATGTAACTAATACTATTGCCCCAAATTTAAATTCAAATAGCAATATCCTTTAAAGAAATTCAAACTATTACTGCTGTCGAATGTTATTTTGTCTTCAGATTTTCATCACAATTCAAGATTTTAGAGCAGGCTAAAGGATGATCTAATCAAACTCATCAATTCCCTCTACAGTTTCTGGGGGGGGAAAATGACCTAACCATTTACAGGCAGCTCCAAGAGGGGAAAATTCTTCCCTATAAAATATGAAATAACATACAACCACTCCCATCTCTGCTAAGTAATGAGTCCAGGTCCTACCCACAAACCCAGTTTTTGGAGATGTGCATTCTCCTATTCAATACAAACAGCACCAACAGATACCAACCAAAAGTTTTACTCATTTACACTGGGGCAATGTATACAACACAGGCCTGGCAGGCTAAAGCCCAGAGGGTTGCAAAAAAGTCAGACTCCCATATGTAAAATAGATAGCCAACAGGAATTTGCTGTGTATGGCTCAGGAAACTCAAACAAGGGCTCTATATCAACCTAGAGGTGTGGGATGGGGAGGGAGATGGGAGGGAGGTTCAGAAGGGAGGGGATATATGTATACCTATACTACCGCACAATTGCACTTATTTCACATGCTAGTAAAGTAATGCTCAAAATTCTCCAAGCCAGGCTTCAGCAATACGTGAACCGTGAACTTCCAGATGTTCAAGCTGGTTTCAGAAAAGGCAAAGGAACCAGAGATCAAATTGCCAACATCCGCTGGATCATGGAAAAAGCAAGAGAGTTCCAGAAAAACATCTATTTCTGCTTTATTGACTATGCCAAAGCCTTTGACTGTGTGGATCCCAAGAAACTATGGAAAATTCTTCAAGAGACGGGAATACCAGACCACCTGACCTGCCTCGAGAATCTGTATGCAGGTCAGGAAGCAACAGTTAGAACTGGACATGAAACAACAGACTGGTTCCAAATAGGAAAAGGAGTACGTCAAGGCTGTACATTGTCACCCTGCTTATTTAACTTATAATCAGAGTACATCATGAGAAACGCTGGGCTGGAAGAAACACAAGCTGGAATCAAGATTGCCGGGAGAAATATCAATAACCTCAGATAGGCACATGACACCACCCTTATGGCAGAAAGTGAAGAGGAACTAAAAAGCCTCTTGATGGAAGTGAAAGTGGAGAGTGAAAAAGTTGGCTTAAAGCTCAACATTCAGAAAACTAAGATCATGGCATCTGGTCCCACCACTTCATGGGAAATAGATGGGGAAACAATGGAAACAGTGTCAGACTTTATTTTTGGGGGCTCCAAAATCACTGCAGATGGTGACTGCAGCCATGAAATTAAAAGACACTTACTCCTTGGCAGGAAAGTTATGACCAACCTAGATAGCATATTGAAAAGCAGAGCCATTACTTTGCCAACAAAGGTTCGTCTAGTCAAGGCTATGGTTTTTCCTGTGATCATGTATGGATGTGAGGGTTGGACTGTGAAGAAAGCTGAGCGCAGAAGAATTGATGCTTTTGAACTGTGGTGTTGGAGAAGACTCTTGAGCGTCCCTTGGACTGCAAGGAGATCCAACCAGTCCATTCTGAAAGAGATGAGCCCTGGGATTTCTTTGGAAGGACTGATGCTAAAGCTGAAACTCCAGTACTTTGGCCACCTTATGCGAAGAGTTGACTCATTGGAAAAAACTCTGGTGCTGGGAGGGATTGGGGGCAGGAGGAGAAGGGGACAACAGAGGATGAGATGGCTGGATGGCATCACTGACTCGATGGACGTGAGTCTGAGTGAACTCCGGGAGTTGGTGATGGACAGGGAGGCCTGGCGTGCTGCGATTCATGGGGTCGCAAAGAGTCGGACAAGACTGAGCAACTGATTTGAACTGATGGCTGATTCATGTTGAGGTTTGACAGAAAACAACAAAATTTTGTAAAGCAATTATCCTTCAATAAAAAAATAATTAAAAAAAAAAAAAGAGTCAGACTTGACTTAGAGACTCAACAAACAACACTGTAAATAAGCTCACTCTACTGAATTCCAGACTGAACTAAGGCTTCCCTGGTGGCTCAGACGGTAAAGCATCTGCTTACAATGTGGGAGACCCAGGTTAGATCCCTAGGCTGGGAAGATCCTCTGGAGAAGGAAATGACAACCCACTCTAGTACTCAGAACATCCCATGGATGGAGGGGTGTGGTAGTCTACAGCCCATGGGGTCGCAGAGTCGAACACGACTGAACGACCTCACTTTCTTTTTTCTTTCACTGAATTCCAATATGCATTTTCTCAATTAAGACAACTAAGTTCTTAAAGCTGGGGTAAAACCACCTAGAAATTCTTTCTAGGAAAAGCTGACTTGGGAGTGTGCTAACTTGGGAGAAAACACTGTAAAAATAAAGCAATGATTTCCTAAACTGATTCCTCTGATTTGTTCTTTAGTTCTTCTACTAGAAGAACAAAAAACTAATAAGTATGGAGTGGTTATTAACTACTAGGTTCAGCACTGACAGCTTTAAAAGGATTGTCTGGTTTAATCCTGACATTCTCGGGAGTAGACATCATTATGTCTGTTTACAAATGAAGAAACTGAAGCTGAGAGAAGTTTAAAAATTGGCCCAAGTATTTTATTGTTTTTAGTGCTCCTATAATTATGATTCTTTTCCTAATTTCCTTTTCAGATAGTTCATTCTTAGTGCATAGAATCATAACTGATTTTTGTATGTTAATTTTGTATCCTGCAACTTGAACCTGTTCATAAATTCGAATAGTTTTTTTTTTTTTTTGTTAGCATCTTAAGGATTTCCTACATACAAAATCATGTCTTCAAAGAGGGATAACTTTACTTCTTCCTTTTCTTATTTCAATCCCTCCTTGTTTCTTTTTCTTGCCTAATTGCTCTGGCTAGGACTTCCAATACTATGTTGAGCAGAAGTGGCAAGAGTGGGCAGCCTTGCCTTGTTCCTCAACACAGTCAGTATCATCTCACATCTGTCAGGATGGCTATGATTAAAAAAAAAAAAATGTTGGTGAGGACCTGGAGAATCTGGAACCTTTGTACACTGTTGGCAGGAAAACAAAACAGGGCAGTGCATAGCTCAGTGGTAAAGAATCCACCTACCAATGCAGAAGACACCAGTTTGATCCCTAGGTCTCCTGGCAACCCACTCCAGTATCCCTGCCTGGGAAATCTCATGGACAGAGGAGCCTGGCAGGCTATAGTCCATAGGGTTGCAAAAGAGTCAGACACAACTTAGAGACTAAACAACAGCAGCGAGCAGCCTAGAAGTTCACACAAAAAAAATTAAAATAGAACTACCCTAGGACCCAGAAATTTCCTTCTTTGTATTTATCCAAAAGTATGAAATTAGGATCTCAAAGAATTATTAACAAGTCTCATGTTCACTGAGGCACAATTAACAAAAGCCAAGATGTGGCAACAACCTAAATGTCCATGGACATATGAATATATACAGGCAAACTATGGTATATACATAGAGTGGAATATTACTCGCCTTTACAAAAGAAAATTCTGCAGTATGTGACAGTGTGGATGAAACTTGAGGACATTATGCTAACTGAAATAAGCCAGTTGCAGAAAGACAAATGATTCCACTTATATGAGATATCCGCTTACACGAGATGTCTAAAATGGTCAAAGTCACAGAATTAAAGAATGGAATGGGGCTTGCTAGCAGCTGGGAGAAGAGCAATGGGAAGTTACTATTAAAGTTTTAGTTAAGCAAAATGAATAAGCTTTTGAGAATTACTGCACAACACTACCTACAGTCGACAGCACTCACTGTGCTCTTAAAATTTTACCAACAGGGTAGATCTCATGCTAAGTGTTTTCACTACTCTAAAATTTTTCAAATGTTTAACTGATCCAAGGACTCAAATCCATATCTAAACGACACTCAAATCTGTGCTCCGAATTAACCATATAAACTGCCTCGGAAGAGATTAAAAAGTACTGACAGCGTTCTCCCCCTACTTCCCTGGTGGCTCAGACGGTAAAGCGTCTGTCTACAACGCGGGAGACCCAGGGGTCGCAAAGAGTCGGACACGACTGAGCGACTGATCTGATCTGATCTGACAGCGTTCTCTCCCAGCGCTGTGCGACGTTGGGGAATTCGCTTAACAGCTCTGGGCTTGTTTCCTCACCATCGAGATGAGTCTCAGCGCAAAGGCACGCAGCGTTGCCACCACAAACAGGTCGGTTTGCAGCCAACCCCGCTAGTGGACCTCCCAATAGCATCAGCAGGATCAAGCAGGGTCCTGGCTGTGCCCAGCGCCGGCGCCAGACCACCGAGCCTCAGTCCCTGCAGGCGCAAAGATGAGAAACGCCGCAGAAAAAAAGAACAAAGCCTGGCTCCCTGGGTCACCGTGACCCAAGAGAAAGGCGTCAGTACGACCAGCCCACTGCCTCGTTTCCTAGGCAGCTGGACCAAGAACTGGGCTCACCTCCGGCCAGGCTCCGGGGCTGGCACCTCCCCTTCACTCTGCGCCTCAGTCGCCATCTTAGTCAGCAAACTTCTTTCACCGCCCCCAACCCTGGCCCCGCCCTCATGCCTTTCGATTGGTTAAAGTCTTCCCTTCCTTTTTTATACGATTGGATAACTTGCCCGCCCCTCCTCAACCCGAATAGCTTCATGACATTATTGGTCTGTTCAAATAACTAACCGTCATTAGTGGCCCCCTGTCGTGGCGGAAAAGAAAGGGGTGAGGGGCCAAGGAGGGGGCGGTGGGAAACCCAGCCCCGCGGCCTGCGGGAAACCCAGCCCCGCGGCCTGCGGGGAGTTGTAGTTTCTTATTTTGATTAACTCTTCGGATTCCACCGACTTTTAGCTTCAAGTCAGAAATATACAGCTTACGCTCAAATTCTGTCCTGATGTGTAAGTCTCAGAATTACAGAATTGTCGGACTTGAAAACGACTTCAAGAGTCACTGTCTAAAATGGCAAGATTAGTTTTCTGTCCTGATACAGAGGTACAGAGTGGCAGACAAGAAGTACTTACTAAATTTGTTTCACAGCCTGCTTTCTTCAGACAGCATACCAGTGGGTCACTTCATTCCACCCGCTCCCTTCTGGCTTCCCAGGGAAGCCACAGTTTGCCTCTCTGATCTGAATCATGGAGCCAAAACCTGCCTAATTTTGTCCCTGGCCGAGCTTTAATCCTCAGAGAGAAAGAATCATAATCATGCTTTCCCTCCCTGCCTCACAGGCTTCTGGTGAGGAATAACTGAGGCAATAGATGCTAGAACATTGTAAACTTAAAGCATTAATTTCTTTCTCTGTGTTAGTTTCCTCTGCTGGGTTTTCCCATGGATATTTTTCCTGTTGTTCTCTCTGACAACCTTTCACTCGAGGCTCACCCAGCACTCTCCTTTTCTTTCACTAAGTTCTATCCACATACATTTCAGTTTCTCAGAAGCCTTTGCTCTGTTGCTTTTCCTGGGGGGCCTGCCTTATTATTTTTCACATCTCAGTTTAAAAGTCACTGGTGCAGGGAATTCCCTGGCAGTCTAGTGGTTAGGACTCTGCATATCCACTGTGGGGGGCCTGGTTTGATCTCTGGTTAGGGAACTAAGATCCCCACAAGCTGAGTGGTGCAGCCAAAATAAACAAATAAATAAAAGTCACTGATTCAGATGCCTTCCATGGCCCCCTCTGAATAAATCAGTTTCCCTACCAAACTTTCACATAGCACTTGAACTCTTCCTTCATAGCTCTCACCACAACTTATATAGTTTATGTGACCGTTCATTTCATGTGAGGGTTCCCAACTAGACTTCCCGCCACACATGAGTAGAGACTACATCTATTTTGCTCCCCGTGGCATCTGGCACATAGTGGCCTTTTGATAAATATTTTTTGGACAAATGCATAAGCAAATACTCAGACTCTGTTATCCAAACCAAAAATTGAATCATGTGTTCTAATTATTTCAATTGATGAATTTTGGGTAAAATGTCTAAATAAAATTGCATTTAGTTTTATGTTGAACAAATTGTCCTTATTGTGCAAATGCATGAAAAGAAAGGCAAAATTCAACAGTGAAATTTTTCACTGAACCCCAGGCAGCCTTGGAAAATCCAGGTTGTATAATTTCTGCATATACAAAGAAGGGAACCCAAGGCTCAAATACTGCCATTTCCCTGAAGTGTGAACAAGTTTTTTAGGTTTTTTTCCTGGTCTCATGACACCCAGGACATCAATTAATTGACTGAATTAAATTGATGCTTTCACACAAATGAAATGTTCAAAACTTTAAACTATTAACACTACAACTAGAAGAAGACCATACAACTGTATCTCTGGTTCATCTGTTTTGATGATATTTTTTTTTATGCAATGTCATTAATATTTGGGGAACTACAGCACTATAATTAAGAGTTAAGCTGTAAAGTTAGTGAGCCTAGTTTCAATTTTTGGCTCCATCACTTCGAGCTGTGTGACCCCAGACAAGTTACTTGATTTTCTGATTCTGTTTCCTTTTCTGTAAAGTGAGGACAATAATAATTCTCAGAGGGGTATTGTGAAGATTAAATGAGATCACCTCTGAAGAGCTGCTTCACAGCAGAGTGCCTAGCACACACTAGGTCTAGATAAATGTTCAAGGTGAGACAGTAAGTATTAAGAATGCTAAACTCCACAGGAATTCCCTGGTGATTCAGTAGTTAAGTCTCTATGCTTCCACTTCAGGGGGCATGGGTTCAATTCCTGGTCAGGGAACTAAGATCTGGCATGCTGCATCATGCAGCCAAAAAAAAAAAATAGCTGAACTCCCTTCTCAGATAGCCCTTCTATCTCCATTACTGTGTGATAAGGACCATACATTGCACTTGTAGTTACAGTTTAATCGGTTACCCTGAAAAAGGGAGGGTTCCTCCTCAAAACCAACTGTTATTCTGTGACTTCTGATTAAAAGCAAGTATCATTGCTGACTGAGCGCTGTAAAAGTAGCCTGCAGCTGACAAGCCTGCACACCCTGTTTCTGCAAGGATGTCACGGCTCTCCTGAAATCATCCTTACCCTGTTGAGTAATTGATTGTCAGCGTGATGATAAGCACAGCTGTACAGCAGGCATTCATGAAAGTTCAGAAAGTCATCTTGTTTCCAACTGCTTGGCTGAACAAAAGGTCACAGAAAAGTGGCCCCAGCCCTCAAGGAGATTACAGTAAACTCAGGGAGACAAATGAACACATGAGTCACAAACAACAGAACACAGTTTAGAATTATGAAGGTCTAAATATCCAAGTAGAGAACAGATTGGCAGGAATTCAGAAATGTGGAGAAAGGAAGAAGGCCAGGGATCTAAAAGATGGTTGAAGAGCAGAGGCGTGGACTTGAGTCCACCGCAAATGTGATTGCAAATCCATCTACCTATCCCAACAGATCTGGAGTTTGAAGGCAGAGGGGGTATTTGAATCATCTTTGTGTTTCCAGGCCCTCGCCTCAAGGGAAGGGGGAGGAAATACAGGGAGAAATAAAAGAAGGAACAAGGTGGAAGAGAAAGAAGAGGAGGATCTGCCCGTGCCAGCAGTTCCAACATCGTCCTCTCCACTCCCACCCTCCAACAAAGCAAGTGACTTGGAATTCCCAGATGCAACTTTCTGTTTTCCACTTTTGCTCCTGCTGTTCATTCTCCTTAAAGTGGGACATTTTGATGCCTAGGTCAAAATATAAAAATATCATGTGTACAATAAGCTTTTCTGAGTCTTGCATCAATATTGAGCCTGGTTAGGGATAGGATGAGACTGCTTATTGAACATTTGAAAAAAAAAAAAGGGGAAAAGGCTTAAAAAATGTAATGATTAGTTCTCTTGTCAAACAGACCAGCAACTTCACCAAAATATCATGTACTCATCTGGAATACCCATTCTCTCCCCCTTTCCTTGCCAACTAACTTGTATTTGTTATGATAGTCTTTGAAATCAACATTTTAATGGCTTTTTAATCACCTGTTCATATTTAGTTCTTTTATTTTTATATTGTTTAATAATACAAGTAATACATGAAGACACAGTCCTTGTTTAAAAAAAATACAAATAATTCTTGTCCCTCCTTTAAGAAACCCCTATTTTCTGTTTGATGTGTGTTCATTCAGATCTTTTTCTATGCAATACGTTTATTCAACAAATATTTATTGAGTGCCTACAACGTGCCAGTCACTGTTCTAGGCCTGAAAATACAGCATAACAAAAGAACGTCACTCGTGATTTCTCATTCTACTGGTAACACATACATACACAGAGAAATACATAATTTTAAGTTTTAGATAATGCTGTACATATTGTACTTAGACTTGCATCTTAGAGATTTTTCCATGTCAGAACACCTAGATCTGCTATAACTCTTTCAACTTTTTCTTATGGTTGCGCCTCGAAGCGTGGGATCCTAGTTCCTGGACCAGGAATCAAACCCACACCCTCTAAAGTAAAAGCCTGGAGTCCTAACCTCTGGACTGCCAGGGAATTCCCTGCCATTAATCTTTTGAACTGCTATGTAGTATTCCATCTTATAGCCATTCCCTGGTTTATTTAAACCATCCCCTGCAGATGTACATTCAGATTTATGTCAATCTGGATTGCAAACTCTGGAAACTTAACTTTGGCTAACATAACAGAAACTGGATTCATTGGAATTAAACTAGGTTGAAGAGCTGGCAAGAAGGAAGGGGGCTAAGGAAAAGGAAACCCAGCCAAGGTCAGTCCATTTAGTGCCACTTGACTCTCAGCAGTCACCCCTCTGCTGATGGGTCTCCAAGTCACCCCCCTCGAGAGGCAGAGTCATCAGAAGAACATCCGATTGACTTGGCCGAGGTCATTTGCCTCTACCCTTCTTCCTGGGGGAGGGCTCTGTCTCCCAACAAAGCTCACCCAGTGGGGGATCACCGGCAAAAATGGGGAAAAATAAAAGGACAAATGTGTGCTACAAATCATTCCCAATAGTTTACTTCCTGGGGCACATGGTTACTCCGGGCTGGGGCAAAGCTTAACCCTTCAGTCTCCTTCAGACACACTAAAGACTAACATCTACATATTTCACATGTTGGGGGAAAAAAAAAAACTGTCCAGCTTTGCTATGGAATCCTCTTCAAAAATTGGCCACAGAGCCAGAAATCCGGGGAGGGAACTCAGTGAGGGGAATGAGGAGAACCGGTTCTATACAGCTAAAAACAAACTAGTTCAGGGCTGGAACCCCAGAGTGAAAGTTCTGGCTAGGTCATTTTCCCTAGCCAGGACCACAAGGTCAGAGTTAAGAAGCTGGCAGAGAAGAGGACTGGAAGCTCACACAGTCCTGAAGCATTACTCATTGGGAGTCACCATCTGGGGCTAAAGTGTTGAATAAGCCATGGATCCTACACTTCAAAAACTCAGACTGTAGCTGGAGGGCAAGGGGGCCAGGCTGGCTGGGCCACAGCAGAGGCAAAGACCAAACTCTCTGAAAGCCTGAAAGTACCACAAGCAGCCAGGCTTGGCGTGGGGCAGAGTTGAGGGAGGTGGCAGTGGTCCTCAGTCTTGCAGGGTGAGTTGGAAGACCTACAAACCAAATGAATCATTTTGAATTGGAATCTCTCTGGTGCTCTAATCAAAAACATCCCAGACCTCAGGTAAGCAGGCCCCAGGTGCTGATGGTAAGTTTCAAAGGAGTAACATATATGTGATGTTCAGAAATGGGCCAGTACATTATGAACTCTCCGTGCTGGGTGTTATCTCCACCATCATGTGAGCTGAAGCTGGGAGGGATCCTTTTTTCCTGCCATTATAACCCAGTCTTGTGCAGGTTGTTTTGGTACACAGATAAATTTTGCACATGATGCTTCTATAGCTACTAAAAAGAGTGAAGGTCAGCAAAGGCCTTATGACTTCCACACCTCTCTTGTCCTGTAGACAGGATCCTTCAGAGCCAGCTTCCAAGTGTCCCCCAGTCAAAATCAGAAAGTGAAGGAAACTGTTCTTTAGCCTCCTTAGGCCTCTGCAGTCATCTTCAACCACAGGATCTATCTTCTTTCAAGGATTTAGGAAGAGAGGGCTGCCTTGCTCATTCACACTTCAGCGTGAATTAAATCCAAAGGTACCTCTTCTGGAACATGTAAAGGACCAGTTTAATTGTGAAATAAAAGGCTCGTCACCCAGTTAAAATAATTTACAGGATCGTGTGAATTAGAAAACCTGAAAACCCTCTCAAGATTCAATCACTATGTCTCAGGTTACCATTTTGCAGCATTTCTAGGTTTGTTTTTATTATTGATTAGTTTTGGCTTCTCCCACTAGACTGTAAGTTCTATGAGTTAAGGACTATATTTGGTTTTTGCTTATGTAGCTATTTTTGAATGAATAAAGGAACATGTGAACCAAATATATCAAAGAGGTATTAAGTAAAATAGTGAGGTTACACAGGTCTTATGGAAAAGCTGCTGCTGCTGCTAAGTCACTTCAGTCGTGTCCAACTCTGTGCAACCCCTTAGACGGCAGCCCACCAGGCTCCTCCATCCATGGGATTTTCCAGGCAGGAGTACTGGAGTGGGATGCCATTGCCTTCTCCATATGGAAAAGCTACATCCCACCTATACTTGGACATAGGTCTTTGTTTCAAAGCACCAAGCATCTCTTTAAGGGTTCTCTGCTCCCCTATCCTCTGGGTTTTGGGTGGCACTGATGCTGTCTCTAAAGAGAGTGGACAAATTATTCTGGTCGGGCAATCAAAGGACTCTCTGGATTTTACAGTCGGGACCAACCCAAGTTAATACAGAAAGTATGTAGTAAGAGCCCCACTGGGTGAGCTGAATGGGGTGGGAAGGCAGAGGGCAGGAGGAACCACTCCCTGTTAGAGGAGGTTTGTAGCTGGACCAAGTAAGATTTAGACAGATAGAAATTTGGGGGAATGGTACTCTCTGCAGAAAGAATAGGACCAAATATGGGGAGACAGGATCATGTTAAATACATGTGGAAGCTGGCAAGGGCCCAGTGTGATAGGAGCAAAAGGCTTCAAGAGAAGGTTGGAAGAGTGGACCAGGACCAGGCCTTTGAGTTCTGGATACTATGTTAAGAAGCTAAGGGTTTTATTCAGGAGGTACTGTGGACCTGTTCAGAGTGGGGATGGTGGGTAACCTGAGCAAGACTGGGCATTAGGAAGTTGATCTGCCAGAAGAGTGGATTAAAGGGAAAGAGGGTAGGGCCCAGAAGCAACTTGCAGGAACCCTGATCTGAGTACATCTCATAGGCCTTGCATGACTGGCATTGCCCTCCAAACCACCCTTGCAGATTTTATTTAAATTTTATTTATTTGTTTATATCCGGCTGTGCTGGGTCTTCGTTGCTGTGCAGGCTTTCCTCTAGTTGTGGTGAGTCGGGGCTGCTCTTTGTTGCAGTGCATGGGCTTCTCATGGCGGCGGCTTCTCTTGCTGGGAAGCACGGGCTGCGGGGCACGTGGGCTCCGGCAGTTGCTGTAAGCAGGCTCTAGAGCACAGACTTAGCGGTTGTGGTGCACAGAGTTAGTTGTTCCACCACATGTGGAATCCTCCCAGACCAGGAATTGAACCCTTCATTGGCAGGCAGTTTCTTAACCACTGGACCAGCAGAGAAGTCCTAAAGTCTTTTTTTGAAATACTGAACTATGCTACCCTGTGTCTCCTGATTTTCAATGTTGTTTTCACCCAGGCATCCAGATATACACACACAAAGCCTCTGCAGGTCTGAGACTGCCTTCCTCTGACACCTGCAGCCAGTCATTCTGCGAGTCCGAGCACCTACTTTTCTATTCTCACTGCCATGGTTTGGCAAGGGCAGTACTGCCCTTTCTGCAGTCCCAGAAACAGGAGCACTAACTGCATCAGCCTATGCAGGATCACCCTAATAGTCCCTGTAGAGATGTGTTCCTACATGGCCACTTTTTACCTATGATCAAAATACAATGAGAGTGTAATGGCTCCTTGTCTTTTCATCTCTTCGTTCTTTATATTTTTTAAAATGTATTTAGATTGCACAACTCATGGCATGTAGGATCTTAGCTCCCCGATGAGGGGTCAAACCCATGCGCCCTGCATTGGAAGTACAGAGTCAACCACTGGACTGCCAGAGAAGTCCCCCACCCCTGACTTTTTTAACTGTCCCCTCATAGCAGCCCTATTCTTAGGACAGCCCTCCTAAACTACTGAGAGGGAGACTGCTGTGTATCCTGACAGCCTCCCCTGTTAAAACTGAGCACAGGGAAGCAGAGAAAGCGTAAGCCAGGACCACATCTCTCCATTCTTTATTCCTGTTCTGATGGCAGATCTGACTGGGCCAAGCATAACCCAAAATCCATCAGAGACACTCATAGTCCTTCAGTTTTTTCCACTGAGTCTCAGAACTACCCCCAGCAATCTTCGGTAAATTTCTCCATAGCTTACACATTCTAAACAATTCCTCAAAACTATTTGCGCTAGTTTCCTAGGGCTGTTGTGATAAATTATCACAAACTTGGTGACTTAAGACAACAGAAACTTGTTTTCTCACAGGTTTGGAGGCCAAAAGTCTGATATAAATAAAGTGTTAGTTGGCAGGGTCAGTTCCTTCTTGGGACTCGGGGGAAAAGCTACTTAATGCTTTCTCTTGGCTTTTGGTAGTTGCTGGCAGTCCTTGATGTTCCTTGGCTTGTGGTAGCATCACTCTAACCTCTGTCTCTGTCCATACATGGCATCCTCCTGTGTGTCTGTGTCCAGATTTCCCTCTATTTAAAATATTTATTTATTTGTTTTTGGTTGTGCTGGATCTTCATTGCTGCGGGAAGGCTTTCTCTAGTGGCAGTGAGTGGGGGCTAGTCTCTAGTTGCGGTGTTCGAGTTTCTCATTGCTATGGCTTCTCTTGCTGTGGACGGAGCACAGGCTCTAGGTGCTCGGGCTTCAGTAGCTGCAGCTCAGTGGCTCTAGAGCAAGGGCTCTGTAGTTATGGTGTGTGGGCTTAGGTGCTCTGCAGCATGTGGCATCTTCCCAGACCTGGGATCGAACCCATGTCCCCTGCATTGGCAGGCGGATTCCTAGCCCCTGTACCATTAAGGAAGTCCCCAAACTTCCCTTTTTTAAAAGGACACTAGTCACTAGTTGACGGCCCACCCTAATCCAATTTGACCTCATCTTAAATTGATTACATCTTCAAGGACCCTGTTTCCAAGTAAAGTCACATTTACAGATTGTCATTGGACACAAATTTGGTGGTGGCTGTTGTTTAGTCGCTAAGTCGCGTCCTACTCTTTTTCGACCTCCATCAACTTTACCCATTAGACTTCTGTTGATGGAATTTTCCAGGCAAGAATACTGGAGTGGGTTGCCATTTGTTACTCTAGGGGATATTCCTGACCCAGGTCAAACCCACATCTTTTGTGTCTCCTGCACTGGCAGGCAAATTCTTTAACACTGCACCACCTGGGAAGCCCCATGAATTTGGAGGGGATCCTATTCAACTCAGTACACTACTCAAGTCTCCACCTCTGGGGCCGCATCCCTCAAAACCTCTCCAATCTTGAGTCCTTTCTACTTTTATAAACGGCAAAATATTCCACATTACTGCATCACTGTTAGCCCAATCCTTTAATCCATTTTAACTACTGAGTTACAGACCTAACTGTTCCTAGCACCCTGTTTAGCCTGTGGGCAGTTATCTTTCCCAGCCTATAAGCAGCCTCTAAGACATTTTAGAGAAATTTTGACTTCCCTGGTGTTTCCAGCTTTCTCAGCTGCTACTCTACAGAGGTGTTTAATAACTCATTAGCACCTTTTTGCATCTCAATGTGAATCCCCTAAATCTCTTAAATTTTCTCTGTACAAATTCCTCCTCCCTGACCAACCCAGCTTCTAGAGCCTCTGGTCTGGCGGACAATGAAAGGAGGGGTATAGGAGCAAGCCTGTGTCTGCTTTCCTATTTCCGAGGCCCATTGCTCAAGGATGCTGCTGACCTCAAAAACAGTGGCAAGTCTTACTCCTCCCATATAGTTTGAAATCCTCCACAGTGGGCAAGAATGTAGTCAACCCCCAGCAGGCTGTCTACATCTTTTTAACACTGGATTGTGAATCTACACCACTACCCTGTCAGGCATTAGACAATATGCCAGCAGGGTGTATACTTCCTCCTGCCTTCCTTCCCAACAGTCAGCCCAGAGCCCCCTGTGCCCTGGCCAATTCTAAAAGAATTCACAAAAGTAGTTGCTCCCTTTCTGTGGCTTATTTTTTTTCTCTAACATTTTACTCTAAAATGTTCCAAACTGTCAATAAATTGGAAGGAATTTAATAGTGAACAACCCTATTACTCAGCACCTAGATTCTACCATTAACATTTCTTAGCATTTAAAAAATTGAGCTGTACTTCACATACAGAAAATTCACTTTAAAGTGGCTTTTGAAGTGTACACTGTGGGGCATCCTCTGGTAGTCCAGTGGTTAGGACTCCATGCTTCCACTGCAAGGTCTGAGTTTCGATCCCTGGTCGGGAAACTAAGATCCCACAGTTGCACAGCAAAATAAGTAAATAAATAAAATCAAGTGTAAACTTTTGAAGTGTGCGCTTTAGTGGTTTTAAGTGTATTCACTATGTAGTACAAACATCACCACTAATTCCAGAACATTTTCGTCACCTCAAAAGAAATCTCATGCCCATTATTAGTCTTAATTCCCCTCTCTTCCCAACATCTGACAACTACTAATCCACTTTCTGTCTGTACAGATTTGTTTATTCTGGAAATTTCATATAAATGGAATCATACAATAGGTGGCCTTTTGTGTCTAGTTTCTTTCGCTTTTGTCTTCAAGGCTGACCCATCAGTCAGTTCAGTCACTCAGTCATGTCCAGCTTTTTCACCCATACTGTATATAGGTTCACCATACGGTAGCACATAACTGTATTTCATACCTTGTATGATCAATTACATTCCATTGTATGAATAGATAACATTTTATTCATCCACTCATTAGCTACTTAACATTTAGGTTGTTCTACTTTGAAGCTATTATGAATAATACTGTCGTAAACACTTGGGTACAACTTTTTGAATGACTACGTTTTCAAATATCCCACGTATATACCTAGGAGTGGAATTGCTCGATTATACAGTGACATTAGCATGTCACTATACACGCTTTATCATATATCTGCCTGTCCTAACCATCTTTCTATCTATGTATCAATCCATCTCGCGGTTTTGGGCACTTGAGAATAAACTGAAACCATCAGTATACCTCACTCAGTGTGTCTATTAACTAGAAATCAATATTTGTGAAGTTTTTTCTTTTCATGTTAAAATTTACATACAATGAATTCTAACTGTAGGATTCAATGAATTTCCTGGGAAACCTGGAATCAAGATATCAAGATACAGAACATTCCCACCATGCCCTGAATCTCCTTCAGGACTCTTCCAAGTCAGTCCCTGCTACTGCCCCAACCTCTCCAAAGGCAATCAGTTTTCATGAATTAATTTTACTTGTTCTGGAACTTCATATAAGGAGGATTAAGTCATATATGGTCTTTTTTGTCTGGCTCCTTTCAGTTAGCATACTGTTTTTGTTTTTTAAACATTTATTTATTTGGCTGCACTGGATCTTGGTTGCAGCACTCGGGATCTTCAGTCTTCATTGTGGCTTGCAGAATCTTTAGTTGTGGTATGTGGAATCTAGTTCCCTAATCAAAGATCAAACCCAGAACCCCCTGCATTGGGAGCACAGCACCTTAGCCACTGGACCACCAGGGAAGTCCAACTACCATACTGTTTCTGAGGCTCATTCATGTTACTGCCTGTAGCGATACTCCAGCCCCTTTTGTTGCTGAAGAGTATTCTGTCACCATCATCATGTGAATGTGCTATGGTTTATCCATTTGCCTGTTGATAAATCACTTATGCACTTTCTGATTTATGGCTTTTATGAATAAAGCTGCTATATTCATCTGCCTATAGGCCTTGACATGGACCTATGATTTCATTTCTCTTAGGTAAATATCTAGCTTTGGAGTTATATCATAGGGCAGGGGTATGTTTAGTTTTGTAAGAAACTGCCAGACCTTTTCTCAAAGTGGTTGTACCATTTTCACATACAGAACGATGCATGAGACTCACAGTATTTTGAACCAAAAAAATCAAAACAAAAATTCTAAACTGCTACTAATTATTTTCATTTTAAAATTTTAATTAAGTTCAGAATATTCTAGCTAATAACTGGCTGCGCTGACCACTCTCAAATGACTAATGATTATAAATGAGGGAATGTCTTCAATTTACATGAGGTATACGTCAATTATAACTCAAGTAAAGAGAAATGACCCATTCATAATAAAAAACGCTCAACAAATGAGAAAAAGAAGGGAACATCCCCAACCTGAGAAAAGGCCATTTATGAAAACCTAGAGCCAACATCCAGAGAAGGCAATGGCACCCCACTCTAGTACTCTTGCCTGGAAAATCCCATGGATGGAGGAGCCTGGTAGGCTGCAGTCCATGGGGTCACGAAGAGTCAGACACGACTGAGCAATTTCACTTTCACTTTTCACTTTCATGCATTGGAGAAGGAAATGGCAACCCACTCCAGTGTTCTTGCCTGGAGAATCCCAGGGATGGGGGAGCCTGATGGGCTGCCGTCTATGGGGTCACACAGAGTCGGACACGACTGAAGTGACTTAGCAGTAGCAGCAAAGCCAACATCATACTTAATAGTAAAAGACTGAATACTTTCCTTTAAGATCAGGGACAAGACAAGGATGTCTGCCCTCACTACTTCTCTTCAACCTTGTTCTAGAGGTTTCAGCCAGAGAATTAGGCAGGAAAAACAAAAGCCATCCAGATTAGAAAGAAAGAAACCTTCATCTGTCTGCAGATGATATGATCTTGTATACAGAAAATCCTAAGGAATCCACTAAAATAAGATGATGATTTTTAAGACGTCCTGTAGAAGTCCAGAATTTCAAGATTTAAAAATTCATTTGCTTTCTTCATACTGCCTCTTCCTTTATTCTCACATTCTTCCCTCCAAACTTGACAAAAATAAGCCCAACTCTTTTTTAACAACTTCCCACCTCTTCCCTCCATCCCACTCCTCCTTCAAGGTTTGCTCCTGTTATTATCATCTTGGAACTGCCCACAAAGACCCTTGTTTCTACTTACCTGGATTCCCAGGCTCCAGTTTTTTTCCAAATAATGCTAGTCTCCTGCTCCATATTTTAAAGTAGTTCTCTACTGCCTGGCTTCTGTGTTTGTATGTGTGTACTTTGTGGCTAATTGTTAAAACAGCTTTATTGACATGTAATTTACATGCAAAAAACTCTTTCATTTAAATGAGTTTTTACCCTCAGAATGGGAGAAAATAATAGCAAAGGAAACAATTGACAAAGGATTAATCTCCAAAATATACAAGCAGCTCATGCAACTCAATGCCAGAAAAACAAACAACCTATTCAAAAAGTGGGCAGAAGACCTAAACAGACATTTCTCCAAAGACACACAGATGGCTAATAAACACATGAAAAGATGCTCAGCATCACTCATTATTAGAGAAATACAAATCAAAACCACAATGAGGTATCACCTCACTCTGGTCAGAATGGCCATCATTTAAAAGTCTACAAACAATAAAAGCTGAAGAGGGTGTGGAGAAAAGGGAAACCTCTTGCACTGTTGGTGGGAGTGAAAATTGATACAGCCACTAATAGAACAGTATGGAGATTCCTTAAAAGACTAGAAATAAAACTACCAGATGACCCAGCAATCCCACTACTGGGTATATATCCTGAGGAAACCATAACTGAAAAACATACATGTACCCCAACGTTCATTGCAGCACCATTAACAATAGCTAGGACATAGAAGCAACATAGATGTCCACTGACAGATGAATGAAGAAGTTGTGGCACATACACACAATGGAATATTACTCACCTCTAAAAAGGAATGCATTTGAGTCCATTCTAATGAGGTGCACGAACCTAAAGCCTATTATAAAAAGTGAAGTAAGTCAGAAAGAGAAAAATAAATATTGTATATTAACACATACATATGGAATCTAGAAAAATGGTACTGATGAATCTATTTGTAGGGCAGCAATGGAAACGCATACATAGAGAACAGACTTTGGACACATGGGGGAAGGAGAGAGTGGGACAAATGGAGAGAGTAGCATGAAAACATATACATTACCATATATAAAACAGCCATTGGGAATTTGCTGTAGGACTCAGGGAACTCAAATCACTCTGTGATAATCTAGAGCAGTGAGATAGGGTGGGAAGTGGGACGGAGGTTCAAGAGGGAAGGGACATATGTATACCTATGGGTGACTCATGTTGATGTATAGTAGAAACCAACACAATATTGTAAAGCAATTATTCTTCAATAAGAAATTGTTCAGTCGCTAAGTTATGTCCAACTCGTTGCAACCCCATGAACTCTAGAACACTCCATGAACTCCAGGACAGGGTTCCCTGTCCTTCACTATCTCCTGGAATTTGCTCAAACTCATGTCCATTGAGTCAATGATTAAATTAAAAATAAATTTTTTTAAAATAAATGATTTTTAGAAAATTTACCGAATTGTGCAACCATTACCATAATCCTTTTTTGGAATATTTCAATCACCCTGTTACTATCCCTCCCCTATGTTCAGAAGTTAGGCCTGAGGGGTTTTGGGATTTTTACAGGTTTTAAAACTCCAAACAATACGATGATAAAGAATCGTTTTCTATCTCTCTTTCTTTTAAAAAATGAAGTCTTGGTTAATCATTAAACCAACCAGGATATCTTAGAGGGTTACCATGGCCCTGTCTCCATTTCCATCCAAATAGCTGACCATTTTCCTCTCCTGCTACCCACCCCAGAAAGGATACTCCCCTATTGGGTTGAGTCATTCTTAAAAGAACTTTCTAGCTCGCCGCTCCTCCCAAGACGAGCAACCTCCTCTACAGTCCCTGTCCAGGTCCCCACATACCCACGCTCCCGATCAAAAAAACAATCAGTGGCTTTTCTTTGCCAATTTTCAATCCGCCACCCCCATCGCACCACAGGGTCCCCTTCTTCCTTTTCATCTGTCAGCCTCGTTTCCCTAATCTCCAGACAGATCCCTAGCCTGACGCCTTCTCTCCATCACTAGCCTCACTCACGCTGCAATCACTTCCCAAATGCCGGCATCCCTAACCTCAAAAGCGTAAATGCCAAAACCAGACAAGTTGACGCGCCTAGAGAAGTGTGTGGGTGTGTGGGTGTAAGTGTCTGTGCTTGTGTGTAGAAGAAACCAACAGAGGCCACGCCGGTGTCCATCTTCTGGAAATGTCAATCATGCCAGGCTCAGAGGGCGAAGATCGGCTCCCCAGTTCCCCCCGCAGACAGCATTCAGGGCTGTAAAGCTCAGAGGCAGCAAAGCTTCACCCAGGACTCTTGCCCAGAGGTTGCCCCGGCCCCCAAATGTACGGAGCACCCCTCCCCGGCGTGGTGGTAGGGCCCGGCGGCGACGTCACCCATTGTTTACAAATCAACCCGAGCCGGTAGGATTCCGGCTCCCGCGGCTGCAGGCGCGCGGCGCGAGTGCCTGGCGGGCTCCGGCTTCCGCGTCCGCCCGGGCTCCGGCTTCGGCCTCGGCACCGCGCCCGGTTCCGCCGCGGCCCACCGAGCCCCCGGGACAGCCGAGCCGCCAGCGACTCAACGCACAGCTCCGGGTGCCAGCGCGGGGGGCCATGCCGTGCCGGAGAGAGGAGGAAGAGGAAGCCGGCGAGGAAGAGGAGGAGGAGGAGGAGGACAGCTTCCTACTGCTGGAACAGTCGGTGACTGTGGGCGGCTCGGTTGAGGTGGACCGGCTGGTGGCCCAGATCGGCGAGACACTGCAGCTGGACGCGGCGCAGGACCGCCCTGCCTCCGCGTGCGCGCCCCCGGGGCCGCCACTGCAGCCCCCGCGGCCCCCGGCGGCGGTGAGAGCGGACAAGGCCCGCGCCCCAGCGCAGCCGCTGCTTCTACCGGCCGCGTCGATCGAGGCTGGGGGCCCGGCGCCCCTGGGGGCCTTGCGGGGCGCCCTCGGGGACCGCGGCCGCGTGCGGGGCCGGGCTGCGCCCTACTTTGTGGCGGAGCTCGCCGCAGGCCCCACCGCGCTGTCCCCATTGCCCCCTCAGCCCTGCCTTGATGGGCCTTTGGGAGCAGACAAACGGGGTTCCCCGCAGCCCCTGTCGGGCCCTTGCCGGCGAGGTTGGCTGCGGGACGCAGCTGCCTCCCGCCGCCTCCAGCACCGACGCGGGCTACAGCCTCCAGCCCGCAACGGCGACGACGACCCGCACCGGCTCCTGCAGCAGCTCGTGCTCTCGGGGAACCTCATCAAGGAGGCCGTGCGGAGGCTCCATTCGCGACGGCTGCAATTGCACGCAAAGCTCCCCCAGCGCCAGCTCCTGGGCCCTCTGTCGGCCCCAGTGCATGAGCCCCCTTCGCCCCGCAGCCCTCGCGCGGCCTGCAGCGACCCCGGTGCGTCCGGGAGGAGGGCGCAGCTCAGAACAGGCGACAGCGTTCTAGTCCCCGGCAGCTAACACCTCGAGAGTGGCCACTGCGCGAGCCTCTGCCTGAAGGGCAAGGGGTTCCCCTGAGGGCTATATCTCTACTCAAACTGGTGAAGTCGCACTTCTGGAAGCGGGAAAATACCTTATATGAAGATGAGGAATCGAAAAATTGAGAATGTGTTCGCGGGAACTGAGGTCTAGGGCCCCGACGTGGTTGACTTCGTTGGTCCCACTGAAGGCAGATTACAGAGTGTACCCCAAGCTCGCAGTCAGTAGGACTCCTCATTGGTGTGACCAGCCCTGGTGGCGCAGCGTGCAGTTCCACGCAGCCTCTGGGGTCCTCCAACCTGGCAACCATGTGGCCGGAGTCCATGCTTCTCAGGATCGCGGAGCGCCTAAAGGACAAGGATGATCCCAGTTACTTGCTTTACCTTTCCAAGGCTGGTTCCTGATTCACTTTAAGAGAGGGGAACATTTGTAGATCATTTAAGGGAGTACCTCAAACTGCCAGACTTGAAATTTTACGACACTTTAAAAAAAAAAAAAACGTATCTCGTGTGTTTTGAGGTGCTTGTTCTTGGTATAAAACACGCGGCACCGTGAAAGGACATTTTGGAGAACTGAATAGAAGTAACCTTTTCTCTGCACACCCCCACCCCCACCCGCTTTGCAACTGTCTGCGTTTCTCAGAGCAGCGGGGGAAGGCGGAGCGCCCAGGATGCTAATTGGACGTGGGGGTGAGAGGTCCTAGGGAAAGGTGAGGGCGCGGAGTGAACCCGCGGTCCTCTTAAATGTGTATTTTCACAGTCTGTCCGCCCCTCCTCGGGTTCAAGGTCACCATTTCCTGGGCGCAAACGAGATTGTGGGGCTCTAGCAGGGCAGAGTCGCCCGGTTCTGCCTGTACTCGGAGTAGTACGCGGTGTTTTGCAAGTGCTGGAGTCTCCTGAGGACACGGGCACCGCTGCCACCGCGGGTTGAGGGAGGTGGCGACGTGCTAGGCGCCGGTGCCTCCTGCGGGCGGCCGCGCCCCGGGCTTTGACGGAAACTGCCCGGAGAAGTGGCCTCGAGTCCCTCCTCTTCCCCTCCGCTCTGCTGTCCAACTCTAGCTGGTGGCGCTGCCGCTCCTGGGGGCCCAGGCTGGGGGCTGGGAGACACCACGTGATGGGGCACTCCAGGGACACACAGCCTAGCGCAGCAGCTTATAATGGGCTCTCCGGGGCCATTTGCAATAACAGCTGCAATTCCCTGGATAGATGGAGTTGATTTCCTCCCTCTGCCCCTCCCCCAAGCCATGCCAGCTTGCCTTTGTAAGTGAAGGAAACCGAGTAAAAAAATGTGACCCTCCGAATGGAGAAGCTGCAGAATTTGCCATTGTGAACCTGGTGAAGTGCTCGTAACATAATGTTAACGCAGTCTAAAGGCTCTAAGACGGTATTGTTGATGTTTTAGTTTTATAAGATTCAATGGCATGTTCGTCATCCAGATGTGGCTATTGACATACCTACACTTCGCACCGGAGTGTCTGGAATTGTGGCTATCCTGATTATAGGATGTTAACTTAACTGAAATATCTGTTTTTAATAAATGTGTTGGGTTTTTTGTTTGGTTTTATTTTATACTTGGCGGCGGTGGGAAAGATGCACAGAACACATTTCTCTGATCTCCATAAACATGAAAACACTTGAAATCCTTGTCAGGCCTGACTTGTGGATGGTAATTAGAGCGCCTTTGTGTCTGAGCAGCTCCCTAGTTAGGGTCTGCGCCGGCTGGGTGTGTATTGGTGCTGGCATGAAATTAAATGAAAGTGAGGTCAGGATTTGGACCAGTCCCATTCACTAAAACCTTAGAGCTTCTGGATTACTAGTCAGTGCTGGAGAAGCTGCCCCTGACTGTATTAGCAAAGGACATCAGATCAGTCAGTCACTGCAGATTGGGAAGCTTATCGCTTTTTTCTTTCTACTGTGGTCATTAAGTGGACTTGTTCCACAAGGTGGCCCTTTAAGAGCTGGGGTCAGCTCTTGGTTAGGGGATACTCAGGGTGCAAAGGTGCAGTGGGAAAGCTGCCTGGGCGGGGGAGGGGGAGGGTATGAAGGGACTCCTCTCTTTGCCCTTGGCACATTTACTCACAGTTTCTCCCCAGCAGCCCATCTCTATCCCTCCGGTTCTCAGTTACTTCAGTCTGTTTCCTCTGGGAAGAAGCCATGCTTGACAACAGGGCATCCAGAGTTCAAGTCCCCTTATTAAATGGGTACCTTGGACAAGTTGCTTAACCTCTATGGGCTTCAGTTGCCCCATTTGTATAACAGATGAGAAATGAAATGATAAGAAAACGAGTTCCTTGTGACTGGCACATCCTGGAGATACAATAGTCTCGTCCCTACCCCTTCCTTCCCAGGACTGTCCCTTGGTAGCCAATCGACTGGGTCCTTGGTTTGTCATGAAACAAGGGCACGCCATGATCCGAAGAGTGCTTTCTGGATAGAATGCTATATGATTTAGAACCCTGATTTCCTAACTCCCTTTTGGACTCAATGCCTATTGTTTATACCTCCTCATTCTCTCCCTCCAAATGCACACACAGACCCTAATGGTAACTGCAGAGTACACCAAGGCAGCCATCTCCCTCAACCTCCCCAGGAAGGGTTGTGGGGGAGTCAGTCCTGTGCTACTCAGCAAGGGAATGGTGACTCTGGAGGCTCTAATACAAACTGAAGAGGGATGGGGGGCCGGCTCCAATAATGCAGTGGGCTATCACCTCCAGGCACTGGGCAAGAGGAAACTGATCAGCTGTCAACTTCCCCTGGCATTGGAGGAGCCCTAAGGTCCTTGCTTCTTAACATGGGTGGTATTCCTGGAGGTCAAAGAGTTAGGAGCAATCCAGGGTCAAGTTAGCCATGATTCAATACCACTGCCCAAACCATGCTGGCTTCTTGTAAAGATGGTTAAGGCTAGATTCAACTATAGTGTTCACATAATACAACCCCCTTCTTCAAAAAGGAATACTGGAGAAAACTAATGCCTACCATGAGGTACTTTAACTGCACTGTGCCTAGTGGCTCAGTCTATCTGTCTCTGTGACCCCATGGGCTGTAGCCTGCCTGCCTCCTTGGTCCATGGGGATTCTCTAGGCAAGAATACTAGAGTGGGTTGCCATGCCCTCCTCCAAGGGATCTTCCCAACCCAGGGATTGAACCCAGGTCTCCTGCATTGCAGGCAGATTCTTTACTGTCTGAACCACCAGAGAAGCCCAAGGATACTGGAGTGGGTAGCCCTATCCCTTCTCCAGGGGATCTTCCCAACCCAGGAATTGAACTGAGATCTCTTACTTTGTAGGCGAATTCTTTACCAGCTGAGCTACTGGGGAAGCCTTAACTGCACTACAACCCTATAACCATCACTGTCCATTTTTTAAAATGCTACAAGGTCTTACTAGTCACCCCCAAGACCTTTCTGGGGATAAGTCAGGGTTTACATAATTTTTAAAAATTAGACCATTTTATACGTAGAAAGGGGCTTCCCAGGTGGCACAGTGGTAAAGAATCCGCCTGCCAATACAGGAGACACAAGAGACTCGGGTTCAATCTCTGGATCAGGAAGATCCGCTGGAGAAGGAAATTGGCAACTCACTCCAGTATTCTTGCCTAGGAAATCCCATGGACAGAGGAGCCTGACAGGTTACAGTCCATGGGGTCAAAAGAGTCAGACACAACTGAGTGGCATAGGTGGAAAAATAGTTGGAAGGGGGCAAGGCAGAATGACCTAGAAAGTCATTTACAAAGTCCAATATCTGACAGAATCTAGAAACCAGGTCTTTGGGTTCCCAGTTCAGTCCTCTTTCCAATAGCCTGATGCTATCACACAGAGTCAGACACTGTTCACTGTGCAACTACTTACATATACAATAATGTGACTGACACCCCTGCAGCTGTCCAACGTGATGATCCTGCCATTGGAATCATGGAAAACCATGCCCCAGATACCTAGGCTGAGCTAGGGAAAGCTAGGTATGCTGTAACCATTTTCTCACGTTCAGCATCCTATGAAGACAGCTGTCCACAGAAAACAGCCTGGGTAAGATAAAAGACCAAAGCTATAAACTCAATGAAAAAAAAAAAACTAAATAAACTAAAACACAGAAATTGACAAATAAGTGACTTGGAGAAAAGAAAGCCATACTTCACAAATAACTCCAAAGTCTGCCACCCCAAGATTTCATTCTAAATTAGGCATAAATGCTACAATATTTGAATTCAATTTTACCATTTTTTTGCTCTTTCCTTTTCCAGCTCAGAAGCAGAAACGTGGAGAGTACATCAGACACCACTTTCCTATCCAGCAAAGTCTGTGTCAAACCCTGTGATCCCTTCCTTCCAATCAGGAAAGAGTTACCCTGGCAACCAAATTACTAACTCACTCAATTAGCTCCCCCCCCCACACACCCTTCCACAATGCTCAGTAATCACAGAATGTCAGCCCCAGCAGAGCTCAGCCTTCAGTGGTCTAGTGCTACAGCCTCATTTAAAGATGGAAGCACAGAGAGGTTTCCACTCGGAGGTGCACTCCTTTTGAACACTGAGGACGCTGGTGCAGGCAAAGCAGCAAAACTCTCCCATGCAGCGCTTCCTCCTGGTTTTCCAACCATAACTGAAGACAGAACAAATGACCTGCTTATAACAGTGTTTCCCAGGAGGTGTAATAGATAAGAGCGTGGGCTGTGCAGGCAGCTCTGCATTGCTAGGGTGTGATTTCAGACAGGATCCTTAACCTCAATCATCTCCATTAACTCATATGCATAATGGGGTAAGAAGAGCACCTACCCTGGGATGTCCCTGATGGTCCAGTGGGTAAGACTCCACACTCCCAATGCAGGGAGCCTGGGTTCGATCCCTGGTCAGGGAACTAGATCCCACGTGCTACAACTAAAAGATCCTGTGTGCTGCAACTAAGACCCAGTGCAGCCAAATAAATAAAAGTTAAAAAAAAAAAATAGCCCCTGCCTTGAAGAACTGAGTGAAGGTGAAATTAGATCTCTAATTTCACTCTAATAGCAAAACATCATTCCTGGAAGCTACTCCATTAAGATTACTACTTTAAGTCTTTTGTGGAAAGATCTTGCCTCTTAGTGACTTCTTCAATCTGTTTCTTCAAAGGCATTAATCTAATCTGAGGATAAGACGTTTCTTAAACATGCACTCCTGTTGCATAAAGTGCTAAAGGAAGTGTAGGTAGGTAGGTGGGTAGGTTTAGTCATTCAATTGTGTCTGACTCTGCGTCCCTGTGGACAGTAGCTCGCCAGGCTCCTCTGTCCATGGGATTTCCCAGGCAAGAAGACTGGAGTGGGTTGCCATTTCTTTCTCCAGGGGATCTTCCCAATCCAGGGATTGAAACTAGGGCAGGGTAAGGAAGGGAATACTTGTCTGCTGCTGCTGCTGCTGCTGCTAAGTTGCTTCAGTCATGTCCGACTCTGTGCAACCCCATAGATGGCAGCCCACCAGGCTCCCCGGTCCCTGGGATTCTCCAGGCAAGAACACTGGAGTGGGTTGCCATTTCCTACTCAATGCATGAAAGGAAAAGTGAAAGTGAAGTCCCTCAGTCGTGTCTGACTCTTAGCGACCCCATGGACTGCAGCCTACCAGGCTCTTCCGTCCATGGGATTTTCCAGGCGAGAGTACTGGAGTGGGTTGCCATTGCCTAGAAGAGATTTAATCGGAAGAGGGTGGAGGTCTTCTTCAAATGGCAACTTGAAAACAGCTCAGGACTGAGACCTGTACAGTAGGGGCAGTAGGGAATGTTAACAAAGGAAAGGGTTTGTGGGCAGAGCATCTGGAGGACACAAATGCTTAAATCCTCCATTCCCATCAGTGAAAGTGTTAGTCGCTCAGCTGTGCCCAAATCTTTGTGACCCCATGGACTGTAGCCTGCCAGGCTCCTCTGTCCATGGGACTCTCCAGGCAAGACTACTGGAGTGGATAACCCTTCCCTTCTCCAGAGGATCTTCCCAACCATTCCTATCAGAAACCCTTCTAATTCAAATTCGAAGGTCTTCGTGCCTGCCCTGTCCACTCCCATCTACAATTTGTACTGAGAAAAAGGCAATGTCTTCAACAGGGGGTGATCTTCAAGTTCATCTTGTTCTCACTCTTCATTTTATTTACTGTCATTATAGGGTTATCTCAGGGGCTCATATGTGAATGTCTTCTTTTTCCAAAGAGATTATTTTATTCTTTGACAGCAGGAGTGACAAGTTTCAGGCAGATTATCAGGCGACACAACATGCGGGATGGACTGGGGTGGAGAGGGAGCCTTTACTGTCGGTTGGATGCCTATATAGCATCCAGGCAACAAGAGATAAGGGTCTGGGCTCAGAGAGAAAGGAAAAGACAAGAAGGGACACATTTCAGAAAAAAAACGCATAGCCTTCAGCACAGTAGCAGGTAGCTGTTAAAATGAAGTCTGCCCGGGTCACAATCCTAGTTTTGTTTTTTTTTTTTTTTAGAGCTCCTTCTTGTGACCATGGGCAGATTACTTCACCTCTCTCACCTCCAAGTCTGATAATAATAAAGTCCCTGCCTCATTGGGTTGGGAGGATTCATTGAGTTAATGATAGTAAAAATGTTTAGGCCACTGCCTGAAACATAGCTGCATTTAGTAACAACACCTGGGTATTGGCATTTAGTAAATATTTGCAAAGCAAACAAATGGGCAATTTCAACAGACTTGTGGAGGCTGAGAGAGTGCTTGGGGCACAGACGACGAATTGTGGTGTCTGGAGTTTGGAGAGGATGAAGTAAGAGACACAGCAACTAAAAAGGGAAATGAGAATCAAGGGAAGGTTTGCTAAAGCAGGAAAGACCTGCACTCGTCCAAATGCAGATAGAGGACATGGAAAGGAAGGAACTAAAGGGAAGACGCTATAAAGGATGAGGCTCCTAAAAGAGATAGGAAGGGATGGGGTGCTTAGTCTGCGTAGGTTTGAAGAGCAGGGCTTAGGGGACCTTAGAGGATGTCCCCTGTGATAGCACTCTAAGTCACACACTATCCTACCACAGAGAGGCTGGGGACCAGTTGGCTGTTGAAACTGGATATGTTTTTGTGTGAACGAGTCTTTCTTCTCTGTACCATACTCTACAGCAGAATGAAATCTAAATCTGATATCAAGGAGCTTATTAACTACTTCCCCTCCTCAATTGACTCACAGGAGGTAAAATTCACCACCCCCCATTGATAGGCTGTTCAGGGAGTTTGTTTGACTTATTGATTTGGGTGGGTTAAAAAAGAATGACAAGCTGGTTATCACCTTGTTACCTTTGCCCTACCTTTTGCCCATTTCTGTTTTACTGTCTGAATTAGATTCGGTTTCCTAGGTTTTCCTGAAAATCTTCCCCTGACACCAGAGACATCACCACCTTTCTCCAAATTCACCATAAATAGGACTTCTCTTCAGCAGGGTTAAGCAGGGCAAGGAGTCACAGTGTAGATGTTCAAAACACACTGCTTAATGGTGCTGATAAGGAGAAGTGGAATAACTTTAGGATTAAAGAAAGATAGTGAAGGTCACTGAGCAAGATTCCACATACTCTGGACCTGACCACGGAAGGTATGTAGAGATCACGTACCTATAGCTCTGCATGTGTTTCTATGTGTGCACCTGTGCATGTATGCAGCTAACACACACCCAACTATCCCTTACAGTTCACCCTTTAGCCTCCCTTGGCCTCTGGGTTCTACTCTTCATCTTTGTAAAGTGCTTAGAACAGAGTCTGGCACTTGGTAAGTGCTATGTATACTGGTTGGTGTTCTTCCTTCCCAACCGACAGTGTCTCCCAGGCTCCATCCACCCATCCTAGCACTAAGCACCTAGTTTTTATCTTCAGCCCTGATCGCTCTTCCAACTCCTAATCATAGATGAGGCAGCGGGCTGCTGTTGCTGTAACTTCCCACATGAAACGCCTAATCAACCCCAACCCCCCACCACACACTCATACAACCAGCTTCTTACAACTTCCCTATTGCCCTTGTCCTTCTGGACTCAAGATTTGCAGAATGTTACCAGGGAAACCTAGGCCTCGGCTCCTTGAGCAGATAGAATTGTCTCAGCTCTGCCCCATGTCCATGTCCTTAGTTCTACCTATTCCTAGGGACTGGGAATATGCCAGCCACAATTACCCCTGGGCCAAGTACTAGGAATGGGCTAGCCCAAGCTGCAACACGTGAAACGGCCATTGCCTCCTTTGCACAGAGACCCTTTCCCAGGCCCAGGGCCAGGACTCAGCTCTCTACAGCCTTTGCAAATGGTTGATCAGTAGCTGGGGCTGAGGTTCAGGAGGAAAAGTGTGGGTAGGGTCAGAAAGGAGGTTAAGAGATTTGACTTAAGAACCATGAGTTCAGATTCTGTTCTACCACCCCCGATTCCTACCTCTCCCCGGTGTCAACAGTGAAGGGCCATCTTGTTAAAGGTCCCTGGCAGAGTTCTGCATGAATGGGGTGGTTTCCTTCTCTACCTTGCTTTGTCAGGGCCTATAGATGTTCAGGTCCTTTGGTCCAGTCACCATTCTAATTTCATTCCAGGCCATGCTGCAGATGCAGAAGACAGTTGCATCGGGTGAGATCTCACCATCTTGGCCTTATGCCCTCATCTTACAGAAGACACAAGGTTCTAAAAAGAGCAGCCATTTACCATTGGTTATCTGTGCCTCTCTTAACGCAATTCCTATTTACTTATGTGAAGGTCTCAGCCCCAAACCTGTTTGCAGGCTCTTCCAGGATGTCTGAAACCTTGCCTCATCCTAGATCCCTAGCGCCTTGCATGTATGTGGCTGGCCTGCAAGAAAACTCTGTGAGAATGGTGATGCTAGAGGGTTGAGGTATTTATTGGGTCAAGGTTCTTAAGGCTTAAATTCTCAAGGTTCTTAAGAATTTAATAAATCCAACATGGGAGAAAATGCCGTCAAAAACATCTTGTGGAGGTAGTACACAGCATGACTGGATGCTCTGATTAAGGACAGCAGGAGAACCTAGAGCCAGAGTGCCTAGGTTCAAACCCCAGCTCCTTATTAAAAGGTGGTGACTTCAGCAAATCACTTAATCTCCTGGACTCAGTGTCTTCATTTATAAAATGGAGAAAATAGTGCCTACATCATAACGAATAATAAAGCCGTGACGTAACGAACAGTACCTGGCGCATGTGCCAAGTCCCAACCCCTGTAATGATAACAGCAGAGACAGATCATTTGGAAGGTGTGTGGAGGTGGCCTTCTAGAAGGCGTTCAGGAAAAGGGACTTATAGAATATGGAAGCAAAAGAGGTGGCAATGATCACAGTGGAGATCAAGGGGTGTCTTAAGTGTTAGGACATGTGGAGGACATTGAAGAGACAAACGGGCCTGCTGAAAGAAGAAGGCGCAGTGGTGATGAGAAGAATCAACAATTATCATTTTTTCAGCCTTTAAGTGTCCCAGACATCTCAGGTCCTCATTACACTTGGCAGTATTGTTTTATAAATGAGAGGAGAAAAATGCAGAGCTGTCTCTTACCTGGTATGACACACATGGTGAGCAGCAGGGCTGAGTCAAACTGAGTCACTGAGCACTAGCCTTCCCCTGCAGGCCATGTGGGAAGGTGCTGGGCAGGACAGGTGCCCCTGGGGCGAATTAGCAGAGCTGGGCTGTACCAAGTAAGGCTTTCTTGGGGTAAGGGGGCCCATGCCAGGGGAAGATGGGATGGAGAGCAGGGGATCCAGGAGGGCCACTTTCATGAATTGAACTCTGCCTGCTCAAACCACGCCAACTATCAAGGGCACTGGTATAAAACCCTACTGTCAGAATTCTCTAGGCCACAGCTCAAGACTGGGTCAAGTCTCAAAAATGAAAATAGTGAGGCTCTGTCTATACCTCCCCATTCTTCAAACACAAAAAATTCAGAAAACTCACCTTCCTCCACCCTCTTCCAGGTACAGCAAATCACTTGGCCTCTGTCCTCCCTCCAGCCTAGAAAGTTTCTGGACTATGTTTTGATTCCACAAAAGGAGTTGAAAGCCCACCTAGCATGTTTTCTAAAACCTGGACTGAATTTTTGTGTCTTGTGGATTATCGACTCAGAAGCACTCTTGGACTGCAGCTCCACCAGTCTCCACCTCCCACCTCGACCCCCCCCCAAGGGCCCTCTCCATTATAACTTCATTATGAAAGGTGTCACCTATGTGCTTTTCTTTCCCCCCGCCTTCCACCAAAAAGCCAAACCATGCTCCAAAACAAAAACCCAATTTATTCAGCAGACATTTTAATTAAGAAATCCTAGAAATCAGGACCACCACAATTTCAGACACTCCGGTGCGAAGTGTACGTCAACAGCTACATCTGAAGGATGAGCAAGCCATTGAATCTTTTTTTAAAAAGTGAGTTTAGCTCCCTTAAAGTTTGGAGGTGGCACCTTATTTAAAGCGCCCTCAAGTTTCCTAAGTTTCATATAGGTAAAGCCAGCAGTTTCTCCTCTTGGAGAGTCACATTTAAAACACGGTTTCTGTCACTCACAAAAAGCTGGTGCCTAGAGGAAACAGAGAGGTGAGGAGCCTCAGAGACTCAGGCTCATGGCTCCACGGAGGGCCAAAATAGAGCAGACAAACAGCCAGGGTCTCATCCATGCAGTGCACATCAGAAATGGTGGAATAAGAAAGGCCAGGCAGGAGGACAGGAGAGACTCAAGGGATTGTTTATGACTGTCTCTGAGAAAACTCAGGGCATGGCCAAGAGTGGCCTCGCAGGAGGAGTTCTGGATAGAAAGAAAGCACGGAAAAAAAAAACAAGTAATTCTCCTTACTCTGTATGTCCGCTCCAAGAGGTAGCAAAGCATAAACAGGACTCTTCTTGGAACAAAAGAAAAGACAGACACAGGGGTGAGTTAGCTTTCCCAGGAACCCCACAGTGTTCCATCTACAGCACACCATGACCTTGAATCACAGGTAGCAAGGTCAAGGCATTTAAAAGTCCACATCCAAGTCGACCCACCTTCAAAATTCTCCACCTCCCTGCCCCAGACAACTGGAGTTCCCATCTCCCGCCTCGATCAGTCACCGGATGAGGATGGGAGAGTAAGGGGGGTGGCATCCCAACCCACCCACCACCAAGCTTTTACATTCTTCTCTCTGGAATTTCTTTGCACAGCGATTGTAGCACCATTTTCACTAAGCTCCTCCACCGGAAAATAAAGAAAATGTATTCGAGTCATCAGTTTTCAAGTATTGTTATAAAGCCCTCACGATTCTCGCCCCTTGAAGCCGAATCTTTAAACAATCCTAGCACACGACATCCCCAAGGGTTAAGTCAGGTACAAGTTGATGCAAATAGCTGCCATAGTCTCCCAGTTTTGTCCCAGGTCCCTGGGGCCGGGGTTAATTCTCACGCGACACGAACGCGCCCAGGCCCGCGTATTTCTCCACGCTCAAGTTTTCTCCGACAGCCTCGCCGGGGCCACTAACTTCTCGGCTTGAGGTCTCTCCCCACGCGCCTCCTTGCAGTCTATGCGGTCGCTCCAAGAACGGCAACGGCGGCTTCAGCTCAAGGTTGGGGTAAGTAGGACGCCGTAGGGTCCGCGCAGCAGCTTCTTTTCCTTCCTCCAGGGGCCCTGGGTCAGTGCAAAGCGCCGGAGGGTTGAAGGGAGACAGGATCTGGTCGGCTGCGGCTGGCCCCCGGTCCGGCGGGACCCGCGGGGCCTGTGGCTGCCACCGCGGCGACTGCTCGCTGGAGCCTCCGCACGGCCTCCTTGATGAGGTTCCCCGAGAGCACCAACTGCTGCAGAAGCCGGTGCGGGTCGTCGTCGTTGGCGCGCGCCCCAGCTGGGGGCCATCGTCGCTGTGGCAAGCGGCGGGAGGTGACAGCGCCCCGCAGCCATCCTCGCCGGCACGGCCCGGGTAAGGTACTGGCTCCAGCGGCGAGCTCCGCCACAAAGTAGGGCGCAGCCCGGCCCCGCACGCGGCCGCGGTCCCCGAGGGCGCAGCGCAAGGCCCCCGAGGGCGCCGGGCCCCCAGCCTCGACCGACACGGCCGGTAGAAGCAGCGGCTGCGCTGGGGCGCGGGCCTTGTCCGCTCTCACCGCCGCCGGGGGCCGCGGGGGCTGCAGTGGCGGCCCCGGGGGCGCACACGCGGAGGCAGGGCGGTCCTGCGCCGCGTCCAGCTGCAGCGTCTCGCCGATCTGGGCCACCAGCCGGTCCACCTCAACCGAGCCGCCCACAGTCACCGACTGTTCCAGCAGTAGGAAGCTGTCCTCCTCCTCCTCCTCCTCCTCTTCCTCGCCGGCTTCCTCTTCCTCCTCTCTCCGGCACGGCATGGCCCCCCGCGCTGGCACCCGGAGCTGTGCGGGAGTCGCTGGCGGCTCGGCTGTCCCGGGGGCTCGATGTGCCGTGGCGGAGCCGGGCGCGGTGCTGAGGCCAAAGCCGAGGCCGAGGAGGTAACCGGAGCCCGCCAGGCACTCGCGCCGCGCGCCTGCAGCCGCGCGAGCCGGGATCCTACTGGCTCAGGTTGATTTGTAAACAATGGGTGACGTCGCCGCCGGGCCCTACCACCGCGCCGGGGAGGGGGGGAAACGCGAGTAGGCGGCCCGGCGCGGGCAGTCGCGGGAAGGGCAGGGACGCAGCCGGAGCCTTCTTGTGTCTGCGCTCGGTGTCTGCCTAGGAGGGGATTCCGGGAGTGGGGAGAACTTCGTACTTCCCCGGCCCGATCAGCAGCACAAGATAATGAAGACTCTTGAGGAGGCCTGTATTGGATTCTCCCACTCACGGACACACCTACCCAAACACCCAAGCCCTCCTCCTCGGACGCTTCCTCCCTCCCCACGTGTCAGCACGGCGAGGGCCGGCCCTGCTCCACCCCCGCGCACCCGCAGTCACCCGAACCCGGAGTGGTGGGGGAGGGGCGGGCCCTGCGACCAGCCGGCTCGGAAAGGGTGGGGCTGGGGAAATTGGGGCTAGGGAGGGCGACGTCGCATTGGCGGGCCTAATCGACCTGAGGTGGGGTCCATGAGCTTACCCCCTCCGCCCAGGCTTCCGGCCCCCAGGCACAGCGCTAGAGAAGGACGCACCACCGTTTGGCTAAAGAACAGCTGACTTTGTTCATTAAAAAAAAAAAAAAAAAAAAGATTTAAATAGAAATATAGGGCAATAGAAAAAAAAAACCTCTAATCATAGAACCCAAACATGGTTTACATTTTAGAATTTTTCTTTTCCAGCCTTTTTCTATTAAAAGTGTTATGCAAACAGCCATTCGTATACGTTATTCACTTTCCCACTATCATTACACCATAAATGGTGTTCGTGTTATTGCATGCGCTTTGAGAACATTTAATGATTACGTAAGTTTCCATTAAATGACTGTGCCATGAATTATTAAACAACTCTTAACGTTTGCTGTTTACCTTCTTTCACCCTTGTAAATAAGTATGTGATTAACATTTTTATGCGCAGAAATTTTTTGTGTGTTGATTCTAAGAACATATTGCCAGGAATGGAAATTCAGGTCAAAGGATATGGATATTTTAAGGTTTCTGATAAATGTACCAAATTGCTTTCCTTCCAACAGTTGGGTAAATTTATTCTCCCGTCATTCATGTTGTAAGCATATGGTATTCACCGTGCCTTCACGAGTATTATAGTTACTTTTTTTTTCTGGTTTTGTAAGTGATATGGATAACTCATTTCTGTATTTATTTGATCTTACTTAGGTAGAGGAGTTTTCTAAATGTTAACCAACGTACTTCTTTTTGGGGGGAATAGTTGTCTCATAAGTTTTTCCTATTGAGGTTTTTTTTTTTTTTGTATTTGCATAACTCCTCTACATACCAGAAACTAACTCTTCTCTTTCATATTTTGCTGTGACTCTTTCTTCCGTTTTTGTTGGCCCTGTGCAGTTTTTTATTTTTCACTAAAACTTAAACTTTTAAAACAGTCATATCTATATAAAGTCCCTTCCTTTGAAACTTTTACTACAATGCTAAATTTAGAGTCTGGCCTCCAGAAAGTTATTAAATATTCAGTTCTATTTTCCTAGTGTCTTGATTTTTTTCAAATCCATCTGGATTAATTTTGGTCACTAGTGCGGGGAGATAATATGATGCCACACCCTCCCACCCCGAGGCTGCAGGCACAGCGGAATACAGGCAGGGCTGTATTTCTTCACTGGGCCAGAGGTGTTTGGGTACTATAGACACAAACTCTTCCCTGATGAGCTCCCAGCTGCTGGGTAAGCTGAAGGCTGTAAGGTCTGGGTGTGACTGGGAATATTATGATCAGTTGAAAAAAAGACCTGAACAGGTTGTACAAAGACCTAAGCAGATTCACGTCTCATTCCTGCCACGTCTGGGTGTGTGGCTTCTGGCAAATCAGTTTACAAGTGAAAACACTTGTAAAATGGAAAAAAATAATCCTGGCCCTGCCTCCCCCTGAGGATTGCTTTCAAGATCAAATGAGATAATGGGAACAGGCTTTGTCAGGCATTACCAAAGTAATGTGGGATTAGGTCCAGTGGTTTACTAACAGAGGTCTGGCTTAACTCCAGCCATTCCCTCAGGGTAACAGCTAATACATTCACGTAAAATTCCCCCCCCTTGCAGCCCACTAAGTAAAATGTACCCCCAAGGCATTACTTCCTTGAACTTGATTGGTCCCTGAATTCTGCCTCCTGCTTATGGGACCTGGGATTGCTTGAAGTCAGTCCAAAGCCTCCCAGATCCCAAGCTGTGACCCCACAACTAGTTCTGCAGGTTTTGGTGACAGATCCTTTCCCAACGTGCAAACTTCCTCCTGCATGTCTGTGGAGGGCTCTTCATATACTTTATGGATGCGAACTGAAAGCCGTTGCCCCCAGAGAGAGAGGAGTCTCATTTTCATTCTGATGACACTTACTAGAGAGAATTTCAAGGGGAATGAAAATTAGGGGAGGTCTTATGGATTTCAGCAGAGTTAAATGGTAATTTTTTTTCCCTCCTCTCTGTAAGATGATGCCTGCCTGTAAGTAGAGAAAAGCAGTTTTATGCTCCATTGACTTTAAACATTAATGGGGTTGGTGTAGCTATTGTCTCTAACCCAGCATCCCTGGAAGTCGTTTTTTGTCTTCTTGTCAGGGTAATTCCCACAGTGCTCTTAGTACTATAGGAAATAGAGCTGAGATGGCATTCTTTTAAAAATCTTCCCTTTGTAATGTTGCTTTTGTGTGGAGATTGCTATGTAAATATGCCGGGACTCGGGTATTATACTACTCATTATAGAGAGGAATTCATTACTGGAGACCAACTCCATTTTCCTGGGGGCACTTCTCTGGAGAGCTCTGAGAGAGGAAAGTGCAGTGCTGGACCAGTGGGAGGCAGAGAAATGCCCTGGATTAGGAATCAAAATACAAGATGCTGGAGAGACTCAGATGCAATTAAAAGTAATGAGAGGGTATCAGAAAGGGAAACGAAGAGAGCTGTGTGCCTGGCACGCTGGCCGTCTGCCTGGAAAGAGACATGGAGGGTATTCAGCATCACCCGTGGAAGGACACAGAATTCAAGGATTTTCTGCATTTGTTTAGACTGCATTGAAATTCTTCACAAGGAGTTTGCTTTCCACATGGACTTTGTTTTCAGTTGTCTGCACTCAGAGACGCCAGCAGGGATGAAGAGAGAGAGACTATAGGCTTGGAATCCCACCTGCATCCAGGCACTTCATCCTTCTGTGCCTCAGATTGTGAATCTGTAAAACAGAGGGTGATCCCTTCTTTACAAAATTGTTATATTACATAAGAATATGTATGGGAAAACTCATCGCATGACCCTGGGGGTGATATTGGAATGAAGCTCTGAGAAGCAGAAATAGTCTTAGAGATGTTTAAGCCTAAAAAAGGCAAGTTCTGTGCTGTGGTCCATTAATGGATGACTAGTTAAACAATGTAGCCACACAATGGAATATTACTCAGCCATAAGAAGAAAGGAAGTGATGATGTGCTACATTATGCTCAAAAACATTACGCGAAGTGAGAGAAGCCAGAAACACAAGGTGGTGTATTGGGATTCCACTTACAGGAAATATCCAGAAGAGGTAAACCCACAGAGGCAGAAAGCAGGTTGGTGGTTGCTTAGGCCTGGGGAGCGAGAATGGTGGGGGTGGGGGAAGACTGCTAAAGGGTGAGAGGTTTCCTTTTGGAGTGTTGAAAAGATTTTGGAACGTGATAGTAGAGGTTGCACAGCCCTGTGGGTATATTCAACGTCACTGAATTGTATACTTCGCAATAGCTAATTTTATGTTATGTGCATATCACCTCAATAAGACAGAGTCTGTGTTGTATCTGGTATTTGATCTAGTTCTTTCTCTGTAATTGTAACCGCAGCCTACTAGCGGATGTGAAGTTATCGCATCTTCACCATCCTTCCAGTGCAGGCCACAGATCTTTTTCAACTTTGAAGTCCATTGAAAATGCCAAATCAGCTGATTCCCTCACTCCTGCTGTGTGATTTTCTGACTGAGGTAAACTGGGTCATTGACTTCCTTTGGCAAGCAAGCAGAAACTAGTCCAGCGGCAGCTAGGGGACCCCGGTAGTCCTGATGAAGATCTTCAGTCATCTTTTCCATCCTTTCTTCTCTGTGCTAAGGGCATAGGTTGGTGTAGGTTGCAATTATTTTTAATAAAATGTCTACCTAGGTAATCATGATTAGAAATTGCCTTGGGCAAAACCATAGGATCAGATAGCAGATCAGTGATTGCCAAAGGTTAAGTTGGTAGAGGGAAGGCTGTGACTACAAAAGCGAACACAGGGGAATTTTGGGGGCCGATGGAAATGCTTAATGTCCTAATTGCAGTAATGGTTACACACATCTGCACAGATCTGAGAGCTGTACACCAAAAGAGCAAAACAAACTGTAAACACACATACCATATATTAATTATGGTGGTGGTTGCATGGGTATATATATATTTGTCAAAATTCAATGGACAAGACCAAAAAAAAAAAAAAAATTCAATGGACAGGGACTTCCCTGGTGGTCCAGTTATTAAGACTCTGAGTTTCCACTGCAGGGGCCACAGGTTCAATCCTGGTAGGGGAACTAAGATTCCCACTTGCTGTGGTGTGGGGGAAAAAAAGAAACCCAGTGGACTTTTTAAATGAGTGAATTAATTATATTACAGGGCTTCGCTGATGGCTCAGCAGTAAAGAATCCACCTACAAGGCAGGAGACACAGGAGGCCAAGGTTTGATCCCTGGGTTGGGAAAATCCCCTGGAGAAGGAAAGGGTAACCCATTCCAGTATTCTTGCCTGGAAAATCCCATAGACAGAGGAGCCCGGCTGGATACAGTCTTTAGGATTACAAAGAGTTGGACACAATTGAGCGACTGAGCATGTACGCACACACAATTATACCACAATAAAATTGATTTTCAAAAATTTGCCTTGGGACATGAAAGACATGCCCTATACATTCTCTGTAAATCACATATGGGGAAGTAGGAAAGGTGATGGTTGGGCTGCTGGTTGTGTGACAGACCAGCAGGGAGTGGGGTGAGGGAGATCCTGGCAGGGTCACCACAGCCTGGAGCTCAGCTTGAGAGGCTGTGACTTCCCTTCATTCCATCATCCAGCACATCAAAGGGTACCTGCATAGTGTCCTTACAGAGCCTAACAGTCTGTGGTGGGAAAAATAATGGCCCTTCAAAAATGTCCATGGTCTGAGCTCTGGAGCTTGTGAATATGTTATCTTACATGGCAAAAGGGACTCTGCAGATGGGATCAAGGGACTCTTGAGTTGGGCAGTTTATCCTGGATTGTCCAGATGGGCTCAATGTAATCACAAGAGGGAGACAGGACTTCCCTGGTGGTCCAGTGGTTAGACCAAGAATCTGCCTGCCAATGCAGGGGACATGGGTTTGATCCCTGGTCCAGGAAGATTCTACATGTCATGGGGCAACTAAGCCCATGAGCCAAAACTACTGAACCCAAGTGCCCTAGATCTTGTGCTCCATAACAGGAGAAGCCACTGTCGTGTGACGCCTGAGCACTTCAACTAGAGAGTAGCCCCTGCTCACTGCAGCTAGAGAATGTCCATGCCCAGCTACCATGAATGAAAAAAATTTTTTTAAAAAGAAGAGGGAAGCAGGTGGGTCAGAGAAGATGTGATGATAGAATTAAAGGTAAAATGTTGTGATGGCTTTGAAGATGGAAGGGGCCATGGGCCAAGGAATGTAGGCAGCCCCTAGAAGCTGGAAAAGGAGAGGAGACAGTTCCTGCCCTACAACCTCCAAAAAAGAACACAGCCCTGCTGACACCTTGACTTTAACCCAGTAAGACCCACTTGGGGCTCCTGACCTCTGCTGCTGCTGCTAAGTCCCTTCAGTCGTGTCCAACTCTGTGCGACCCCATAGACAGCAGCCCACCAGGCTCCCCCAACCCTGGGATTCTCCAGGCAAGAACACTGGAGTGGGTTGCCATTTCCTTCTCCAATGTGTGAAAGTGAAGTCGCTCAGTTGTGTCTGACTCTTCGCGACTCCATGGACTGCAGGCTACCAGGCTCCTCCATCCATGGGATTTTCGACAGTAAGATAATAAATGTGTGTTGTTTTAAGCTTCTAAATTTATGGTAATTTGTTAAGAAACAATAGGAAATTAATGCACAGTCTAATGCAGAAAAATGTATAAATCAACAATTATCGTACCCTACCTTAAACATGGGTCATAAAAGGATTGAGTACCAAGTGTGATGGTTCAATCAAGGAGCCACTCAACCCACTCAATGAGTTAGGAATTACTTTCTACAAAAGTGACCCAGACTGATGCCTTAAGGATGCTGTTGCAACATGTTCACAAAAACCCATTCCTTCTTCCCTGGGAATACAGCTAGAATATGTTTTCCAGACTCGCTGTGCCCATATGGCTGAGTTCTAGTCAGTGAAGCCTGAGCAGAAACAATGCGTGCTGATCCATAAAAACCTCTTCAGGTGCTCATCCAATGCTCTTTCCCACTGTACTCACAGCGGTGTCAAGGCCCAGGGCAATCTTGAAAGCCACACATGGAAAATGGCAACCCCACCCCCAACCTGATCACCCAACATCTAGGAACACCAGATGTTTAGCTTTTCATGAGAATTTGAAAACCACTTTTTGTGTTAAGTGCTGAAAAGTTTGAGATTTGTGACAGCATCCAGCATAACACTAAGTAATAGGGGTGGGGAAGGGTTAACAGGGAAGAGAGAAGAGAAGAGAGTAGCACCTCTACGCAACTTGAAAAAGCTCAAATATGGCTGGACCAGTGTCTAGAGAAGGCACAAAAGGGGGTATGTGAAGGATGGGGTGCAGTTTGAGCTGCAGAGGTAAGCACTGGGTGGGTTGTGAGCACAGGTGGGCCACGAAACCTGATTTGCATTTTAAAAAAAGCAATCTGGTAAATTCCCTGGTAGTTCAGAGGTTAGGACTCGGCACTTTCACTGCTGCGGCCCTGGTGGTGGAACCATGCCATGCAGCACAACTAAAATAAATAAATGCATACATGTATACAAAAAATAGAAATAAGAAATAAAAGGAGCAATCTGCCTATAGGTGCCAGGGCCCAGAGGAAGTAAACCCCAAAGAAGTAAATATAAAGGCCAGATGCCAGTTTGGGATGATGGTGAAATGGAGGCCTCCCTGCTCAAGGAAGCACTCTGTGATCTGATCGTGCACAGCCCAGATGAGCTTCTGATAAGCCACAACCAGGCTGGGTTCCCATCCCTGTCCTGCAGGCCAGACCAAGCATTTCACCATGTTACAGAATTTGTCCTATAGAGGGAAATTCACTTCTAGTAGGCCATTCTGGATTTTCCTGCCAGAGCAGCTTTACTTCTAGCATCTTGAGGTGAGGGAAGAGACTGGTGAGTTCAGCATCTGGACTCACCTGTAGACCTCGACACACAGGTGTGCTGAAGCCTCCTCTTTCCTGTTTCAGACTCCTGCAGGCAGACAGCAGACCACCTTGGAGTCAGTGCTGGTCTCCGCAGAAAAACCGCACAACTTCATGTGGGAAAACAAGCCCATTTGGAAATGCAGACTTGAGGATGTTGTCTAAATTCATTCTTGCCCATTGCAGGCCTGTGTCCCTAGGTCTAGTGAGCTGTCCAGGGACCATGGTCTGTCTGGTCCTGACCAATGTTAGAGGGGACACCTCGTTGGGAGTGGGGTGACTTGGGTTCTTCTCCAATAGCTGGATGCTGGGGACAGCAGTTCCAGCTCTGGGCCTCATGGTTCCATTTGTAAAGCCAGGGGTTGGACTCAACTCCTAAAAGCTCCCTTGGTTCTGGGATGCTGGGCAAGCAGCTGGGCTATGATATCCAAGCTTGTAATTTCTAAGCCCTCCTCATGGTCCTCTAGCAAAATTAGGATGGCTAGCAGCTAGTACCAGAAAAGCTGACAAGGGCTCTGGGAGACTTTGTGCTTTTTAGTATGTTTCGAGTTGTGTAAAATGAACATAATAAAATCATCTAATTTAGGAGCTACTCTAAACAGGGAAGGAGGAGCCATCTGCACCCAGTGCTCAGCTTGCCAGCCCCAAGTAAACCATGGCCCCACCCTCTTCATCCAGGCCCCAGGAATGCACACTTTTAGAAATCTATTGGCCTTGATTTGAAGAGGCTCATTTTTTTCTCTCTTCTACTATGTGGTTTTAATATTTTCTTTTCTAGCAGTCTCGCTGTATCTTTGGCTTTTATTATATAAATTTGTGAATGCAAATGGACTCTACATTTAAACAAATAAAAATTGCTCCCCAAAACAACAAACAAACCTTACAAGATTAAATAAGAAATAGGAGTGGAAGGGAGGCTTCAGAGGGAGGGGATATATGTGTACAAATTGCTGATTCACATTGTTGTATAGCAGAAACAAACACAATGTTGTAAAGCAATTATGCTCCAATTAAAAATAAAGCTATTGGATCTTTCAGCAGCAAAAAGAAAAAAAAAAAAAAGAATTTAGGTAATAATTCTTAACATGTATTTGTAGCTATTACTGTGCCATATACTGGGCCTAATGCTTTATGCATAGACTTTATTTTATCCTCAGAACTAAAGTGTGAGTTAGATATGATTATCTCTGAGGATATTATCTCTAGGGAAACAGGCTAGAGAAGTAAAGGAACCAGCCCAGGGTTGCACAACTAGGAAGTAGGGGACTAGCCTTTGGGTGAACCACCACCCCAGTTTGCCTGAGACTCTCTGTTTTCGCACTGAAAATCTGCTTAACCACCTTCATCTCAGGCCAACCAGGACAGTTGGTCGCGGTAACTCAGTGGTCCTCATGGGGGGCAACATTGCTCCTCACAGACATTCTGCAGTGGCTGTTATGTTAATGGTAATTATTATTATTTGTATCACTATTACTACCACATATAATTTTTTAACTTCTCACCCTCCCTCTCCTTACCACCACAATATCCTGACAAAAGTACAATATTATCCACTCCACCAAACCCCTTCCCATACTTGCAGAAAGAGGAAGGCATTGATTGGGAGTACCTAAGGTAAAAGGCACGTACTTTCAATTTTTTTTACTTTTTTTACAGCTTTTAACCAGAGCCCACTTTTCTGGCTCAGCCAGAGCTTGGATGAGAGCTCTGAGCCTGCCCCATCCTATGCAGCCTTGGATCAGGAGAAAAGGCTTGGCTGAAGAGAAGAGCAAAGTCAGCTGGATGCAACGGTGAGTAACCCCCCGCCCTGAGCTGTTGCTGCTGTTCCAGTGCATCCCTCCATTAATCCTTGTGAATCCTTAAAGGAGACTTTCTTATTTTCTTTTCTGAACAATGAAAGTACATTGTAAATAAAATCGCTTCAAAACATGGTTGACTCATGGTTTCCACACAAAGGGAAAACCCTCTAAAAGGTAAACAGACCAATCAAACATAAGGTAAGAACTTCAAGGGCCAGGGGTCCTTAAGTAGTGGCCCCTGTCCTATAGAAGTGGCTCTAAGCCTCAAAAAGTTAAACAGAAATACCATATGATCCAGCAATTCCATTTCTGGGTATATACCCTAAGTTGAAAGAATTGAAAGCACCACATTCATAGCAGCAGTATTCTCAACAGCCAAAAAATGGAAGCAACCCAAATGTCCATCCAGATTTATGAATAGATAAATAAAAGTGATACAGCTATACAATGTATCATTCCTCCTTAAAAAGGAAGGGAATTCTGACACATAGGACAATGTGGATGAAACTTGAGGACACTATGCTAAGTGAAACAAGTCACAAAAGAATAAATATTTCATGATTCCAGTCATATGAAATATCTAAAGAAGCCAAATTCATAGGGCCAAAAAGTATAATGGTGTCTTCCAGAGACTGGGGGGAGAAGGGAAATGGGAGTTAACAGATATGGAGTTCCAGATTGGGATGATGAAAAGTTTCTGGAGATGAATGGTGCTGATAAATGTTGCATAACAATGTGAATGTACTTTATGCTACTGAACTATACACTTAAAATTGCTAAAATGGTAAATTTTAAGCTATGTAATTATTTTACCACAATGAAAAAAGAAGTACCAGTTGCCTGTAAAAAGGAAAAAAGACAGATGTTAACAAGTGTTGGCAAAGATATGGAGAAATTGGAGCCCCAATACATTGTTGATGGGAATGTGAAACAGTGCAACATTTTGGCAGTTCCTCAAAAAGTTAAACATGGGCTTAGCATGAAAAAAGTGAAAGTGTTAGTTGCTCAGTTGTGTCCCACTCTTTGTGACCCTATGAACTGTAGCCCTCCAGGCTTCTCTGTCCATGGAATTCTCCAAGCAAAAATACTGGAGTGGGTAGCCATTCCCTTCTCCAGGGGATCTTCCCTACCCATTCTGGTCACCTACATTGAAGGCAGATTCTTTACCATCTGACCCACCAGGGAAGCCTATAACCCAGCATTTTCACTCCTGGGCATATACCTGAGAGAACTAAAAGCATATGTCCATGCAAACACTTGTACAAATATATTCATAGCAACATTATTCATAGTAGCCAAAAAGTAGAAATAACCCAAATGTCCATCAGGTAATGGATGAATCAATGAAATATGGTATACCAACTCAATGGACATGAATCTGAGCAAACTCCTGGAGACAGTGAAGGACAGGGATGCCTGGAGTGCTGCAGTCCATGGGGTCACAAAGAGTCAGACACAACTTAGTGACTGAACAACAACAACCTCTACACATGGGGTGTTATTTAGTCTTAATAAGGAATGAAGTGGCTTGGCTTCTCCAGAAGCTCCTGGTAAAGAATCCACCTGCGATGCAGGAGACTTGCAGGAGACATGGGTTTGATTTTTGTTTTAGGAAGATCCCCTTGAGGAGGAAATGGCTACCTACTCTGGTATTCTTGCCTGGGAAATCCCATGGACAGAAGAGCGTGGTGGCCTACAGTCCATGGGATTGCAAAGAGTCAGACACAACTGAGCCACTAAACAACAACAAACAAAAGGAATGAAGTACTAATACATGCTAAACATGGATAAAACTTGAAAATGTTACATTCAGTGGAAGAAGCCAGATGCAAAATGTCACGTTACATAATTCCATTTATATAAAATGTCCAGAAGAGGCAAATCCATAAAGACAGAAAGTAGACTTCCAAGGAGTTGGGGAAAGGAAGTAAGGCATGAGGAATGACCACTTAACGGGTGTAGATTTTCTTTTTAGAGTGGTGGAAATGTTCTGGAATTAGTGGTGATAGTTGTAAGACATTGAATTCTGTGTGTTGAAAGGGTGAGTTTTGGGAATTCCGTGGTGGTGCAGTAGTTAGGACTCCATGCTCTCAATGCTGAGGGCCCTGGTTCCATCCCCGGTCGGGGAAATAAGACCCTGGGGCAAGCTACCAGGCGAGGCCAGAAAGAACGAAGTCTGGCAGTTTCTTAAGAGGTTAAATATAAACTTAGCATATGACCCAGGAATTCCACTCCAAAGACTCTATCAAGAGAAACGGAAACACATCCATAAAAAGGCTTGGACGAGAATGTTCCTAGCTGCTTTAGTCATAATCACCCACAGGTGGAAACATTCCAAATGTCCATCAACTGGTGAATGGATAAACACAATGGGTGTCCATACATTAGAATATTATTGAGCAATAGAAAGAAATGTACTGAATTATGCTAAAACATGGAGGAACCTCAAAAACACGAAGTACATTAAGTTAAAGAAGCCAGAGGCAAAACACTACATATTACTTGATTCCCTTTATATGAAGTTCCAGAAAAGTCAAATGTACAGAAAGAAAGTAGAGCAGCCTGGGGCTGTGGATGGGAGTAGAGAGTGACAACAAAGGGGCACAAGGGAAATTTTGTGGTGGATGGCAATGTTCTAAAACTGGAGGTAGGTGGTGGTTGCACAACTTTTGTTCTATTAAAAAGCCTAGAAACCGTACATTTACAGTGGGTGAATTTAATGGTATATAAATTATACATCAATAAAGCAGTTACGGGCTTCCCAGGTGGTGCTAGTGGTAAAGAACCCACCTGCCAATGCAGGAGACACAAAAGACACAGGTTTAATCTGTGGGTTGAACCCATGGAGGAGGGAAGATCCCCTGGAGGAGGTCATGACTACCCACTCCAGTATTCTTGCTTGGAGAGTCCCATGGACAGAGGAGCGTGGCAGGCTACAGTCCAAGGATCACAAAGAGTTGGATTACTGAAGCGACTTTAGCAAGCATGCATGCACAAAGCAGTTAACCTTGCTCTAAGGATATATATTGATTCAATAAAGGAAAATTCTAGAGCTCTTTAATGGTCCCCAGCTACAAGACTATTCAGCACTTGAAATATACCTAGTCTGAACTGAGATGTGCTGTTTCGTGTAATACACACTAGATTTCATGGACTTAGCATGAATAATAGAATGTAAGCTAGTCATTAGTAATTATTTACATTATTACATATGTTAATATGTAACATAATTATTACATATGTTAAATTATAGTATTTGGACATATTAAGTTAAATAAAATATATTACTAAAATGAATTTCACCTTTTTCTTTTTTTTTGGCAGTGCCATGTGGCCTGTAGGATTTTAGTTCCCCAACCAGGCGTCAAACTGGGCCCCCCTGCATCGAGAGCATAGAGTCTTAACCACTAGAGCACCAGGGAAGTCTTACTTTTTAAATGTGGCCACTAGAAAATTTTCACAGCTCACTTGCATTATATTTCTATTGGTCAATGCTGCTCTAGAAGCAGGTCTAGCTACAGGTGAACCTTGATCTAGTAGCTTCACAATGTTACTCAAGATCTGCTTTCTTTCTAGTTTGATCTTCCACAGCATTGATTTCAGCCTGCAGCTAGCTACTCTCAATGTTGCAGCCAGCAGCTCTTAGAAGGACATGCTTCTCTATTCAAGAGTAGAGAGTCTGTATATCAGCATTCTCTCCCAGACAGGCTGGGATTCACCCACTGGACTGTCTTAGTTCACATGCTCACCCCTGAGTCAATCCTGTGGACAGCAAGAGAGATTCCATGGTTAGTTCATATGCCCTACTCCTACAGCTGGTGAGAGGGTCAACCTCTCCAGTATCACATTATAATCAGAACTGAAATCAAGAGTGTAGGGAAGGGAAAAGAATGGAATAATTGCTGGGGAAGAAACCAGGAAATATCCCCACTGAGAAAGAAAGATAAATAATAACAACACAGTGTGATGGGTGAAGTCACAGAGGTATAAACAGATGGCCTGTGGTCTGTTCTTGCTGTTGTTTCTGCTTTCTCTTACTCATACATTTTCTCCTTGTATGCCGAGTTATTGTTGATAGAATCCTGGACATTGCATTTGAAAAAATTTTTGTACAATAGAAATAATTTGGGAGCTAAGATGATGTTGTCATCCTCCACATAAGATTTTTGTTTCTTTCTATCAAATTCACGAGGACACTAGCAGTCTGAAACCACCTTACTCCAAGTCCTAGCCTCAAGATTCCCTGGGCCACTCAGACTACTTGATGGTAATTTTCAAGTGTATGTGATACACCTTAGATTTATCCTTACTCCAAGATTGTAATCCATTAAGGTCCCAGCTGAAGATGTGTGGGTAATTTATTTGGGTCTCCATTCTTAGTGATTCCTGAACTCAAACTTTTGTCCCCTTAACCTCACAAGACCCCTAAAAGTGCATTTCAGCCACACAGTTTGTACCCCACTCATCCACTCACACAAAAGGTTGCCTTTTGCTGGACTTTCTGAGTCCTATTTGCTGCTGAGGATTGGTCAGGTAATTCCTTGCTATGCTGTTAGCTCTTTGTTGCTTTTAAAAAGTTATGTTTGTCTTTTTAAAGGGTTCATCCTACTTCCTTTTTTATTTTTAGCATAAAGTACTTTAAATTAAGGTATAGACTTTTTTTTTAACTTAAAAAATTCATTTATTTATTTGGCTGTGCCAGATCTTAGTTGTATCACGCAGGATCTTCACTGTGGCATGCAGAATCTAGCTGTGGCGTGAGAACTCTTAGTTGCGGCATCAGTTCAGTTCAGTTCAGTCACTCAGTTGTGTCTGACTCTTTGCAACCCCATGGACCGCAGCACGCCAGGCCTCCCTGTCCATCACCAATTCCCAGAGTTTACTCAAACTCACGTCCATTGAGTCGGTGATGCCATCTAACCATCTCATCCTCTGTTGTCCCCTTCCCCTCCCGCATTCAATCTTTCCCAGCATCAGGGTCTTTTCAAATGAGTCAGCTCCTCGCATCAGGTGGCCAAAGTACTGGAGTTTCAGCTTCAGCATCAGTCCTTCCAATGAATATTCAGGACTGATTTCCTTTAGGATGGACTGGTGGAATCACCTTGCAGTCCAAGGGACTCTCAAGAGTCTTCTCCAACACCACATTCAAAAGCATCAATTCTTTGGTGCTCAGCTTTCTTTATAGTCCAACTCTCACATCCATACATGACCACTGGAAAAACCATAGCTTTGACTAGACAGACCTTTGTTGGCAAAGTAATGTCTCTGCTTTTTAATATGCTGTCTAGGTTGGTCATAACTTTTCTTCCAAGTTTGGCAGCGTGTGGGATCTAATTTCCTGATCAGGGATTGAACCTGGGCCCCCTGCATTGGGAACATGGAGTTTTAACCACTGGACCACCAAGGAAATCCCTCGACATTGGTGTTTTTTTTAGATATGACAGTAATGCACACTTAGCATAAACATAGCATAACTTAAACATAACTCTCATGCGTGTGGAAACCAAAACATTCATGTTACTCCCCTGCCACCCTGTTTATTTTTTGGCCGCACCCACAGTTTGTGGGATCTTAGTTCCCTGACCAGGGATTGCACTTGGACCCTCAGCATTGAGAGTGTGGAGTCCTAACCTCTGGACTGCCAGGGAATTCCCTTTATTGTAATAGTATTTGCTTTATTGTGGTGGTCTGGAACCAAACTTGCAATATCTCCAAGGTATGCCTATAATGTCTTTGACAGATTTTGAAATCAGAGTCGTGCTAGCCTCATAAAATGGGTAGGAATGTTCCCTTTTATCTACAATATGAAGGAATTTGCGCAAGATTGATGCGGTTTTATTCTTAAACATGTGCTGGTGAAACTATTTGGACCAGGAGTTTTCTTTCTGAAGTTCAACTTTTTAAATAGTTATAGGGTTACTCAGAATTTTTTTTTTTACAATTCAAAAATTTTACAGATGATACTCCATTTTAAGTTATTAGGAAATATGGACTATATTCCCTGTGCTGCACAAGATGTCCTTGTAGCTCATTCTTTTTTTTTTTAAATGTTGGATGTTTCTGAATATTTCTTTTAAGTATTTTATTTTTTAAAGTTTTTCTTCTTTTTTTTTTTTTTAATTTTTGGCTGTGCTGGCTCTTTGTTGCTACAGTCGGGCTTTCTCTAGTTGTGGCAAGTTGGGGCTACTTTCCGCTGTGTGCACAGGCCTCTTATTGCAGCGGTTTCCTTTGTTGTGGAGCAGGGCTCTAGAGCGTATGGCCTTTCATAGTTGTGGTGCACAGGCTTAGCTGCCCCAGGGCATGTGCAATCTTCCCAGCCCAGGGGTCAAACTTGTGTCCCCTGTGTTGGCAGGCAGATTCTTAACCACTGGACCACCGGGGTTACCCTAGCTCATTCATTTTACAAGGCATTCTAACTTTTTTTTTTAGCTGAGCGCCAGATAATTTGGGGCTGAATCGCCACAGAACTCCTCACCGATGATCTTCATATTACTAAATTCGATAATCCTCAGCTTACTTGAACTTTAAGCAGATTTGATGCAGCAGATAACCTCTATTTTCTTGAAATATTACCTTTACTTAGTGTCCAGGATACCCTGTTCTCCTGTTTTGTGTTTTATCAATTTTTTTTTTCTTCCTCACTGGCTGTTCTTATCTGCCTTTAATGTTGGAGTGCCCCAAGCTCAGTCTTAGATGTGTTTTCTCTATCTACACTCACAAACTTGTTGATATCTGAGTCTATTTACTTGAAACGCACACACACATAGGCTCCCAAATGAATACACCTACCCTGGAAGCTCTCCTCTGAGTTCCAGATTCATAGATCCAGTTTACTCTAGGGGCTCAATCTTCATTTGGATGTCTAATGGTCATCTCAAACTCAATATGTCTAAAACCAAACTCCAGACTCTCCAGCTCCCAAATGCGTCATCTGCAGTGTTTTCCCATCCTGACTGATGGTTACTTTGCATCAGGTGACCCCTAGATTCACAATCTTCCAACGGCCCCCCTTTCCACTGGGAGGAAAAAGTCGAAGTCCTTCTAGTGGCCTATAACCCTATGCCAACTCATCTCCCTCTTACTTTCTCAGCTCCAGCTACTTTCCTTTGACTAAGCTGAGCACATGCCCACCCCAGGGCCTTTGCACTTGCTGCTTTGTCCAGCTACAGGAGTTATTAAGGGCTCAGTTCCTCAAATCTTTAGCCAATTTAAAGTTGAAACCACCCCTCCCTCCCATCCAGTACTCCCTGTCCCCTTTTCTGCTTTACAATTCTCTGTAACACTTATCTTTCGCTAATGTATTGAATTCCATATTTATTTTGTTTTATTACCCCATGGAGGCTGGGTGTTTTGTTTGCTTTGTTCTTGATGTATCCCTAGTGCCTAGGGAAGTGCCAGACATGCAGGGAACAAGGATAAAAAAAAATCCTATCTAGCTTTCATAGTCCAAAAACCAAGGGGCCCAGCTTCCCTCTACTGAAGCTAAAGATCCCTCCATGAATAGCACTGGACTTCAAGTTGCAGTTTCTGAACCCCTTCCAGCCACTTCTCACCATCTCCACCACTGAAACTACCGCTTCCCATCCCAGCCTAATGTACCATCACCCTCTTGTCTGGATTGTTAAGAGCAGGTTCCCAGCAGGTCTGCTCATTTCCTCCAGCCTGTTCTAATCTATGACTCACACAACAGCCAGTAATCCTTTTTTTTTTTTTTAAATGCAAGTCAAATCAGGTCGCCCCTGTGTATCCTCCACCCGCACCCTATTTTTGTTGGGCTAATCCAAGGCCCTGTAAAACACCCCCATCCAGCAGCTTCTCTAGTCTTCAGCTGCCCCACTCTCCATGTTGCCCCCCTGGCCCAGCAACCTTGGCCTCTTGTCCATTCTTAGAAGGGGCCATGCATGCATGTGTGAGTGCTTGCTAAGTCGCTTCAGTCATGTCTGGCTCTCTGACACCCCATGGACTGTAGCCTGCCAGGTTCCTCTGTCCATGGGGATTCTCCAGGCAAGAATACTGGAGTGGGTTGTCATGGCCTTCTGCAGAGGAGCTTCCCAACCCAGTGATGGAACCTATGTGTCTTAGGTCCTCTGTATTGGCAAGCAGGTACTTTATCACTGGCGCCACCTGGGAAGCCTGAAGAGGCCATACTCCTGATTCCGGGGCCTCTGCACATGCCATGCTTAGTTTGGAGCATGGCCCAAAAGTGGGCGACAAGGGCTGCTGCAGCTCTGCCCCCAAACCCCAACCACACACACACACACACACAACCTAAGCAAAAAAAGGCCTTGTCTGCTACAGCGCTTCATACGAAAACAATCTAACCTAAAGCCTGCTCCACCCCAGGTCTTAGATAAACACTGTTCACTTCAAGGGGCATCCCCCACCAAATCAAGTCCAACTCCCCACCTTGTCCAAATCACATCCCTTCATGGCCACACTTTGACTTCATGGCTAGTCCAATCACGTCTTTATGGATTTATTTTTAATTTATTTTGTCTGTCTCCGCCTCAAAAATTTCATGAAGGCAAAGTTCCTGTCTGCTTTGCACACTGCTGAATCTCCCATGCCTCCCAAAATCTTTTTGTGGAAGGAAGTTCTTTTTTCAGAATAAATGCACAATGCCAGTGTGTGAAGAAAATGTTGAAAAAAGAAAAGACTTGCAGGCCAACTCCATCCCCCTCCTTGAAAGGGGAGGAAGAAGAAGAAAGAATAGGCCCCCCCACCCCACCCCTCCTGGCCCTCCCAGTTCTCAAGAAAGTCAGTCCTGGGTGCAGCTCCACCCTTCTCTCACCAAGTACAGAAACCTGTTCAGTAATTAGTTTTAGTCTGAGTCGCCCGGCTTTGGGGGTGAAGAGCCTTCAAGATGATGAACGGGAACAAACTGATGAGACTCTGGTGTCCCAGCCTCACATGGCATTTTGAAATTCACAGCCAAGCCTCTTTGCAACACCGTGTCCCCCCAGGAGCTAAGTTACTTCTGTGGCAGGCAGCATGGGCTAGAACTCTGGAGGCCTGGGTGGTCCCTAATGCCACCTGCTTAAGTTGCCTGTGGGGTCTCAGCTATAAAGTGGGATGATCATGAAAGTGAAAGTTGCTGAGTCGTGTCTGACTCTTTGCGACCCCCTGGACTATACAGTCCACGGAATTCTCCAGGCCAGAATACTGGAGTGGGTAGCCGTTCCCTTCTCCAGGGGATCTTCCCAACCCAGGGATCGAACCCAGGTCTCCTGCACTTCAGGCGGATTCTTTATCAGCTGAGCCACCAGGGATGATCATGAAGGTGAGCATCTTACCACAATGAGGCTCTGTACAGCTCGAGTTGGCGTTGCCTCTGTACACCTGTGCAGGTAACTGTGGATCAGGTGTGACAGTGCCCCGTGTGGCGTCCTAAGGGAGGGATTCACATAACCCCTGTGATGACCCTTCTGTGGGCAGGGAAGGGTTTCCTGCAGAATAAATACTAGATGTCAGCTTTGCTAGCTGATTATTATTTGTCTTGGAGGTATACTCTACCTACTCGGAAGGAGTTGAACTACCTGCCAGGATGATTAAGGAAGGCCATTTTTAGATAAGTATTATCACACAGCGACCCAATCAACACACGCATACAGGCAGCCGTGTAAAAATCTGCTGGGGCAACACTGCGCCCCGTCATTTTTATGAGTGTTTTATAACAGAGGGTTATTGGCCATGGATGACTTCAGGTTCAATTGCCTCAAGTCCGAGATCTATGGCAGAGCAACCATTCTAGGGCAAAGCAAGACTTTTTAAGATCTTGCAAGACCTACAGAGGAGCCACTGGACCGTATGAGCTGTTTCTAGCATGGTTCACAAATCCATCTGCCTATAAACAGTGTTTCAGACCCTCTCTGAATGTCTGGATAAAAATTGTGTCAGCTCTGTAATTGGAACCTGCGGGTCTGCAGGGTGACATCCCTGGAACCTGGAAATCAGGCTGCCCTCTAGAATTCAAACCCTTCAGTCTGCGCTGAAGTGAAGAAGGCAGGAGCCAAATTAAATTTCAGAAAAGCTTCTGGACAGAAGGTAAGTGGGTCCAAAGAGCCTAGAAGATACCAGAGAGGAAGGATTGGGCCTGTTGTGCAGCGGTACACAGAACCAAGAGGCACCCAATGGGCAGTATTTATATCCCATACACCAAGGACAGTGGTCTGACAGCAAGGACCTTAGTGACATATCACTCACATGATTCCCTTTGCCTGCTTCATGCTCACTGAAGCCTCCGATTTTGACTCCTTTTTCAGGGGACAGTATGTCCAGAGCAGTCACCGTGATACCAAGTCTCCGGTAGCAGTTATCGTTCTCATTATGAGTTAATAAATGGCAATTCTGACTAGGACTCTTGTGAGTCTGTTTTTACTTCACTGAACCTATCAACTCCGATTTTACTTCCTTTATTTTTTGTTTTGATCAACGCTGATTTTAAATTTATTTATTTTTATAAATAAGCATTCGGATCTTCCCTTATGATTCAGTTGGTAGAGAATCTGCCTGCAATACAAGAGACTGCCTGCAATGCAGGAGATGCGGTTTCAATCCCTGGGTCAGGAAGATCCCCTGCAGAAGGAAATGGCAACCCATTTCCAGTACTCTTGCCTGGGAAATCCCATGGACAGAGGAGCCTGGTGGGCTACAGTCCATGGAGTCACAGAGAGTCGGACACAACTTAGTGATGAAACCACGTTTTTACTTTTGGCTGCACTGGGTCTTTGCTGCTGTGCGGGCTTTCCCTAGTTGTGGCGAGCAGGGAGCTCCTCTTCCTTGTGGCTCTTGGGCATCTCACTGCAGTGGCTTCTCTTGTTGTAGAGCACAGGCTCTGGGGCTCTCGGGCTTCAGTAGTTGTGACTCGTGGGCTGTAGAACACAGGCTCAATAGTCATGGCACATGGACTTAGTTGCTGTGCGGCATGTGGGATCTTCCCAGAGCAAGGATTTAACTAGTGTGCCCTGAATACACAGGCAGATTCCCAACCATTGGACCACCAGGGAAGTCCCAAGGCTGATTTTAGATTGCAAAGCTGATATCCAGAACTCAACGGGGATGAACATGCAGCCTGTGTATGCAGTGGCAAGCCACTACACCCTCACCCACTTTCTTAATCAATATTTACTCATCACTGACAACAGCTATAAATGGGATAAAACCTTCCAGCACTGCTGGACCTGGATGGCTTGGCCAGGCTCTAACACCCTGGTGAATATTTCTTATGGCAGCAGTGATATTAAGCATGATTTCAGGAAATGGCAAGCCAGCTCACATTGCTCCAAATCAGGGTAATTTTCTGGAGTACAGTCATCTATCCATTCATAATAATGTCTAGCAAAAAATAGAACAAGGAGCAGTCATCGTGTCATTTTCCAAATATTGCTTTGCACGTGATCCAGCATCTGGTGATGGCATCATGCTGTGTGCTTAGCTGCTCAGTCTGTCCAACTCTTTGCGACCCTATGGGCTGCAGGCGATCAGGCTCCTCTGTCCATGGGGTTTCTCTAGGCAAGAATACTGAGTGGTTTGCCATGCCCTTCCCCAGTGGATCTTCCCAAACCAGGGATCGAACCCAGGTCTCTGACATTGCAGTTGGATTCTTTACCATCTGAGCCAACAGAAGCCCAAGAATACTGGAGTGGGTAGCCTATCCCTTCTCCAGGGGAACTTCCCAACCCAGGAATTGAACCGGGGTCTCCTACATTGCAAGCATACTCTTTACCAGCTGGGCTACCCAGGAAGTCCAGTGAGGACATCAAGGAAAAACATACTTACGGACTCATAGACCATTTCTATGTAAACTGAGCTACATCTACCAGGCAGATATTTAAGCCAGGACATTGAAAACATGCTTATGAAATGTTTATACATCAGTAGGGTAAAAATTTTGTGATAGCCAAGTGCAAGCTTAGAATATAAACTTGTAATTTAAAACTCTATTTTTGTCAAAAAAACCCTGTGTATAGAAACAGATGAAATATACTAGGATTAACAGTGAGAATTTGGTGGAAGGATTCTAGTCCATTTTTCACCTTTCTGTTTTTTCCATACTGTTTTTCATAACTTCTGTGACTTTTTTTTTTCGCCAAGCTGTAAAACTTGTAGGATCTTTGTTCCTCAACTATGAGCCCTCAACATTGAAAGGGAGGAGTCCTAACCACTGGACTGCTGGGGAATTCCCAAATCTTTATTAATACTTTTAAGTGAAATACGGAACACATTCCAACTTTCTAAGTTACCTTTTGAAGAAACATATGCAACAAAGATAAATAAAAACAGGGACTACTTTAATTTCTTAAGTAATTTTCTCACTTGTAAACAACAGAGAAAACACAGGCTCAAGCATGTGGACAGATGTAGGCCTGCAAAAGCGCCAAAGACCTAGTAAGATAGCCTATGCCAGGGATGAACTGTGAGGCCAGCCACTACCACACCTGCTGAGGCCATCTTGAGACACATCATCTCCCAAGAAGGGGGAAGGTTGCTTTAACCGGACCCACCTGTGTCCAGAGCGTTATGTTAATAGGCCATACGAGAAGACTGCCTTTGCAAATCCCCAGAATGATGCCAAATTCACGGCCAGCACAAGCATTGCTGTTTTGGTGCAGTCAGGGTGGGTATGTTTTGTCTTCCATTCCTTATTTTTTTATGTTTCATACCTTAATTTAAATTGGAGTATAATTGCTTTACAATGTTGTGATAGTTTCTTCTGTACAACAAAGCGAATGAGCTACATGTATACATAGATCTTTTCAGCCTTGAGCCTCCCTCCCAACCCCCCATCCCCATTTTACCCTCCAGGTCATCACAGAGCACAGAGTTGAGCTCCCTGTGCTAAACAGAAGCTTCCTGCTAGCTATCTATTTCACTCATGGTAGTGTATATATAACAATGTTTCACTCCCAATTTGTCCCACCCTCCCCTTCCCCCACTATGTCCAGATGTCTGTTCTCTGAATCTGCTTTTCTATCCTGCCCTGCAAATAGGTTCATCTGTACCATTTTTCTGGATTCCATATATATGCATAAATATACAGTATTTGCACTTCCCAGGTGGCACTAGTGGTAAAGAACTTGCCTGCTATCACAGGAGACAAGAGATGCAGCTTCTATCCCTGGGTCAGGAAGATCCCCTGGATAAGGGCATGGTAACCCACTTCAGTATTCTTGCCTGGAGAGTCCCATGGACAGAGGAGCCTGGGGGGCTACAGTCCACAGGATCACAAACAGATGGACATGACTGAATCAACTTAACACACATACCATATTTATTTTTCTGATTTATTTCAGTCTGTATGACAGAATCTAGGTCCATCCACATCACTGCAAATGAGCTAATTTTGTTTAAGGCTGAATAAGATTCCATTGTATTTACATGTATCACAGCTTTATCCATTCATCTGTCACTAGACATGTAGGTGGGCTGCTTCCATGTCCTGGCTAGTGCTGCAGTGAACGCTGGGGGACGTGGGTCCCTTTGAATGATGGTTTTCTCAGAGTATATGCCCAGTAGTGGGATTGCTGGGCCATATGGGAGTTCTATTTTTATTTTTTCAGGAACCCCCATACTGTTCTCCATCGCAGCTGTATCAAATTACATTCCCACCAACAGAGCAAGAGGGTTCCCTCATCTTCAGTCTCTCCAGCACTTGTAGATTTTTTTTTAAACTTTTTCTGTTGGGAGATAGCTGATTTGTTTGTAGATTTTTTTGATGATGGCCATTCTGACTGGCGTGCTGTAATGCTTCATTGTAGTTGTGATTTGCATTTCTCTAATAATTATTATTGAACATCTTTTCATGTGTTTCTTGAGCATCTTTTCATCTGTTATGTTTTCTTTGGATAAATGTCTACTCAGATCTTCCACCCATTTTTTGATTGGATTGTTTTGTTTTATATTGAACTGCATGAGCTGCTTGTATAGAGATTAATCCTTTGTCAGTTACTTCACTTGCAAATATTCTCTCCCATTCCGAGGGTTGTCTTTTCATTTTATGGTTTCCTTTGCTGTGCCAAAGCTTTTAAGTTACGAGGTCTCATTTATTTTTATTACTCTAGGAGGTGGGTCAAAAAGGGTCTTGCTGTGATTTATGTTGGAGTATTCTGCCTGTTTTCTTCTAAGAGTTTTAGAGTGACTGGCCTTATATTTAGTTCTTTAATTCATTTTACTTTGGTGTATGGTGTTAGGGAATGCTCTAATTTCATTCTCTTACACGTAGCTGTCCAGTTTTTCCAGCACCACTTATTGAAGAAGCTGTCTTTTCTCCACTGTGCATTCTTGCCTCCCTTGCCAAAGACACGGTGACCATAGGTGTTGGGTTTATCTCTGGGGTTTCTATCCTGTTCCATTGGTCTGTATTTCTGTTTTTGTGCCAGTCCCATACTGTCTTAATTACTGTAGCTTTGTAGTATAATCTAAAGTCAGAGTTGTCTTCCATTTCTTCCATGTCTTCTGAGGATGGACCCCAGAAAATAAAGCCCAAAGTCTCAGATTCTGACACTGCCAAAAGCAGACCAAAATTAACGTAGTAAATCTGAATTTTGGGGGGAGGGCCTCCACTATTCCAGTTGCCCTGAAATCAAATGAACCTTGCACTGATGAATATGCCCAATTCTCCTGCTCCCCAAAGTAGACAGAAAAAGCAGCACTGACTTTCCTAACAGATGTTTCAAGCACCTGAAGTTTCTGAAGCAAGATCAATTCTTGCCTCTGCATCAAGATAATTTGCATTTGACGCCTACTTCCCAAAGGATATGGAGTTTAACATATCACTAACATGTACCTTTCTAGGTCACCCATTCTTTCCACTTTTGAAAGAAACAAAGCTCCTAGGAAAATACACCATGATAAGCAAGTTGCTTCAAATTTTAAGACATCAGTCCCGGGCAGTTGGGCAATCCTACCCATACCTATTACACGTGACGCTTTCTACTGCATGTGCTTGTGTTCCTGAGAATGGAAACAGAAAGGGCTGGCCGGCTTAATTTGACCCACCTTGTGTCCAGAAGTGTAACAAAGGGTGTCACGGTTAGACCACCTTTGCAAACCTAATAGCCACCTCTTTTGACCTTTCTTCCTTGCTCTCCAATTCCAGGCTTTCTGTGAACAAGACATGTCAACAGCGCCACCTCTGGGCAGCGTGTGACTCCTCTCAGCTTCCTAGCCCCAAATCAGCAGAGGAAATGCCCTAATTTGGGGGCAATGGATCAAATTGACATGAGTTCCCTGAGAGGATGAGAGGAATGGTGCACAGGGTCTCCTGGGAGCCATTTCCAATGCGGAGATTTTGAGACGCACAGTTCCTTATACTCAGGGATGGGAAAGAGCATGTGGTTCTTTGCATCTTGATTCCTACTGGGAAAGCACAAGGAGTATCCTGGGCTGACAGGATAAATGATCTTAGGAGCAATGGGAGCCCTGCACCACTCCCTTCTCTGCTCCAGACCAACAAAAGCTGGGCAGTGGGAAACACATTGCTCTTCATACCACAGCTTGATCCATTTGTCTGGGGAAAAGAATGTGAGGATGAGGAAGGTTGGTGATCAGGCTGTGCTTGGCACACAGAAGGGCTCAGCAAACACCCTACTGAATCAATGAACAAAGCTGCTGGGAGCAACCTGTACCCTGGGGCAGGCTGGGGCAGCTGGTGCTGCAACTCTCCTTTAGTCTGAGTCCTTGGTGCTCGACCACGGCTCTGTAGACCAAGTTCAGAGCATTCGCTGCCACTCCGGACGCTCCAAATGTCACCTTCTAACTGGGACGTTAGTTGGACGTTGGGAAGACTTCTCACACAGGTGGGTCAAGATCCAAAGCCTGACCCAGGGCTATCATGCTATGCCCCAGAATGGATACCGAAAGTGGTAGGGAAGCAGTCAAGCCATGGGTGCCAATGACTAGGCACTGTTCTTATACCTGAGGGAGGCAGGAGATAAACACGGCGTTTCTAGGGACAACACATGGTGTTGCATCTTTATTCTATGTCTGGTCACAGCAAACCTCACACGCTCAGAACTGCAGCCAGGCTGAGTGCCACGGGGCTACAAGCAGGTGGAGGAAAGGAAGACCATCTATCTACTCTGTTGTTTGCAAACACTCTGGATGGAAAGCATAGATGCCCCACTAGCCACTCGGAGGTGACAAAGCCACATTCCCGTCTCCAGACCCCAGGGGCATCTCTGAAGGGAGACATTCTCATTTGGAGCTTCCAAAATCCAGGGCACTTCTGGGACCCAAGCCTGGTTCCAACAAGTCACTCTGAGTCCAGGCTCCACTGCTGACGGGAGCATCTGGAGCTGGTGTCAAGGCAGCCTGGGGGCTGAAAAGGGCCTCAGGTTGGACCACAGAGCAGCCTGGGGAGGAGGGGGCCCCTGGGGCTCAGGGCCGACGATCCTTCCTGCGGAGCTTGTGTCCCGCGTGGGAGCCTCGCTGAGCAGCTCTCACCAGGCCCTTGAACTGCCCCTGTAGCTTCATCTTCTTCCTGCAAGAACAAGGGTCACATCTCCCTGAGACCAGGCAGTCCCCCTTCCCTTAATGTCAAAAGATAGCGCCTGACCCCGACACCAGCTTGAACAAGAAGGGGCGCTGCCCGGAAGTGGGCAGCATGTGATCAGCACAGACCATGCCCTTTGTGTCAATAATATTTGAAGGTGCACGTAAACAAGTAAAAATAGAAAACTGGAAGAGACTTGAGCAATTGAGTGGACAGTGTAATGAGCACGTGCCACCCCAGCCTGCACACAGCGTACCTGCGGTTGAGCTTGGTTCTGTTGAGGGGGATGTAGGCGTAGGGGTCGAGCCGACCCTTCTTCTTCACGTCACCCTTTGCTTTCTGCTCACCCAGAGAAACAGAGTCAGTCGGGAGTGTGGGTTTCCCTTCCACCCTTGCCCCTGATGTGACAGGCCGTGTCCTCCCTTCCCGTCATTCTCTGCCTCAGGTGGTGCCCAAGAGCTCCTGCACCCCGAGATGGCCACCCAGCAAAGGCCTGGGCCGCAAGACATCTGTGTGCCCCTCGGTGTGGCCTCATGCTGGCTCCACAAAAGGTGCCTCTTGGGGTGATGATGGGCATTCGCGCCCCGAGCCCCTACCAGGGCAGCCCTTCCCCTGCCCCCAGCTCTTACCTTTGCCTTGTACTCAGCCCCGGGGATAGTCTTCTTGGCCACAGGGCGATGGATGCCAGAGCCTCCCGCTAAAGGGGGAACACAGAGGCCATGAGTCAGGCAAGCCAGGGCACCTTCTTCTGGGAGAAGGCGACAGGCACCTTCTCAGAACACTGCTGGTGAGATGAGTCACAGCCAGGACCAGATGGCTGTCCCCTAGCAATAAAGGACGAAGACCCTCCTCGAGAAAGGACTGTCCAGTGACTTGACAATCAGACCACTGGGCTCCTCAGACTGATTTGAATCCACATAAACCTACCAGTGACCTCTGGGAAATATATATATTCTCGACTAACATAAAATAGCACTCTTTCTCCAAACTTGACCTTCTCCATTTGTTCTAGAAGAAAGATCACAGGCTTTGAAATCAGGCAGACTGGGCTTCAACTCCAGGCAAGACTCTTAACTTCCTGGAGCCTCTTAGGCTTATCTGTAAAATGAGGCACTAAGGCTGGATTTCAGGTCAGCTTCACATCAACACTGTGAGATAGAGAGGCAGCTCTCATCCCATGGTACAGACGTGAAAACTGAGGCTTCAAGACTGAAGTGCTTCCAAGGTCGCTGTCATTTCCAGTCTGGGCTCCCACACAGTCATGGATGGAATCCCATAGTGCTGGCTGAGGACAGCTCTCTGAGATGACCCAGATGATCCTCCTTTACAGCTAAGAAGCCAGAAGTTCAGAGAGGTAGTGTGGCCAAGCCAAGGTCACACAGCTGAGACCAGCTGGGCAAGCAGTCCTGAACCCAGGCCCCTGCTGTGTTGTATGGTATTACTACTTCCGCACCACACCTTCTTAGAGCAGAGGAGGTGAGCTGGGACGTGGCCTGTCGGGCCAAGAAGTGGAAGCAGCCACGGCATTCTTCTACTGGTTGATGCCATGGGGCTGTGAGCAAACACTTGCTACTGGGATCGGGGACTTCCTACATGAGCCCCTGGACCTCCAGAGGCAGAGCAAGGGGCTGGGAGCAGGGACCCTGCAGGGGCTGCCTGGGGGGAAGGAGGCAGAGGTGAGACCTCCCTGGCTTTGGGCAGCCACCTTGGTACCTCTAGTACCTACTCCAGGAGCTCAGGAACAACTGTCTAGAGCGACTCCCTGGGCAGGCCTCTCAACTGCCACCCTCAGCACAGGACTAATCTGGCCTGACCCAAGGCCATATAAGAGACACCCCCCAGGAGTAGGGTGGGCTGCAAGTCTCAGAAAATCTTGGGTGGGTGGGGAAGAGATGGGGCTTAGGGGCTTCCCAGAAGGGCTGGGGGTTCTGTACACAGACTTCCTAACCCCCAGGCCCCCTGGTCCTCAGCCCAGTCTTAGGCGACGTATCAGGCAAACTTTGCTGGTGTCACCTGAGTGCAACCAGGCCTTGCAATCTCTTGGCTCTGCCTGCAACACACTCAGCCTCGTGCAGGTGACAGGGTACCTGCTCCAACAGAGAAGAGAGGAAGCCTCACCTTGGTACTGAGGGGGCATCTCCAGCTCCTCATCGTCAGCCTCTTTCTGCTTAAGCTTCTGGTGCTTTTTCTATAAAGAAGCAACAAGCAAAGTTCATGAACAAGGGGACGTGATCATACTCGCTAATGGCAGCAGTAAAAACAGTCGTAACCTGCATTAGCAGAAAAGGTTCCCTGCCAAGCACTCGATCCCCAACTTACAGAAGAGGACACTGAAGCTCAGAGACGGCAAGTAACCAGGCAAGGTCACACAGCTAGGCAGCACAGACGTGGGGTTACACTTTTAACAACCCCTGTGACCTCGGGCAGGCTGCTTACCTACTGCAGCCCCCTCTGGAAACAGCAATGATAGAGTCCCCACCTCCTGGGAGGATCAGTGAGGTGACACGTGGGGCTCTCGGCACTCCCCAGTGGTAGGTACCCAACCCCACGTGCAGCTGTCCCATGGCGGCACGGAGGCCGGCTACTGCCCCTGCTGCCTGCACAGCATATGCCCTCGGGGGAGAGACAAAGGACTGTCTCTCTTCCTTCGTCTGGACAGCACAGCCAACACCGAAGGAAGCATTGGGTGCTTCGGGGGACCCAAGCCCTCACCATGCCCTGCAAAGGCGTTGGCCGTGCCATAGCACGCTCCAGACTGCCTGCTGTGCGCACCCCTAAGGCTCCACTGAGAAGTCAGGAAGCAGGGTGAGTGACTCTGTGGAGCAGGGAGATGACGAGAAGCTATGAGGCCCAAGGCTTAGGTCTTAGGGCCCCGGCCCTCTAGCAGCAGGAATTACTACTCACGCTCTTGACGCCTACGTCTTCCATGAGGTCAGCCATCTCCTCATCCTCCCCTGGAGCCAAAAAGAGAGAGGTCTGTGATCATGCAGGGACCTCCCTACTCCGTCTTCCCAAAGCCCACAAATTTCAACCTGCCTCCTCCCGGCTCGTCAGGCTGCAGGGTCTGTCAACTGCAGCCCCAGGAGACTGGTCCTGTGGAGGACAAGATCCTGACTCCTGCCCCTTCCTCCTCCCTATCCTGGGCCCTCTGGATACGAGCCCCTCTAGGAAGTGGTGACCCGACTTCTAAATTAAATACAGCTTTTGTTTTGGATACTCTAAGAAAGTGCCAGGTTTCCTGGGGAGCCGGGCACTCCTGCATACACTCCACTTTGTGAGGAACACTGCCAGTTCCCCTACTTGGGAATCTTTCCCCTCCCCACGTGTGGGGACATAAAGAAGTGTGAACCAACAAAAAGTGCAGGCAACAAAAATAAAATAAATTAAACTCCATTAAAAATGTTAAACTTGTGTGTGTCAAAGATGAAGGTCCCAGGATGAAAAGGCAGCCTGGAGGATACGAAAGTATTTACAAATCATACATCTGATAAACGGTTACTCTCCACGATAGTAAAAGATTGTGAAAAGAAGAGAAGCAAAAAGCAAAGGAGAAAAGGAAAGATATACCCATTTGAATGCAGCGTTCCAAAGAATAGCAAGGAGAGATAAGAAAGCCTTCCTCAGCAATCAATGCAAAGAAATAGAGGAAGACAACAGAATGGGAAAGACTAGAGATCTCTTCAAGAAATCAGAGATACCAAGGGAACATTTCATGCAAAGATGGGCTCAATAAAGGACAGAAATGGTATGGATCTAACAGAAGCAGAAGATATTAAGAAGAGGTGGCAAGAATACACAGAAGAACTATACAAAAAAGATCTTCATGACCCAAATAATCACGATGGTGTGATCACTGACCTAGAGCCAGACATCCTGGAATGTGAAGTCAAGCGGGCCTTAGGAAGTATCACTATGAACAAAGGTAGTGGAGGGGATGGAATTCCAGTTGAGCTATTTCAAATCCTAAAAGATGATGCTGTGAAAGTGCTGCACTCAATATGTAAGCAAATTTGGAAAACGCAGCAGTGGCCACAGAACTGGAAAAGGTCAGTTTTCATTCCAATTCCAAAGAAAGGCAATACCAAAGAATGCTCAAACTACTGCACAATTGTACTCATTTCACACGCTAGTAAAGTAATGCTCAAAATTCTCCAAGCCAGGCTTCAGCAATATGTGAACCGTGAACTTCCAGATGTTCAAGCTGGTTTTAGAAAAGGCAGAGGAAGCAGAGATCAAATTGCCAACATCCGCTGGATCATGGAAAAAGCAAGAGAGTTCCAGAAAAACATCTATTTCTGCTTTACTGACTATGCCAAAGCCTTTGACTGTGTGGATCAAAATAAACTGTGGAAAAATCTGAAAGAGATGGGAATACCAGATCACCTGACCTGCCTCTTGAGAAACCTGTATGCAGGTCAGGAAGCAACAGTTAGAACTGGACATGGAACAACAGGCTGGTTCCAAATAGGAAAAGGAGTACGTCAAAGTTGTATATTGTCACCCTGTTTATTTAACTTATATGCAGAGTACATCATGAGAAACGCTGGGCTGGAAGAAACACAAGCTGGAATCAAGATTTCCGGGAGAAATATCAATAACCTCAGATATGCAGATGACACCACCCTTATGGCAGAAAGTGAAGAACTAAACAGGCTCTTGATGCAAGTGAAAGAGGAGAGTGAAAAAGTTGGCTTAAAGCTCAACATTCAGAAAACTAAGATCATGGCATCTGGTCCCATCACTTCATGGGAAATAGATGGGGAAACAGTGGAAACAGTGGCTGACTTTATTTTTTTGGATTCTAAAATCACTGCAGATGGTGACTGCAGCCATGAAATTAACACTTACTCCTTGGCAGGAAAGTTATGACCAACCTAGACAGCATATTAAAAAGCAGAGACATTACTTTGTCAACAAAGGTCCATCTAGTCAAGGCTATGGTTTTTCCAGTAGTCATGTATGGATGTGAGAGTTGGACTATAAAGAAAGCTGAGTGCCAAAGAATTGATGCTTTTGAACTGTGGTGTTGGAGAAGACTCTTGAGAGTCCCTTGAACTGCAAGGAGATCCAACCAGTCCATCCTAAAGGAGATCAGTCCTGGGTGTTCATTGGAAGGACTGATGTTGAAGCTTTTGGCCACCTGATCCGAAGAGCTGACTCATTTGAAAAGACCCTGCTGTTGGGAAAGATTGAAGGCAGGAGGAGAAGGGGATGACAGAGGATGAGATAGTTAGATGGCATCACTGACTCAATGGACATGAGTTTGGGTAAACTCTGGGAGTTGGTGATGGACAGGGAGGCCGGGCGTGCTGCGGTTCATGGGGTCGCAAAGAGTTGGACACGACTAAGCGACTGAACTAACTGAACTGAACTCCACAATAGAGAAAGAACTTCTTATAACTCAATAAGAAACAAACAACCCAATTCAAAAATGGGCAAAGGACTCGAGTAGACATTTCTCTGAAAAGATAAATGGACAATAAACATGAAAAGACACTAAACATCATTAATCATTAAGGAAATACGAATCAAAACCACCATGAGATACCACTTCAAACACTCCAGGATGTATACTATCAACAAAATACAAAACAGCAAGTGTTGGTGAGGCTGTGAAGAAACTGAAACCCTTGTGCGCTGTTAGCAGGAACATAAAACGGTACAGTTATTGAAGAAAACAGTACGGCAGTTCCTCAAAAAATTAAAGACAGAACTACCACATGATCCACTTCCAGGCACGTACCCAAGAGAATTGAAAGCAGGATCCTGAAGGGCCATTTGTACATTTATGATCATAGCAGCACTATTTGCAACAGTCAGAAAGTGGAAGCATTGCTTCTGTCCACTATTGGATGGCAAACAAACAAAATGTGGTCTAGATGTACAACAGAACAAGGAAAGGAAAGGAAAGTGAAGTCGCTCAGTCGTGTCCGACTCTTTGCGACCCCATGGACTGTAGCTACCAGGCTCCTCTGTCCATGGGGTTTTCCATAGTACTGGAGTGGGTTGCCATTTCCTTCTCCAGGGGATCTTCCCGACCCAGGGATCAAACCCGGGTCTCCCGCATTGTAGACAGACGCTGTACTGTCTGAGCCACCAGGGAAGAACAACAGAACAAGGTCAGACTTAAAAAGGAATGAAATTCTGACACAAGCTATGACATGGACAAACCTTGAGGACATTATGCTAAGTGAAATAAGCCAGTCACAAAAGCACAAACATTGAATGATTCCCCTTATATGACGTACCACAACTCACATTCAAATTCACATTAATACAGACAAAAACCAGAATGGTGGCTGTCAGGGGCTAGAGGAGGGGGAAGTGGGGAGTTGCTATTTCATGCGAACAAGAGTTTCAGTTTTGCAAGATGAAGAGTTCTGGAGATTGTACAACAATGTGAGTGAATGGTACACTTAAAAAATGGTTAGTCAGGGAATTCCCTGGTGGTCCAGTGGTTAGAACTCCATGCTTCAGCCACAAGGAACACGGGTTCCATCTCTGATTGGGTAACTCAGATCCTGCATGCCACGTGGTGCCGCCAGGAAGGAAAAAAAAAAAAAAAGAAAAACACAAGAGACAGAACTTTGAAACTGACTGGCTGGAGGAAAGACAAAGCGAAGTAAACCCAATGTCACAGGAAGCGTGTGACCAAGTACGGAACCTGGGCGGTCCCTGGGCTTGTGGGGAGTTCTGAGGGAACACAGCTAAGGCCGGGGGGCTGTGGAAAGGCCACACTAAAGCCTGCACTGCATCTCAGAGTGGAGAGGGTCTGGGAAGATGGAGGGGGGGCCGGGGCGGGGCACACTCAGTGTCAGGATGCCATGCAAGAAGGGAGCAAGGAGACGGGATACACTGAGATGCGAAGGGGCAGCGAGAGGCCAGAGCAGGAGAGAATTAGTGTCGCCACCCCCACCCCCAGCAAGTCTACCATCTCACCTTTACGACCACCCTCTGAGGTCAATGCTGGTGTTACACCCACTGTGGGGCGAGGGAACCGAGGCACAGAGACGTTAGGCGACTGTCCCCCATCCCAGAGCCGGCTGGCCCAGCTGCCTGGGCAGCACTGGCCGTGCTAGCTGAGAGGCTGCAGCGTGCCAACAGTGAGAACCAAAATAAAGAGGGAGACGCACATTTTAGAAGACCTAGGCTTTTGTGATCTTACATGACACGGAGAGATATATGTGCAGAGAGGGAACAGGAAAGATGAAACAGCACTCGGAGGTGTTACACCTGAGCAGCCCCTGGACAACAGGAGACAGTGACTTGGGAAGTTGGGAGGGGCTGGCTCTTTCCAAGCTCTAAATGAGCTTCTAGACCTCAGACAAGTTTACATTTGGAATTAAAAAAAAAAATAAAAATTTTTTTTTAGAGGAGGAGAAGCAAATAGAATAGAACAGAAGAGAGATCAAGAGAGTGTATGACACAGGGTAAGAGGAAGTACTGCCTTTTGAAAGTTTTGTTTGAGTTATGGAAGTGTTGAATAAGTAGCTGAGTTACAACATAAAAAGATTTCTTAATGTGGTCAGCAAAGTTTGAGAAACTCAAAAAAAAGTTGCCTGAGATATAAGCTCCTTGTATCTCTTTTCACCTATGCTTCCCCAAAGATGGTCACTGACTGAATGACCAGATGAGTGAATGGATGGGTAAGCAAATGCATGCAGCCTTGGCCCCTCCCACGGCGGCAGGTGGCCCCACCTTTGGCGCCTTCCTCTTCCTCCATCTTGGTGTTGGCATCCTCCTCCTCTCGGATGATGAGCCGGCCGTCGGCGCTCACCTTGAAGCCATGGTCCTTCTTCTTGCCCCGGCCTGGCCCAGGCTGTGTGGCTAGTGGGGCAGAGTCAGGCAGTGAGGAGATGGCAGGCCAGTCCTTACCTGCTCACACCCTCATCATAACCCTCGGGGCCCAGATCTGCGCCTTGGATGGGAACCCGCAGTACAACCATGTGTGTATGTGAGAGGTGAGGGTGCCTGCCGGCCTCCCCGGAGGCCATCCTACTTCCGAACTCGCCCTGAGGCAAGCCTGTCCTCTGTGCCCATGGGCCAGACGTTTCTTGCTCACCCAGGACTCGCTGGGCCACCTTGGGGTCCAGGAAGTTGAGGGGCTCGTCCCCGCCCCCCTCCTTCAGCCACGCCCGGCTCCTCTGGTGGGCCAGTCTCCGCTGCTCCTTGCCCCGACTCCGCTCCTCCTCCTCGTCCTCCTCATCCTCTGAGTCGGCCAAAATCTCCTCGATGCTAAAGACAGAGAAGCCCCGAGTCAGGGAGCTCTGGCAGAGGCAGGGTGGCTGGGCACGGCCTGGGCAGGCTTCAGGTTGGGGGAGACCAGGTCCCCAGGACCTGGCCACAGGGCTCACCTGTCGCCTTTGCCCTGGACAGGTTCCTCCTCCTCCTCTTCTTCCTCCTCCACGGTGGCTTGGTTGAGGGCCCGGTGTTTCTTGGCCCGGGACTCTGCTTTCCGGATGTTTACCAGGACTTTGTGGTACTCCTCCGGCAGCAGTTTCTTCACCAGCTCAAACCTGGGGGGTGAGGGGGCACATAGGTGAGCAGTGAGGTGCCGGGGACAGACAGTGTGTCCAGAGTGAGGGGTCCAGCTGGAGCCCTTCCAGTGCCCCGGCCCAGGGCCTTCTTGGCAGCGGTCCTGGTGGGACTGGAAGCCCCTCCACTCCTCCCCTGCTCCCTCCCAGTCAGGGCACAGACCCGAACTTGCGGATGAACTTGGTAAACAGGTTCCGAAGCTTCATGCGGAAGTGCCGCCGCATGTCATCCGAGAGCTTTCCGATGGCTCCCATCTGCAGGGCAGAGTGCAGGCTTGAGGGGAGGGGCACCCTGCCCTATCTGCCCCCCACCCCATGGGGTTCCCCTGGTTCCACGAGTCCTCTCTGTTTCCCTGTATTAATCTATGGCTGGACCTCTCTCCAGCCTTCGTGAGGCCAGCAGGTGTCATCTGCGCTGTCCCTCCGTGGAGCTCCTCTGAAGGCTTGTACCGACTCCCATCACTCGGGGACAAGTCACCGCCTAGGCCATTCTGCCCATCCATGGCCCCAGTTAGATGGCAGGCTTTATCGGGAGGGGGTGGGCTGTCCTGCCTCTCATCTGCCCCTCTTGCCTTGACCCAACCCAAGGCCAGATGCAGAGGCAATCAAGAGCCCTGATGCGACTCAACCCAGCTGCATGTGGGATAGTGAGGCGGCGGGCGCTGTGGATGTTTGGCTCAGAAGACAGTCCCAGCTTGCTGCATGCCTTGTGCCCAGCAGGAGGGGGCTAGGGACCCAACACCAGACGGTTCTTCAGGGATCTGAAACCAGCAGGGGCATCCCAAGGAGTCTTCTCAAACCCAGAAGATCACAATGAAGAGGGAAAATGCAAAGGGAGCTTTGCGGGCTGCCCAGGGCAAGCCCAGGCTGCAGCTCTGTTCCAGGACTACTCTCACCTGCGCTGTGGACAAGGGAAATCTGGCCTTGGTTGGCCATCTATAAGACAAGGAGTGGCCCTGCCCTGCAGAGCCCCTGCTGCTGTGGAAGGGCGTGGGGGGATGACAAGAGGGGGCCTGGGCGCTGTGCCCCTTACCTCCACCACCGGCCCCTCCAGGGCTCCTGCACGGCCTCCTGCCGCAGAAGACAGCATGTGGCTAAGAAAGTGTTGGAAGCCACATGACCTCAAGGCCCCACTGGGTCTCTGCCGGCAGCTCTCGGGCCGTGTTGCCACCGGCCGAGGGGAAGGGGACACTCACCACCAGCTGCACGTGCTTGGCCAGGTGCCCCACGTCCATGACGACCACTGCCACCTTGATGAAGCCCAGCGCCGACTTCACCACGTCGCGGGTGCGTGAGGCCAGGAGCAGACACACGTTCTCCAGCAGCTGCTCCACCGTGCTGGTCCCCATCAGACCTGTGGCGGCCAGAGGGCCACTGTCAGGGACACCGGGAGCCCCACCCAGACCCCAGCTGGGCCAGAAGGTGGGAGTTGACCCCTGAGAGGCTTCTGTGGGCCTGGCCAAGGACTAGATCCTTTCCGTGAATCTCTCCTCTAGCCCCTCAGCCACCCTATGAGCAGGTGCTATGCTTTTCCCGTTTTAGAGAAAGAGAGTAAGGTTCCAGGAGGATCCTGAGTTTGTTCAGGATTGTTAAGAAGCAATGGTTGATATGAAGCAGAACCTTAACTAAGATCTGGGCAAGGGATCTAACCTCCCCCCACACCTACCCTCTGGGACTCTGGCAGCTGCGGAAGGAGGAAGTCCGAGCTAGGCAGCAGAGAAGGTGGGAGGCAGTTGGGCTCAGGTCCAGCTCTTCATCCTCCCTCCCAGGACCACTCTTCATTCTGGTAGCCACCCTGTCCTGACCTCCTGGGCACTGTCCTACCCCGAGGGCTTGCCAAGCCTTCAAGGAAATAGCGCTTACCTTTAAACTCGAAGAGGAGGTGGGTCAGGGCCAGGATGCTGCAGCTGACCATGGTCACTGCGCCCACAAGGCCAGGGTAAATGAGGATGAGGTAACGCTGCAGGGCCTCTGGGGGGCAGAGAGCAGGAGGAGTTGCCTGGGGCAGAGCCCCCTGCGTGCGCTGCATCGTGGGCCCACTAGGAAGGGGAACTCCGGCCAGAGAGGAGCAGCCTGCCCGGGGCCAGGGCCAGACAGCTCACACTACCTCATCTCTCTGACTAGTGGCTGAGGGGTGCCTCCTCCCCCAGCTGGGAGCAGAGCATCCATCCCAGCCCCAGCGCCCCCAGGCTGGGAGTACAGCATCCATCCCAGCCCCAGGTCACCCAGGCCTCACCTTCCTGGCTTGGGCCAAACCGAAGGAAAGCGCGGCCCATCTCCACCAGCAGCGCGAAAGCATTCTTCCGAGCTCCCACCGAGACCTCCTTGGTACAGAGGATCACCTGCCAGGACAGCCCCGTTAGCATGGGCTCCCCAAGCTGGCCACCCCAGGGCTGGCAGCCTGGGGCAGAGGGGCCAGGTAAGGGCGCTTATGCTCCCCGGCCACCCCCACTCCCAAATCTGCCCTGCCGGATCCCGACAGACCTTCAGGAGCCACATTCACACATGCGCCCCATCTCCCCACCCCCCGCGCCCCACACCTCCGGGACAAGGGCACTGATGAACTCCTCGTGCTCAGCCGAGAGCTTCTTCACAATATGCATGAGGCACTTCAGACGGGGCTGCGGGACAGGGCGACAACAGTCAGGACCCTCAGTGCCGCCTTCGCCCCAGAAGCCCCCTAAAGCGTCTCCAGGCAGGTCCTCTCCCGGTGTTGCCCGTCCACCCTCGGGCGGAGTGGGGCCCCTGGAGTCCGCACCCTCTTGGCGGGCGAGGAGGTGCTCCGCAGGGAGTCCAGCAGGGTCTTCTTCAGGTCATCTAGGTGGCTCTGCACGAAGCGGGCCCCGGGGCCCTGGGGGCTGGCACACACCTCCTCCAGCACACGGTAGGCCTTCTTCTGTATCCCGTGGGTCTTGCTCTGGGAAGGGGTATGATGGACAGGGTGAGAAAGGAGGCTGGGCAGACCTACCCATCCATCCACCCGCCTCAACTGTTACTCAGGCCAGTAACATCCACAGAGCAGCCACATGAGCTGTGACCAGCCCTGGAGGGGACCCAGCGAAGCCCGCCCTCTGGAGCTTGTGACACCCGACTAGAGGGTAGGGAGACCACGGATGGTGAGAGGTTGACTCTGGGCCAGGCAGGGGACGCTGAGGAATGAAGCCCCCCTCCCTCCCTTCTGCTCTTCCAGGGCCACCTCTCTGGAGGTTGGGTGACCCCGCATGTTCCACCCAGGGCCCTGCTCACGCTGCTGGGTAACTGCTTATTACACGTGGTGGTGGTGACAGCTTTCAGGAGGTCACGCTGGCCTGACTCTTGCCTGGTGGTTAGCCGCAGCAGGCAGGGGACGGGCCAAGGCCCACAAGGGCTGCTGTGTCTGGAACTCTTAAAGCTGCCTAATGAGGCCCGAGTGGCAGCAGGGGGATGAGGTTGGGTGGGGTGAAGGTCAGGGCAGGTGGGGATGGGCCCAGTGAGTGAGTTAGGTCTCTGCAAGAGGCATCTTTGAGCAGCTGAGGCCTCAACATGGCATCCACGTGACAAGAGTCCAGGACTAGATAGATACAGAGGGCAGCCACGCCACAAGAAAGCAGATGAAGACTCGGTCTTGGGCGGCAGCAAGGCGTAGAGACAGAGACATCCCCCTAACACACACAAACCGCAAGGAGCCCCCACTTGCCCCAGGAGTGGTCGTGCGGGGCTCCCGGCCTCCGTGGCTCACCTCTAGATAGGGCCGGATGGTGGAGTAGAGCTTGCTGATGGCGGCTTCATCAGCATGCGGAGCCAAGGCCACAACCAGGTCCAGGACAGACAACCTGCTCGGGGACAAGAGACCAAGGAGGGGCTTAGCAGAGGCTGGGGAAGGGCGTGGACTATCTGTGTCCTCATGTCTACTGGGGACAGAGGAGGTGGGAAAGGTCAGGGGCAGGAGGACAAGAGGCCTCAAAGGAGCCCATGAATAATCACTGCTGCTGCTGCGTCACTTTAGTCGTGTCTGACTCTGTGCGACCCCATAGACGGCAGCCCACAAGGCTCCACCGTCCCTGGGATTCTCCAGGCAAGAACACTGGAGTGGGTTGCCATTTCCTTCTCCATTGTATGAAAGTGGAAAGTGAAGGTGAAGTCGCTCAGTCGTGCCTGACTCTTAGCGACCCCGTGGACTGCAGCCCACCAGGCTCCCCCGTCCATGGGATTTTCTAGGCAAAATTACTGGAGTGGGGTGCCATTGCCTGCCTGTACCTAATTCAGCACTCATAAGATGCCAGCTACTGTTCCTGACCCTTGACATATGTCAATACCTTCAATCCTCGTAGCAACTCTCTTGCAAGTACTATCATTATGCCCATTTTACAGATGAGGGCTCAGAGTAGGTAAATAACTTGTCCAAGGTCACAGCTCATAAGTGGCAAAGCTGGGATCTGAACCTGTGCAGCACGTCTCCACGGTCCTGGCCCATCCCTAGCAGACTACAATGCCACTCTGGGAAGGAGGAGCCGGTCAGGCCTCGTGGAGGAGCTGGGTCATTCAGTACCTCAAGACATTCGTAAATAATTCCAGAGAGAAACACAGGGCTTCTGCCAGCACACCCTCTAGTTCCCTGGGTTGCCCCAGCTCAAGTGGGGTACTCACCTGGTGAAGTCAGAGCTAGAGGCGTCCAGCACCTTCTCACTGGCTTTTTCCAGGAAACCATTCACCAGCTGACAGCCCAAAGGGATAAGGAGATGGTTGTTCAAGAAAAAATACAAAACACACATACACAAAAGAGAAAATACAAAACGACAGCAGGTCACAGGACTACTCCCTCGTCTCTTTCTCCTCCTCTCCTCCCTATTTAGGGCTCCAAGCCCAGTGCGCTGCTGACATCGGTCCCTGTTCTTCTTGGGGCAGAGGTCCAAGTGAGCCATGGTGGGTGGAGTCTCGACCTCTCCAACACCCGCAACCAACCCTCACCTACTGGAGACTGTTCTTCCGCCTCGTCCACCAGCTCACCTGAGGCTCAGTAATGGTGAGGTAAGTTTTGATGGTTTCCAGCACGGCCCGCCGAGGAGCTGGGGTATCTCCGGCTGCAGCAGGCTGCCCATACAGGTTGAATAGGATGGGCAGAAAGTTCTTGGCAAAGCGGCTCACTTCGGCACGATCAGCCTCTGACAGGAAGACCAAAGTTTGCACAAAAGGGGCAGAACGTGACCCCACCTCAACGGCCACTGGAGCTGCAGCCCAGAGGCATTCTTTTGGGGGACCTGTGATGGGACCAGAGGTCTGGGGTCCTCTGGGACAGGAGAGGCTGAGGCCAGAGCACAGAGAATGGGGCCACCCCAGTCTATGGGGCCAGAGAAGGACCAGCCCCACATAAAGGCTGGACAACTGCCAGCACGTTGAGAGTAAAGAGAGAAAGGGGGCAGCTTTTGGCGTCCCATCAATTCCTCGGGTCCCCAGGAGACACTCAGGCCCTTGCAAAGGATGGGTGATAGCTCAGGCAACGAGCAGGCCAGACGGGGTCAGGGAACCCACGCCCCCGCAGCCACCTTCCACCAGGCCTGACCCCACACATACCTGCTTCACAGCCCTTGGTGATGAGGCTGCGCAGGGCCTGGCACACGGTGACCCTCAGGTCTGGGCGCTCGCTGATGGCCGTGCCCAGAGTCCGTGCCAGCCCTTTGAAGGCGGTGGCAACGTCTGTGGGCCTCGTGCAGAACCCAGGCAGGAGGGTCCAGATCTGGAGAGGGAGGGGATGACTTAGGAAGGTGACGCCCAGCAACCCTGTGCCCACCTGTCCTCCCCAGTCCCCCCGTGAACCCCTTACCTGCCACTGTAGCGTGTCATAGATCTTGGACTCCACTGTGCTGCCTGCCTGGGCCAGGTCCATTGCTAGAGTGACACAGGACACGGTCTGACCCTGGGCACACTCCTGGCCAACAGGCCTCATCTTTACCCAAACCAAAAGCCCACTGATGAGGAAGGAATTTGGGTGACTCCTCCGCTCCACAGATGAAGCACTTATAAACAAACACCTGTTTGTTTGAAAAAACTAAAAAGACCCGTGTAAAATAGAAAGCGACGTCTGCCCGCACTTTCCCCACCAATCTTCCTCCTCTCTTCCGTTTTTGTCACATTTCTCCAAACACATGCACACTTTTAAAAACATAAAAGGACTGTACTATACATATACTGTTCTGAAGCCTTGTTTTACTAGACAATAAAGCTGGCAACATTTGTTGAATAACTTCTACAAGTCAGGCTGAGTACCGTGCACTTTGGTGATCATTCATTTAATCCTCACACCATTGCGATTACTGTCCTCATTTCACAGATGAGGCGCAGACCCAAGATGGGAGGATAAACCTGCCTGACATCACCAAACTGTGGGGTGGCTGAATATAATCTGGACTACACAGATCCATTCCCACATCAGGTCTTTCTTTCTTTACAGTGAGCACTCTGTGTCCCATGGGGGGCTTTACCATGCCTGACTTCACTCGAGCCCCATTGAGGGATGTGGGGGCTGTCGGGACTTGTACTGGGAATAGCTCTGCATGTGTACATCGGTGTGTACTTGTCTCCCTTGGTGGGAGAAGAGGCCCCTATCTGCCTGTCTCAGGGCAGGGTCTGTAACGGGGGAGCCTGGCCATGCCTTGGACCCCACTGACGACGGCGCCCTAGCACCGGCTAAGCACCCACTTGGCCCGGGGAGGCTGCCGCACACCCTAAGGCTCAGGTGCTGGAGCAGCCCTTCCCGACCCCTCCAGGACTGCAGTGGACACATGGTACCTTTCCTCTTCAGGGTGGTGGCCAGAGGCAGGAAATAAGCGGTAAAGAAACCAAGTCGCGTTTCCCGGACGTGGTCTCTGATGACGGGCAGCAGCCAGCTCCGGGGGAAATCCAGAGTTTCTCTGGGAAGAGGGAGGGAACGCCCGGTGAGAGAGGTGACGGCCTGAAGCCGTCCTCCACGGAGCTGAGGGGCAGCACAGGCCCTGTTCCGCCCTCTCCTACGGACCAGCGCTGCACACAGAGCTGTCACCCAAGGCATGGACACCCTCCCAGGGGACAACAAGCCGTGAGGCTCTCCTGGGGCTGGTATAGAAGCCAGGCAGGGCCGCACTTACTCAGAGCCGTCGATTTCCAAAGGCACAGCCTCTAAAACCACCTCGGGGCCCATGCTAGCCACCGCAGCCCCCACTGCGCGGTCCAGAGCTGCCGTGTGGGGGAAGTGGGGGGAGAGGCGCAGGTCACACAGCGACTGGAGGCACTAGGGCACAGAGTCGAGGGACCAGGCGTGAGATGGGCATGCAGGGCAGGCACCATGGATGAGTCTGGGCCAGAGGCTCCAAGAGGATGAGGTCAGGAGTGCAGGTCCAGGTTATGCTCCCTCAGAGGTCAAGGGCCAACGACCAAAGTAACCTGTCCTTGACCCCTCCTCAATGCCTCAGGATTTTGTAAAAAATTCTGTATTTGTTAGTAACGTGTAAAAATCAGGTGATTTTACATACAGATGTAGAGTTCCAGTTTATCTAGAAAAATGGGAACGTATGGGAAGTGCAGACCCACACGGACTATTAGTAAATTAATAGGTGCTGTGGAGTGGCTGCCCCCGAGCTGTGCCCTCTGGCTCTCCATAGCCCCCCAGAGCCCCGCTGCGAGCCTCATTCCTTGGCGACCTCTCCTAGGGGTCTGATTTGCCAACCTAGCAGCGCCCAGACCAGGCCTCTCAAGGCAGCCCCCGCCCTCCCAAGGTAGCTCCTTTCGTCCCACCAGCATCATGGGGAGACAGTGAGGGCCCCACGAGGCCTGGAGCCTCCACTGCTGGAGAGGGGTCTGCAGCCTGTCCTCGGGCCCCTACCTGCTCCTGGAGCTGAGGAGGACCTCTGGGTGATCCCTGAGCCTTACATGGTTTCCTCTGGGCCCCAGTAACCTCCCTGGGACTTAGGGCTGCTTAAAATGCTATGCTCACTTGTTATAGGAAATTTGAAGAACTGAAACATAACAGATAGAGGTGAGGAAGAATCACACTAGTTCCCTGTGAGTTTTAAAACCATCACCTCCAGCCAAGAACTAGCAAGCAGGCATTAGGGGGTGTGGGTGGGGGTGGTTCTGACCCTCTTCTCATTCCTTCCATGTTGGCCCAGTCACCTTCCTGGGGACACAGTACTGAGCACCTGCTGTGGGCCCTTGGCGTGGGTGAAGGTGGGGTGAGAGTGTGGACGAAGTGCAGACGTAACAGAGACACATGCCCCTCCAAGAGGCCAAGGTCTAACAGCCCAGCGCCGCCTCCTGCCCTGGCCCACTCACCTTCTTCATCACAGGATGGGCCTGCCTCCCACAGGCTTCGAAGAAGACACACAGCAGCTGCAGCACAGAGCTCCATGCTGCATGGAATCTGTACGTCAGGCCCTCCTCCACCGCCCTGCCAAGGGAGTGGGCAGTCAGGGTCACGAAAGTCCATGGCTGGCACCAGGAACTACTGACCACAGCGAGGGTAGGGCTCCAGGGAAGGCCAAGGGGGGAAACTAGTATTTATCAAGTGCCCTCTGGGCTAAGAATCTCATTTATATAATCTTCACACTTCCAGAAAAGGCTGTGAGGTTATTTGTTCCATCCTCAGATGCTGGGAAAGATTGAGGGCAGGAGAAGGGGTTGGCAGAGGATGAGATGGTTGGATGGCCTCATTGACGTGAGTTTGAGCAAACTCCGGGAGATAGTGAAGGACAGGGAAGCCTGGCATGCTGCAGTCCATGGGGTCACAAAGAGTCAGACACAACTTAGTGACTAAACAACAACAACAGATGGGGAAACTGAGGCTCAGAGAGACTAAATACCCTTCATTGAGCCTCCAAAGGCTATGCTGTCACTGTCCCATGCTTTCTCGGTCTGACCAGAGGTAGGAAGCTGGGGCAGGAACAGGTGGTCTGGACAAGAGGGAGGAAGGCCACAGCAGTGGGGGGTGGGCAGGGCGCTAGCCCTTTCTGGCCTGTGCGCACTGTGGTCAGTTCATCTCTCAAGGCTGAGCTTCAGAGGCTTTAGGCAAGAATGGCTAAAAGGGGTCAGTGTGGGGAAAGAGGTGAGTTGGGGGGTAGGGTGGGGGGGGAGGTAGAACAGCTCTACTCAGTCTTCCAGAAACTTCACTCCAGGTCTTCGCAAAGAACAGAGCCCAAAGCACACCCCAGAGCTGAGCAGACAGACCCAGAGGAGACACCAAGCATCCGGGCCCCTTGGTGCTCCGAGGCTCCTCGCTGATGGTGGGGAGAGCGAGGTGGCCGCATCTGTGAACAGCCCCTCTCACGGTGGTATAGAGGGCGGCCCAGCACGTAAGAGTGGACTCTGCAGTCAGGCTGCCACTTAGCAGCTCAGCCTCCCCAAACTGTCAACGGGGCCAGCACCTATCTCCTAGAACCACAGAACTACCACTAGTTTCTATTTATTGGTGCTTAACTACACAGCGGGCACTATCCTGCAGACTTTACATTTAACACCTCATCTATGCTCACCTCCGTTAGCCTGACGAGGACCCTGAGGTACTGAGCGGTGGAGGACGGGCCCCCAAGCCCACACTCACGAGCACAGTGACACTACAGCACCTGGACTGTGACCAGCACGCACACGACAGCCGCTGCTCTGGCCGTGCGCAAGGCCCGCCACGCGGACGAGAGGAACGCTTGTCATCAGGAGGAGCTTTCAACAGGCACACCTTACTCCCTCCTAACGCAGAGGCTGCCTTCTCACCTGAACATCTTGGCAATGTACTGGGAAGGGCGTGAGGCCGAGGAGGTCACGGAGCCAATGTCGGCCATGTGGGGAGCGACACACTCTTTCAGGATCTCCTGCAAAAAAAAAAGAGGCCACGGCCATTTGGGCCTAAGCTAGCCCCCCAGTGCCACTCCGCCTTCCCAGGTGACTGCTCCCTGAAGCTTCCAGGAAGTCTGCCTCCACTCTGAGAACCTCTTCCCCAGGACGTAGCCAGAGACCGTGGGCGAGCTCTGGGGGAGACAGGGTGGCAGGAGACCCCCTCAGACTCTCTGTTCCCCTCGCTAAAGCTGGGGCTGGGGGTAGCGGTACCTGGAGGCACTGGGTGGCAGCTGTTACCACTGGCAAGTGGGGGGAGAGGAGGCAGGTCGTCGCAGTTCCAAAAAAGCGAGGGAGGTGGCCCAGCCCCAGATCCCGATGCAGCCTGACAAGACAAAAGGCTTCTGTGGTACCTGGCCCGAGGGCCTAGGGGTCTCAGATGGCCCAGGTCTGACAGCAGCCACAGATCCAAGGGGCACCAAAAGGCCCTTCCGGTGGGCAACTGTACAGAGTGCTGTCAGGCAGGCAACAGCTACACGTGGTAAAAGGTTCAAACAGGTCTCCAGAGTACAAAACCAAGAGCATGCCTACCTCCCCACACTGTCTCCCAGACTGACTCAGATGCACTTCCCTGGAGAAAATCAAGGCTAAGTTTCTCAAATACTCTTTCAGAAGACTTTATGCATATACAAACACACAAAATAATAACTGCCAACAGTTATGGAACAATTATCACATGCCAAGTTCTGGTGTAACAACAAACATTAATTCACTTAAACTTTGTAAAAATAAAAACAACAACTGAGATTAAACCCCATCACAATTCCCATTTCAGAGATGAGGAAACTGAGGCACAGAGAAGTCAAATAACTTGTCCAAGGCCACCCAGCTAGTGGGGTGGGGGTGGGGGTGGTCTAGATTCACACCCTGGTAGTTTGGCTCAAGAATGCAAACCATTACACACCTTGCTTTTTCTCAATGTATCTTGGAGATCTCCCCATATCAGCATGCACCCATCTACCTCAGTTATTTCCAACAGCTGCCCAGTATTCCACTGTTCACACCTAACCAGTACCCACCCTGGGACACATCCAGGTTGCTCCTAGGTGTTTCTGCCATAGGGTCACAAAGAGTTGGACATGACTGAAGCAACTTAGCACATCCTACAATTAGGGGAGTCCTCCTGCAGGATAAACCCTGAAAAGTGGAGAACAAAATGATCCGGCCACTTTCTGGCACTTCCAGGTAAAAAGCAGTTTGGTGCAGAAAAAGAACATGAGCCTGGCAGACCCGGCACTGCTCCCCAACAGCTGCGTGACACGCTCACACACGGTGCTTCAGTTTCTGGTTTATGAAATGGGCTGAGACCTTCCTCGTGGGGTGGTAAAATCAGCGAGATGAAACACGGATGCAGAGTACCCAGCACAGTCTTCTGAGGGCCAACCAGAAGCCTTCAGAGGACAGAGGATGACATAGGGTCAAGCCGTCAGGGACTCTACCCTGGCTCCAGGCAAAATGCAATCACCAACTGACACTCTGTTTTATTCTCAGTCTTATTTGGGATAAGTGGAGCTATCCAGTGGCTACTATAAGAGTGAGTGTTTTGTGTGCATGCTAAGTCGCTTTAGTCATGTTCAACTCTTTGCAACCTTATGGGCCAGGTTCATGGAATTCTCCAGGCAAGAATACTGGAGTGGGTTGCCATGCCCTCCTCCAGGGGATCTTTCCAACCCAGGGATCAAACTCACGTCTCCTGCATTGGCAGGCCAGTTCTTTACCACTAGCACCACCTGGGAAGCCCCATAAGTGTTATGACAGAGACACGAAACAGAAACTGGGTTCGAAGGACTGAGAATCCCAGAGAAGCAGACCATTAACCCAGGTGGGAAGTAGGGTGGAGCTACAGAAAGCAGATGATACCCTCTGAGAAGTAAACGACTGCACAGGGCGACAGCCGGGGGTGACAAGAACGGCCCTTGGCCTCCACCCTTCAGTGGGGAAGATGCTCTCAGAAGGCCTTGTTCAATCAACCTCCTCACAGCTGATTGGTAATCGCTCCGGCCGGAGAGGCAGCAGCCCTGGCTAACCCAGGCTGTGCTCCCCAACCCTGCCTTCATGAACTCAAGAGCTAGTCTGCACACACTCAACACAGAACCGCTGCCACCCCCAGAAAAAGCTGAACCCCCTCCAACTTCTAGCTCATGGCCCTCCTGTCTGCAATGCAGGGTGGGGAGCCTGGCTGGCGGCTGCAGGACCACCCTCTACCATGACCTTACCTGACCAGGTTGATATGGGCTTTCTCCATGACCTTCAGCCAGGCCAGCAGGGGCTGTAAATCATTCTCGCTGGGAACGTAGTCGTACAAGGCCTAGGCGAGGGACCAGGAACAAGCAGGTGCCTGAGCAAAGTGTTTCAGCAGCAGCCCAGTGACAACACCCCTTCCTATCACTACACAACAGCCTGCACACGGGGCCCTAGAACTCACAGCCCCCTTGGCTTTCCTTTCCCTGACCCATGAAGCCCTTCTGCTTCCGCTTCTAGGGGAGAAACGTCTTTAGGAGCAGTCGAGAATAACTTGGTTAACACGACCCTTTGTGAATCTGACAAAGACCAGAACACTTCTCTGGAAAAATGCATGTGAACACACACACACACACATTTTTACAAACAATTTTTTTGAGGGGTTGGGGGGAGGGTTGTGCTCCCTTCCCCAAATCCACCTAGAGATCCCTATTTGAGGTACCTGCTACCACGAGACCATGCTGAATGGTTTACTATGTTAACTACCACAAAGTCAAGGGTCAGGGCCCCACCTGTGGACACTAATGTGGCTTTGGTGGATGGTCTCCTGGCTGTCTACCTGCCTCCTATGCTGGGACAGCCCAGTCTGGCCTATCCAACCTTGCTCTGCAGACAAGTAACAGGGCTCCCCCCAACACAGCCACGTCCCCCGTTTCCCCATCCCTCCGTTAGGTCTCACTGTGATGATCTGGGCGTTGAGCTCTGCCGGCAGGGTACTTGCACGGGGCTTGGCATGGAAGAGGCTGTGAAAGGCCTGCATGGCACAGGCTGTCACCAGCTACAAAGGACGTGGAGGTTAGTGGGAAACTCACTGCGGAGGCCAAGGCAGCCCTGGGCTCCTCCACATCCCACTCCAGCTGGTGGGTTGCGGGGGAGACCTGGGCCCCCTGAATCTCAAACATGCCCCCGACGCCTAGATACTCAGACACAACTGCTGCTTTAGGAAGTCTTGGCAGCCACTGGGAAATTTTTTTAATGATTTAAATGACATCAGAGAAACGTGAACAACATGTTTTTAAAATTATGGACTAAAAAAACAGGCTACAAATGGTTGGCATACTATAATTAAAACTGTATTTTTACGTGTTTGCTTATCTAAAAAGAAAATGTCTAAAAGGATACACAGCAAGCTGCCTGTACTATTTATCTTAGGAAATGAGACTTGGCGGGAAAGAGACCTCTATTTTTTACTTTATATACTTTGGAGTTTTTTTCTTTTTCTTTCTAAGCAACGATCATGTTATTCATATAATGAATATTTTAAATTATGTTTGTGAACAAACACTGTATGAGAACATATAAAGATTAACAGAATTGTGCTAGGAGAGCAGAAATGCAAGGCATCGCTTTTATGTGTCTTTAGAGTGTCATACTGATCTTACTAAATTACTAAGCCAGCAAAAAAAGAAGGTGAGAAAGACAGAAAAATATAACCATACGCATGGGTGGGGCAGAGCTCAGGCAGGGGAGAAGTGCTGCCTCGCCAGTCCCACCCGATTCCACCCCCTCCCTGAGCTCATCTCCCAGCTGAGGCGGCCAGTCTGCCCCACCCCAGGGATGAGATGCGTCCTTGAGTGTAGCCAAGAGCAGGGTCAGGGCCAGGAGGCCCCAACTCCCGCTTTTGGCCTGAACAGTGAGCTTCCCGAGTGCCAGCACACAGGCCTGGGGTCTGAAGCTCTGCCCCCTCCTCCTCGGCACACCCCCATGCGCTGGGGCACGAGCTCACCACATGGTTCAAGGTCATGACCCGCAGGAGAGTCTCGCTGCAGCTCTTCACCAGGCCTTCTGGGAAGCAGGGCAGTAGGTCCTTCAGCAGGGTCAGCATGTGCAGCATGGTGGTGGCCTCCTTGGAGCCTGGCAGAAAGAGGGGCAGCTGAGACTCCAGCCCACTCTCTGCAGTTGCCTCCGGCCCTGCCCCACCCACTCCACCACGCTGCCCCACCTCCAGACTTCTCGATCTCCTGGATGCAGAATTTGGCGGTAGAAACGGCAGCAGGGTGATGGGCAGGGGCCTTTTCACCAAACATGAACTCACTGCCCTTGAAGATGGAGCACACCCCATGCTGGGCAGCCTTCCGGATCTGAGGGGCAAGAAAAGGGGACAGGGCTGGGTCAGCACTCAACCAGCAACATGGGTGCTTGTCACGACCATCAGCAATGAGCAACAATCGCATGCCCATGCTGGGGGCATCCTGGACTGATAAAGATGGACTCCTGGGCTGATAAGTAAGACAAACCTGGGTTTCAGGTTCTGCTCTTCTATTAACTCACCAACCAACCTTGAGCAAACCAAACTACTTAGTCTCTGAGCTTCAGTGTCTCATCTTTACAACACAGATTCCTCTGTTCATGCCATCATCCAACAATACAGAGTGCTCACCAGTTCAGCAGTGAACCAGCAATTCATCAGGAGATAGGAAGTAAAGAAATGTATGCCAGAAGATAAAAGTACTTTGCAGACAATAAAACAGGGGCTATTACTTTTTTATGCAATGATCAGGTGTCACTCCAGTGATGTGACATTCCAGCAGAGACCTAAAGCAAGTGAGAGAACCGCCATGGACATTCTCAGGGAAGAAGGCACGGGCCTGCCTGGGACCAGAGTGCTCAGCACCAGGAGTGACTCTTAGGACTGTTATGACTCATACACGCCCCCCAGTTCTAAATTTCAGGAGGAAGCAACGTGGCCGAGCACTACTTACTGGGCTACAAGCCAGGACTTGGACCAGGTCTGAGGAAAACTCCCCATTGTCGCCATGACCTTGCAGCAAAGTTGATTTTATTATCCCTATTTACAGCTTAAAAAACCAAGACTCGGAGAGATTAGGTAACTCGTCCACGGTCCCAGCACAGTGAGTCAAGTATTCAACTCAGTTCTGTGAGTTCTGTGACTCCAAAGCCCCCTCCAGCCCCCTCTCCTTCCACTGTAACTAAATACATCACTGACCAGTGAGGCAGCAGAAACTCAAACAGGCCTGACTGTGACCATCCCTCCTGCAGGAGTGAGCAGACAGGGCTTCAGGCAGGAGCAGAAACTCCGGATAGGAGTCCAGCACTCAGGTGACCTCCCTGGGCCACTCAGCAGCCCAGCACCAGCCGGCTTCCTGGAATGGGAGTGGCCGCCCCCTCCCACGCCTGGGGTCCCACGGCCTCACCTTGGGCTTGGTGTGCACGGTGAAGCTCAGCAGCCCGTGGTACACCTGCAGGGTCACAGGGAAGCTCCAGGCCTCCAGGTCCTGCTTCCGCAGAAGGGTGGCCAGACAGGAGAGGACCTGAGAGGAGAGGCAGAGACCCTCAGCTCCACCCGCTTCAGCCACGTGGGAGACAGCCCGGGTTCTCCGGGACTCCGGAAAATGCCAAAGGGCTTTCTGAGGGTCCACAGAGTGCCTACACCCCTCCCAGGAAGCGTGCAAGCTTTAGCCAAATCAGGTGGGCTCTGGAAGATGGCAGAGGGACACCCAGACCCAAACACTGACCCATCGGAGGGCAGAGGTGGAGCCACTGATGGCCTGGGCTGACATGATATCCATGAAGGCTTTGGAGGTATCAGAGAACTTCTTAATGAGCACAGGACTGGGCACACTGTGGGGGAGAGAACAGAGACAATGAGAAGCCCAGAGGGGTCTCCGAGGGCTGCTGGTCTGGAGGAGAAGCTGGACAGAGTGGGGCAGCACGGGCTCCGTCCCTCAGCTGGCTCCCCTGTCGTGACACCCAGTTCAGTGCATTTCAACGGCCCCTGAGCTCCCCGCCTCCCTCATATTCTCCACCACTACCGACCCAATGGGCCCTTATAAGCTCCCCTCAGTCCTCTCCCAATGTGTCCCCTGGTTGCAGGTCCCCAGACAAGCAGGCCCAACATTCCACCTTATCCCTCCTGCCCCGCTGGCTGTGCAGGACCAGCCACCCCCGTCACACTCTGTCCTGTTACCATCCCAGGCCACCCGGAGCCTGAGCCGGGAGATTGCCACTGGATACTTAGCATCTTTTTGTTCTTTTTAATAATTCCTGTGTTACTCCCTCCCCTCCAGCCCCTCTCTCTTCTTCCCTCACAAGGAGCCAGGACTCACCGCTTGAGGACAAGGTTCAGCAGGTAAGCGACAGCAGCCAGAGACTCCGTGGACTCCACCGCTTCCATGGTTGTCATCTGACCAGGCCATGGGGTGGGAATGTGGGAAGCATGTCATGCTGGGCAAATGGGGTACTGGGGCCCCATGCACCCATGGGGATGGTTAGGACCAAGAACCCTGGTGTCAGAAGCTGAAATCCCAGCTCTGTCACTGTGACTCTGGACTAGCAACTTAACTTTTCTGTGACTCAGGTTTCCTCACTTGGAAAACAGGGATAATTAAGTTGTCATGAGGTTTAACTGAATTAATACACATCACACTTAGAACACTGCCTGACGTGTGATGAAAACCATTATATCGCTATTTAATTTACTTCATTATTCTAGAACAGAGGTTAAAAAGCATTTTCTGCAAAGAGCAGCCAGATAATAAATATTTCAGGCTTTGCAGGCCACATGTCGTCTCTGCTGCACATTCTTTGTGTGTTTTAACTATCTTATAAAAATGTAAAATCCAGGGGGGTGGGGGAGGGGTTAAAAAAAATATATATAAAATCCATCCTTGGCCCTCAGGCTATACAAAAACAGGCCATGGGTCACATGATGCCCATGGGCTATAGTTTGCCCCTTCTCCACAGTGGTGGTTTTCACACTTTTAAACCCTTAAAAATTATTGAGGATTTCCCCAAAGAGATTTTGTTTATGAAAATTATATCTATTGATATTTATCATATTAAAAATTAAAATGAAGACTTTTTTTTTTTAAACATAAGATTATGCAAGCACAATTCCATGAGCTGTTAAAATGTCATCAGACATTACATAACTTCTGGAAAACTCTCAGGTATACTCACGACATAGAAAAAGGTAAATGATGGTCTAGTAGTACTATGGAAATAATTTTGACCTAGCCAAACCCCCAAAGGGCGTCCCCAGTGGCTCTGAGGTAAAGAATCTGCCTGCAATGCAGGAGATGTGGGTTCAGTCCCTGGGTTGGGAAGATGCCCTGGAGAAGGAAATGGCAACCCACTCCAATAGTCTTGCCTGGAGAATCCCATGGACAGAGGAGCCTGGAGGGCTACAATCCATGGGGTCGCAAAAGAATCGGACATGACCTAGAGACTAAATAACAGCAAATTCCCTGAAAGGGTGTTGGGAACCCCCAGACTGTACTCTAAAAACAATTTTACTAGAGAATCCCCTGGGTGTAACCCAGTTTTATCAACTAGGGAAAGAAATAAAGAGAGGACTGGATTTTGTTTTACGAGAATCATATAGGAAATCCCACCAGCCTTACCAAGCCATTTGAGAATAACTGAAGCCCTTTCACCTGTTCAAGGTTGTCTTTCTCCATCCCTGCATGCAGGGGTCCCTGTCTTCTCTCTACAGCCTGAAGAACCTGCTACCCCAAATGCCCACCAGAGAGTTGCATTCACTCACCAGCGCAGCAAAGTACTCAGTCTCAGTCTCCTTCCCACCCTGGGAGCGAATCACCTCTGTGACAGCAGCCAAAACCGCACAGATCTGCACATAAGGGAGAAGCCATCTGTGAAGCCATCTGTGACATCTATTTCCAATCAAATCCCACCCCAGGGTAGCCTTTTCTCCTTCCTCCATCACAAATTAATCTCCTGACAAAGCCCAGAGCAGACAAGTTCCCCTTGCACTGAGCCAGGGGAACACATCACAGGGCCCAGCAAACTGGAAGACATACACATTTGCCCCAAAACCCACCTCTAGTGCTCTACCCATTACAGAAATACCTGCACAAATGTGCAAGTATTTGTGCACAAGTGTGTTCACTGCAGCAACCAATTGGAACAATAAAGCAGCCATCAACAGGGGATTAATAATGTAGTATCATATAATAATGACAGATTCGAATACTATGTAACTACTGAAAAGAATGATGACCAACTACATAGATGAATTTAGAAATGCTGATCAGTGGGGGAAAAGTTGCAAAATAGTGTATACACAATATAATGGTGCTTCAGTAAACCTAGACAAAGTCTGGGTAAAAAAGTTTAGAATAGTATTAATAACTTGATAAGAAGCTGTTGAGAACTTGAGATCTGGCTAGTATGACTGAGAAATTGCATCTTTAAACATCTTAATTATTTATATTGAAAAACAAATACTTTAGCAAATACTTATGGGGAAACAGATTTAAAACTACTTGGGTATAAGAATCTACTTTTGCAATTGTAAGTTTCATGAACTTTAAATACTAATCAAGTACTGTCAATGAAAATTTAGCATCCAAATGGAGATGTCAGACTAGATTCTGAAAACTCAGTACAATAAGTATAATGCAAAAATACCTCACTTTTAAAAATATTGATTATAAGTTGAAATGACAATATTTGGAGTATACCAGGTTACATGAGAGATACATAATTAAGGTTACTTTCACCCACATCTTTTTCTTTTTACTTTTATTTAACATAGCTACTAGAAAACTTAAAATCCTGTGTGTGGCTCACATTACATTTCTGTTGGAGAGCACTGATCAAGAAAAGTACAGTGACTTGTCAACAGTAACTACCACAAAGAAGGCAAGCTGGGAGGCCAACTTCCATATTTTATTCTACTCATCTCACTTTGTTATCATTTATAGTTTTGACACTTTTCATTTAAACAATGAAAAAATATAAATATATAATTTAAAATTATAAACAAAAAAAGTAACATTTAGGTCCTATTAAACCGTTTTCTAACCACTGTTATTCAGTGTTAATGTATTTAACAAATGTTTTCTGAAAACATTCTATATAAAAAGGCCTGTGTTAGGTATAGTTGAAGAGAAAAAACGTTTGCAAAATATTTTTTGGACATTTGGAAATTGTCTGGAAAATACACTGAGGGACTTTACACTTGAGATGAGAAGATATTCTTAGAAAAAGCAGAGTGGAACCTGCCCTAGGAGACTCAATAGGTCAGGGACACAGAGGGTAGGAAGGGCGACACATCACTCAGAGACTCCACCTGTTGTCACCACTCAGCAGTCAGTTGTGTCCTTCCCCCCCCCCCCCCAGCTAGCCTCAGGCTGTCCTGAGCTCCCCCCTACCTCCTTGTGGGCAGCCGAGTTGGACTCCCAGAAGCGCTGCACTTTGCTGAAGGTGACGTTTGTGCAGTCAGACAGGCCGCTCAGGAAGGTGCCAGAAGACTTCTCGGTGAAAGCCGGCGTCACCTCTTCTTCTTCTTCCATGGCCGTCTCAGGGGCTTCGCTTTTGCCCAGGCGCAGCGACCCTGACTGCAGTTCATTATGCAACTTCACCGCATCAACTGTCAAGTCGCTCTTTCCTGAGAACCAGCGATAAACAGTAAGGCCCCCAATTCTACTCGCAACTCCTTGGCCAAGAAAACAAGAACCATCCCTAGGAAACAATACCGACAGAGTCTGGGCTCCTAATCTGAGAAGCTAAATACTGAACGCAGTCCGCCTCAGCAGCCTACGGTACTTATCAGACCCAGAAAGGGAACCCTCCAGCTAACGGTTTCGCTTGTGTGAGTCGGCTGGGGGCTGCAGTGAGGGGCCTGGGAAAGAGAAGAGGGTGACAGCGTTCTGTGAAGAGCCAAGATTACAGACGCAGACACTCGTGGTACCCGAGCCAAGTTATCTCCCTCCTGTGAACTCAATTTCCGTATCTGTTAAATGGGGAGTGTGGGCCCTTACAGCAGGTTCGAGATTGGACATTTTAACAGACGAAGTGTCTGGTGCCTGGGCCCCAGAGCGGCTTAGATCCATCGAGACTCAGGCCGACCCAGAACCCCGCCGCCCGGCTGCGCCTTGATCGCGACCCTGCTACCTGAAGGCCGGCTGAAGAAGCGGCTGCGGGCGGCCTGGCGGTGGCGGCAGATGACCGGGTTGCTGTCGCTGCTGTGGCCTTTCTTCCAGCGTTTCAACTTGGCCGAGACTCCGGAGGGCAACTTCCCCGAGCGACCCATGCCTATTAGGCAGGGAGAGAGTTGAAAGGATTGGGTTCGGGGAACTAAAATACACGCAGGACCCACGTGGGTTCGCAGCCGCTCCACTTCCTCTTCCTCTGACGTAACTTCCTTATTCGCGTCCGTTTCCATGGCAAAAGAATCAACATCCGGTTTCACGTAGTCTCCAGGCTCTAGACTCGGTTGAAGGAGAGGCTGGAGGGAGACCCCATTCCTAGGAAGGAAGCTCTGGCTGGGGATGTTAGTCCACGGCTACTGCTTCTTGGCCACAAGAGTGAACCTTATTAGACTGGAATTCCTTTACAGGTTAAAACACAAACGTACATTTATATTATTTTTTAAAATCTAATTTCAGGGAATTCCCTGGTGGTCCAGTGGCTAAGACTGCACTCCCTATACAGGGGGCCTGAGTTCGATCCCTGGTCAGGGAACTAGATCCCACGTGCCGCAACTAAGACCCTATGCAGCCAAATAAGTAAAAATAATTTTTTTTTAAAAATCTAATTTCAAAAGGTAAGCATAGAAACCAGGTGGCGCCAGTGGTAAAGAATCTGCCTGCCAATGCAGAAGACACAGCAGACAAGGGTTCAATCCCTGGGTTAGGAAAATCCCCTGGAGAAGGAAATGGCAACCCACTCCAGTATTCTTCCTCAGGGAATCCCATGGACGGAGGAGCCTGGCGGACTGCAGTCCAGGGGGTTGCATGCAAAGAGTCTGTCACGACTGAGCACACACACACACACACACACACACAGAGTCCTGTATAGCACAAGGAACTATATCCATCTCCTGAGATAAGCCACAGTGGAAACATGGAAAAGAATATATATATAAAACAATGTGTATGTGTGTATAACTGAGTCACTGCATTACAGCGGCGATTTGCACAGCATTGTAAATCAACTGTATTTCAATTGAGGGAAAAAAAAGAAAGAGTTAAAACCTGGCCAGACCTGAATGAAAACCAGTTCAGGCTGGAAAAAGAGAAAAGCAGCCAGTGATGCTCCAAACCGCTCAGCTATTTTCATTTATTACTGGGGATATGCACTTGCTAAACCACTCTTGCCTCATTGTTATTGCTACTATTCAGTTGCTAAGTCTTGTCTGACTCTTTTTGACCCCATGAACTGCAACACCCCAGGCTTCCCTGTCCTCCACTATCTTTCGGAGTTTGCTCAGACTCATGGCCACTGAATCAGTGATGCCATCCAACCATCTCATCCTCTTATCTCATCATAGCACTCAATTCCCGATTACTTAATCTCATCTTCTCTTAATATCATTTCAGAAAATGAAAGTGAAGTCGCTCAGTCATGTCCAACTCTTTGCGACCCCATGGATTGCAGCCTACCAGGCTTCTCCGTCCATGGGATTTTACCAGCAAGGGTACTGGAGTGGGTTACCATTGCCTTCTCCAGGGGATCTTCCCAACCCGGGAATTGAACCCAGGTCTCCCACATTGCAGGCAGATCCTTTACCCTCTGAGCCACCAGGGAAGTCCAAAATGGCATGTGCTGCCTGGGAAAAAAACCCGAGTGGCAAGAATGGGAATCTTGCGTGATACCACTACACCAGCAGCTCATGCTATCCAGAACTGATTGGATTCCATTGCAATCCACTCCCCTGAGCCCCTCCCCAAAATCCTTTAGCCAGAACCCAAAGTTTACAAAAGAGCTTCCCTCCCCTCTCTTGCAGAGCAGCATTCCAAGATTCCTCCAGAATTCCCTTCCTCAGATCAAATCAATAAATCTGATTTTGTCAGACTAAAGCTTGATCTGGGGTTTTAGGCTGATTAGGCTTTAAACATTCATTTTTTAAACTTTTGTTTTTTGGCTTCCACTAAAGTTAGACCCTTCAATGAGTCAATCTTAATGTACCAGAACTTGACAACCACTTTGCATCCTGCTTCCTTCACTTGATACAATGTGAATTTCCCCCATGTGTTACAAACTAACTGTGTCCTCTGCCCATATTCAAATGTTAAAAATCCTAATTCCCATAGCTCATGGTATTAGGAGATGGGGCTTTTGGGTGGTGTTTTACTCCTAAGGATGGACCCTCATGAAAGGAACTGGCAGAGCTTCCCAACCTTTTCCCACCGTTTCCACAAAGCAAGAAGGGCCCTCACCAACCACACTGCCCCTCCCCCACCCCCCAAAGTTTAAACCAGACGTAACTAATCTACAGTATTAGAAGTCAGGATAGCAGTGTTCACGGTGGCAGTAGCTGAGAGTGGGCACAAAGAGAATAGTAACATTCTAATTATTTCTGAGTAAGGAGTTTACATGGATGTTATCACTGTGTGCTAACTCACTGAACTGTACACTTACAATTTGTGCACTTTTCTGTGTATATATTACACTTCATTGTTTGACTAAAAATCAGAAGTCATCTTTGCACACAGGGCAGAGAGAGCATGAAGACTGTTGACATGACAAAGCACCATTGAAGTTAAGGCGGTGAAGGTAGCTGAGCGCTGACTCCAGGCCCCGAGCCTCCAGCCACAGGAATCACCACCAACTCCTCTGGTCAGGCCCACTTCTGGCACAGAGGCTGAGTTTTAGGTCTGAGAAAAAGGAACTAGTAGCCTGAGGAGGAAAAGGGAACCAAACTTGGAAATTACTATAAGCAAGTCAGTGCTCACGACCAGCAGAGAAGGCAATGGCACCCCACTCCAGTACTCTTGCCTGGAAAATCCCATGGACGGAGGAGCCTGGTAGGCTGCAGTCCCCGGGGTCTCGAAGAGTCGGACACGACTGAGAGACTTCACTTTCACTTTTCACTTTCTTGTATTGGAGAAGGAAATGGCAACCCACTCCAGTGTTCTTGCCTGGAGCACCCCAGGGATGGGGGAGCCTGATGGTCTGCCATCTATGGGGTCGCACAGAGTCAGACAAGACTGAAGCGACTTAGCAGCAGCAGCAGCAGCTCATGACCAGAAGTCATGATGTAGGGACAGTCACTTGAGAGAAGACAGAGAAAGTGTTGGGCTCAAGTCTGGACTTACTTTCTGCATCACACAGAGCAAGAATTTAACCTCTTTGAGTCTGCATTTCATAAGGTGGTAAAAATAATACTGAACCCACTGGTCTACTCTGAAGATTGTGTCAAAATGATTACAACACGGTTTAAGTGTTGTTAGAGGTACCATGTGAAGGGTGCTATGGTGCCCTTTTGCCACCAGAGGGAGCACTGCCAACAAACTGTTAAAGCCAAAGCCCTACAGAGACAGCAACGACGACTAAGCCACCCGGGGTTTTGCAAATCAGATGGGGAGATGAAGAGGCCCAGGGTAGTGGCCGCCTTCAGATCCTTTTCCCAGAGAGCAGGCACTGTGGGCCGGCAAACTGAGTCTGCACCATGACTGGATATGGCCCCTAGATGCTCAGTCTGGAGCAAGCATTGGAGGGGCCACAGGCTCCCTGCTGGCCCTCCATCCTGAGGCATCTGCTCAGAGTGTCCTCCGGAAGGCATGTGGTGCCAGGAGAGGGGAAAGAGACATCCAGATGGCCTGAGCACATTCTAGCACACTCTTCCCCACCCTGCACCCCAGGGCTCACCTTTTTGCTGAAGGACTAACTTCCTCCACCCTGAATTCCACCAACGCCTTCCACCCAGAGGCATTAACTGTCTCCAAGACTAGCCACGTATATATGGCTCATAAAGATGACTCTTTGCATCAGGTGGCCAAAGTACTGGAGCTTCAGCTTCAGCATCAGAAGAGCCGACTCATTGGAAAAGACCCTGATGCTAGGAAAGATTGAGGGCAGGAGAAAAAGGGGCAACAGAGGATGAGATGGTTGGATGGCATCACCAACTCAATGGACATGAGTTTGAGCAAACTCCAGGAGATAGGGAAGGACAGGTTAGCTTGGCGTGCTGCAGTCCATGGGGTCGCGAAGATTTGGACCTGGCTGAGTGACTGAACAACAACAAAGGACCACTCACGTTTGTAGGATGGATCCTCTAGTGGAACCCTCAGGGTTAGAACTCAAGTACCACCACTTGCTGTCTGACCTTGAGCAAGTTGCCTTACTCTCTGAGCCTGTTTCCTTCATCTGTAAAATGGAGATAAGAATGCCCACCCATAGCATTTTAGAGAACTAAATAAGACAACACATGCAAACGTGCTTAACGCTATCTGGCACATAATAAGAAGGCAACAACTGTGAGCTGACTCATCAGAAAAGACCCTGATGCTGGAAAAATTGAGGGCAGGAGAAGGGCTGACAGAAGGTGAGATGGTTGGATGGCATCCCTGACTCCATGGATATGAGTTTTGATGGCTATCTCCATCACTAACTCCAGTATATAGTGAAGGACAGAGAATCCTGGCATGCTGCAGTCTATGGGGTCGCAAAGAACTGGCCATGACTTAGCAACTTAACATTATTATTATCCAAAAAAAAAAATCTTCTTGAGTTACAAAGCACCTTCTCACCTACTATCGAAGTGAGGAGGAGAGAGAGAGCACATGTCCCCATTTCACAGACGGGTAAATATGGTTCCAAGGAGTTGAGTGACACCACTAAGGTCATACAGTCAGTCAATGGGCAAAGGCCAGGAGATCCAACTCTTAGCTGAGGAGCCCCCTCTGTAGTCACTGCTCTTAAAACTCTCTTTAAGGCTTATGTGGAAGTAACAGGGCTGCTGCATCCAAAGCACTGAGCCCAGGGCCACAGGAAGGCCGTTTTTAGATTTGTGGGGTTGTAATCTCTTATGACGCTAAGCAGGAGGAAAGGAAGTTGAGGTTTAGCCTCTTGCCCTAAACAAAGAGGAAGTGATGGTTTGGATGTTTGAAATAGGGCTCAAGCCCTGAGGGTAGGAGAAGGGCTTTGTCACCCTGGGCAGCCCATCGTGATCAAGCAGTGGACTTGCAACTCCAGAGTGTTTTCCTAACTGCTGGAGTTGTGTTAACAACCAGACTTTGGGCTTAGGCAAGCTTGCATTTGGAGCCACATCCTAGGTATGACCAGGGACAGGTGACTGGACTTTATAAGCCACAGTTTGATCATCTGAAAATGGAGCTGCTCTTTGGAGACAGAAATGAGATAACACATGCCAAATGCTTAGCACCGCACCTGGCATGCGACTATTGCAGAAGGCCGGGTGCACCTGGCTTCTGGAGCAGTGACATTCATGTGGCAAAGAAGAGCTTTTAGGAAGAAGAGCTTACTTCCTAGAGTAAGTCTGGGGGCTGAGTGAATGGCCTGGTGTACTAAAACTGACAGCGAGGACCAGTATCTGGGCATGACAGGTGTGAGCTTGCTCAAAAGGAGACTGTCTTCCAAGGTGGGGTCCACCCTTTCTTCCCACCTGGCAGTAGGTGTCCATGGCTAGCAGAAGGGAGTCTGGGTAAGGAGAGAGCGTGATCGCCACTATAACTTGGTGTCCCGATTCCCCCCAGATCAGTCTTATTCCAAAATGAAATCTTTGCCACTTACTACTTTGGATCCCACCCCACCCACCCCACTCCCCCTTTTTTTTTTTTGCCATGAAGGATACAAGATCTTAGTTCCCTGACCGGGGATCAAACCCATGCCCCCTTCAGTGGAAGCACAGTATCTTAACCTCTGAATGGCCAAAGAAGTTCCACGAGGTGGCGCTTTGAAAATTAAACTGGCAAAGTAGATTGGGAGTATATCCTAATGGGCTTTGAGGGCCAGGCTAAGGGGTCTGGATTCTAATAGGAACTTTCGGAAGTACATTGCACTCACGCTCGTACTGAGTCCTCACAGCTGTGCTGTGCAGTGGGTGTCATTATTATCAGCCAAACGACAACAAGCACTCACACACACAGAAGCCTGCAAATAAGAAAAGAATTTATTTTGTTCTTAAGAGTTGTAATTCTGGAGAAACAAATTTGGGTGAAAACTAAAGCGTGTTCCAGGGAAGAGTCAGAGGGTTATAAAGACAGATGCCACCAGAATACATTCTAGAGCAAGAAAGGAAATCTATGCCCTTAAGGGACAGGCTGTGACAAGTGTTTTAGGGTAAGAGTCTGATAAATATCTTGAGTTTCTGGAACATTGGCCAGATACTCTGGATGCCTTCATTAAGGCTATAAGTACTCAAAAGGTCACATTTCCATCCAGGTGGAGACCCATATAAGTCACACTTCCTTAAAGACCTCCCAGCTCCATTTAATTTTTTATTTGTATTTTAAAAACTTTTATTTTTATTTATCTATTTGACTGCCCTGGGTCTTAGTTGCAGCAGGTGGGATCTAGTTTTTTGACCAGGGATCGAACCTGGGCTCCCTGCACTGGGAGCATGGAGTCTTAGCCACTGAGTTCAGTTCAGTTCAGTTGCTCAGTCGTGTCCAGCTCTTTGTGACCCCATGAATCACAGCACGCCAGGCCTGTCCATCACCCTGTCCATCTCCAACTCCAAGAGTTTACTCAAACTCATGTCCATTGAGTCAGTGATGCCATCCAGCCATCTCATCCTCTGTCATCCCCTTCTCCTCCTGCCCCCAAGCCCTCCCAAAATCAGGGTCTTTTCCAATGAGTCAACTCTTTGCATGAGGTGGCCAAAGTATTGGAGTTTCAGCTTCAGCATCAGTCCTTCCAAAGAACACCCAGGACTGATCCCCCTTAGGATGGACTGGTTGGATCTCCTTGCAGTCCAAGGGACTCTCAAGTCTTCTCCACCACAGTTCAAAAGAATCAGTTCTTCGGCACTCAGCTTTCTTCAAAGTCCAACTCTCACATCCATACATGACTACTGGAAACACCATTGCCTTGACTAGATGGACCTTTGTTGGCAAAGTAATGTCTCTGCTTTTTAATATGCTATCTAGGTTGGTCATAACTTTCCTTCCAAGGAGTAAGAGTCTTTTAATTTCATGGCTGCAGTCACCATCTGCAGTGATTTTGGAGCCCCCCAAAAATAAAGTCTGACACTGTTTCCACTGTTTCCCCATCTATTTCCCATGAAGTGGTGGGACCGGATGCCATGATCTTAGTTTTCTGAACGTTGAGCTTTAAGCCAACTTTTTCACTCTCCTCTTTCACTTTCAACAAGAGGCTTTTTAGTTCTTCTTCACTTTCTGCCATAAGGGTGGTGTCATCTGCATATCTGAGGTTATTGATATTTCTCCCAGCAATCTTGATTCCAGCTTGTGCTTTTTCCAGCCCAGCGTTTCTCATGATGTACTCTGCATATAAGTTAAATAAGCAGGGTGACAATGTACAGCCTTGATGTATTCCTTTTCCTATTTGGAACCAGCCTGTTGTTCCATGTCCAGTTCTAACTGTTGCTTCCTGACCTGCATACAGGTTTCTCAAGAGGCAGGTCAAGTGGTCTGGTATTCCCATCTCTTTCAGAATTTTCCACAGTTTCTTCTGATCCACACAGTCAAAGGCTTTGGCATAGTCAATAAAGCAGAAATAGATGTTTTTCTGGAACTCTCTTGCTTTTTTGATGATCCAGCAGATCTTGGCAATTTGACTTCTGGTTCCTCTGCCTTTTCTAAAACCAGCTTGAACATCTGGAAGTTCACATACTGGTGAAGCCTGGCTTGGAGAATTTTGAGCATTACTTTACTAGCGTGTGATATGAGTGCAATTGTGCAGTAGTTTGAGCATTCTTTGGCATTGCCTTTCTTTGGGATTGGAATGAAAACTGACCTTTTCCAGTCCTGTGGCCACTGCTGAGTTTTCAGCCACTGAACCACCAGGGAAATCTTTCCCACCTTCATTTTAGAGCATTCTGTTAGCAATATTGACTCCAGTTTTTATTTTCCTTTCACATCATTATCCATATTATACACATGGAGAAACCAAAGCTGGAGAAAGTCGAGTACTTGCTTAGGTTCCCAACAGCATTAAATGATAGCATTGGCATTTTAAACTTATTTTTCTCTCAAGTCCTTTTCTTTATGATCAGCTGATTACAAAGAGATGAAAGTGGCCTAGTTCTCTGTACAGTGCTCACAGGCTGGTTGGGGTGGCGGCGAAGAAACCTGGTGGTGATGATATGATCCATGCCATCATCCAGGTATGTCTAGGAGTCAGAGAGCCTCGAGCTTGGCAGGGTATGGTCAGGTCTAGGAGGCAGATTCAGTGTCAGGTGAGGGTCGCTTTCTGATCCACAGACTGCTGTCTACTTGCTGCATCCCCACATGGCAATAAATGTGTTCATTTCTCTTGTTTTTTCTTCAGTTTGGCTGCAGTTGGTCTTAGTTAGACACACAGTATCTTCGATCCTGGTTGAAGTCTGCGGGATCTTTGCTCGTGGCATGTGGGATCCAGCTCCCCGATCAGGAATTGAGCCCCAGCCACCTGCACTGGAAGCATGGAGTCTTAGCCACTGGACCATCAGGGAAGTCCTTGGGCTTTCTTTCATAAGATACTAATCCCATGAGCCCTCATGGCCTAAGCACCTCCTATAGTCTGCACCTCCTAATACCATCACATCAAGGTTATGATTTTTTTTTGCATTTTTAAAACATTTATTTATTTTTAATTGAGGGGTAATTGCTTTACAATATTGTATTGCTTTCTGTCATACATCAGCATGAATCAGCCATAGGTATACATATGTCCCCTCCCTCTTGAACTTCCCTCTCACCTCCCACATCCCACCCCTCTAGGTTGTTACAGAACCCTGGTTTGAGTTCCCTGAGTCATAGAGCAAATTCCTACTGGCTATCTATTTTACGTATGGTAGTGCATATGTTTCCATGCCACTCTCTCCATTCATCCCACCCTCTCTTTCCTCCCCACCCCCACCACCCACCTGTGCCCAGATGTCTGTTCTTTATCTCTGCGTCTCCATAGCTGCCCTACAAATATGTTCATCAGTGCCATCTTTCTAGATTCCATATATGTGCATTAATAGATGATATTTATTATTCTCTTTCTGACTTACTTCACTCTGTATAATAGGCTCTAGGTTCATCCGGTTATGATTTCTTTTGTATTTTTCATTTTGAAGGTTAAGATTTCAACATATGAGTTTGGGGACATGAACGTTCAGTCCATTGCAGTGCCACTGGAGCTGCATGGTGAATTGAAATTGACCAGAAAGGAAAGGTGGAGGTGTGGGCCAGGCCTAGGGAACAGCAGCTGCAAAGACACAGAGGCTAGAGCTAACATAACATGTTTGCTCTAGAGGCAGGATGCTAAAGACTGCCACACCAGTACAGGCAAGAAACAATGAGGTCTGACACCAAGGCTGTGGCAGTGGGAGCAAAAAGGAGAAGATAGATGGGAAAATGTATTTAGGAGGGAGAATGGGTAGCACTCACTGACTGACCAGTTATGAGGAATGAGCTAGATTGCAATGTGCAGTTATGTAGATTGTGGACTGCTCAATTTCCCACCGGAGGGATCTGAACTCCCATTCTCATTGGAACTGGTCTTTTTCTAAGTAACCAAGATACTGTAGAGACTAGCAATAGCCCTAGAGGGAGGAAAAATTACTCCCAGAGAGGCAAGCAGTTCCAGACTAGATGTGGAGGGTGTCTATGGAAGACACCACCTCTAAATAGCTGAAACAAAAAGTTGAATCTCTGATTTACTTTGGGAGTGCACAGCACTGCCTGTGGGGCGGTCTCTTTGAGTGGAGCAGGGACGTGATCATCCATGAGGTGCTGGGAGGTGTGAAGGTCGGGGATGGGCACACTTACAGGAGGGAGAGTTTAGGGACTGGCTGGTGACTGTTTCTGTGTGACTGTTGCTGACTGACTGACCTACAGAAGTGCAGTCACCAAGGCAAACTCTCATTGTTCCATTAAAGGGAGATGAGTTGTCATTACTGATACGGTTTAAAACCCTTTGGGGTTGTTACTTGTTGCCTTGGCAACAGGACAGTCTCCGGGGTATGAGAACTTTTTTCCTTCAGGAGACAGCTAGCTTAAACCGTTCACCGCCCTCCCCTCAGGAGCATTTTACTTTAACAGTGGACCATGTTTCTCAAAGGGTTAAATCTCCAGAGGGATTTAGGACCTGTTGGGGGCTCAGACACCTGCCTGGTCCAGGCAGTGGCAATAAGATCCAGTTTCTGTCCTTTCCTTCCAAATCCTGGACCTGGGGTGGTCCTAAAACAGGGATCACGGAAATTAGTTGCACAGTAGGGAAAGGTCCTGGCCCAGGGCTGGGAGTCATGTATCAAGTCAAAACTAGGACCTAGGAGTGAATGAAAGCTTTCTTTGGGGACCTTCTGAAAACTATAGCCAGGAGGACAGACTCTCAGATAGCTCTGAGGAGCTGCCCTGGAAAGGTAAGGGAGGAGCCAGGATACATAGTCGTGTTTGCTGCAAAGACAAAAACAACACAAAAAGAAGCAGAAAAAAACAAACCAAAAAAACCCATACAGTCAAACATCAAAAAATTACTGCTAATCACAAAAAACCCCAGACATCTCAAATTAATGGGTTTTATATATATATAATACTTAGAATTGAATCCAAAAAATATAGACTAGGAGAACAATCTGATGTGAAGGAGAACAGAGGGCCCTGTTTGAGCATTTTTATCATCATAGTTCTTACATGCAAGGCCTAGAAATAAAGGACCTGGTGCACCCCTTGTGGTTTCTTTTCAGAGACTGAAAGAGTTCCATAACCCAAGAAAAAGAGTTTATACTATGGCCACACTGGCCACTCAAGTCCAAAGCTGGGTTTTGAGGTCGGAGAAGAAAGGGTTTTGTCAGGGGAGCACTTGGAAGCCAGTTCCGGCTCCGTATCTTCAGATGGTGACTGTGGAAGGCTGTAGAGTGTGCCTTTTACCGGTCACTGAAGCACTGCTTCCTCTCCTGGATGCTCAGAGTCTTGAGACTTTAGCCACAAGCATTTGGGCTCATGCTGGAGGCAGGAATCCCTTCCTGAGCAGGCATCAGCTGAGCTGGGGAGATCTGAGCATCCTGCGATGAGTTTGCTTGATGTTCCACACATAAAGACTTAAAATGTCATGAAGGGGAGTCCTGTGGATTAGACGGCAGCTGCCCCTCCCTGCCTTCCACCCAGCAGGAAACATGTTTCTCCTTGCTGCGATTCTAAATCGGGCTTCGCTGAATGTTTGGTACTTGATAAGGGAATTATCTTTCTGCAGAAAAAAAAAAAAAAAAAAAAACACTTGGGAAGGGAAGGCTGAGAGAGGCCTTTATTATTTTAAGGGACAAGGGCAATAGGAATGTGATCACTGATATCCTTATCTGAGTTTTTGTAGCAGCTTAACCAGCAAGTTCCCTGGTGGCTCAGAAGTCTGCCTACAGTGCGGGAGACCCAGGTTCAATCCCTGGGTTGGGAAGATCTCCTGGAGAAGGAAATGGCAACCCACTCCAGTACCCTTGCCTGGAAAATCCAATAGACAGAGAAGCCTGGTAGGCTACAGTCCATGGGGTTGCAAAGAGTCAGACACGACTGAGCGATTTCACTTTCAACCAACAAGTTGGTGGTTAGAAGCTGTTAGAGTCCTGTGAATTTCCCTGAGGCCTGGGAAAGATTGAAGGCGGGAGGAGAAGGGGACAACAGAGGATGAGATGGTTGGATGGCATCACTGACTCAATGGACATGAGTTTGATAAACTCCAGGAGTTGGTGATGGACAGGGAAGCCTGGCGTGCTGTGGCCCATGGGGTCTCAAAGAGTCGGATATGACTGAGCAACTGGACTGAGCGACTGAACTGATGAACTGAAGGATTAGAGCACTGAGCTAGGAGGGAGGCTGTCTGCCCTAAGTGTTCAGGGACTGGGTGGGTGAGGGGCCCAGGAAGAGATGAGAACTGTCACTGATGAATGCCTGAACCGGGAGATAAGAGTAGGCTCAGAAGGCTCTGGAGCACAGGGCCCATTCCCACACTCCATGTAGGAAGGAGGACTTATTTGGCCATAGTTGCTCCCTGCAGGGCAGAGAGGGAAGGTGGTGACCAGGTTGGGAGCTCTGCAGTGGGTCCCTCAGGCTGCTAGCCAAGCTGGCCCCTGGCTGTGATCAGAACCCTCACACTGCTTTGTTCTCAGGATATGTGAAAGCTCTCCCTTATCCGCCCACTTCTTTAGAAGGGCTGAGGAATCACCCCTGACAAAGGTCTGTGTGTCTTGTGTTCAATAGAGATAACAAGATTTAAAAAAAAAAAAAGTAGTAGAGGGCAACATACACTGGTTTATCCCTACCCTTTACTGTCATTTGAGAAATCTTGGTTTGAACGGCTCTAAGCTTCTTCCCACTTCATGGGAAATAGATGGGGAAACAGTGGAAACAGTGTTAGATTTTATCTTTCTGGGCTCCAAAATCACTGCAGATGGTGACTGCAGCCATGAAATTAAAAGACGCTAACTCCTTGGAAGGAAAGTTATGACCAATCTAGATAGCATATTCAAAAGCAGAGACATTACTTTGCTGGCAAAGGTCCATCTAGTCAAGGCTATGGTTTTTCCTGTGGTCATGTATGGATGTGAGAGTTGGACTGTGAAGAAGGCTGAGCGCTGAAGAATTGATGCTTTTGAACTGTGGTGTTGGAGAAGACTCTTGAGCATCCCTTGGACTGCAAGGAGATCCAACCAGTCCATTCTGAAGGAGATCAGCCCTGGGTGTTCTTTGGAAGGACTGATGCTAAAGCTGAAACTCCAGTACTTTGGCCACCTCATGCGAAGAATTGACTCATTGGAAAAGACTCTGATGCTGGGAGGGATTGGGGGCAGGAGGAGAAGGGGATGACAGAGGATGAGATGGCTGGATGGCATCACTGACTCAATGGACGTGGGTCTCAGTGAACTCCGGGAGTTGGTGATGGACAGGGAGGTCTGGTGTGCTGCGATTCATGGGGTCGCAAAGAGTCGGACATGACTGAGCGACTGATCTGATCTGAAGCTTCTTCCCAGATTTGTGAAGCTGTGACAGACACTGGATGAATCCCCATCTCTGCCCAGGAATTCTGGCTTTTTGCTGCAAAGCCTTCACTGTCCTCACGGTCCATCCCCTACTCTCCGCTCTATCTCCTCAATTTCTCTGGGTTCCTGCCTTCTTCTGGCACAGCAAGCCTCAACTCTATGACCTTTTTCCTTGGATCATCTCTGACCACTCACTAATGTACCTGGTCCCCTGCTCATCTCTTGCTCTTTTGAAAGGGTCACTTCACTTTGCTCATCTGTTGCATGTGGACTGGAGGTGGGGACTTGCGGTGGACGATTATCAAGATCTTTCCCAGCTCAGGGACACTCAGGGAGTTGGCCAAGGGCAAAGTCTCCATGGGTATATGAAATAGAGATGCAGTGCCCATCCTCAAGGAGTTTCTAGTTGAGTAGATCTGATATAAATAGATACATAAAAAAATCTTTGATAATCTAAGGTAGATATCCTGTGAGTGAGTTAGAGTTCCTCAGAATTCCAAGGAGGTGAGAGATTCCTTCTGGAAGCAGAGCAAATTGATGAAAGCAATAAATTAGGATTCCCGGGCTCTTTCCCAAGGCTGGTGGTACAGACACCCTTGGCCTCCTGCCCAAAGTATCCTAGTTACATGCTCAGTTCCAATCCCAGTCTTGATCACATGGCTAATAGCATTTGTTATCAATATGTTAATAACACATTATTATTATTTATGACTATTTGCTAGTCTGAAAAGCCAAGGTTAAGGCTGGGAGTGTATGCGCATCAGTACTGCAGTGACCAAGCAGAAGGAATGGCCAGAGGGAGAATTTCTAAAGAGGGAGTCTTCCAAGGTCCCCACATGGGCCATGCCAGGAGCTTGAACAAGGAAAGCTTCCAGGGCAGGTCTTGCTTTGCAGCCCTGGAAGTCCATAAACTCCAAGTGCAGCTTTTAGTGCTGGACCTCATTCCAGTGACCTCTCTGGTCACTGAGTTCCATCTTCTCCCAGCTGCAGAGGAAGGAAGCAGTGGAACATTGTGGTTAGAGTGCACACTTGGCCACTGACTGTCTGGGTTTGAGTCCTGGGTTCTTTTTCACTTCTGCCTGCAGTTGTAACTTTGGACTAATTATATCCCCAGGCCTCAGTTTTTTCATTTGTAGAATGGAGAACCTACATTATATGAATTGTGAGAAGGTTGAGATAATACATTAAAACACTGGACATGGTAACTTTTGTTACCGAGTCCAAGTAAGGTCTGCTTGTCTCATGACAGGCCAGTGAATCCAAGAGACGAGGTGTTGAGGCAAGCAATACGACTTTGTTCAGAGAACCGACTGATTGAGAAGATGGTAGACTAATGTCTCAAAATAATCATCTTCCCTGGGTCTGGATGCCAGCTTCTTTTATGAATCAGAGATTGAGGGGCAGGGGAGCAAGCAAAATAAAAAGGGCGTTAATTTTCAAATATCTCCTAAAATAGCAAGCTTTGGACAGGGGGATGTGTTCATTTCTTTTTTCCTGCCATCTGCAGATGGACAGGGTTCTGAACCAAGGCACTTGAGTTTAACAGTCTGGCAGGGGGGCAGGATTCTCTGAAGCAGGCCATTATGCATGATCATAATAAAAAAGCAATGGAAAGCAAGTCAAAGAAACAGTTCCAACATGGAGTCAGAATTGACTTCTCCCTGCAACACTTTCACGGACAGTAGATGACATATCTAAAAACTAGTCTTACGTGCTTTGATTCACGTTTTTAACAAAGTGCTTTTTCTCTGCCTATCAAACCCTTCCCACTCTTTAAAGTCAATAAGTGCCCTAAATGCAACATTTACGTGGAGCCCACAAAGACTATTAGGTGAGACATACACGGACTTGGGAGGCAGCAAGCCTAGGCTTGAATCCTGGTTCCTGCAACCTTGGGCAAATTGCTTCATCCCTCAGTTTCCTCTTCAAAAAATAGGGAATCAATAGTACTAGGCTCTTAAGGCCATCATGAGGATATGAGGAGTGAATGAGTTGATGTTTGTAAAGTACTTAAAACACTGCCTGATACATAGTAGGTGCTTTATGAGTGTGTGTTAAAAATTTTTGTATAATTTGTCAAAGAATAACACACAGCACAACTTCTTTGTTAGGTGTTTTACACATGGGCCTTATTTGCACTCCGCCTGCTATGAAGCACAGAAAACATTCCACCCATCTTTGACCCTAGCCCACTGCCTGACTCATGTATGGTGCTCAATAAAGTGGCAAGGTTGAAATAAACCAGGACACAGTGGCATGGGCACTGGAAAGCTGTCTAGATAAAACAGCAGATAAGCTATCTACTTAAACTGCTGATTAGGTGTAGGGGAGGGACAAGCAGTAATCCTTCTCTTTCTGGAGTGTTTGATCGGCCTAGAGTTTGCTTCACTGTTGTTGGTCCAGGAGGCATTGACCAGAGGCTGTGAGAGACTAGAAAAGTTGGGACAAACAGCTCTGTGTTAAATGAAGAGCAAGTCTTTCAAACTAGCAGTCAGAAGCGGAGAAGGCAATGGCACCCCACTCCAGTACTCTTGCCTGGAAAATCCCATGGATGGAGGAGCCTGGAAGGCTGCAGTCCATGGGGTCGCTGAGGGTCGGACACGACTGAGCGGCTTCACTTTCACTTTTCACTTTCCTGCATTGGAGAAGGAAATGGCAACCCACTCCAGTGTTCTTGCCTGGAGAATCCCAGGGACGGGGGAGCCTGGTGGGCTGCCGTCTATGGGGTCGCACAGAGTGGGACACGACTGAAGTGATTTAGCGGCAGCAGCAGTCAGAGCTGGTGTCCTTATGGAGATCATTGTCCATGGAAATGAGATAGAAACAACCACCATTTACTGAGCACTTTCCAGGTAGATATACTCACGCTCGGCCACTTCAGTCTGTCCAACTCTTTGCGACCCCATGCACTGGGGTATGTAGCCAGCCAGGCTCCTCTGTCCATGGGCTTCTCCAGGCAGGAATACTGGAGTGGGTTGCCACGCCCTTCTCCAGGGGATCTTCCCAACCCAGGGATAGAACCCGCGTTTCCTGTGTCTCCTGTATTGCAGGCGGATTCTTTACCCATTGAGCCACCTGGGAAACCTTCCTGGTAGATAGCCACCAGCTGAATATTTACTACGTTCGTTTACAGACGACGGTGAGCGAGGTTAAGCGGTGTCCACATAGAAAATAAAATGGAAGAGTGAAGACTGGAACGCAGGCGTGTGAATCACAATGTGTTCGGATGGGAAAGTGATCTGGGCAAGCCAAGAGCGATTGGAATAATAACATTTTATTACAACGAAGGGCTTATGAATAACTGCAATTCAATTTGATGACACTCCGGACGGTATGCACTTCTGGGCACCGCCCAGATGTTCCACCGCCTTTGGACGCTTACGTGCGCTCCGTGACCGCCACGGCTGACGCGGGGTAGGCGGCAGAGACCGCATGCGCCCTGTCTTCCTGGGAGAGCGCCCCCTCCGCCCGGCGGCTGCAGCGCCCGCACGGAGCGCATGCGTACACCCGGCGGGAGGAGGGTGGCCCCGAGCTAGTGGAAAGATTTGGCAGTGCTAGTGAAAGGGAGCTGACGGGTGGGGCGCAAGCGCGCAGGCGCAGCCGGGGGCCGGGCAGCGACTCCTGAATCTCGGTGATCCCCAGTCTGCGCCGCATCCCGAACCGCAGCCATGGCCGCCTACAAGCTGGTGCTGATCCGGCACGGTGAGAGCACATGGAACCTGGAGAACCGTTTCAGCGGCTGGTACGACGCGGACCTGAGCCCAGCCGGGCACGAGGAGGCGAAGCGAGGCGGGCAGGCGCTGAGAGGTGCGTAGCAGGCCGGGGCGGTGGATGTGGGCTGCGAAGGCCCGGGCTGGCGCCTCTGGGTCACGGCCGCCTGGCCTCACCCGCGCCCTCCCGGAGAACGTCTAGACCTTAGGCTTCTTCTTCCTAACAGTGTATTTTGCAGTTCAGAAAATGAGCCGGGGGTGGGGGATCGACTTGCTCAAGGTCACCCAGCCAAGAAGAGGACCCGGGCGGTCACCGCGCAGTTTTATTGCGCTCTCCACACCGCCTTGCGAAATCGCTCTCGTCTTAGTCTGAGCATTTAGTAACTCGGGGACGGGTTACTAAATTGGATGCCCAGTGTCTTCCAGTGGCTACAACCAAACCTACTCTAGGCTAGGCAGGCTGATGAAGTGGCAGGCCACATGCTTCTCCCTGCCGTGGGGGAGTGACGCGGCGCCGCGGAGACCAAAGACCTCCACGTGCTCCTGTAGGATGCTGTTTAGCAGCATTCCACAAACCGTGTCCAGAGTGCATCCACAAATGGAAATGAGTGGTTGCATGAATGAAGGCTTTGAGTTAATCCTCTTCACAACCCCATAAACTTTACAGATTTCATTCCCTTCCTTCCCAACTCTCCCTGGCCCTCTTTCATAGTTAGGAAAGTGAGAGTTGGAAAGAGGACTTGACCAAAGTTACATCTTATTCCTAGCCCACCACGCTGGCCTCTGTTCTGGGGATGAGTAACTGGTAGGTGCGAGGGAACTGGTAGGCTGTTTCAGGTAAAGGTGGAAGTGGCAGTGAGATAAGCTTGCCTACTCAGGCTGGCCCCTGCTGGCAGACGGTTCTCTGTGATTTTGAAATGCTAATAAGGAAGCATTCCCTGCTGCCAGCAATTCAAAGAATCTCCGGACTGAGGAGGTGCTTCCATTGATCCTGCTCTGCTCCCTTTTAACCTCGACAAAGTAGCAGCCATTGAAATGGGTCATTGATGCCTGGTTGATGTGAATCAGGTATTTGGCCCAAATTTGCTCTTCCTAGGTCCTTGCCTCCACTGTAGATCTTTTAGAAATGAAGCAAAGGCTTGGAAACAAGTCTGGGAAATGTAATCCTGCTGAGGATGTGTGTGAGTAGTTTGGGATGGCCCGATGTGACCTCATACCGGTTAGGAGAGGCCAGGATGAGGAAAGTGCTGGTAGAGGCCATTTTCTCTCCTGCCTGCAGGAAGAACTGAATGGGTCTGTGGTGGTTTGCTGATGACTGACCCAGGACAAAGCAAATTGCAGCTGTCCTCTAAGACTGGTCAAATGCCTTAACTTGTAATCTCTTAAAATAACAGACCCTAGTTGAGTTTTTAAGTAAATGTTAGTAGCATTAGTTTAAAAAGAAAGCCCATTAAAATTTTAAAATAACTGTTTAGGGGCATCACAGATGATTAAATAAAAAGTCAATGACTAAAAGCAAAAACTCTGAATGATGAAGACCATATGAATAATCTAATAATATAAAAGGCCTAAAATAAAGTATTAATTTCACCAGGGCTTTAAGTACTATAGGGCTTATAAAATCTTGCATGATTTCAGGAGCAAGTTAGCAAGAACTTAGTTTCACCACACCGTCTTATTAAGGGAGGATGGAGGCCACATGGCACCAGCTAAGCCCATCCCTGGGAGCATCCTAACTCTGCTTTGTTTGATGGCCAAGTTAAAGGAAGAGGCTTTAGAGTTTGTTGAGAGTATCAGGGGAACTGCTCTTTTCCTCTGGGATCTATTTGTGTATCTAATGTGCAGCACTCCACAGCAATTAGAAAATTCAGTGAAACAACCACAGCTTTTCAGCATGGCAGCTGAGCCTTGCACTGAGGATGTTGCTTCCCAGTGACTCAGCCTTTTACTGGGGAATCATTCTTCCCCATAAAGTTAGGGAGGAGATGGTGAGTGAGTCTACTAGGACTTGTCCTGAGGCTCAGCGATGAGATGTGACTTTTCCCTTGTGGGTGCTGGTGAGTCTCCTGGTGACTAATCCTCCCTTCCCCCATCAGTGTAGTTCTTACTGGCCTTATTCTCAAATTGAATGACTGGCAGAAAATTCACTTCACATTTCATTAATTACTGTTGGTGGTCTCAGTACGAAGCAACACACAGGGAAGTTTGTGCTAAATTTCAATGAGGGCCTTGTAGCCTCATGGAAGAAAACAGGAATGTTTTCCTGGTTCACCACATAAGGAAAGGGACATCTCCCCATTAAAGTGGGAGGGAGAATAATGGTTTGTGAAACATAAAGATATATATGGTTGTAACTTACTGGTTGGGCCAACATAACTCTTGATACCACCCCTCATAACTGCTGTGCGTAGAGGAGAGGTCTGCTCTTTCTCCAGTGAGTGGCTTCTCTTAAACTTGGTTTAACAATTGATGTAGGTTGGTAGATATATAGGGTAGTCAAGTAATTTGACTAGCAGAAAGGAACTGTGGATGAAGAGATTGTGATTTCCATATGCTAGGGAAGATACAATTTCATGCAACAAACTGGTTTTATCAGCATCTTCTAAGAGCTCTTGCTGTATCCTAATTGTTGAATTCAAAATCCCATTTCTCCTGGACCAGAAAGTAGAGAGGACTGAAATATATTAGTAATTGTCAATCAGAAGTGACAGTTCTAACTAAAATACAAACATCAGAATCCTTAGAAGTCAGGAAACTATGGAGATAGCCAGAGATGGTGGTTATGAGTTGGATTAGAGTCATACAACCTGGGTTTTTAACCTTTCATGTAATATCTGTGATCTCAGATAATTTGCTTAACTCCTGCAGTTTCTATTCCCCCCACCCGGTAAGATGGATTGTAATGATGTAACCTCATTGGATTGTTATGAAAACTAAATAAAATACATACAAAGTACTTATTAGTCCAGTGCCTGACAGATGGTAAACCTTCTATAAATATTAACTAAAATGTTTATTAAGTGACTCCAAGTTTTTAGTGTCCTTAGGTTAAAAGAATTAAAGCAAATAAAAAATTAAAATGTGCTTAAGCAAAGCATTCTGGGGATTAGTAGTGCAGATCTCAGGTTAGCTCGTTGATAGTACATTTGGGCCTTTGGTTAGATGAATTATTGGGAAGCTGCTGGGAAGTATATTGTCAACTGCAACAAAAATCAACAAATGTTACCTTCCCCAAAGGCAGAATATTCTTTTTCCTGTATGCAAAATAAAATATTTAGGGTATACAAAATATTTAGCCAAATAATTTTCATTTGAGTTGTCTATACCTGAGATTTATATGTAAGAAAATTCTGGCTCTAGGGAATTTCCTGGCGGTCTAGTAGTTAGAACTTCTTGCCCTCACTGCTGAGGGCCCAGGTTTAATCCCTGGTTGGGGAACTAAGATCCCACAAGCCATGTGGCGTGGCTAAAGAAAAAAGAAATTCTGGTTCTAGAGTGGACCTCATTAGCTTATCACTTTTAACTTAAAATTTCCAGATGCTGGCTATGAGTTTGACATCTGCTTCACCTCAGTGCAGAAGAGAGCAATCCGGACCCTCTGGACAGTGCTGGATGCCATTGACCAAATGTGGCTGCCAGTGGTGAGGACTTGGCGCCTTAATGAGCGACACTATGGGGGTCTGACTGGCCTCAATAAGGCAGAAACTGCTGCCAAGCATGGTGAGGCCCAGGTAAAGATCTGGAGGCGCTCCTATGATGTCCCGCCACCTCCCATGGAGCCCGACCATCCCTTCTACAGCAACATCAGTAAGGTATGGACAAAGTGAAGCTTGGCTCGCTGCACGCAGGACCAGGGGATCAGAATCTGGACTTCTCTCTTTTAGCTTTTATTAGTATCTGCCTAGATCACTGAGTTTCTAACTTATGATAAATCCCCCTTTATAATCCCCCTTCTCCAAGGAATGACCATTACCTATTAAAAGATTTAGTTAAGAGTTTATGTGGTTTATCTACAAAGAATTTCTATCTTTTTTACATGTATTGCCATATTTTAAAAAACTGCACCATAGGTAAAGTGAGTTGGGAAGAGCCTTGAGGCACACCTTTCCAAAGTTGTTTCTTTTGGACTATTCAATCTTCCCAGTCGTGGGTAATGGGGGAGGGAGGGCAGGATAGTAATAATCCCCCTTCCCAAGCTCTCAGTGCCCTGGTGAGAGACTTTTACCTATCACTGTGATCCCTTAGGGGATGAGGAATAGGCAGAACAAATGCAGCTGGTAATAACTGGTAAGCTGGGATTTTTTGTTTAGGATCGCAGGTACGCAGACCTCACTGAAGACCAGCTGCCCTCCTGTGAGAGTCTGAAGGACACAATTGCCAGAGCTCTGCCCTTTTGGAATGAAGAAATTGTCCCCCAGATCAAGGAGGGGAAACGGGTACTAATTGCAGCCCATGGCAATAGCCTTCGGGGCATCGTCAAGCATCTGGAGGGTATGTATGCTTTTCAGAGGGGCCCTCAGGGAAGGGTAAAGCAGAACTGCCACTACTCTGGACTGATTTAGTATGAAGGAGACCTTCAGGAAAGGGCTGGATGTACTGAGAGCCTTAGAGACAGTCCAGATTATCTCCTAGTAGAAACATGATCCTTTCTTCTCAAAGCATCATCTGCAGAACCAGAGGCTGCCACACCCCACTGGGTGCTTGTTACATGTTAGAACCTCAGGTCCCACTTCAGACCTGGTTTGGAAGCTGCATCTATCATCCAGGTGCATCTATTATTGCTCTATTACAGTAGAGTGATCACCCAAGGAATGCCCCCAGTATTCTTTCTTAGCCATTGAACAGTAAGAAAAAAGGATGAAAAGTATCTCTCCCCAAAGGAGATACACATGAAAGTTTGAGATGCCTACCTCTAGACTAGGATTGCTAGTTGAAATTGCTGATAAAAATCCTTAACCACAGCCTGATTACAACTCCCCACATGAGTGTCAATTTGCATCCTAAGTTGTTTCACTCAGGGGCCTAGTAGAGGCCCAGATGTGCCACGTTTTGGCAGCTGTATGGACAACATAGGACATTTGAGATACTAAGATGTATAGTCCTGCTTCACTGTGGGCTTCCAGATCCCCCTTGGGGAGGGATACCTTTCATCCCTTTTTTCTTGCTGTTCAGTGGCTGAGAAAGAATATTGGGGGCATTCCTTGGGTGATCATCCTTACTCTCATGACAAGTATCAGAAAGGGTGTCTTGTTTTAATTCCTGCCAGAGTCCTTGGAGGACCCATTTCCCCACCTGGAGGATGAATAGTAAAGCTGGAGAGGTCTGTGGATTCTTATCTTGCTTGACTGATCATGAGGGGGTATATTTTCAGGTCTCTCTGAAGAGGCTATCATGGAGCTGAACCTGCCGACTGGCATTCCCATGGTCTATGAGTTGGACAAGAACTTGAAGCCCATCAAGCCCATGCAGTTCCTGGGGGATGAGGAGACCGTGCGTAAAGCCATGGAGGCTGTGGCTGCCCAGGGCAAGGCCAAGAAGTGAGGGCAAGCAGCAGATTACTTTCCCAAGGATTACCCTCCTCCCCTGCCCTGGCCCACCCTATTCCTCTGCACCTCTCCCTGGCACATGTCCCACTGATGACATCTGTAGGCATCGTAAGTTGTAGCTGCAGGTGGGGACCAGCGGCTCCCAATTCCACATTAGCCATTTTATCTCTTGCACCCACTCCCTTCATACAGTCTAGTCAGAATGGCACGTCTGGGGCATGGTCCTCAGTCCAAGCGGAGGGAAGAGTTATCCAGAAGTGTTGAGAGGTCATCACTGGGGGGTTTGATGGTGGTTTATTACTAAGGAGCTGCTTGAGTAGGGGACAGGGAGAAAACCATGCTGAGGTGTGACCAATGAGAAGAGCCTGTTCGTGTCCCCAGAGGCCAGCCAGGCACAGTTGTTAGGTGACTCGGGGCTCTAGACATTCCAGTGGAAGATGAATGTAACCTGCATGGTGACTCAATCAAATATTCCTCCCTGACTCTAAAAGGCTAGATCAATCCTGAATGTTTTTGTGTTGCATTTACTTTAAAAAAAAAAAATTATTAAAAAAAAAAAAAACCCTTCTGGGGTTTTTAGTGGCGGTTAAAATATTCCCACATGTGGTCATCAGCAAATAAGTCATTCCTTACACCATCATGGGATAAGCTCCTGGCGTCTAAGGTGTAGGAGTTCATCCTGCTGTGTGTTTTAAAATCCCTCCCCTGCCTTACTGTTTTCTTACTGTTTTGTGGCAGTGGAATGCCTCTCGATCATGTCCAAGTGTGTCTCTCACTGTGCCTGACTTCTGAATCATGTTCCAGTTGCTTGGCCCAGCACTTGGGCCCAGTACTCATTTGAGCATAACTGTACTAAAAATATCTTTTTTCCAGATCAGTATAAAATAAAGGAGTGATGTGCAATATTTTCTGTGTGATATGTCTTACCTGAGGAAATCAACTCGAACATTCAACTTGAAATGTCTCTCACTGCCCAAGTTCGTGTATGACTAAGGGCTTGAGGACAGCTAGTCACAACTTTACACAGCCATTTTATCTCTTGCACCCACTCCCTTCATACAGTCTAGTCAGAATAGCACATCTGGGGCATGGTCCTCGTCCAAGCCGAGGGAAGACTTATCCAGAAGTGTTGAGAGGTCATCACTGGGGGGTTCCAAATACCATGTATCTCACTGGGTTCTCCACTGCAGGTTGAAGAGCTGAACTCTTTTTCCTGCTGCCTCTCTACAGCTCTTGCCCAATGGTACTGGTTACTAAAATCAAATTCTGAAACTTTTATACCTTCTTTAGAAAGGTATAAGTTTGTTTACTAGACTTAAAAGCCAGTCCCTTTCTATTAGTAAACTGTAAACTTGATTCACACCTTTCCTTTTGGCTCCTAAAGTTTTATCCCTGTCAGTTACCTAACCTCCTCAGAAATTACACTTGCAGGAGAATGAATATACAGTCATCCCTTATCTGCAGAGGGGAGACTGATTCCAGGACTCTTCTGGATACTAAAATTAACAGAAGCTAGGCTGCAGTCCATGGGGTTGCTAGCAGTCGGACACGACTGAGCGACTTCACTTTTACTTTTCACTTTCATGCACTGGAGAAGGAAATGGCAATCCACTCCAGTGTTCTTGCCTGGATTATCCCAGGGACAGGGGAGCCTGGTGGGCTGCCGTCTCTGGGGGTCGCACAGAGTCGGACACGAACTGAAGCGACTTAGCAGCAGCAGCAGCAGCAGGGACTTCATTGGTGGTCCAGTGACTAAGACTCAGCTCCCAATGCAGGAGGCTAGGGTTGGATCCCTGGTCAGGGAACTAGATCCCACATGCACGCAGCTGAGTCTGCATGCTGCAGTGAAGAGCAACTAAGACCCAGCACAGCCAAAATAAACATTTCAAAATTAACAGATGCTAAAGCGCCTAATATAAGATGGCATAGTACAGATGGCTCTGTCTTCTTGGGTTTCACATCCATGAATAGGGAGGACTGACTGTAATTATCTATATAATTGGGAAGGGGCATTGCTCACATTTACCTTTTCTCTGAGGCCTTTGAGAAGATCACTGGAATATGAGAGCCCATAATGCCATCCTAGTAGGAACAAGTAATACCATCTAGAAAATTCTTAAGCTCTATGCTAGCCATTGGGTGAGGCATGTTATATACATAATCTTCAATCCTGATAACCTCTGAAAGGGCTAGTATCTCGTTTACAGAAGAGGAAACATGCTGAAAACAGAAACTTGCCAGAAGGTACACAACTGAGTACTGGGACCCAGTATGAATGTTGCCCTTATTCTAAAATTTAAGCATCTTGCTTTCCAAGTTAGCTTTTTATCTGATGTGCACAGTAATCCTAGGAAGACTTTTAGTACTTTAAGTCTAAAGTAGCCTGATGGGATGTTAGTTTCCTTAGCTTGTACTGAATCTTAGAGCAAAAGTTGGTAATTTTGTGCTCAACCCATGCCTGACACATAGCAAGTACTCACAAGTATGGAGAACATAAAAAATACAAAAAAAGATAGGTGATTAGGCATTGTCTACAAAGACTCTGCTCTAGATGCCATGTCAGTTTAGATTCTTCACCCTACTTGAGACAACAGAAACTAAAATTCTTTTCATAAAAATGTTTTCTTTGTCATAGCAAAAATACACATTTGTAACACTCAAAGAACAGGCTATAATCTACCATCATACAGTTTGTTTGCTGGTGCCTCCAAAAGAAATTACTCCAGAGAATAAAATCCGCTGAAAGGTTCACAAGAAAAATGTTCCACCTACAGAAAAGATTTTTCTAAAGGCGGCTGCTGACCAACCCCTGGTATCTGAATAAAAACAGCCTCCTGATGTCACTCACACATGTACTCTTAGAAAACAGATTCCCCTCTGCATGGGAAAGTGGCTTCTTAGGTCTGCAGGAACTCAGGCTGTACTCGGGCCACCTTCCGGAATTCCTTGGTGTGGGTCTTCGGGCACTGCATCTCACACCAGCTGATGGGGACCATCTGGACACCTGCAAGGGAAAAGGTGATGTAGGAGCTGGGACCCCAGATACTTGCTCGAGACATTTCTCTTCTCAGCTGGGTGTGAACTGATGTCACCAAGCTGCCTAGTGAACCTCTTACCTGATACAGAAAAAAGCCTTGCTTATTCCACTGACTTATAGAGTAAGTGGCTCTTTTCCTTAGATTATATAAGGAGACTCATTCTAATCCCGGTAGTCAGTAGCTACACTCACATTGCTTCTAAGATAATTAAAAAACGAGGGAAAACAGTGGACTAATCCCAAACCCTAGCTCCCAGGAAAAGGTAAGCGTGTGGAAGCATGGACAAACTCACCGGATTCGCTGTGGGCCACCACCACTCCCAGCTCATTTTCTGCGGTGGTTAGCAGGTAGTTGGACTGTGCATCACCTAGGGAGATCTAGTCACATCACATTGGTAAAGGAAAACGAAGACGTATAAGTCTTCCCTCTCATAGCCACTTAGTGGTTTCCCTACTTCCATTTCTTCCTTTGACAAAGGACCACAAGTCTGCAGGGAATAAAGGATACCACTTTGGCCAAGACGATGTCCCCTGGGCGGAAACTCTTATAAATTTCAACCTGTAAAGAAAGGAGTGTTAAGTAAAAGCTCCAATCAGGTCTATAATGAAACTATTAACCCCACTGGGTAGAGCTAGTTTACTTCTAACCCCAGAGGGTAGAACCCCAATGGTAGATCTACCATTACTCAAGTAGATCAACAACTTTTATTGCTTCTCTGGCATCATCACATCAGTGAAAGATCTGAACTCAATAACGTGATCAGGAATCTGACTTAGACAAAAGGTACTATGGCTGCTCTGAAAGGGTCCAGAATAAGTCTGAGAGAACAGCCATGAATAAATACCTGGCTTCAAAGACAAAGCGTAAACTAGCTCCTCTCTAGCCAACAAAACGAAGACAAATCATATGAAGAGGAAAGGAATAGTGAGGTGAGTTCTACACCCTCCAGTAGAGAACACCTTAAAATTCCTTGGACTCCACATTCCCACAGACTTTTGAAATTCACTGGAATAATCTAAAAAGACTGAGATTCCTAAAGCCACGAAGAAAAAAAAGAACCAACCAACAACCTTGTCTTTTTCAGTAGCTCGGACGTCTTCTTTGCTATAAAGAAAAGAAATAACGGAAAGATTAATTATCTGTGAGAAAGAATTATCCTGCAGACTCCTAGCAGACAAAGAGCTATAAGAGCAAAGAGGACAAGTCCTGATCAGGACCCTGCTGCCACCCAGAGGAGCAGGTGGAGAAATATTTCCCGTCCTAACCCGAGGGAACAATCAGTTCCCATTCTTGGATCAAACAGAACAGGAGTATCAATACCTCCCACTAGAGGAAATTGGATCCGATTTGGCAGAGAAGGATAAGGAACTCTGCTGCCTTAGGAGAGCCTGAATGGCAGCATCGCAGAACCACACAGAATCCTGAGGGTGGAAAGAGCCTCAGATGTTAAATTATCTAGCTTACAAGAACTGTCTGTCCCTTCTCAAAGAACCCATAGTGGGGAAAAATACCACTTCACCCACTACCCTTTTTATTGTCTTATAATGCTTGGGTTAATCGATATTAAACACAAGAAAAAAAGGTACTTCCTAAAATGCCTTCTACTTTGGTATGAATCATACCCACAATGCACCTCCAGCTTATTCAATTCTTTTTTGTTTTATTTAAAGTCCTATCTCATTAATATCTTCCTTCTGTCTTAACTCACATACTGTAATATTTTCTTTAGATACTACGTGGGGAGAATCAAAGCACAAAGAGGTGAGACAGGGCAGGAATAGACTGTAATTGTTCTTAAAAATTCCAGTTTCCCATCCTATCCTAATCTCATTCCAGGCGCTGAGGCGAATATGAAGACAAAAATACTCCTTACCGGATGGTTCCTCGAAAAGAGTTCTTAAGTGGTGTGGACCCCACATACAGGATGTGTACTTTGGCAAAGCGTGAATTGATGCTGGAGACCTGTGGAACAGAGGAAAGGGCAGCATTAGAGTACTAGCAATTGTCAGCTGAAGGAGGCAGGAATCAACTAGGAAAGACTAGGATTTTAGTCCAAGCATCCCTACTAAGCATAGAATTTCAGATAAGTTAACTCGTATTTATCCCTGCATAAGTGATGTTCATAAAGTGGAGTAAGAGCCACTCTGGCCACCTAAAATAGAGTTACCGAGGGAATCAAATGAAATAATATGGCAGAGATTTTAAAAAATGTGCAGGTCTAACATAAATACACAAGGGAAGCATAGCAAATCTAACTAGACCTTTCGCAGATCTCACCAAGAGGCCTGTAGTGTGAATGGGAACTTAAGTCTCCATTCCAGCTGCTGGGTAATATTTGGATCACTGTGCCTGTCCAGTTATTTTCAAAATAATGCATAGATTTTCTTTTTTTCCTTTTCCCTTTTTTAAATTTGGCCACACTGTGTGGCTTGCAGGATCTTAGTTCCCTGACCAGGGACTGAACATGCACCTTTGGCACTGGAAGTGCAGAGTCCTAACCACTGGACTGCCAGGGAACTCCTCACACAGATTTTCTGTTGGAGAAATTATTTATAGAGAAAAACTAAGAGCTACAAGTTAACTGGCAAGGGTGGGGATGGGCATGGAATACTGATGTCTTATAGTTACTAACTGGTACAGCACTACTTTGCACTTGCCCTCAAAGACTTTATAAAAATCTTTCATTTCTCTGCAGAAAAAGTTTCGCTTTAGATGTTCAAAAATATACCTCCTTATGACCTTCTGGTACTCCTGTTTCCCAGACAAAAGTAAAAAATTACATAATGAGGAAACCAGCTCTGTGAAAGGACTACATAAGCTTGAACTTGACCACACTGATCATTACCCTAGAAATCTCTAGACCCAGCAGAGTCCAGTAAAACTTTCTGTGATGATAGAAAAATTGTGTTGACCAACATGGCAACCACCATTCACCTGTGGCTATTGACTACTTGAAATGGAGCTAGTGGAACTGAAGAAATAAATGTTAAATTTTGTTTAATTTTAATTTATTTAAATTTAAATGACCTTATGTGACTACTGGGAGAAGGCAATGGCACCCCACTCCAGTACTCTTGCCTGGACAATCCCATGGACAGAGGAGCCTGGTAGGCGGCAGTCCATGGGGTCGCACAGAGTCAGACACGACTGAGCGACTTCCCTTTCACTTTTCACTTTCATGCATTGGAGAAGGAAATGGCAACCCACTCCAGTGTTCTTGCCTGGAGAATCCCAGGGACGGGGAAGCCTGGTTGGCTGCTGTCTATGGGGTTCACAGAGTCGGACACGACTGAAGTGACTTAGCAGCAGCATGTGACTACTGGTTACCATACTGGACAGTGCAATTCTATAATGATCATGATTTCAACACTGGATGGTATCCTAAGCAGGGAGGTTAAGACCAACTTACCTTACAGGTTACAATAGCTCCTACATCTGGCAGTAACTGGGACTCTGTTTCTCTCATCACAGATATGACAGGAAGCTACAGAGAGAAAAATAAAACATGAATATCCTGGCTAAGCCTTGGATAAAGGTATTTGTGGCTTGACAGTAAAATGGGATACCTTGGGCCACAGTTGACGTCACATGGGCAGGTGGACTACAGATTGATTTGTAGCCCAGAGCAGAAAGCCTTAGAAATTTTAGGATACAGGAGGGCCAAGGGGCCACAGAAAGAAAGCTGCAAGAAGATACAATCTTACCACTTCAGATGAGTTCTAGAGTTTTTTTGTGATTTTCTTAAGAGTTTTTCGGCATATAACTACATTGCCTGTAATCATGGATAATTTGACTCTTTCCTCCAAAGTTATATCTTTCTTTTGGTTTGTCATTTTATTGGACAGGTTAGAATTTTCAAATAAATGTTATATAACAGCGGCCATACCTGTTTACTTCTATTTAACACTTGTAGAGTTTCCTCTTTGAGCATGGTACTGGCTATTGGTGTAGGAAAGATATTTTTGAGCCTGATCTTTTCTTAACCTTTCCCTTGTTCAATATGCTTCAGCTCTCCTGGTCTTTTTTCAGTTTCACCACTTCATTAAATTTTTTCCCATCTCAGGATCTCTTTTCAACTTGCTCTTTCTGCTCACTCACTCAACTCTTATTTATCCTTTAGATTCAGACTAAATACCACTTCTGACTAGGTTGGATTTGCCTATTACATGTCCTCATGGTACTCTGTAATATTCTTTCAGAGCAGCCATCGTATGTGTAAGCACACATTCATTTGAGCATTTATTTGCTTACAGTTTTTATCTGTACCCCTTGATAGCAGAGACCACGTATATTTGGCTCATTATGACATCCCACAGCTATAAAATGAACAAACTTTCAAATCCTAGGGAAATTCCCAAAAGTGATCGAATACAAAGTATCTCATTTTATAGGTAAGAACCTATAAAGGGAGTTTAAGTTTCTTACCTAAGGCAGAATTAAGGTTTAGTCAATACTGAATCCTCTTTCTACAATGATCCCGGTCTTTAGGGCTTTCCTGGTGGCTCAGCTGATAAAGAAGAATCTGCCTGCAATGTGAGAGACCTGGGTTCGATCCCTGGGTTGGAAAGATCCCGTAGAGAAGGGAATGGCTACCCACTCCAGTATTCTGGCCTGGAGAATTCCACAGACTATATAGAGATATGGGCTTCCCTCATAGCTCAGTCAGTAAAGAATCTGCCTGCAATAAACCTGGGTTCAATTCCTGGGTTGGGAAGATCCCCTGGAGAAGGAAATGGCAATCCACTCCAGTATTCTTGCCTGGAAAATCCCATGTATAGAGGACCCTGGTGGGCTACAGTCCATGGGGTCACAAGAGTCGGACACGACTTAGTGATTAAACACCCCCCACCACCACCTCCAGTCTTTAAGCTGCTCCTTCAAGAACTGCTTATCTGATCCCAAGCTAATCATGGATCAGCCTCTGGAACCAGGGAGAATAATATCATTCATACGTTCAATAAACATCTACTGAGCATTTACCTTGCACTACGTGCACAGTAGTGGAAGGGTCTAATGGGGACTTATAACTGAGTGTTTAATTGCATGCTGAACTACGTGCTTAGAAAGGGAGTAATAGCTCTTGGGACCTCCCTGGTGGTCCAGTGGTTAAGACTCTGAACTTCCACTTCAGGGGGCATGGGTTCCATCCAAGATCCTGCATGCTGTGTGGCAAAACAAACAAGCAAACTGACCCCAACAGCTCTTTGTGAGTGTTAAAACAAAAAACAAAACTCCCTTTTTTGACTAGTGGTGTCTATAGGGCTTCTCTGAGAAAGTGATACTAGTGAGGTTATCTAAAGGATGGTGGTGGTTTAGTCGCTCAGTCGTGTCCGACTCTTGCGACCCCATGAACTGTAACCCGCCAGGTCCATGGGATTTTCCAGGCAAGAGTACTGGAATGTGTTGCCATTTCCTTCGCCAGGGGAATCTTTCCGACCCAGGGATCGAGTCCGCGTCTCCTGCAATGGTGGTGGATTCTCTTCCGCTGAGTAGGTAGGATTTAATCGGGCTAAGGAAGAGAGGAGCGTGTTCCAGACAGACGGCGTGTGTACAAACACTATGTGGTCCACTGGCGATATTGAAAGAAGACAGTAGGACTTCTGCAAAGAGTGAGGTGCGGGTAGCGGAGCGAGATAAAGCCGGAGAAGTAGGCGACATTTGGCCAGGATTCAGCCCACAGCACGGCTGAGCTCGCCTCCGTTCTTTCCCCACCTTGCTTCCACGAGTGTCAGCAACACAGCCAAGCCAGACAACACAACTACTTTGTGATGGCTAAGTGTCCAGCAGCGGGGATCCCAGCTGTCAAAAACTTAGAGACTAACTCCTTCTCCCGAACCAGGCACTAAAGACGCGCTCGGAGGACCCTGCCTAAAGACAGCGAAATCAAAGGCAGCGTAAGACAAAGAGAGACAGAGGAGAAGGGAAACTGCCCCATTTACCGCGCCGTTCTCGCTGGTCTTTGTCAAGCAGCCAGCAAGCGACGAAAAGATGTAGCCGTGCCGTGTGTAGGTGCCGCTGCCCGGGCTGCCCTCCTCCAAGTTACACAGACGTTCGCCTGCGGAAAAAACGCTGCATTAGCCACGGGTCCGCTGAAGCTGTTGATCGTTTGGCCTTCTTGCCCCTGTCTCTGCCCAGGATTTGCTCTGGATACCGCTGACTTACCGGGGATGCAGTACCTCACGGGTGGCGCCATGACTTCCACTGTCCCAAATCCCGAGGAAAATGAGGCCGACCTCTCATTGGCCAATATCCTGGTGCAGTTCCGCAGTAAGAAACGCGCTAATTGGTGTGCTCTATATGTAATCTCCGGAAGCGCTTCCAGAAGACGTAAACTCCATTTCCCAGGTTGCATCGGGACGCGTTAGGGGCGGGGCTTCGGAACTCTTGCGCTTGCGCCTGTGGTCAAGGATGGGCGGGCGGTGGGTCCGGGTCTGCAGGCTGGACCTGTGGGCGGCGGGCCATGGTTGATTGGATTGAGCCGGGCCGGTAGACGCCGAGCTGGAGGGGGTGGCAGTGAGCGGCGGCGGAGGCTGCGGGGTTCGACTTGGCTGATTGAGGAATCGGCCGGCGGCAGGTAAGAGCGAAGCTGCGGCCTTTTCTGCCCAGTCCTGTCGCTTTTTATAGGGTCGGGCCCTGTTCCCGGGCCTTGTGAGCCCGAGTTCCTGCTTTGCAGGGCCGTGCCCTCGAACCGGACGGAGCGCACCCTCCGGGCAGCCCTGAGGCGTGGAGCTGGAAGGTCAGCCCAGCCAACTCGCCCATTTCACAGATTTGGAAATTCATCCGCAGGGATAGGATTCGAATTGTACCGTACCTCTAAGATAGTTCCAAGATAGAGACCGAACGGGTACTCAAGTTAATTTTTACTTTCAGTCTATCATTCTTTGACCACGCCAGCCTTATTGAGAAATAAAATGTTTCGTCGGTTTCTGTAACTGCAGCCTCCAATCTTGGGGAAGCGTGCTAGTCTGGAAGGAAAGTCTGTGCATGAATTAGTGTTGCTCTTACTGATGATTGACACTTGCTGCTTCAGACTGTAAATACCCTCAAAACAGCATCTTTGTTCAAATGAGTTATGTCGACTCTGTTTCCTCTGCCCTTTGGTGTCTTTGGAATCTATGTGTTTACTCCCACCCCTAATAGCCCCCATGTCCAGCTTCCCCTTGGGAAAGAGTTGGTGACTGAGAGCCTTGGGGAGAGGAGAGTGCTGTGACCTACACTCCCCTCTGATCTGGTGGCACGTGTCACTATGTTGCTAGCACTGAGGGATCAGAGTGTTCAAGGCTTGTGTTGGGGGTGATGCTGCTGCTGCTGCTAAGTCGCTTCACTCGTGTCCGACTCTGTGCCACCCCAGAGACAGCAGCCTAGCAGGCTCCCCCGTCCCTAGGATTCTCCAGGCAAGAACACTGGAGTGGGTTGCCACTTCCCTTTCCCATGCAGGAAAGTGAAAAGTGAAAGTGAAGTCGCTCAGTTATGTCTGACTCTTAGCGACCCCATGGACTGCAGCTTACCAGGCTCCTCCGTCCATGGGAGTTTCCAGGCAAGAGTACTGGAGTGGGTTGCCATTGCCTTCTCTGTTTGGGGTGATAGGGAAACTCTATTTCCTGCCCTGTTCACTTCCATCACCACCCCTCACCCCCAAAACACAGTTTTTTGAGCTCTGCTTTATCTCAGTTTCCTGAGATGAAAACTTCTTAAGTTCAGTTGTGGTCCCATGGACTACATATTTATTTCCTGGAGTTCCCATACCCCCCCAAACCTCACGAAGTAAAATAAGGGAAGGGGGCCTTGGCCTCAGACTTCTTTTACATAATCTGGTCTTAAGCTCTGTACCTACAAGTTTTCAGCTTACATGTTTGTGTTGATTACTGGTTGGATAGTTTTCTAGAATGATTTCTACCTCTGAAGTGCAATGATTCCACCAGTGGTTTTCATTTCTCTCTGTATTGATCATGAAGAATGTAGCAGCTTACACTTATTTCATGTTATCACGTTGGCAGGAGTGTCCTTGCTGTTATTTGTAGGACAGATGGACATCTGACCAGCCTTTCCACTTCGGCATCCCTCCAGTTCGTTCATTCAGCAAGTATTTATTGAGTACGTCCATGATCCAGGTTTTGGTGCTAAGCACTTTATAAACATTTCATTTGTATCTTACCAACTGTATATATAGTCATAAAGTGGGTAGAGCAGAAAGGTGCCTTAGTATTTAATCCTACTCTCTCATTAATGGGAACACAAGAAAACTGAGTCCCAACAGAATTTGGTGGTTTGCCCAAGGTCACAGATCTACTTCAGGGCAGAATTGAATCCTAAGTAGTCAAGTTATGGGGCAGCTGAGAGTTGGTAAGTCTGGTCTTTGAGGCATTTCCTGTTGAGTTCAGTAATTCCAGAAGTAGCTGGGACAATCTAAAAAGTGGAGAATCAGAAAATGAAGGTTTTTTTCCTTCTAAACAGGAGATATGGCATATAATTTTTGTTTATTACATATGAGGCACACATCATATTTGCCTGCTGTTGCTGTTAAAACTATTTTAGTAAATAGAAAACTCTCCATTAGCTTTAGTAAGGGAATGAATGATGGTGTGGATAACCTAAGTCACTTGGATTTGTTTTAGGGTAAAATGTTTCATTCCACTGTTACATTAGATTGTAGCTGTACACTATTTGAAAATTCATGCTTCAAGCCAAATCAGGATTCCACACAATAGGAGTCCAAGTCAAAGGAGGTAGGAAGTTTGAGCTTTTCCTTTTTCTCTTTTCTGCACTGTCCCTTTGTTCTCTTAGCCGCTCGGAGATGATGGAAATGGCCAACTTACTTTATCCTGCTACAGAAGTAGGTCCCTACTGAATTGTCTGTCTTCTCCTTGCTGGTCTTATCTGCTGGCTTTGTTTTTGCCTTAAGTCTTCAGAGGGCTTATGGAAGGAGGTAATTAAGTTTTCTTTGAAAGCCCTCTTGTGGGGATGTCAGGGTGTAAGGAGAGTACCTTGCTCCAGTTACTGAAATGACACCATCCCTGCAGTGGAGCAGCCTCCTCCAGTTTCTGCTGGGCTTTGAGCTGCCTGTTAAATAAGTCAGTGGAGTTGCAGAGGACAAAGTAGCCAGAGGGGAAAATCAGATAATTTTCTCTCTGATAAGACCTTTTATCTGCAGAATTGATGAGAATATCATCGAAGTAATCTGTATGTTCTGTTCTGGGCATTGCCTGGGTAGCTGACCTCCTGTGGCTGTTAGTTGAGGTAAAAATCACATGGAGGAGGTTAAGGCACTTTCAGAGGAGCCGTGCACAGCGCTAAAGAGCTGGACAGGCTGGTTGGGACACCTGGGACCAGGGCAGCAGCTGCAGAGAAAGCTCTCAAGTGTCCAGCTAGAACAGAGCAAGGGAAACTCATTACGCAGAGGGCGGGCCCTGTGGTCTTCTTCCGCCGTCCTCCATACCGCCGTGTCTCCTGCTTGGTGGTGGTCTGCTCAGGACCCGTTGTTTTGTTCATGCTTGGAGTGGGACTGGGACTAGAATTGGAGACAGAGCATCTTATGTCATGCAAGGGGGAGGTGAGCTGTCCCCACAGGAGACAGGGACTCTCATGCCCCCAGGCCGGTAATGGCAGTAGGACGGATAAGTGTCTTTTGCCTGGATAGCACCAGGGAAGATCTAGGTGCAGGATTCGCATAGTGTGAACTCACTCCCTCACTGCTGTTCTGGTGAAGACGGTTGTTAGGAGGTAGGGGCTTCCTTCGTGGCTCAGACAGTAAAGAATCCGCTTGCAATGCAGGAGACCTGGGTTCAATCCCTGGATTGGGAAGATCCCTTGGAGGAGAGCATGGCAACCCACCCCAGTATTCTTGCCTGGAGAATCCCCATGGACAGAAGAGCTTGGCGGGTTACAGTCCATGGGGTCACAGAGTCAGACACAGCTGAGCAACTAAGCACAGCACAGGGCAGGCAGGAGACCCCGGACACCTCTGCTACAGTGGCCAGGCCCACAGGGCCACGCGGATAGCTTTGTGCACATTGGTTGGGCTCTACCCAGTGGTCTGTCCACATAGACAATTCCAGAGACCCTGCTTGAGCTTGGAGCTGCCTCCCTATTTCCCAGCTGGTGACTGGCCCGGCGGGCCTCAGCCTTAGGTCTCGGCCTCTGAGCTGCCCACTGGTGGGGCAGGGAGGGACAGGACCCAGGCTGGCCCCTCACGGTGCTGTGCTCTCCTAGGAGCCATGCGGGGCCAGTGGAGCCTACTGCTGGGCCCTGCCCGCCTCTGCCTGCGCCTGCTTCTGCTCCTGGGCTACAGGCGCCGCTGCCCACCTCTGCTCCGCGGCCTGGTTCAGCGCTGGCGCTACGGCAAGGTCTGCCTGCGCTCCCTGCTCTACAACTCCTTCGGGGGCAGTGACACCGCTGTGGACGCTGCCTTTGAGCCTATCTACTGGCTGGTGGACAACGTGATCCGCTGGTGTGGGGTGGTGAGTGATGCCCAGGGGCAGGAAAAGGGTTGTTTGGGGAGCGCATGTGTCTGGCAAACCTACCCTGGGTCAGGACCCACAGTGGCCTCCTACCCTTGGGAAGCTCCTGAGTCTGCTCTGGGCATTGCCGCGCTCTCTCATGGCATCTTCCTGACCTCCCCGGTGTTGGCAGGTGTTCGTGGTGCTGGTGATTGTGCTGACCAGCTCCATCGTGGCCATCGCCTACCTGTGTGTCCTGCCCCTCATCCTCCAAACCTACTCCGTGCCCCGGCTCTGCTGGCATTTCTTCTATAGTCACTGGAATCTGATTCTCATCGTCTTCCATTACTACCAGGCCATCACCACCCCACCTGGATACCCACCCCAGGTGGGTACCCCCCTCCAGGGGCATGGGGGTGGAAGAGAACTGCAGGCCATGGGAGCCAGTCCCAGGAACGGGGAGGGAGAGTGCCTTGGCGTTTCTGAGGTACGAGACCGGTGCTGCCGCAGTCGTCACGTCGCTTTTCTCCCTCTGCACAGGGCAGGAATGATACGACAACAGTCTCCATCTGTAAGAAGTGCATTAACCCCAAGCCAGCCCGAACACACCACTGCAGCATCTGCAATAGGTGGGTCTCTGGGAACCCCAGCCATGGCCCTTTTGCTGTAACCCCAGGGCAAAACCTAGACCTGCATTTTCCTGGACATTCGTGGGGTACCCTGTCATGTGCCGGGCCACGTGTCCTGAGGACATGGGCCCCAGGATGGCCTGCGATTTATGCGTTATCACCGCTTGGGGAAAGTGAGGTTCAGAGAGAGGGGTCAAGGTAGGCAAGAGACCCGAGTTACCTTGTCCAGTGTCTTGTAGCCAGTGAAGCAGGGTTTGAAGCAAGGCCTGGCTGTCCTCAAAGTCTGTGCCCTTTCCGCCTCAGCAGGATGCTGGTCCTTGTAGGAAAGGATTGGCACTGACATCTCGAGAACCTTGGCCACCGTAACAGAGCCTGTGTCCCTCCCTCACAGGTGTGTGCTGAAGATGGATCATCACTGCCGTATCCTTTTGCTATCTCCTCTGCCTGAAACCTCCTCCTTTAGCTCCAAAGCACCGCACAGGTTTAAGGGCCACAGACCCAAGGCTTCTAGCTTCACCCTGCAGAGAACACTGGGCTCAGGAGAAGTTAGTAGAAGAGCAGTTGTGGGGACAGATCATCTCCTGGGAATAATGTGCTGTCTGGGATGGATCTTCTGGGAGCAAGGCCTCTCTCCCTAACAGCTCTTTCTCTTATAGACTTTCATGCTAACATCTATCGGATGGAAAGAGAGGTCTTGTTCAGTGGGTTGTCCAGTGGGAGTCCATATAGAACCATCGGTCTCTTTCTGCAGTCCCACACAGATGTCTGGTAAACCTGTTTGTCTGAATATTGGCAGACACATTTTACTAAAGGATTTCAGCTTTCATGATCTCCTGGTGGGACTCGTGAGGGCTTTGAAAAGCTTTAACACTTTTCACCTCAACTTCAGGGAAGTCCCATATTTTCCTGCCTTTGGTGATGGAATCCTTGGGCTTGGATGATATTGTTAGGAACCACAGATAAACCAGAGAAACCAGGACACCCCCTGAAGTTGTGTGTTTGGTCTTGTCCTTAATCCTTTCCCACCAGCCTGGCTAAACAACTGTGTGGGCCACTATAACCATCGGTACTTCTTCTCTTTCTGCTTTTTCATGACTCTGGGCTGTGTCTACTGCAGCTATGGAAGCTGGGACCTTTTCCGGGAGGCTTATGCTGCCATCGAGGTGAGCCCATAGTTAGGAAGAGAGCAGCTCAGTAGAGAGCACTTTGGGGTGTGGAATTTGTCCCTAAGAAGGGGCCGGTAGCACCCCCTTCTCCTAGAGGCTTGAGAGTGTAACCAGCACTGTTTTCCATCCCCTTAGAAAATGAAACAGCTCGACAAGAACAAACTACAGGCGGTTGCCAACCAGGTGGGCTCTCCCCACCCCACTGCCTCCTGCTGCTCAGGCCAGGGGTATAGAGTTGCTGAGGCAACTGGGGCCCACCTGTTAGTCGAGTTGTAGAGACTGGGCTGAGGCCAGTCGAGACTGGATCAGGGGTGTTCTGGGGGCTGCCTGCCACAAGCAGACCAAGTGGCCTGGGGACCAGCTGGGAGTCCCTGGTATGTGAGTTTTTGGCTCTCTATCCCATTTCACCTTCTTTGGGCTGAGCAAGGGCTCTGCCTTGGTGATGGCCTGAGCAGTACAGAGTCCATGTTAGTCTGTGTAATGGGGTTCCAGGGGACAGAGGTCGGGCTGGGCCAGTCTGCCGATCCTTTGCTCCTGGGCTGTCTGCATCTCCATCAGGATCCCCGGGCCTTTTAGGACTCCTTGTTCTGAGCAGATTGTCGGCTTGAGATTGTGCCTCTGCTGCCGTTTTGGTCCTTAGTGGGGCTCCCCGTTCTCCCCCTCCAGTCCTGCTATTCTGGGTGTGATCTGGCCCCCTCTCCAGGGGATTACAGCCGCACAGTTCTGACTGGGAAGTGGAGTGGCTTCCCCTGGAGCCCCGTTTGTGTTGTCACAGCTAAAGGCCCAGGGTTGGTCCCTCCTGTGCTTTACCATCCTGTCCAGACCCGCTCTGCCCAGTGTATGTCCACGTGACGATGCCACTGGCTTGGTCCACCCATCTGGCTGCTGCCCTGACTCCTCTGTGGCTTAACCCCTATCTTCTCCCCCTGGGCCTGGATCACTTCCCTGCCTGCAGGTGCTGGGTTCTGGTGGAGACCAGCCGAGTCAAGGAGCCAGACTATGCTGTTTTTTTTCTAGACTTACCATCAGACCCCACCACCCACCTTCTCCTTCCGAGAAAGAGTGACTCACAAGAGTCTTGTCTACCTCTGGTTCCTGTGCAGGTATCTTAACTCTCATTTTTGACAGTTTAAGGGAGGGGCAGCTTCAGAAAGCCTTTTACAGTGCCCACACGCAGGAACCCCTCCCTGTATGAACTGTTGCTGTTCTTAGTCTCACTTAGGTTGGCCAAGAGTAGAGCTTAATTTTCTTCAGCATTTTGGGGGAGGGAACACGAAGGACTTGGCACTGAGGGTTTGGTATGTGCGAAGGGAAGTTCAACTCCTCCTTTTAAGAGCAGATGCATTTTGTAGAGGAGGAAAATTGCAGATGTGAGGGGGTGAGGTGATTTGTTCCGTGATACGCAAGTAGAGATGGTAGAGCTGGAACCTGATGTGCCATTTTATCTTGATCCTTGGTGCTGTTACTCCCCTTTTCTTGTCTCCCAAGCATGGGTATTCTAGGAAATGTATAACGTTTTCATTAGTAATAGACTTATTTCCCCATTCTCCTTGCCACATAATTTATTCTTAGCCCATATAGATGGTTTTTCATGGATGCTGTTTTTATCAGTAGATGCAGTGAAGTAAAAGTTCATTTAGGACCCATCAGCTGGGAGAGAAGGCAGAAGTCCCTCACCAGTCACTGTTGCTCAGCGCAATTTCAGACCTACTCATGGCCTCTAAGCCTCTCCCTGCTATCCCCCAATCTTTGCCCTTCTTTTCTCAGTTCTGTGGCACTTGCCCTGGGTGCCCTAACCATATGGCATGCTGTGCTCATCAGTCGAGGTGAGACTAGCATTGAAAGGCACATCAATAAGAAGGAGCGTCAGCGGCTGCAGGCCAAGGGCAGAGTGAGTAGGGCTGGGATTGGGGTGCTGGGGCGAGTGGGTAACCAAACCTGCTGTTCTGTAAAGAGCTGGTTTTTCTCCCATGGTCAGGGCCAACTAGGGCAGGCCTGAAGCCCAGAAGTTGCCTAGCTAATTTAGGCTCAAAATTGATTTAAGGAAAAGAGTTCCTAGAAACGTTTTTCTTTGCTCTAGGTTTTTAGGAATCATTACAACTATGGCTGCTTGGACAACTGGAAGGTATTCCTGGGTGTGGACACAGGAAGGTAAAGTAAAACATCTAGATCAGTGCTGTCCGTTGCACTTTCTGTGTTGAGAACATCCTACACCTGTGTTGCCTGACATTAGCCACTAGTCACATATGGCTTCTGAGTGCTCGAAACATGCCTCATATGTTAGTGGATTGAATTTTAATTTCATTTTCACCAATTTAATTAGGCACATCTGGCTACTGGCTACTATGTTGGTACAGTAGCAGAGGACTACAGTAGAGTCCTGAAAGCCGTTCTCAGAAAGGGACCTCTCATTTGTATGGCAGTGTTGGATTTCAAGCAGATAACTTGTGGGACTGAAGTTATTTGTGACAGAGGTCCTGAGACAATAAATGAAGCTAGCTCCCTCAGCCCAAGAGACAAAGGTAAATCGTTTTTTAGATTGCAGCTACCGAGGCAGTAGTAAGTAGGTGACCACTGAGTACCTGCCCTCCCTTTTCCTGTCCTCATTATTGCTGCCTGTCACTGTGCTCGCAGTGCCGTTAGAAGTTAGCTCAGAACCTCTAAAGGCCTTCAAGGCACCAGAGTGAAAAGTATATTTCTTGGACTAAATTGGAACTTCTATGTTACTTTTGTGATGAATGCCAAGGTAGCTTCAGACTGCCTTGAGCTATCTCTGCTGAGGCATGAGGATCAGGGAGGAAGACTAGGAAGGCCTGATCTCAGGAGTATTTGTCTTCTCTTACAGGCACTGGCTTACTCGGGTGTTGTTACCTTCCAGTCACTTGCCCCATGGGAACGGAATGAGCTGGGATCCCCCGCCCTGGGTGACTGCTCACTCAGCCTCTGTGATGGCAGTGTGAGCGTGTAAACTGGAGTGTGTCAGCCACAACTGGAGCACCACCCTGCTTCCTGTGTTGCCTCAAGGTCCTCCAAGGATAGCTTCTTGGGATCCTTGAGCCAAAAGAGCCAGTGGGCCTGCCCCAGGGTACCATGCGGGGACAACTCCAGGACTGACCTCCTGGCTGCTGCATAAGCAAGGCACGACGTGGAGGAATCCCAGGACTCATGTCCCTTTACTCAGGCAAATGGAAGTCCAGCCCCAGACTGGAGATCAGGCAGCTAGCAACCTTGACAGGTTGACCCCGACCTCCTCCAGGTTACAGCACTGGGGTTGGCCGCCACCTCTTCCACTTGCCGTCTGAGGAAACAGCTGAATGGTAGAGATGAGATTCTGGCTTCTCAACAGGGCAAAGATACCAGGCCTACTGCTGAGGTCACTGCCACTTCTCATGTGCTGCTGAAGGGAGGAAAAATAAAGGTATTTGATTTTGTAAAGACTGTAGCTTTTCACTCTTTGCCTTTCCAGTGGGACAGGGAAGGGGAAATCAGGGTCAGGGCCTAGTGAGCAGATGTTCTGGTCCCGCCACCGGTGCCCCACTTGGAGGGGCTGGATGTCCTGAACAATTCCTATCATTTCTGTTCTAGGTCAAGCAGTGATGCTTCTGAGGCATAAGTGCAAGAGGGAAATAACTGACAGCCCCGTTACCAAAAAATTCTTTATTCTCCAGCAGGTACACACACACCACCCTCCCTGGTCCTCAGGGCCACACACATCTGCATTCACCCTCAGCAGCATAGCTCCTTTTTTCTGACATATAAATGGAAGAGCCCGAAGACCAGGGATCATTCTTCAAACACAAGTAGTCTCACACGCAGTTACTTCCCAAATCCATTAGAAATCAGGATTCCCGTATTTCTTGTACAGCCATGCGGCAGAGGCCCGGCATTGTGTTGTGTCTGTGGGAAAGGCAGGCAGGAGGGGCCAGCGGTCTCCCTGCCTGGGCAAGGCGGCTCGATGGTTAGTAACTTCAGGTTAGGCTGTCAGTCAGTGTAGGCCAGGGATGGGGGGCTCAGCTGCCAGGGCTCCCCAGCAGAAACCTGTAGGCAAAAAGCATGTTGACGGCATTGGTGGTGAGGCTCACTTCAGTCCCGTCTCTCCCCGTGACCTAGAAACTCACCATTCTCCCCTGGCTGACACTGCTTCCTTACGCACCAGCCTCTTCTTGTCATCCAGGGGTTTGGCTAAGGCCCGGATCACCTGTGGTTTGTATGGCAGCAGCTGTGGAGTTAGAGGATCTCATCTTAGCCTTGTTCAACCAAGGTAACCAAAAAAGCTGCTCTGACTCTACATCTAATACTCTTCCTGTTCTTCACTGACTCCAGACAGTGCTGTGTGGCAGGCTGGCCATTCTGTTTTCAGGGACTCAGGAAACCCTTGCCTATCTGTACTATATAGTGCATACCTCAGTAGCACAGCTGGATGGCCAGTCCTGCCTGCTTAAGGCAGAAAGGCGGCCCTGGCTCTTCTAGGAAGTTTCCAGGCCAGAGAGGGACACCTGCGGTACTCACCACGGGGGTGGGCAGGCGAGTGAGAGCGTGCATACACTGCAGCGCAGCGATCCGGACCGCCTGGAACACAACCGTAAGGAGGTGAGGGGGACCCGCGAAGGGGAGACGAACAGGCCAAAGAGCTGTCAGGGCTCAACGCACCATGGACGGGCTGGCACTGAGGTTCAGGAACTTGGTGACGAGGGTGTCAACGTGCAGACTCATGACCTGGGGCGCTTCCAGTAGAAGAGGCTGAAGGCAGCTGAGGGTTGAGAGCTGCACCACAGAGTCGGGGCAGGACAGGGCCTCCAGGAGCAGGGAGAGCAGCTAAGGGGTCACAGGAAGTGGGGGGGGGGGTGTGTGACCACATCTTTGATAAGCCTGCTTCTCCTCCCCTTTCCAGCCCCAGCATGGGGGGGACAATGGCTTCGTCCCTGCTTAGAGGCCGTGACAGCAAGGCTTACCGTGGGCAGCTCAGGCAAGAGCACAGGCTTTGGCAGCCTGTTAAGTACATGAGATAGGCCCTTCAGGTAGTTTGGCTTCACATCTGCAAAAAATGGAAAAGCTTAGGGGAAAACTGGGCTCAGACAGAGCGTGGGAATTCAATTCCAATCTCTGGTGAAGCTGGGACATCAGCCTACAGAGATTTTTATTTTTTCTTTTTTACAAAAAAAAAAAAAAAAGCCCCTCGGGCTCAGAACAGGCAAGGTACACCCATTAAAGGAAAACAGTGGGTCAAGAATCTAGATGTTCAGCCCTCCGGTAGAGGCCATACTAGGCTCTAAAGAAGCACTCGGGTCCTAAATTCTTTTAGAGAGTGTGGCCTGAACAGAGGAGAGGTCTATATATTTGAGGGCCTTCCTCTAACCTCTCCTCACCTTGCGGAGCAGCATGGAAGCCCCGGACCAAAGCGGGCACGTTATCTGTGAAGAACCGCTGGCGGAACATGATCCGCACTTCAGCATGGCCAGCGCGAGTTAGCACGTCAGTGCAGTCGGACATGAGCAGAGAGAAGCCATCAGCTGCTGCCGGGCCTAGTTCTGGATCACTCAGGAGGCCCATGAGCTGGAGGAAAGAGAGCTTTTGAGGTACGTCAATGGGGAAGGACCTTAAATACCAAGAGGAGGACAGCAGTCATTTTGGGGAGGAAGAGGATCAAGAGCGAAGTTCCTGTTTAGATCCTAGGTTCTGCTTGCTCAGCAAAGACTTACCCGCTCTGTAAGGCAGGAACTGAGAGGATGGTATCTAAGCACTAAGGCCTTTGTGACCTGTCACCAGAGAGAGAGAAAAGTCAGGGCAAGATGCCCAAACCCTGAGAAGCATGCAGGGTTCAATGGACAGATTTCATTTAACCAGATTAACTGCTCTAACAAACTCCTTTCCGACTCCTTACCCAGAGAAGCAGTGTGAAGGCCTGACTACGACAGGGCCCAGAGCTCAGCCCAGCCTCCACTTTGTCCACAGCCAGCTGCAGAAATTCATCCAGCTGTTGCCCTAAAAAGGAGGTAGGAAATGCTGACGCATGTGTCTGTTTTGACAACAAAGGCTGTAAATCCTTTAAATGCAGAAGCCATTAGAAAAGAACAATGTCATTTTGGCTGTGGACTCAGCCCACTTAAACTCTAGGACACCAGCATGAGCCTGGTATTCTCATAATGTTGGGGTGCTGGCATTAGAAAAGTCTACTTCTAATAAAAAGTATTTTTTTCAAAAAGAGCTGTCCACTTCTAATAATTACCCCTGATAGCTCCCTGTAGGGAACAGGAGGACAGAACTAGACAGAGCACTCTGGTTGAAGCCCTTATCTTCTTACATCCTATAAAGCTTTGCCCAGCTCTGGTCGTGACTCTTGTCCCAAGGGCTGTCCCCTGGAAAGCCTGATTATATTAGCAAACCCTTTTAAAGAGAATGAGTTACTACTATACTTCAAGACTGCATCAGCAGTTGGTTCTCCCTCCAGTACCTGCAGGGTGCTTGTTCAGGAGTCCTGCGAAGCACTTGGCCGCAGCAGTAGAGGAGAAGGGGCAGCTTTGGCAGCAGCTCAGCTCTAAAAGCTCCCCCATGAGTCGGTTCAGCTGTGGGATTTCCACCTGTAGAAAACCTGGTCATGTCATGGACCCAGAGAACATTTGAACTCCAAGAGACAACCAGAAGAGAGTGGCATCAGGGGCCAGGGTGAAGGACAGTGAATTCTCCAGTGGGCAAAGCAGAAAATCAGCCTAGCTGTGACAAACTGCAGCCCAGAAGTCACCTGGGCTCCAGCTCCCTTGGTCAGGATTAAACTGGGGTATTCCCCAAAGGTTGTGGTCACTTACGTTTCGAGGCAGGGAGCAGACAAAAGCCATAAGCAGTGCGACCAGTCGCCTCTGCCCTGAGGAGCCATCCTGTAAGGAAGAAGGGCCCTATCAAGCCTGTCCCACCAGCAAGAGACTTGTGCCCCTGATGACACCCATCCCAGATTTGCCAGAAAGATCTGAAGGGCAGATGTCCCAAGACTGTTCCCCATCTGGGTCTGATCCATCGGACCCTCACCTGGAATGGCTGGAATCTGCCAGAGAAGCTGTTTTCAGGCAGGAAGGAGATGTTGCCGTCCAAGAAGAGGGGCACGATGTGGGCGACACTCTGGGAGGCTAAGCTAGGGGGTACACCTAGTGTCACCAAGGAGCCAGGGTTCGACAGCAGCCCTGGGGTTCCCGGGACTCACTGAGTTCAGGGACCAGAGCATGCTCATTCACACCTTCAACAGATACTAACTCAGCACATACTACATGCCAGGAACCATTCCTGTCCTGGGCCTCGGTGCTACGGTAGTGACCCAGCCAGATCAAATCCCTGTTCCCTTGGAGCTTATCATCTAGCAAGAGGACTCAGTGTATGTGTCAAAAATGCTTCACAGGTGACTCTCATGCACACCTATCTGTAGCTAAGAACCACCAGTCCATGGCTCCCCAAACCCTCATCCACAGTCCATGGTGCTAAAAGACCCCTTCTTTCGTTGCCAATAAGACTTACAAAACAAATAACCGCCTTCACATTTACATCTGGGTGAGAGGACAGCTCAGAAGGAAACCATCTGCTACTTCTTCCCAAGAATGCTAGCCTCCCTGGGATCAAGTCGCATGCATGATTATACTCACTCAGGGCTCAAGTGAGTGGTGGCAGTGGCGATGACCGACGCCACAGTGGCCAAGACCTCATCCTCCAACAGGACTTTTTTCAGAACTGAGTGCTCCTTCTCTGCCAAATCAAAACACACACAGGCACAGGCCAGGACTGTGGCTCACACGATTAGGTCCTGTCCCCCTCGTGACAGGGCCTTGACTCTCGTTACAGCAGGAGCAGTTTGTAACGTGTCCTCTAGCAATGCTGTAGCCCTGGGAACCAGCAAGGCACCAGAAGCAGGAATGTCTAATGTGGGCCACAGAGAGTTCCCGAGAATTGCCTCTGACTAGACAAGAGTGGGAAATAAGACTAGCTAATAGGAATATTCTTAACATCAGAACTGTTAGTCTTTTCAAAAACTTAAAGGTAACGTGGATTTATCTTCGTGGCTCCTTTTACACAGCAGCTACCATACACACATACATTACTGTTGCTAAGCATTACGAATTAACTTATTTAATCCTTACCAACTACCCTGTGATACATAGGTATTACTCTCCATCTCCTTTGCACAAGTGAGGAAACGGAGCTTAGAAAGGCTAGATATCTTCACCTAAGCTAGCAGGGGGTGGCTTCCCTAGTGGCTCAGACGGTGAAGACTCCGCCTGCGATGTGGGAGACCTGGGTTCGATCCCTGGGGAAGGGCATGGCAACCCACTCCAGTATTCTTGCCTAGAGAATTCCCATGGACAGAGGAGCCTGACAGGCTACAGTCCATGGGGTCGCAGAGAGTCGGACATGATTGAGTGACTAAGCACATAAGTGAGCAAGTGGTAGAGTTGACCATGAGACCCAACCAGGTCTGCTAAACTCCAGAGCCTAATTCTAACTAATCTAATTACACAGCAACTGAAGGGGAGGGGGGGGAAGTGTGCATCCTTTTAAGTGTTGCTAACACTAGTAGATTTTGGTTCTCTCCAGAGGTCAGCTTGGCACCTTGTGATTAAAGTGAAATCTCATTATGTGGACACAGAATTCAAAAGACACCTCTGCTGGTGCAAAATGCAATACCAGCGAAACCCTGCAGGTGGCAGTGCTGTTCACCACAGTGGAAAGGCTGGGGTGAAAGGAGGCAAGGGTGAGAAGGGGAAAGTTACCTGGTGTGGAAGCCTGCACAGCCAAGGCAAGCAGGCAGGGTACAGCTGTCTGATGGAAGTACCAGCAGCTCTCGGGGTCGCGCTGGCATTTTTCTGCCACTTGCTGGAGGCTCTGACAGACAGCAATAACTTCAGTGGTTCCTGGACTCATACTCCCTGTGTGGTGAGAAAGTTTTCCCTAAGGTTTTCTTAAAAGCACTCCCAGGTCTGTCAGATACGGGATATAGGAAGAATAATCAAAGGTAAGTATCTTATTTTGTTAATATAAAGAGCCAAGTCATTTTATCTAGGAGCGGAGATCTGCCCTGCCAGCTCTGCAACAGGAGCACTGATACACAGCGTGGGGGTGTGGGGAGCCACCCTCCTGCGCAGTCGGAGATCTACGTGTCAGTTATAACCATTCTCTTCGAAGCGGTTCTTCCGGATCTGCAGTTCTGCATCTGTGAACTCAACCAACTGCGATCATGTACTATAGTTTTTACCCAGTGAAAAAAAATGTGTGTGTGCTGTACAAACTTTCTTTGTTTAAGGGTCAAACATACATTCTCCTTTAGTTTTCAAAACAATCCCCTCAGCAGTATCATTTCCCCCATTTTATAGAGGAGGATGTGAAAGCTCAATAAATTAGCAGTGGTTTTTCCAGGGTCACAGTAAGTACAAAAGTCAGGGATCAAAGCCAGGCCGTGCTCTGAATCCAGTGCTCTTTCCATTCTGTATCAGGTGCTGGATCATCCTCTGTTGAGTGGATCAACCACAAAGGGCGGGGCAGTACCGAGTGGGGAGCCTGGGGAACTCGAGGCCCACGGCGCGCAGGCTCCTAACAGCCACAGCTGTTGGCACTTGTGAGGAGCAGCGCTCCTCAGACTCCAGGGTGTGTCCAGTTTACCGGGAGATCCTGCTAAAATGCAGATTCTGACCAGTGGGGCCTGAGATTGTGCGTTTCTTTTTTTTTCAGCTGGAACACTGTTTAAGTCTACATAACGCCTTGTCTCACAGAGAAGAGAATACCGGAATAGGTTAGACTTTCTTTCTATAGCAAGCTCAAATTGTGTCAGACAGTTTTATCTGCTACAGAGTGCTGCTTGCATGAGATTCTGCATTTCTAATAAGCTCCCAGATCATGCCCATGCTCCTGGCTGATGAACTCTATTTTGAGTAGCACAGCCTTACAGTGGTGCTTTTCAATGGATTCCACACTGAAATCATCGAGGCATTCTTAGTAATCGTTGCCCAAACCCCACCCTCCTTAGAGACTGAATCGGTTGGACTGCATGGGGCCCAGGCAGTCAGCATTTTCCAGGTTCCTTCGTGACTCTTACTAGAGCCATCACTGGAACCGGCTTTAGACACATCAACTCCAAACCTGGCTGCAGCTCCCCTCCGGCCCAGCTGCTCAGAGACTGTGCCCTGTACTCACCTCTGTTCATCTGGCACAGATGCTGCAGCAGAAGAGGCAGCGTCTCCTTGACGATGCTGGGATGTGTGGATATAGCTGATAAGGCTTGCAGACAGCGTGGATGCCGGGAGCACCTGGTGGGCCCATCCCCTCTAGCCAAATCTGACTCCTCTGAAAAGCAACCCAGGAGATCAGGTTTCACTGTGTGATGGCAAGCATGAAGGAGCCCCCCGCCCCAGCAACTTCCCTGGGAAGGAGCAAGCCACAGAAGATCAGAGACATGTACCTGTACACAGATCCTCAGCAAGCTTGGGCACTAGGTGGCTGCTGAAGGCCATGGGGTAGAGAGTGGCCAGGGTTCCTGATGCTTCCAGTGCTGCCACCCTGCTGGGGCACAGGGCAGGTGAGCATTAGCTGAGCTGGGTCCATGGCTCTCTTGCCTAGGCCTGCCATTAGGCAGATTCAGGAGCGTGGGCTTCTGAGACCACCTTTCTAAAAATGCAGGATTCAAGTACCTATACCACTAAGTTGGACAGGGCTTCTTAATGCCCCCCAAAAGAGAACATTCCTACAACAATCGCTCCAACCAGTTAGCAGCCAGAGCCAAGCACAGAGTCCATGTCCTCTGGGAAAGCCAAGGGTCAGGAGCACAGCGCCCTGGAACAGCTGGCTCTATCTTGCTGTCTTATGTTCTCACCAACTCTGGGAATCCTCCTCCAGGAAGCTCAGTCTGTACAGGTGACCCACTGCTAGCTCCAAGTCCCCAGAAGATAGGAGATCTGTATTAGAAGGAGACATGAACCTCATCTTTCTTCCCCAGCAGCCACCACCATCCTTCCCAAATCATAATCTCAAATCCCAATTTGGGATCAAAGAAATCCAAAATCATACAGAATTGTGAGAACCAGGGAATAAAGACTGCTCTTTATTTAAGACAGAAAACCACAGCAAAGGGACCAAAAACTCCAATCTTTTTTCTTTCCCTTAAGTGTACCTGGTTGAGCACCCAACACTGTGAGTGTACGAATGCCAACAAGCTGAAGCTGGGTGTTGGGGTCTGTCAGGGCCATGAACATCAGTGAGCACAGCTGGTCCTTGAAGCCACTCAAAGGTCTTTCATCTAGGGAGAGACAGAGTCCAGGTTAGAGGGAAACCTCATTCAGCACTGATGCAAAGATAACTTGGGGCAGATTTTTTTTTTTTGGCTGTGCAGCATCGAACGTGGGATCTTAGTTCCCCAACCCGGCATCAAACCAATGCCCCCTGCAGAGGAAGCATGGAGTCCTAACTACTGGATCAGGGAACTCCTGGGACAGATTTAAAGAATTTAATCCACTGGATATCCAGGAAGTACACTAGGAAAAAAAATGAACAGGTCTCATTTCTTAAGTGTTCTCTTGTGCTACAACTTAAGAACAACAGGTCGGCTGTTCCAGGCTACTTCTCTGTAGCACTCCTGGCCTGCCCTCCTTTACAGGGCTACAGAGTTCAGCACCCCCCGGACAGCACATCTAGAAGACGGCCTCACCCTTGTCTTCATAGCTCCATTTCTGCTGCAGCTTCAAGAAACCCAGGATCATTTCAAGGATTGTCCTCCGCTGGTTGCTCTGTAATGTTTTAAGGGGCATGGGGGTCAAAGACTACCTTTTAATGGATTTCAGTCTTGCTACAATGGAAGTGGGGAGAATTATCGTTGTGCGTAAGAGTGTGAGGAAAAGAGTGAACAAGGGAACCAGCAGCAGCTAATGGGAGCTAATGGGAGCAAAACCCAAGATCTACTATATCTAGGCCCCAGCGCAACACAGCTTACTCCATGAGAGCCATCCTAGCCCAGGGTCCCATCACTTCCTGGAAAGATTCTGCTTCCTTACCTGACTGTGCTTGTGGAACTGTTCCAGCAGCAGAGGCAGCACGTTGCTGGTGACGTGGTCGCAGGCCCGGGCAGACGCGCCTGCAGCCGCCTGCAGCAGTTTGGCGCTAGGCCACACCAGTTTCATGTCCGGTTCGCACAGATGGTGCCTGCAGTCTAGAGAGGCAGCACATCACAGACCTGGGGAGTAGGCTGAATGTTGCCTGGTTCCCCTGCAGGTCACAGAAGCTGGAGGCTGAGCCCCAGGACTAGCAGTTATCACGTAAATTTCTTTCAATTCAAAGCAGGGCTCCAGTACGCAAATCACTGATCTTGGGGGCACTCGTGAAAGGTCACTGGCCTTAAAGAATTTCCCTCTGTTGTGTGCACTCCCCTTTCTAGCTGCCATGCCCCATTACCCTGTAGAATGTTGCTAAGGAAGGAGTCAAGGAGGTCCTCAGCATCAGCCCTCAGCACAGAGCGAGACAAACACGCAGTCAGGGAGTTGAGGGCCGCCAGGCCCTCGGCCTCTACCCGCTCACTTGCCGTCTGGAACACCTGTCAGGGAGGGATCCCATGGCTACTGAGGTGAGCCTGCACCAGGTGAGACCCTACCCACCTGCTGCCTATTTCCTTTTTTGGGAGAGGGTGGTGAGAACCTTTAGGGCACAACAATGGAAATTAACCCTTCACGTGAGTTTCATCTCAATTGATGTATTCTCACTAAGTCCTTAGTCCCACTAGGATATTGATACACATCTTTTCTTTCCTTTTCAATTCTGATTGTGCTACACAGCATGTGGGATCTTACTTCCCCGATGAGGGATTGAACCCACACCCCCTGCACTGAAAGCATGGAGTCCTAATCACTGGATCGCCAGGGACGTCCCCACATACTTTTTTGAGAAACTGAATACCAACCTTGAGCGGTGGTTGTTGGGATCCCTTTCCCCAAGTCTCTTCCTCTCCCCCTCTGCTCAGAGTGACCTATGCCCTTTACTATGGAAGGACAGGAAGCGGGCACTATGGGAGACTGATCACGTCATCAGTAAGCAGCTGGCCCTACCCATATCATTCAACCAAAGTATGCCCCTTGGCTCTCCTGCTGAATAACCAGGCACAGCAACAGAGGGAAAAGGATAGGGCAGGTTATCTCCCCTCATGCCTGACCTGACAACTAGGAGTTAAGAGTAGTCAGTTTATCTAAGTGACACTCACCTCTCTGCGGATGGAAGCCCAGAGGCTGGGGAGGAAGTCCTTTAGTTCTTTCTGTTCGTACACGGCACAGCAAGCATTCTGCCAGGAAGAGCAGAGGTTAACGGCTGTCTATACTCTCAGACTTCCTGGGACGTGCAGCCCCCTCAGCATAACTGCACCTGAAAGAGGCGGCTCTCAGCAGTAAGACCAGCAGGGTTTCATAGCCATCCTACCCAGACCACCGAAAAACAGGACCTCGTCCCAACTGATGGAAACAAGCACGAAGAGGGAGCCCCGGTTAGCCTTTCCTCAGCTGCCACTCTGTTACTACAGAACAGGACAAAACGCAGCTGCAGGCCGTAGGTCAACCTACAGGCCGAGACCCTGGGTATCCCTCTCCTGAGGCCCAGGGAACAGCTCCCCAGCTCTCTAAGAATCAGTCCATAATCCTGTAGCACTGCTAAATTGTCTAAAGACAGCTGGGTCCTCAAAAGAGAAGAATCACTCACCAGAGTCTGCAGAGAATCCAGCTTGGCACTCAGAATCTCGGAGTCCACTTTCTCAATCAGCAGGGGCAGCAGGAACTGTGGGAGAGAAGGAAGAACTGAGCACGAGATATGGCTGGTGCTGCAGCCGCACCCAGCCCACCATGTCCTCACTGCCACCAGCCCCCAGGGTAGGTGCTACGTCACAGAGTTGCACTGAGTCAGGAGTTGTGACTGTAAACCAATCTCCCTCCCAAGCCATGGCCGGACCCCTAGTGACCTGAAAAGTGGGCTAGCTGGCAAAGCTAAAGAATCTCAAAACATAGTACCACATAGGGACTGGATGACTATCTTAAATGAAGAGATGGTAAAGTTTTCTACTTCGAAGGTCTGAAGACACTTGCAGAATGCCATACCCTAGAATGTATACTGGATCTTTCTTTTCCTCCATGCCTTTAACTGTTCTTTCTTCAGACCCTTCTGAGGGCTGAGGCTACATGCCCCAACTCTGGCCAGACCCACCTCAGCAAAGCGTGGTGTGGAAGCCAGCACAGCTCGAAGACTCAGGATGAGATCTTCTCTCTGGATGCCATGGGGATCATTAGGTGGCTGCAAAAGGGAGAAGAGGCGGGGCCTTGTATCTCTCTCTAGACCATGCCTGGACACAGGACTGAACCTACCAACCCTGCAGAACAGGGTGAGATTTACTCCCAAATTTCCAGAAAAGTGGTACAAGGCCCCAGAAGGAAGACAGCTTGCTCTTTTGTGTTGTTCCTCGGGAAATTTCTGTCTGTTGGGCCTTTATTTTCTATCTAATCACGCAGTTTGCATCTGATCTATCATCTCACCACTCAGAGATAAGCACCCTTAACTTTCTGGTGCAACTTTCTTCTCTGTATATAGGGTATTATGACTATGTGATTGGTAGACACTGTTTCCCTTTAAAATATATATATAGCTTTAGAAACCGTGAATCTTTTGAACACATGGTTTGCCGTCTATTTTTTCACTTCATACATTAGGTGTATTTATTTCATGTTATTGTTCTTTCATAGCATTTGTTTTACTGGCTGATTCATTGTGTGGTTGAGCCACAATTTATTTGGATAATCTCCTTTTGACAGACAATTCTATTTTTCCACCCTTATAAAAAGCTGTAATTCTGGCAATATAAAAGCATTGATGATTTCTGTATCAAGAAGGCAGACTTTTTAATTGAAGTATACAGTTGACTTTTAATATTGTGTTAGTTTCAGGTGTACAGCAAAGTGGTTCAGTTATAGACGTTTATATATATCTTTTAGATTCTTTTCCATTATAGGTTATTATAAGGTATTAAATATAGTTCCCTGTTTTATACAGTAAACCTTTGTTGTTTATCTATTTTATATATAGTGATATGTATTTGTTAATCCTGTTCAGTTCATTTCAGTCGCTAAGTCGTGTCCAACTCTTTGCAACCCCATGGACTGCAGCACACCAGACTTCCCTATCACCAACTCCTGGAGTTTACTCAAACTCATGTCCACAGAGTCGGTGATGCCATCCAACCATCTCATCTTCTGTCATCCCCTTCTCCTCCTGCCTTCAATCTTTCCCAGCATCAGGGTCTTTTTCAATGACTCAGTTCTTTGCATCAGGTGGCCAAAGTAGTTCCAGCTTCAGCATCAGTCCTTCCAATGAATATTTAGGACTGATCTCCTTTAGGATGGCCTGTACTCCTATACATCCTGTTAATCCTGTATTCCTGGTTTATTCCTCCCCAACCTCTTAAAAAACCGTAAAGTTTGTTTCCTATATCTGTGAGTCCCTTTCTGCTTTGTAAATGAATTAATTTGTATTATTTTTTAGAGTCCACATATAAATGGTAACATATAATTGTCTTTCTGTGTCTTACTTAGTATGAAAATCTCTAGGTCCTCTACTTTGTTGCATGTATCTTTTCAAATTAGTTTTCATCATTTCCGGATATATACCAGAGGAGTGGGACTGCTGCATCATAAGGTAATTCCATAGTTTTCCATAGCAGCTGCCCAATTTACATTCCCACCAACAGTGTAGGAGTGTTCCATTTTCTCCACACCCTCTTCAGCATTTATTATCTGTAGACTTCTTGATGATGGCCATTCTGACTAGGGGCTTCCCTGGTGGTTCAGATGGTAAAGAATCCGCCTGCAATGTGGGAGACCTGGGTTTGATCCCTGGGTTGGGAAGATCCCCTGGAGAAGGGAAAGGCTACCCACTCCGGTATTCTGGCCTGGAGAATTCCATGGACTGTATAGTCCATGGGGTTGCAAAGAGTCGGACACGACTGAGAGACTTCCACTTCACTTCACTTCATTCTGAATGGTGTGAGGTGATACCTCTTTGTAGTTGTAATTTGCATTTCTTGAATAATTAGCAAAGTTAAGGATCTTTTCATGTGCCTATTAGCCATGTGTATGTCAAGAAGGCAGACTGAAAACATGGATCAGATTTTCCTTTTCTTCTTTGAAACCCCACCAAAAATGCAGTAAGGGGATTTTCTTTCTTTTTTTTAAGATATAAAGCTAAAGGGTGAATAGGACAAGAGATATTAGCAACAAAATTGTAAAAGCAGACAGGGAAGAAGAAAATGACTTAGAGCCAAAACAACAGAATCCTCAGTAGGCTTGGGGAAAGCTTAGTAACTCTCCATATACACCACACAGTCTCCTCAAAAAGCTTTGCAACCAGCAGTACCAGATACCTTTGGAACTGGGAGTGGGGTTAGAGAAGCAGTCTGACCTCCCAGATTGCTTCTCAAGTCCTTCCTAGCTGCAGCAGAATCTTGGGGTTTAATTCTTGGAGAGGGTGAGACAGAGCTGAGACAAAAATGCAGTTGAGGGCCTGGGTGCTGAATCAAAAGAGGTCTAAGTGGGAATTCCCTGGATGTCCAGTGGTTAGGACTCAGCACTTTCACTGCCAAAGTCCTGGACCGGGAACAAAGATCCTGCAACCTGGGGGTTCCCAAATTGTCCATGTAAGCCACTCTACAGGGAAGTTCATCCTCAATCAGCCCATTCTATGTGCTCAGAGCTCCCACTCAACTTTATAATCCTCACTCTGAAACATGTGCAAACTCCCAAGGATTACTAGATATCTGAAGAAAGCCTCTAATCTGGAAATAGAGAACAACATAAATTGAAAAAAAAACTTGGACGAAACAAAGACCACACATGTGGGGAGAGTTTTCAAGAATGGTAAGAAAGTAATTCATTCATGGGTTAAATAAGAATAGAATGCTATTAAAAAAAAAAATTCAAGAAATTATCAAAAATGACAATAAAAGGCCCTGGGAAATTCAAAGCATGAGTGCAGAAATGAAAAACAAAATCAACCGCTGGGAGACGTGCTGGTCCTGGGCCTTTCTGCCCTCGGATCCCTTCCTCAGGCTGACCGCTGCAGGCCGCATTCTCCAGGTTCCCACAGTGGCCGAGGTTCAGTCAATGGGAAGCACTTGTAGATGAACGCAGGTCAGAAGGAAAGGAAAGCCCAGGGCATTTCTTCCCATCTCTATTTGGTGGGCATGTTCACCACTGGCAGCATCTCCTCCTTGGCTCCAGGTCCCACTGAAGGCCTGTGTTTTGTCATACTTTCAGCCCCTGAGGTCCAGTAACATCAACTTTTCCCTTAGTCCCTCCAGCCTCAGGGTGGTAATGGTTTCCTGCTATTGACAGGTTGCCTCACTATCCCTTGTTTGGCTTCTCAGCTCTCCTATAACTTGTACAAACAATTTCCAGCATTAAATTATTTGTTTTAAATACCAAAGTGGTTTCTGTTTTTCATGCCTGGACTCTGACTGATAGAAAAGATAAAAATAAAATTTTCTTATAAAGTAACAAAAAGGTAAAGGAAGGAAATATGAAAGAAAAGGTAAAAGACTGACAGGAGTTCCCAAAGGAAGGAGCAGAGAACTAACAGAGGGGAAGAAATCATCAATGAAAGAACGCCAAGAAAATTTCCCAGGCCGGAAGGACATGAACTTCCAGACTGACAGGACCTACCGAGTACCCAATACAATGCATGAAAACAGACCTGTACTAAGGCACATCATTGTGAATTTTCAATATATTGGGGGGAAATAATCAACGCTTAAAAGCTTCCCTAAAAGAGGGGAAAAAAGTGAACATAAAAGTCTTGCAAAGCAGAAAGAATTCAGACTTCTTCACAGCAACTGAAAATTAGAAGTAAATATAGTAATGCCTTCAATTTTATACCCATATTATCAATAAGTGTGAGCAAAGAATGAAGAGATTATAGATTTATAAAAATGAAAACATTTTATACTCTTTTTACACCCACAGGAAGCTCATAAGGGATGAGCACCACCAAAATGAAGGAATAAATCATAAAATGAGGAATACGTAAATACAAAAAATGGAGATCTGATCCAAGAGAAAAGATAAAGGAATCCCTAGATGATGGGAAAGAAAGATTCAGTACTGACTCTGCATTAAGAGTAGGAAGCAACCAGCTAAGACTGTATGGCTAAGTTAAGACTGGTTTTTACATTTTTAAATGGTTGAAAAACAAATCAAATAATATCTTGTGGCACATGAAAATTATATGAAATGTGAATTCCCAAGTTCATAAATGTATTTATTGCAATACAGCCCCTGTACCACATTCCAGCGGCGAGGGCCATTTCTGTGCTAGAACAGCAGAGGTGAAGAGTTTCAATAGGGAACATAAGGCCCACAAAGTCTAAAACAGCAGCTATCTCGCCCTAACTTACACTGCTGTGATCTATGATGATGACGGCAAGTGGCCTATACAGATTGATAAGACCGTAAAGAATATTTTTAACACAAATTTAACACTGAAAGCCAGGTGTCCCTATTTTAACTGACAAGAGCTTTCTGCTTCCCATAGACCACACTGTGGAAAAAAACACATAACTCTGCTCAAATAAAAGAAATTTTCCAGTTATTATCTATAAACTTGTTTTGCCTAGAACATCTCTGAGAAAATATATAAGCAGTTGGGAGCAATGATTATCTCTGAAAGGAAAATGGTTGGTGGCAGTAAAGAGGCTTAATTCTCTAAATGTTGCATCGTGTTCACTGTACTATCTTTCAAAAAAAAAAAAAAAAATTCTTGCCCACCCTAAAATTTTAAGTGCACATATTCCTAAATTTTAGGAATTTATCCTACTGTTACATCCGTAAACCCACATATGTGTGAAATGATACATGTACAGGCAGGGTATGTTAGGTGGCAGCATTGCTTATAACAGCAAAAGATTAGTAAAAACCTTTGTCCCATGGAGGACAAGTAAAATTAATTAGGTATTTCCATGCAAAGGAAAATCACAGTCATAAAGAACAAAGAGCTAATTTATATACTGTTATGGAACCCTCTCCAAGATATACTGCTAAGTGAAAACGCCAAACTATAGGAAAAATGTGTAAATCCACTACCATTTTTATGGGAAAAAGGAAGAGCATTTTTTAATACATGGATGAAAAAGCTCTGTAAGATACAGATGTAATTGATAAAACTGGTTGACAACTGAGAAATAAACTTGATGGTATGTAGATTTTTCACCTATTTGTACCTTTTGTATTTTGAATCCTGTGAATATATTATCTTTTCAAAACAAACACAGAATAAAGAAAGTAAAAACAGAGAAATCTGGCAGCCTAACCAAGAGCTTTCAAGAGTTCAAAGGCTTAAATACTTCTGAGCAGAAATAGTGATACTGATTACAAAAGCAATGAAAAGAATATTAGGAGAGAGGTGGTCCCAGCAACATGATGTCAGCTAAAATAAGCTGCTAAGAAATTCCCTATGGCAAAAATGGCTTTTTATCTTAAAGGCAGGGAAAGTCAATAGTGAAAGTCACTCGGTCATGTCCAACTCTTGGAGACCCCATGTACCATATATAGTCCATGGAATTCTGTAGGCCAGAATACAGGAATGGGTAGCCTTTCCCTTCTCCAGGGGATCTTCCCAACCCAGGGATCGAACCCAGGCCTCCCGCATTGCAGGTGGATTCTTTACCAGCTGAGCCACAATGGAATCTTCCCAACCCAGGAATCGAACTGGGGTCTCCTGCATTGCAGGTAGATTCTTTACCGACTGAGCTCTGACGTAAATTTGATGTGTGTGGTATAATTCCTTTCATTTCTTCCAAATTACAATGCTTTCATCTACATACCATGCATACCTATATAGTGCTGAGACCCTGAGTATTCAAAAAGAGAAGGTGAATCAAGACGAAGAGTGGGAGAAGGTCTGAGGGCATCAGAGAAAACACCTCCTGTACATGCTATGCTCAACTGTGTCTTCGTTTCTATTGCCTGAGATGTGCCCTCAGAATCCAGGATCATATGCTACACATCCTTCAGAAACCAACTGAAATCCTATTTTATCTGTGAGTCAGTTCCTGCCTACTCTAGCTCACACTCAACTCTGTCTTTGAACAACTGTAACACCACTTGTTTTGGTCCATAATCTCTTACTGTTACTTAAATGTTTCAGCTTTCAAGGACATGAATCATGTTCTACAATCCTGTAGTTCTAAGCACTAAGGACATTTTTAGGAAGTTTGTCTTTCCACTTCCCGGTTTACTGACAGGTTAAGTTCTTGAGGGCAGGGGTCATTTCTTTTGTTCACTGCTATACCCTCAGTGCCTAGAACTGGGCCTGGCACACAACAGACACTCACTATTTGAATGAATGAATGAAAGGTACTACTTACAGGAGTAAAATCAATAGGGAAGTAACAAGATGTCACTTCAAACAACTCCTCCACAAAAGGTCCTAAAGGCAACAGAGAAAGAATGAGGACTTACAAGCCTTTCATCAAACAAGCCCCAACTAGCTAATCCAAAGCTACAAGGACGTACCCAGGCTGTAGTCTCTGGAGATGAGGTCATAGACAATGCGGAAGGCCACCAGAAGATTACGGGGATCCTTTTCCCCATCCATCACCTGGATGAAGCCAAAGGTGAAATCAGCTCCTAGGCCCTTCAGCTCTGGGGAGGAGAGAACAAGGTCACTACTGTCCCACAAGATAGAAAGTGGGGCTTTCTTCTGGCCTGTGTTTTCCCTCTCTCACTGCCTCCCTCTTCACGCCTCCCAGAGCCGACCATTTCTGTTTTCCTATTCCAAGAGAGTCCTCAGTGAAGAGAAGATGTGCAAAAATATATAATGGTTATGGAGGTAGGAATTTAACACCTCAGCTCAAACTCCACCGTTCCTTTACTTTACTGGGGAGTGAGTGACTCCCAGTTTCCCTTCATCTTCCTCTCAGAGTACTGGCTCTTTTATATGACCCTGGGCTAAAATCAGACCTGGTAAAGGGGGAAGAAAAGTTGTGTTCACTTTTCAGATTTCCGAAAGCCCTGCCTCTCACCTTCTTCCCGGGCTCGCATGAAGTTGGTGATGATACTGTAGACTGTGTGCCGGTCCACCTGGGGCAGGGACTTAGTAGGAGAGACAGAAGAAAGTGAAGGAAGCGCCCAAAGAATACCTCAGCTGACAAAACTACTTCCTGCTGCATCGTCTCTAACCGGGTAATTCTCTTTATACCAGAGTAAGATGAACCTCAGGGAAATGCAGAGAAAAGGTATGGCTATGGTCCAGCAGTCTAGCAGTGGAACCAATAACCCAAACCTGTCTGCTACATGCCTCACTTTCTTTAGGTGTGAGAGGACACAGGTCAGATGTACTTGCATACCTCCCTCTCCTTATACAGTAGCAAGGGACAGCAGGCACATATGGTCAAAGGCCTGTAAGAGTTCAGAACTCTTAGAAGGCAATTTTTTTTTTTTGCCATGTAATTCTAGTTATGTCAAGGGCTGGAAGATAGAAAATACCGAAGTGACCGTTATCACTCACCTGTACGTGGACCTCCTGAAAGATGGCTTTAAGCACAGAGACTGCCAGCCCTGGGGGCAGGGTCACACACAGGCTCTGGGGGAGAAGAGAAGTGTGAACACAGAGGGAATTCTGGAAATTTTAGTTTAGCCTTCAAGCCTAAAACGGGCCTATCTAACTATAGTGGGAATTACAACATCCAGGCTGGGGAATAAATGCTGATGGTGAGAAACATGGTCCCTTTTCTCAAGCTGATTAGGTCTCTGCAGCTCCTTCCAGGTTGACTCTGAATTCCAGTCCCCAAAGGACACTTTTACTCTCCAGACTAAAAACAGAAGTGGAGCTGGCTGAGACTAGTTTAGCCCCATATCTAGGCATCTGCTTTGAAGTATGTGAAGTCTTACCCACTAAGGGGAAGGAGAGAATTCACTGGAAATAGATTCCTGTAAACACGGTATGTAATACAGAAAAGGAGAACTCACAAGTGCCCTCAAACCCTGCAGAACAGACGGGATCACAAGATGATGGTCCTTCAGCCGGTTCTCATAGAACAGGATCAGGTGGACCACTGAACAGACCAGAAATTCAGTTATTAGTTCCCACAGGCTGGAGAAGGGCCCGCTGGCATTGCTTCCTCCCAAAGTTTCTAAGGGCTGTTCCTGCTTGGGCTTCACTACAAATTGTCTCCTTCACCTAGGTATGTCCCAAGCCCTCCCATCTGGGGGGCTCCTTCCTTATCTGTCAAGAAAACAGGTGAGCATCTTGGGTTATCCCTTCGCACAGAGGTCACAATCAAACCCATTCTCAACCCGAGACCTGCTTTTCTACAGAACTTGGGTTGGCACGTTTTCTCACAGGCCCATATGGTAAATATTTCAGGTGTCTAGGACACAGTATGTCACAGCTACTCAGCTGGGCCACTGTAACATAAAAGCCGCATAAACGGCAGGTACATAAATGGACATGGCTATATGCTAATAAAGTTTTATTTATAAAAACAGGCTGCAGTTTGCCTACCCCTGAGATGGAAGATAAATAAGTTGTGGGTTTTTTTCCTCAGGACTTCAAAGCATTTTGATATTTCATTACTTTTCTGCTCCATCTATGAAACACTACTTTGTCCATTTTACAGACAGGAGAAGACATACTGGGGAAAAAAAAAAAACTGTCTAAGGCTACATTTGAAATCTATGTGTCTTGTGTCTCAATTCTTATCTTCTTTGCCACATATACTAGTGATGTGTGAAGACCCTGCGTTAGGAGTTTGAAGATACCTTATGTCCCTCCCTTCCTCCCACCCGGTAAGCTGGCCTGACAGACACGGAAGGCTTTGGCTCAGCACGCCTACCAGTACCTTCCTTCTCCAGCAGCAAGGAGTGACACTGGAGGAGCACCTGTGACAAAAGCTGGATCCCACGGGCCCGAGTTCGGGGTTCTGGATTCTCTAGAGAAGACCTGGGGGAAAGTAAGATAGAAAGGCTGATATTACCCAGTTCAAACTTCGGAAGTAAATATTTTGAAATTAGTCACACTCACCCCCTGGGCATGGAAGCCGGCCCAGGAAGGTACTCTGGAGGCGCTTAGCATTACAAACAACAGTAAGGCCAATCCCCAGACTGGCCTGGAGGTGTCATCAGGGGCACATGTGACACCACAGCCAACAGAAGTGTCTGTCTCCAGGCACTGACGGTGTGGGTCTTACGCTCTCCTCAGTGATATAATTGTGACATTTCTCTGAAAGAGAGCTTAGCAGTTAACCACGGGGCTCAAGAGATGATTGGCAGCTTCTACCAAAACTTCCCTGGTGGCTCAGACGGTAAAGTGTCTGTCTACAATGCAGGAGACCGGGGTTCAATCCCTGGTTTGGGAAGATCCCCTGGAGAAGGAAATGGCAATCCACTCCAGTACTATTGCCTGGAAAATCCCATGGACAGAGGAGCCCGGTAGAGAGGAGTCCGTGGGGTCGCAAAGAGTCGGACACGACTGAGCAACTTCACTTTCACTTTCACCAAAACAGGAGAAGAATAAATATATCACTATTAAAGCAACCATTATAGTCTTTACAACTGGAAGTGTACTAAGTAAGATGGTCAGAATAAAGACTTTAACTATTTAGGATTATTGATATGGGAGGACCCAGGCTGAAGCAACAACAAGGTGATTTATCTTCAAAACAAATCACAGAGGTTACATTTAAACATAGCACAAGGAATCTAAGCAAATGAAGGAGGCAGAAGACTTCTGAAGGACAGCTGGCCAGGGTACCTTAAGGAAACAAGGATAAGAGTACCTATGCTGAGCTCAGTCGTCCAATAGTGTCTGACTCTTTGCTACCCCACGGACTGTAGCCCTCTAGGCTCCTCTGTCCATGGAATTTTACAGCAAGAATACTGTTGCCATTTCCTCATTTCCCCCTCCAGGGGATCTTCCCAACCCACGGATCAGAACCCTCATCTCCTGCACTGCAGGTGGATTCTCTACCACTGAGCCACTGGGGAAGTCTCAAGAGTATCTATAGCTAGAGGAACTGGGGCAAAAAAGATCCGTCTTGACAGGATACCTGGGATAGGAACTTACAGAAAGGGCCCCACTCAGAAGCAGAAAACTGTGCATTTAAAAATGGACCAAGGCACACAGATGCTCACAGAAGCATTATTCAGAATAGTCAAAATGTGACAACAACTCAGATATCCCTCAACTGATGAATGGGTAAACAAATTGTGGTATATCCATATAACAGAATATGATTCAGCAAGCAATGAAGTACTGATACATGCTACAACAGGAATGAATCTTGAAAACATTATTCCAAATGAAAGAAGCCAATCATAAAGATTATATATTATTGTATGATTCCATTTATCTGAAATTTTCAGCATAGGTAAATCCACAGAAACAAAGTAGATTAGTGGTTACCAGGTGCAAGGAAGAGAAAGGAATGGGGAGTGACTGTTAATAGGCGTGGGGTTTCTTTTTGGGGTGATGAAAATGTCCTAAAATTGACTGTGGTTACTAACGGTTGCACAAATCTGTGAATACACACTTTATTATTTATTTTTTTAATACACACTTTAAAATGGTGAATTTATGATAGGTAAATTATATCTCAACAAAGCTGTTACTTTAAAAAAATGAACCAAGGCCACAACAACATATGGGAGAAATGCATGATAGTGACCTACTCTCCCATCTTCTCCCCAGTTTTCTGTTTCTCTCTGTTTCAGAAGACACGCTAGCTATGACACTTAACCACCTTTGCTACTAAGACTTTTCAACTTAAATGGTCTTCCAAGTACAAAATATGAGAAGAGCAGGCTTTATACTACAAGCACATGCCTTCTCTGGAGCTTGGAGTATCTGGTTTGAACAGTGGTCTTCCAGCTGTTGTCCCAAGCCCTTCCCTACAGTGGGGAATCCTGTGCCAGGTCAGCCTCCCAGGCGGGGCCCACAGGGTCTGAGTCAGATGCAGGCTGACTAGGATGCCATGGGGGAGGGTGGGGCTAGAGAAGCACCGCCCCCCCTCACCTAAAGACTGACTTTAGAGGCTCTAAAGGCGGACTCAAGAGCTACTGTGGCCCACAGGCTGTGTTCTCAACACCTCCTCAAGGGTCTCAATCAGTTGGCATGAAACTTTTTTCAAGAGAAACAGGCTTAGCCTGAGGTACTAATACGGAAGGGGGAGGGGGAACTAGGCTGCAGTGGAAGAAATCGAGGACAGAATAACTGTTTTCAGCATGTACTGCCAGGGCTGATGAGAGCTGTTCTAGAGCAGATCGCTTACCCAAGGGCTTCCACCACTTGTAACACTGTATAGCTTCCAGATTTCACATCTAGAGGAGAGTGAAAAAAGAAACATGAAACAACAACAATAACAACAAAAAACTCCATCCTAGGGTTTAACGTCTTTATTGCCAATGTTTCTGCCTATCCTGGGTTTACACTTGGGGGTCCACTGTGCTTGCCAAGAGTTCCTCCACACTAGAGGCATTTCATAATACTTCAGATATGCAGCTCCAAGTATAAAAACTGAAAAGAAAGCAAATATATCATTTGTAGGTAACCTGATTGTTTACTTAGGAAAATTCAAGAGAAATACATGAAAAAATATTAGAAACAAAATAATTCATTAGGATGGCTGCTGCAGCTAAGTCGCTTCAGTCGTGACCGACTCTGTGCGACCCCATAGACAGCAGCCCACCAGGCTCCCCCGTTCCTGGGATTCTCCAGGCAAGAACACTGGAGTGGGTTGCCATTTCCTTCTCCAATGCATGAAAGTGAAGTCACTCAGTCGTGTCCGACTCTTAGCGACCCCATGGACTGCAGCCTACCAGGCTCCTTCATCCATGGGATTTTCCAGGCAAGAGTACTGGAGTGGGGTGCCATTGCCTTCCCCAATTAGGATGGCTAGGTACAAAATTAATATGAAATTAAGAACTCTCACATATATATGTACACTAGCCTGTAAAATTATATAAAGGAAAAAAGTAATAATAGCAACAAATAAAGTTTTTAAAAGAGAGAGAAAAATACCTCAATATAAACTTAACAGAAAAATGTGAATATCTGAATGGTGAAAACTTTAAAGCACAAGTGAGAAAGTTGACATGCAAAAAATAATACATAATCAGGCAAATTCTAAAAAAGAGTAATGAGGGTGGAAAGGCAGTTCTTCTAGATAGTAAAAGATTTTTATAAATAAATTTTACAATAATTAAAATACTATATACTTCTGAATATACTTTATATTCTCCATAATAAAAGTATAAACAAAAAATAACAGTGTACTATGAGTTCATAGTCAAAGAAATAAATAGTACAAAAATGGAACAGAAAATCCAGAAAAAGACACAAATACATGAGAATATGATTTTAAAAATCATTATTTCAATTAAAGAAAAACAGACTATTCAATAAATGCTGTTGCAATGACTGGTTATTTGGGGAAAAACAAAAACAAAAAAACCAATGGCTCTGAATTTTTCACCAAAGTAAATTTCAAATAGATTAAAGAAAAAAAAACAGGAGACCATTTCTAAGTATAATATAAAGTTATACTTTAACCATAAAAGAAAAGATTAGTTAAAATTCGCTACATTAAAAAAAAAACCTGGATTTTCTGCAAGGCAAGAAAAAAAATCATAAGACAAACTAGGAAAAAATATATGCAATTCTTGTAACAAAAGGCTATTTTACCAATATAAAAAGAGCTTATACAAATCAATGAGAAAAAGACCAACAACCAACTTAAAAATGGGCAAGACCAGAAGATGCTGAACTATATTAACAACAGGAATGCAAACAGACTGGCAAAGATCACACATTTTGTATAACTCCTATGCTCAGTGATGGCAGGCAGAAATACAGCACTCAAACACTGCAGGTGCCATGTAAGTTGGTTCAGCCTTTTTATAGAGGGCATTTTTTCTTGGCCCATCCACTTGGCATGAGGGATCTTAATGCCCTGACCAAGGTTTGAACCCGTGCCCCCTGCTTTGGAAGCACAGAGTCTTAACCACTGGACCACCAGAGAAGTCCCCAGGAAGAGCAATTTGAGAGTATCTTTTAAGTTACAAGTGTATCAATACATATGCTTTAACCCAGGGAATCTTCTCAAAATTTACCCTATGTACTTTTAAAAGTGCAAAATAATGCATGTACAAATTTTCTCAATTCAGAGTAGTTTATAATAGTAAATGACTGTAAATAACAAATGGCCATCAATGATAAGAAACCAGTTAAATTAGTTATAGTACACCCATACAATGGAATTCTCTGTAGCTAACTTAGGAAAAGAAATTGAAAAAAGGCTGAGGAACATATATATTTACACTAATAATGGAACAAGATTTAAAAGCAGAACACAGAGTGTCAGTTCAGTCAGGTCAGTTCAGTTCAGTCGCTCAGTCGTGTCCGACTCTTTGCAACCCCATGAATCGCAGCACGTCAGGCCTCCCTGTCCATCACCATCTCCCGGAGTTCACTCAAACTCACGCCCATCAAGTCGGTGATGCCATCCAGCCATCTCAGCCTCTGTTGTCTCCTTTTCCTTCTGCCCCCAATCCCTCCCAGCATCAGAGTCTTTTCCAATGAGTCAACTCTTTCCATGAGGTGGCCAAAGTACTGGAGTTTCAGCTTTAGCATCATTCCTTCCAAAGAACACCCAGGGCTGATCTCCTTTAGAATGGACTGGTTGGATCTCCTTGCAGTCCAAGGGACTCTCAAGAGTCTTCTCCAACACCACAGCTCAAAAGCATCAATTCTTCGGCGCTCAGCTTTCTTTTAGTCCAACTCTCACATCCATATATGACTACTGGAAAAACCATAGCCTTGTCTAGATGGACCTTTGTTGGCAAAGTAATGTCTCTGCTTTTGAAAATGCTGTCTAGGTTGGTCATAACTTTCCTTCCAAGGAGTAAGCGTTTTTTAATTTCATGGCTGCAATCACCATCTGCAGTGATTTTGGAGCCCCCAAAAATAAAGTCTGAGACTGTTTCCACTGTTTCCCCATCTATTTCCCATGAAGTGATGGGACCAGATGCATAGAGTGTACATAAATAGTATTAATATATAGTATGTGCATAGCATTGTTTTTAAAGGGAGGGGGAATTATTTCTATTTGTATTTATTTATCTCTAGAAGATAAAAGGAGTTAGTAACACTGATTGTCTCCAGGGAAGGAGACTGATAGCTAGAGGAATGAGTGTGTGTGTGTTCAGTCACTAAGTCCTGTACAACTCTTTATGAGCCCATAGTCTACAGCACGCCAGGATTCCCTGTCCTTCACAATCTCCCAGAGTTTGCTCAAATTCATGTCCATTGAGTCGGTGATGCTATCTAACCATCTCATCCTCTGCCACCCCCTTTTCCTTTTGCCTTCAATCTTTCCCAGCATCAGGGTCTTTTCCAGTGAATAAGCCCTTTGCATCAGGTGGCCAAAGTACTGGAGCTTCAGGTTCAGCATCAGTCCTTACAATGAATATTCAAGGTTGATTTCCTTTAGGATTGACTGATTTGATCTGCTTGCAATCCAATGGGGTTGAGAGGCAGACTTAAAAAAAGGTTTTACTTTGGAATAATTTTAGGTTTAAAGAAAAAAGGTTGTAAAGGTAGTACAGAGTTGCTAAATACTTCTTGCCCAGTTTCCCTGAATGTTAACATCTTACATAGTACATTTGTCAAAACTAAGAGAGATGAGCATTTGTATATTACTTTTAACTAAACTCTAGACTTTATCAGACTTTACCAATTTTTCCACTAATATAATTTTTCTGTTTCAGGATCCAGTTAAGGATATCACACTGCAACTAGCCATAACGAATCCCTCAATCTTCCCTGTTTTTCATGACTTTGGTATTTTTAAAAAGTATCAATATTTTCATAAAATGTCTTTTGATGATTTTTTTTAAATGTTTTTCTCATGTTTATCCTGGGGTTATGGAGTTGGGGTAAGAATAATAGCATAGAGGTAAAGTACCTTTCTCATCACATCCTATCACAAGTACAATATATCAACACGACTTATCACTGGCGATTTTAACTCTGACCACTTGGTTACGTGGTGCCAGCAGGTCTCTGCACCACGCATACAGTTATTATTTTTCCTTTTCCCGGATTCTTTCCTTTGGAAGGGAGTCACCAAGTCCAGAGTCCACACTTAGTGACTTAGGACAAAGGGGAGATTCAGCTCCGTTTCCTAGAAGGAGGACTATTTATCTATGTTATTTGGAGTTATTCTAAGGAAGATTCATCTCTTCCCTTCATTTATTTAGTTATTTATATCAGCATAGGCTCATGCATATTTTATGCCTTGGGTTATAATCCAATACCAGGCTATTTTGTTGCTCAATTTTCTATCTTTAGCCATCAGGAGTTTTTTTACACTCGTTGGCACCAGCATCCCTTTGACATACCCTATCCTTTTATTTTTTTGAAGTGCTTTCTTACCTTTTGGCACTACAAGATACTAAAGGTTCATGTTGCAATTTCCCTGCCCCAACCCTTGAATCAGCCTTTGCCCCAATTAGTCCTGGTTCCTTTTATTGGAGAATGGTATTAAACACCAACATTTGGAAGTAGCTCCACTCATTGCTATTGGGATATCACTGCTTCTAGGCCCTCCTCGGCAGAGAGCTGGGAAATATATGTACGTATTCTAACTTATGTGTATACACATATTATCATTATTTCTGTACCTATCCATATATATCAAACTAAATATAAGATTATACTAGAGTCTCCACTCTAATATAGTACCACAGGGTCCATTCTAGCCTTCCCCCTTGCTTATTTATAATTTGTTTCTTGGACAGTGAGGAACTTGGTTCCCATTATCTACCATTTTTTATTCTTTTCAACCCTAGTGTAGCTATAAATTACTTTTGGAATTGTCAACCTCTGTGAGAAACAAATTCATAAGTAGAATTTGAAACAAATGAAACAAATCTCATAAGTAGAGCACAGCATTTATGGGCAGTTTTGCCTTCAGCCTGAAACAGTTTCCAGACAAAATATTGTTTTTCAAACACTTAATCAGCTTGCCCTCCATGCCCCCTTTCAGTTCAGTTCAGTCCAGTCGCTCAGTTGTGTCCGACTCTTTGCGACTCCATGAACCGCAGCACGTCAGGCCTCCCTGTCCATCACCAACTCCTGGAGTCTACCCAAACCCATGTCCATTGAGTCGGTGATGCCGTCCAACCATCTCATCCTCTGTCGTCCCCTTCTCCTCCTGCCCTTAATCTTTCCCAGCATCAGGGTCTTTTCAGATGAGTCAGCTCTTCACATCAGGTGGCCAAAGTATTGGAGTTTCAGCTTCAACATCAGTCCTTCCAATGAATATCCAGGACTGATCTCCTTTAGGATGGCCTGGTTGGATCTCCTTGCAGTCCAAGGGACTCTCAAGAGTCTTCTCCAACACCACAGTTCACAAGAATCAATTCTTCAGTGCTCAGATTTCTTTATAGTCCAACTCTCATATCCACACATGACTACTACATAGACTTGACTAGATGGACCTTTGTTGACAAAGTAATATCTCTGCTTTTTAATATGTTGTCTAGGTTGGTCATAACTTTCCTTCCAAGGAGTAAGCGTCTTTTAATTTCATGGCTGCAATCACCATCTGCAGTGATTTTGGAGCCCAAAAATATAAAGTCAGCCACTGTTTCCCCATCTATTTGCCATGAAGAGATGGGACTGGATACCATGATCTTAGTTTTCTGAATGTTGAGCTTTAAGCCAACTTTTTCACTCTCCTCTTTCACTTTCATTAAAAGGCTCCCTTTAGTGAGGATATATCATACACGAGTAATATTGTAATACAGACTAGTTCCAAATTGGGAAAGGAGTACGTCAAGGCTGTATAGTCACCCTGCTTATTTAACTTACATGTGGAGCACATCATGAGAAATGCTGGACTGGATGAAGCACAAGCTGGAATCAAGATTTCGGGGAGAAATACCAATAACCTCAGATATGCAGATGACACCACTCTTATGGCAGAAAGAGATGAAGAACTAAAGAGCCTCTTCATGAAAGTGAAAGAGGAGAGTGAAAAACTTGGCTTAAAGCTCAACATTCAGAAAATTAAGATCATGGCATCTGGTCCTATCACTTCATGGCAAATAGATGGGGAAACAGTGGAAACAGTGGCTGACTTTATTTTTTTGGGCTCCAAAATCACTGCAGATGGTGACTGCAGCCATGAAATTAAAAGACACTTGCTCCTTGGAAGAAAAATTATGACCAACCTAGATAGCATATTAAAAAGCAGAGACATTACTTTGCCAACAAAGGTCCGTCTAATCAAAGCTGGGGCTTTTCCAGTAGTCATGTATGGATGTGAGAGCTGGACTGTAAAGAAAGCTGAACACCGAAAAATTGATGCTTTTGAACTGTGGTGCTGGAGAAGACTCTTGAGAGTCCCTTGGGCTGCAAGGAGATCCAACCAGTCCATCCTAAAGGAGATCAGTCCTGGATGTTCATTGGAAGGACTGATGTTGAAGCTGAAACTCCAGTACTTTGGCCACCTGATGCAAAGAACTGACTTATTTGAAAAGATCCTGATGCTAGGAAAGATTGAAGGTGGGAGGAAAAGGGGGTGATAGAAGATGAGACGGTTGGATGGCATCACAGACTCAATGGACATGAGTTTGAGTAAACTCTGGGAGTTGGTGATGGGCAGGAAAGCCTGGCGTGCTGCAGTCCATTGGGTCACAGAGTCAGACATGACTGAGCAACTGAATTGAACTGAGTAATATAGTTAATTCATCTGCCACAATCTGCATGGCATCCTGGGATGAAAGGAAGACTTCTCACTGTGGGTCTTTTTGCACCTTTTGAATGTTGTACCATGTGAGTAATTTTTGAAAATGCAGTTTTAACAGCACAATGGTAATTCACTTAGATCTAACAGAATTATCATAGGAGAAATTTTCAAAGGAGCAACTAAGAGTGAAAGGTTAGCAATCTTCTAAGTGTTTGATTAACATCGAGGAGTTTTAGCTCAATAAGGTGTGGCAATCAGGGAATTACTTCCACAGTCTGTTCTGGGTCCTCAACCCACCTACCTTTAAACACAAGACCTAATTAGTCAGCTCTCACCAAGACCAGACTTTGGCTAAGTGAAGAAGAGGCTTGAGAAAATGAAACTCCAGTTCCCCTTAAGTCTGTGGTCTCTGAACAATAGCTGTGAGCTGAGTTGGGCAGAGGCGTAATCTGGTACTAGAGTAAGAAGCCCAATCTGACTGAGGAAGGGAGTGCTCTAGTTGGGATTCACAGCTCGTGACTGGCACCAATTTAGACATCAGGCACTCTTAGCCTTACTCGTGCCAGGATGTGGAAAGCCCAGCTGCTGCCCCTGCTCCTGAGAAAGAGCCAAGGGAACAAATCTGCAAGCAGTGGGGTGGGGGAAGGGGCAGCAGCCAGACTAACAGGGCAAACTAAGGCACTGAGAATTAGGTTCTACACCCCTCCCTGTAACGGCAATACTTAAGAGACAGGACCATCCCCGGCTTACAAATTACTGTACCACTTGGGAGGGTGGAAAAGGGTACTTCTCTGGAATCTCCTGGACAGAACCCAGGAAACTCTGCTGAAAAACCCATCTAAAAGCAAATTTCAGTAGCAGCCACAAGGGTGTTAGCATACAGGAAGCCACAGGGGACTGATAGCTGTTACTAGCAAAGAATATCATGGAACTGAAGCACTCTTTTTCAGCAATACCATCAGAGCCCCTGTGGATGCTCAGCTAGAGTCTCTCTTTGGAAATACCTCAAATGCCATAGGACAAAGACAATTTTTTCATTAAAAAAATATTGAGGTAAACTTTATATACAGTGAAATGTATAATTTGATTAGTTTTAACAAAAGTATACCTAGAGTAACCAACACCCAAACTAAGACACAGAATATTACCATCACCAGAGTTCCCCTGATGCTCCCTATAGTCAATCTCACTCCTATAGCCTGCCTCAAATTTTATAAATGAAAAAGACTTCTTCAGCATTCAGTATACATTATTACAAAACTGGCTGCTTTATATCAATAATTACAAAGAAACATCCATTTGCATGTGATCTCTTGAATCCCAGTATATGGGCAAATTCTCCTAGCACAGCCTTCAGTCTTCATCCTTTCACAAAGATTTCATGTTGAATCAATGCAGCACCAACATAAAAGAGAAGTACAAAAGTCATACAAAATTAGGGAAAAAAATGGGGACTTCCCTGGCGGTCCAGTGGTTGAGACCCCGAGTCGCCATGACAGGGGGTACGGGTTTGATCCCCGGTCTGAGAACCTAAGATCCCACATGCCATGTGGTACAGCCCAAAGGAAAAAAAAAATAAGGAAAAAAATGAAGAGACAGTAAAGCTGTTGCAACAGTAAATAATAGTAAGAAAAATGCAAGTAAGGTGGCAAAAAACTAGAATCAGTATTTTGAGGATATTTTCAAAAAGCTGACTAAAACTAACATTTTAGTCTAGTTTTGTTGAGCCTATGTTAGAAATGTCTTTCAAAGTTTCATCTTTTTTTCCTTTTCATCCCTATGACCAGACTATCAGGGACAGCTGTCAAAATAGCCTTCCACTTTTAGTGGAATGAAAATGTTCTGGAATTTTTAGGGAGTGGTGATAATTGTGGAACATTGTGGATATACTAAGCCACTTCTTTCTTAAAACGGTTACTGTGAATTTTATCTCTTATCTCATTTTTATCTCACTTTTTACAGTGAATTTTATCTCACTATCTCACTTTTAAAAAGCCTTCTGATCCATTCCTAATCTATCTAAAATTTACAATTAATTATCTGCTCACCAATCTCCATTTGCTCCTCACTGCCTGAGACCTGACTCCTTGGCTTGATGTCATTCATGATTTAGCCCTCACTCTCCTCCAGCCTCACCTTTCATCATAGCTCCTATCATTCAGTCACAAGAGTTCTCAACACGAGAAGCTCTTCCATATCCTCAAGCCTGGAGACATGCTCCCTTGGTTTGGAATGCCTCTTTCTTGCCCTTGTCAGTCTGAGGAACTTCAACTCTTCAAGATCCAGCTCAAATTGCAACTCTTCCTATGAAGGCTTCCTTGATTTCCAAAACAAAATTACTCCCTTTTACATGTTCCTTTAACCATTCTTTAATAGATTATCATTTATGTTTGTTTTCATTTATTCATTCAATATTTATTGAACTCTATTATAAATTAATTAACATGTTAGGATTGGAGAAAGAAATATAGATAGGGGGCTTTTAAGGAACCCAGTTTTGGGGGGGCAGAAAGACATTTAAAACAATTAAAAAACAACTAGCTCAGCATTACTATAGTGATACACACAGACTGGGGTAACATAGGAAAGGAGTAAACTTCTTAAGTGTATACTGGAGTAGGAGCCATTCCCTTCTCCAGGGGATCTTCCCAACCCAGAGATCGAACCCAGGTCTTTTGCGTTGCTGGCAGATTCTCTGTCGTCTGAGCCACCAGGGAAGCCCATGTGGGACCACCTATTGCTAACTTTATTTATTTTTAAACATTTTTAAAAATGTAATTCTATTTATTTGGCTGTGCTATGTCTTCACTGCTGCATGAGCTTTTCTCCAGTTGCAGAGAGCGGGCGGCTACTCTCCTGTTGCACTGCACGAGCTTCTCATTTCGGTGGCCTGTCCTGTTGTGGGTTTCCCTGGTGGCTCAGACGGTAAGCAGGAGACCCAGGTTCATACCTGGGTCGGGAAGATCCCCTGAAGAAGCAAATGGCAACCCACTGCAGTATTCTCACCTAGAGAATCCCATGGACAGAAGAGCCTGGCAGGCTACAGTCCACGGGGTTGCAAAGAGCTGGATACAACAGCGACTAACACCCTTGTTGTGGAACACAGGGTCTAGAGCACGCAGGATTCAGTAGTTGTGGCCCCTGGGCTCTGGAGGACAGGCTCAACAGCTGTGGTGCATGGGCTTAGTTGCTCCATGGCATGTGGGGTCTTCCAAGACCAGGGATGGAACCCCCCATCACTAACTTTAAGTGATTAGTTCTTCCAAATGAAAAACATCTGAATACCTGGAAGTTAATTATGCCCTTGAACTCCAGGAATGAAAGAAGCCAATAAGTTAATTTTCCTAACGGCAGTCTCACAGGCATAAGGAAAAATAAATGTAAGTTTCTCTCCCTATTTAGGTAGATCTAAGTTTTTCCAATGTGTTCAAGATTTGTTCTCTAAAAATGAACCTACTAGCACCTGCTAACTACCTACTCTTCCCTTAACGGGGCACCAGTTCATGTGGGGCACTGAGGACTCGTCAAAGGAGTATTTACATGAGCACTGACATAGAATGCACAATCACACTTCTGTCCGATGGAGTCGCAGCCTCTTGAGTAGCAGCCGAGGGGGCATGAGGGAGGATGGAAGGAACAGGAGAGAGAAATCCCAGTCGGTACTCAGTTCCAATCAAGTTCTCAAAATTCCCTTTCTGCTGAGGATACCACACTTTTCTCAGAACTATATTTACTTTTAACAGCCTTCTGATTTCAAGAATAGTGGTCTCCTCATGGAATCACAAATGTGGGAAAATACAATGAAGACTGAAATGAAGGCAAATCCAAATAAGAGGAAAAAATTTTATATCCATCACCTGTAAGGCCAATGTGATCAAAAATCTCCTTTCCCAATTTTTGGACATAGTACTTTTCTTTTGCTCATCCTCAGGCTCAAATTCTTGAGGTCATCTTAAGAGTCCTCTCTCACCCTGTAACTAGTTAGGCCTCAAATTCCATAAATTCTTCCTTCAACATCTCTTATTCATCTCTTATACTACCTACTTATGCTAGTCTCCAGGGGACTCTACAGTAGGGTATGATATGGAGACGTGTACAGAAGTAGCTACTAAAGTCAAGTAAAAAGTATGAGTGGTTGAGAAATAAGTTCCACAAAGATTCTGAAGCGTGATATGATGTCTGCCTAGAGGATCAGGAGACACCTGGGGGCAGACACTGAGCACTCAGACTGGGCCTTTAATCCCAGGTCTAAGGAAATGGCAACCCACTCCAGTGTTCTTGCCTGGAGAATCCCAGGGACAGGGGAGCCTAGTGGGCTGCAGTCTACGGGGTCGCAAAGACTCGGACATGACTGAAGCGACTTAGCAGCAGCAGCAGCAGTGGAGGGATCTGGGAAGGAAAGAACTTAGGGGAACAGCAAATCAAGGTGGCTGCCTGGAACTAAAGATCCAGGAGCGGAGTGGCAGCCACCGAATGCCTGGCTGAGAAGTCTTTAACCCATAGGCTGCCAAGTCACTTCTCTTCCATCATTTGCACCCTCTGCATCTGACACCTACTTTCATCAGGAACTCAAATGCAAAGCAAAGTTGGTGGTAACTACCTTTGTGATCACAGAGTGTTCCTTCTGCAGTTACAATTTGTAGGAGACGCTGCTGCTGTGAGTGGCTGAATAGAAAGTTGGTCCCTTTCAGCAATCACAAAGCTTGACTTAGGCTGGAGGATTAGAAAGCATATCTTATTCTGCTGCTGCTAAGTCGCTTCAGTCATCTCCGACTCTGTGCAACCCCACAGACAGCCCACCAGGCTCCCCCGTCCCTGGGATTCTCCAGGCAAGAACACTGGAGTGGGTTGCCATTTCTTTCTCTAATGCATGAAACTGAAAACTCAAAGTGAAGTTGCTCAGTCGTGTCCAACTCTTAGCGACCCCATGGACTGCAGCCTACCAGGCTCCTCCGTCCATGGGATTTTCCAGGCAAGAGTACTGGAGTGGGATCTTATTCTGGGGATGCTTCAAAACTCTGTCACCCTTCAACAACTCTAACTAAAGCTGTGATATAAGATTAAGAATACCAACTTAATCCTTCTCAAATTCACCTTCACTATATGACTCTCTTACTCAAGGATGTACTCTGACTCCAATTACCTACAATAGGTCATTCAAATCCCTCTGCTTAGAATCCAAGGTTAGGCATCATTCAACCCCACCAAACCTTTTCAACCTTATCTATTATAACCCCTCGGTTAGTTATCTGTTATTACTAACCTCCTTTCCTAATCAGGAGGGTTAAATTGACAACAGGGCTAGTATTACAGACTTAGCTGAGCTGAGTTACATTTAAACTAGACAATAGTTTAGGCCACTTTTTTTTCAGGCATAAAAAACACAAATTTTACAAAAATATTTTAAGAACTTGGCAGTCCTTATTCATGCTGGCTTCTCAAATGTGTTCTGAATTTGAAAACCCTAAATTACTTTGTTCATAATGTATAAATGGGAAAGGAAAGCGTTACAAATAACACTTTTTATAGTAATGTTCTTTATCTTGGTAGCTGGTAGGTGTATGCTTTTGTATACACCTACAAAAGCATGATTTTTTGTATACACCTACAAAATGTATGATTTTGATTTTTCAAAATCAATGAATGTATGCTTGAGAGTTGTACACTTCACTGAACACAAACTTCATACCAAAATAAACTAAACAAACCCTAGTTAATGACATGCATATCAAAGCAGTTGGAGGGAGGTGTACTCATAGCTGCAATTTAAATGATGGACAGATACATGATAAAGCAAATGATATTAAAATGTTAATGGTAGAATCTAGGCAGTAGGTGTGTGTCTTTGAAGAAATTATTAAGACTCTGCTGGATGTTTGAAAATTTTAATAATAAAATATTGGGGAAAATGACACTGATAACACAGTGCAGTTGTTAATTACAAGCACTGAGAACACACTACAGTGCACAAAGCTGTAAGAAGTTTAGCTCAGTGGAATGACTGCAGCAGGCATTCATTTGCTCCTTGACGTTTCCATGTCACCCCGCAAATACCTCTTGCAGTCCTTTTCATGGTCCACTGTACTGTCCGCATGATCGCCTCTCCCACTCATTGTAAGTCCCTGGCAGTCACAGATCTAGTGTAATTTGTATTTATACATAACTTTGCATCATGTTTGAAAAATGTGTTAGGTAACTGTGGAAGCATTGAATGAAAGTGGGATATCACTAAGGATCAATGGTTTATGCTTCTGACAAATTCACTTCATTCATTTTTCACACATCCTGAAAGTGATTATGTTCAGTTTTCAAGAGAAATGTATCCTTTACTTCTCCCTAAAACATGCAAAATTTCCAAAAATAAAAGTCATCTGTACTGACAAGATTACTTTGTATTCTATTACTTAAATGTCAGGTCTGAAGGCCTTCTAACATTCAATAACTCTTAGGTTTTTTTTTTTTTTCCCTAAGAGAGTAAAGTCTCAGAATTCCAAGGAAATCTGTAATTTGTTTTATTCAACTCTTAGATAAGCTGCCAGAACTAAGAGATTCCTAAATTGATCAAAAGTAGGAAACAGGAGTTCTGGGGAAAAGATAAAAACAAGCACCACTTGCACCACATTAAAAAGTCACAAAGCAAATTAATCAAGAACTTTAACAAGAAACGGAGGGTAAGCCTTAAGAAGGATACGCAGAACATCTCAAACTCCCCCCAGACAGGTTTCTCTCCTCCTCTCTGCAACTACAGCCAGTCAGAGATCGGGCCGCCCGACCACTCCCAACATGCCAAGCGACTCGAGCTCATGCCGCTGAAGATGCTTCTTACGTCAACTTCATAGAAACAACGTGCTTTCGCGGCACGAGCCCCTGGTTCTAAACTGGAGGACCTGGGTCCGAATACCAGCTCCTCCACCGGCCTCATCTGAAAGTCTCATGGCCTCGTTGGGCAGCAATTTACTCATCTCTGAAACCCTAATGATTCTCCTAACCCCGGCCGGCGCACAGAGTGGCAATAAACCGAGACGAGGGGCGTAAAGGCGTTTTAAGGAAGACTGCAAGCGACTCGCAATTTGTTTGGCTCTCAAGCATGCGTTGCTCACAACCGGCCCCGGACCAATCTTTCAAAGTCACCGCTGTCCCTTACTCCCTTCCCTCCAGGCGCCTCTGCTGAGGCCGCTCCCTCCTGGATGTCCCAAAGCGGAAGCCGTGCGGCGCCGTCTGCCTTACCTGCAGCCACTTGGTCAGCGGGGCCCTCCTGCTGACCCATGACGAAGTCTTGCACGAGGCCCCACAGGGTACCCAGAGGCGCCACCGCTTCCAGAGCCGCGGCGGCGGCCATGACGCGAACTGGAGACCGTGGGAGGGGAAGTGGGCGGTGGCACGGACCAGGTCTCTCAGCGCACGCGCCTCCCCGAGCCAATCGCCTGGCGAAGGCTGAGGGGCGGGGCGCTCCATGGATCACGTGTCTGCCGGCTCCAGGTCAAGCAGTTCCCGGGAGGGATGGGGACGGTCCCTCCCAAGGGGCGGGGCCTGGAGTCGGGGCGGTGGCTCAGGGAAAGGAAGGCTGCTGTCGGGCACGCAGCCGGGGGCCATTGAGGGCGAATAATTCCCGGCCCAGCTCCCCGGGAGACGGGCGGCGGGGCGGGCACCTGGCTGGGTGGGGCCGAGGGGGCGGTCCGCACCCTGGGGGAAACCAATGAGAAAACCAGGCCCTACCCGAGGGGGCGGTGCCGTCGGTCACATGCGCACCTGGGGCGGGCGGTGGCGGCGGCGCGGGCACCGCGAGCAGGCGGCAGGCAGCGGGGCTGGGCTGGGGCGGGGTTAGGCAGGTGAGTGACAGGCTGCGGGGGGCCGGCCCCATTTGGGAGCCCCGAGCTAGCCGGGAGTAGCTGCCGCGGTGCCCGCCCCCTCTCTCCGCCCCTCCAGCGGAGCTGGTCTTCGGCAGGGCACCGTCGCGGGCCCCCCTGGCCCGGCCACCTGGGACTGTGCTGGGGAGTCGGCCACCTCCCTCTCTCCCCTCGTCCGCAAAGTTTGTGGCGAAGCCGGTGCCGGGGTAGAGCGCGCCCCGGAGGAGATTGGTGAGCGCCCGATGCTGGGCAGCAGGAGCCGTTGACCCGGGACGCCGCCGTCCGGGGCAGGAGCGCGGAGCAGCAGATCAGCCCGCCGCCTCCGGTGCATGGGGCCCGGCTGAAGAGCCAGCATGGGCAACTGCGTGGGGAGACAGCGCCGGGAGAGGCCGACCGCCCCAGGACACCCCCGCAAGCGAGCAGGTAAGACGTGGAAGGGAGCAGGGTCGTCGGCGCCCGGCTAGTTTTCCTCCTTCTTGAGGGAGAACTGGGCTTCCCGAGCGACCTCCCGCAGCTCCTGGCGCCTGGGTTTCCCCGATGGCTGCTCCCGAGCCAGGCGGGACACCACCCCCCCCCCCCCCCCACCTTCCCAGCCCCCGTGGCCGGGGAAGCCGAGTTGGGGCAACCGCGAGCCCTGACCCGGCTGCGAGCCTAACTCGCTCCAACTGGGAAGCTCCGGGTGGGGGTGGGGGCAGGGGCAGGAAATGTTTGCAGACCGCTGAGGGGCCGAGGGAGGGAAGGAGGGCCCTGGGCTGGGGCGCTGCTGGCCTGGCCGCGGGGCCGGGGTAGGAAGCCCGCACGTCGGGGCGCGGCGCGGGCGGCCAGGCTGTCCTCAGAACTCTGCGCGAGCTAGACGAGCACAGTCGCTCCTTCCAAAGACTGTGTCATTATCAGGCTGCAGATCATGTCTGCTGGAATCCGACTTGCAAAAGCAGCGCAGGACTCTGGGAAAGAAATCTTTTTCCCGCAGGGCTTTTTAGAGCCTCCGGGCCGTCTGGGAGTCTAGGAAAGGTGGGGTGCGGGGTGGGAATCGCGCTTGTGTTGTTGGGATCCTTCCCAGCCTTGGGGATGGGATCTGCTCGCTGGTGATCCGCGAGGGCCGGCAGCGCCTTCTCACTTTCTGGGTACACTCCTCCTATCCTGGCGCTCCGCCTGGGTATGAGGTCTGGCGGTCATTTCTCCGGGTCTTGTACTCACTTCACTTCCTTCTAAGAGAGTGTTGCAAGGACCTTCTGAGAGTGATAAAATCACACACTTTAGAACTCAAGGAGACCTTCGAAACTTGTCTAGACTCCAGATAGACCTACCTCCTCTTGTCTAGATCCAGAGAATTTGAGCAACTTGTCCTCAGCCACACAGCTAGTTAGTAGTACAGCTGGGATTAGAACGCAGTCTCCTTTTCAGTCTCCTACTCAGTTGCCACATATCCCTTTATGTAAGAGGAGCCACAGGCAGAGTTATTAATGAAGTAGAAACTCTAGTTGGTGTTTCCTGTCTCCTTTGACACCACAGGTTTGTGTTGCTTGAGTTTCGGAAACTGGGAATGAAAATGAGGGGAAACAAGGGGAAAGCAGGGAAGGATGTCTGTGTGTTGGACAGGATGACTTGTGCAAGAAGCAACATGTTTTTTTATAGGGAGGACGACATAAAATTTAGCATTGAAATCCACTTGTCTGAGGGCAACACAAGCCATTCTTCTGACGTGGAAAGAGGGTTCTCAAATCCAAGGGCTTTCTTTCATTCATTTATTCAACAAATACTTATTATTTATGCGCTCAGTGTATGTAATTGATTAGTAGGTTTTTTTTTTGTTTGTTTGTTTTACTGTTGACAACTCTCTCCCCTTTGAAACTACCCTCCTGGCAAAAACTTTTCCTTCCTTAGCATTTTGGTTTTTCTCTGATCACTCAGGCCCACCAACACCTCCTAGTGTGGGACACCGTGGTTCTGTTTGTTTTTTAAAATTTATTTATGTATTTATTTAGTTTTGGCTGTGCTGGGTTTTCCTGGTTGCAGGGAGCAGGGGGCTACTCTTTTGTGATGTGGGGGCTTCCCGTTGCAGGGGATTCTCTTGTTGCGGAGCACAGGCTGTAGGGCTCAGGAGCTCCAGTCGTTGCAGCTCATGGGCTCTAGAGCGCAGGCTCTGTAATTGTGGTGCACCAGCTTAGTTGCTCTGAGGTATGTGGAATCTTCCCAGACCAGGGATGGAACCCATGTCCCCTGCATTGGTAGGCAGATTCTTATCCACTGCGCCACCTGGGAAATCCCCATGGTTCAGTTTTACATTCTTTTTTTTTTTTCTCTCATCTCCCTCCCAGAGAAATCTTAGACCCACAACTCTTTGTCCATTGGAAAGACACCTACACTCTATCTTCAGCTGTTACCTCTCCAACCGCAGACTCATGTACTGGACACTGATGTAACTAACTTCAGAGTCTAAATGCTTCTAAACCAGCTCTGTGTCTCCCCGCCTTCAACTAGCTTCCCTATACGCTTCCATTCTTCCAGCTGTCTAACTTTATACTTTGAGGAACCCTCTCTGCTAACTTTCTTTGCCTCCATGACCTGGAGGAGTCATTCTCTGGAACCTGCTAGTTCTTCATTCAGCAGGTCTTACAGACCCGCTCCTTGTTACCTCGAAGCCAGCTCATGTCCCAGGCTGAAGTTAGTTTCCCAACAGAGACAAGTACATCTTCAGTCATTCATCCAATGCCTACACACGCTGGTATCCCAGAAGACATCTGTTAATTCACCTATTCCAAACCCTGTTCAGAAATCTTTCTGCACCTCCCACTCCTGCAAGAACTTTAACTTCCAAGGCTGTTCATGTTCAGGTCTGGTCCAGTCCTTCCTTTTGTGACACAATTTCTTTCTCTTCCTTGACATTAAGGTCACCTGTGTTTGCTCATGCCCTTTCCCCTTTCTTATCAAGAGCCTTTCTTCTCTTCAAGGTCCACCTCCAATCCCTTATCTTTCTAGAAGCACCTTGCCTGACAAATCCCCCAGCTCCCCCAGCAGATAGAATTGCTGTTTCTGAGACGCCTTATGCCACTTACGTAACAGTGAACCACTCCATATTATTAGACAGTTCTTTGATGTTATAGTCTTCTATCAGCAACAGCACTATAAGCCTTCAGGACCTTGTGTGTGTGTGTGTTTGCCTCTCTCACTCACTCATATTGTCATACACACACACACTAGGCACTTAGCACAGTGACTTGTACAGAGGAAGCACTCAATTTTTGTTGATTTTAATAAGCTTACACAGGAATTCCCTGGTGATCCGGTGGTTAGGACTCAGCACGTTCACTGCTGTGACCCAGGTTCAATCCCTGGGAACTAAGATCCCATGAGCCTCACAGCGCAGTCCCCCAAAATTAGATATAAATAAATATAAATAAATAAAAATTTCACCTTAACATTTTACTGAGGTATATATCTGCATTAAAAAAGAAAATCTGCTAGTGTATCTTTATTTCACTTTTGTGAAATATTTCACTTTTGTGGGTCCTGCTATAAACAGCTTTATTCATGAAGTCCAAAGCCAAGCAGAACCCTGGAGGATGACAAATTTGGTACAAGCGAAGGAACCATTCTTAACTTCACAGCGTGTACCTGGTGTTTCCTATGACACCTGTAGTTTCCCTGTTGACTGCTGCTGCTGCTAAGTCGCTTTAGGCATGTCCGACTCTGTGCGACCCCATAGACGGCAGCCCACCAGGCTCCCCTGTCCCTGGGAGTTTCCAGGCAAGAACACTGGAGTGGGTTGCCATTTCCTTCTTCAATGCATGAAAGTGAAAGTGAAGTCACTCAGTCGTGTCGGACTCCTAGCGACCCCATGGACTGCAGCCTACCAGGCCCCTCCGTCTATGGGATTTTCCAGGCAAGAGTACTGGAGTGGGGTGCCATTGCCTTCTCTGTCCCTGTTGACTAGGACATAATTTTATGTTACAAGACTAATGCCTAAAACTCCCACTGTAACTCTTACCCTTCCTTTGTCACTGAAGAAGCCCTCAACAGAATGCTGAAACCCTACTTCTAGTCCTGGGCCTGTAGCTGGGTAACCCTGAGCAAGTCATCAACCATCTTAGGGTTGCGCTTGCATTATATCAGAAAGGGAGGGGACTATAGAGCTGTTTTTATCATCTCCACAGAGGTAGCGATTCTAAACTGGGAAGTTAATCAGCTGAAATCTTACGCCTGGTTATGTCACTCATTGGCCGTAGTTCTGTCTTCCTGGTCACTTGGTGGGTGAAGCGGAGACACGATGCCCACTGGTCAGGGAGTCTTGCTTTAGCTAGAAGGATTAGTCAGTACTCTCATCTCATCAAGATTTGTGGTTGTCACTTTTTTTTTTTCCCACCTATTACTTGCAATAGGTTCCCAGTAGGTCTGTGTTCTCGCCTTCAGGTGCTGAGTGGTCTTTTCAAACTTCTGAGAATACATGAAGGAGGGGAATGACTCCTCTGGGGGGCTCTCATCAACCTGTGCTTGTGCCCTGGATAGATGCAGTCTCTCTGCCTGGGAGTGGGTGAGGCAGCCCCTCCCCGGCCCATCCCAGGGAGAAGTAGATGTGGTAGAACAGGCAGGTCTCTTGCCCAGCTCCACCCTTTGAGAATGTGGCAAGGCTGAAACCCAGATATCTGTGATGTGCCAAGCATATCCACTTACATTCTGGAATCTCAAGCTCGAGGTGGACAGACCCAAGGCCCTGTTTTGGGCTGGCTGGGCTTGGCGCTGTGGTTGCAAGAGAGTGTACTTCTCGTTGTGTGGGCTGCTGTGAGTATTCTTAAGGGAGTAATTGGGCAACTTCTCCATTTGTTCAGTAAATATTTACCGAGTGCTAGGTACCTTGCTGGGTGTGAACTGACATGGTCCTTGGCCTCATGGAGCTTATAGTTTGGGGTGGGGGTCGGGGGCAGACAGTAAACAATCTGACCATACATGGAGATCCTGTATGATAATACATATAATTATGTATCATTATATATGCTGGTGACTCCCACATGTATCATTTCAACCCATTTGGTCTAACTCCAGCCATGTATGTTCTGCTGCCTACTCAGCACATCTTATGTCTAAAAGTCTTCTCAGTTTAATGTGTCCAAAACAGAATGAGCCCTCCCACCCTCACAGCCCCCCGACCATTTTCCCAGTCTTTACCATCTCAGCTGATGATGATTTCCTTCTTCCAGTTGCTCAGGCCCCCCAAAATTCTATCATCATCCCTGGCTCCTCCCTTTCTCTCAATCCCACATCCATTTAATCAATAAATCCTGTTGACTTCGCCTTAAATATATCCAGCACTCGACTCTCACAATCATTACTACTTTCATCCTGATCTAAGCTACCCATCGGCCTTTTAACTGACCTTCCTGCTTCCTCCCTTGTCTCCCGACAGACTATTTTCATCACAGCAGCCAGAGAGATGCTGCAAACTGTAAGTCAGATTCTGTTACTCCTTTGTTCCCCATCTCATCCTGGGTCCTTGTGTTGGCCTACAAGGCATGACAGGATGTTCACCGCCTTGCTTTTCCTCAGCCTGCTCTGGCTCTTCATTCCTGCGCCACCCTCTGATAGCTAAACGGGTCCCCCCCCGCCGCCCCCTCCAAGACTCGCCATGTGTCATCAGTCACGCCCTCCCAGGCCATCCTTTTTAAAATTGATCCCCTTCCCTCCACTGCCTGCTCTCAGCATTATCTCCACCTTTTCCCTCTTTTATTTTGCTCCCTGTCGCTTCCCACCACCTGACATTGGCTATCTCCCCTACTCTGTGCGATCTGAGATTCTTATTTGTTTGTTCTATGGCACCTAGATCCATGCCTGTCATGGAGTAGGTACCTAATAAATATTTATTGGATGAAGTTAGCGTGTAGAACAGAGTTGTAAGGCCTGTGGAAGAGCAGGAGGGAGCAGTCCTGATTGCTCTCTCATCTTAGGTGGGTGTTAGGTGGGTGGGTGTATCCTAATGAACAGATTTAACTGCAACCTCAAAGTGGTATTCTGTTCCTGGGACTGGCTTCTGTCTCGGCCCAGGCCTGGAGAAGCTCTCAGATACCTAGGATATAATTCCCCACTGTTTGGGGGCCTCTTGCAAGGAGATACTGGGGCTGAAGGAGGAGGACAGGATGAAGCCTCTTACCAGAGTCCCAGCCAAGCAGCAGCACTTTGCTGTCATTTTGTGTGGGCATCTATGTAGGAGTGGGCTCTTCTCCCAGGCACACATGTTTTTTGTGGCCATTAACTCAAGGGTGGACATGGGGAGGTCTGATAGAGTGTGAGGCCGGAGGGCGGGTGAAGTAGATTCCAGGCCTCTCTACACATAGAATTGACTTGCTGGGGAATTTTTAGAATCATAGAATTTTAGAGCTGAAAAGGAACTTAAAGATTTCTTTAACCTCTTTTCTTTTCCCCAGCCATTAAAAAGAGAATAAAGGTATGTCTACTCCCTGCCAAGTTCACAGAAATATGGTGCAACCTATATAAAAACTGCATGGGCTCCTTTAAGTTTTGAGTATGCTAAGGTCAAGAAATTGTGGACAGGGGACTTCCCTGGCCATCTGGTGACTCTGAGCTTCCACTGCAGGTGGTGTGGGTTTGATCCCTGGTCAGGAAACTAAGATGCCACATGCTAAGCGTGGCATGGCCAAAAAAAAAAAATAAAAAGAAACTGTGGGCAAGGTTAAGTTTGTAAGGGAAGTGGTCAAGGTCAAGTGCATTCAAAGGGTGAGGCTATAGTGTCTTTGCCACTTTCTTGAATGGTGCTCTTGGGCAAGTCATTTGTTTTTTGCTCAGTTGATCATCTCTTTAAAAAAAAAAAAAAGATGGTATTTCCAGTTTATTTCAAAGATGTTGTGGGCATAAAACAATCAAACATTGTTTTTAAAATTACTTTCATGGCTAAATGGTCTGCTCAAATGTGAGGTTCTAATCCAGAGTGTCATCTGGCATCCAAGGGAAATGAGGTCTTAGTTCTCTGCTCCTTCCTAGCTGTGTATGCTGCTTTGGACAGGCCTCTTGATCTCTTTGAGCCTCAGTTTCCTCATTTGTACAGTGGGATGACTACTGCCCTGCTCAGCTCCCAGAGACATTGTAAGAATCAGGTGAGATCCTGTATGAAAAGAGACTTTGTGAACTTATGAAGTTCATATTATTCAAAGCTATAGGATTTTTACACACAAAAACCATAGCCAGTGATTTTCCCCAGATCATTGAAGCTTACTCTTTTTTAAAGAGCAAAACTATAAAAGAAATGTTTAAAAACTATTTTTGGATGGGAATCTTTCTGAAACGGATGATACCCTTCCAAGCAAAGTATGCTGAGCATGAATAACCTCCTCTTTGCAACTCAGGGGTGTTGAGTTCATACCTGTATGTACAAAGCACCTGCTTGGTGGAGGGGAGGGACCACAAAAGCCTCTTTCTCTGAAGATCCTTTATCTCTGAAAGAAGATAGGGGTGAACTGGTGGCAGGTAGAAGGTAGATTGACAAGGGAGAGCCCCTTACACAGTGGTCTGCCTCAAGGGCCCAAGCACTGTTGGTGTGGGGAGGCTCTCGAATCCTGTTCTGGGCTCTGAATGAGAAGAGTGAGTCCTGCCAGATCAGTTACTGTGTCCATGACAGTGCAAGGCCCCCAGGTTTCTGAGACGATAGGGCAGTAGGCCCCAAACGATATGATGGTTCCCAGCTGCTGTGCTTTTGGGGTTCATGTTTCCACCCAAAACTGTTGCTCTGTCTTCTCCCTGGTAATCAGTGTCACTTCTCCTCCTCCACCCCGCCCACAGTAAAATAGATTGTGGTTAAATATACGCAACATGAAATATCCCATTGTGACAACTTTTAAGTGTACAGTTCTATAGCATTAAGCACTTGGCGTTACGGTACAGCCTTTACCACAATCCGTCTTCACAACGTTTTCATCTTCCGCAGCTGAAAATCTTTACCCATTAAACACAGACTCACCATTCACCCTTTCCCCAGCCCCTGGCAATCACCATTCTACTTTCTGTCTCTGTGAAATGTCACAGCTCTGGGTGCCACTCAGAAGGGGAATCATTCACTATCAGTCCTTTTGTGTCAAGTTTATTTCACTCCGCGTTAGACCTTCAGGGTTTACCCACGTTGTACTCCCACTGCTTTTTAGGGCTGAACCCCACTGTATGTCTGTGCCGCATTTTGCTTATCCATTGTCTGCTGATGGACACTTGGGCTGTTTCTGCCTTTTGACTGTTGGGAATAATGCTCCTGTGAACATGGGTGTACAAGTATCTGCTCGATCCTGTCAGTTTTCTTGTTTATGTGTCTAGAAGTGGAATTGCTGGATTGCATGTTAATTCCATGTTTAGCTTTTTGAGGAACTGCTGTCCTGTTTTGCTGAGCCACTGCATCATTTTATATTCCCACCAATAGTGCACAAAGATTGCAAGTTCTCCTCATGCTCACCAATACTTGTTATTTTCCATCTTTTTAATAGTAACCATCCCAGTGGGTGTGCAGTGGCATCTCCGCGTAGTGGTCACTTCTTGAGATAGCATCTCCCAGGCTCAAATAGCAGCCCCTCTGACTTCCCGGGGAAACAGAGGGCAGAGATGGTTAGAACTGTACATAGAGTTAGTTTGTTAGTGTCAGTCACTCAGTTGTGTCCAGCTCTTTGCAACCCCACAGACTGTAGCCCACCAGGCTTCTTTGTCTATGGAATTCTCCAGGCAAGAATACTGGAGTGGGTTGCCTTTCCTTTCTATGGGGGAATCTTCCCAATGCAGGGATCGAACCTGGCAGATTCTTTACCATCTGAGCCATCTGGGAAGCCCCATAGTAGACGGACTTAAAGAGAAGCCTGAGGGCCCCTCCAGAGAGGGAAGTCCAGGAGCTTGGGTGGGTAGATTTTTGTGACATCTTTTCTGGTCACTCAGAATGTCGCTTGCTTCTGGGTTTCTAATAATGTGGTCAGTGGCTGGGATAGGTGAATAGTGGCTTCCAGTTAAGCAAAGCAGTTCTGGGTTGTTACAATTCACGTGGCTCCCAAAGAACGTTGATGCTGTCTTCCTCATGGCGTGTTCCCTTTTGCACAGAGATGCAGGACTGTGGTTCAGATGGGAGCACTTGGGATGGGTGAAAAGCAGAGGGTCTTACAGAGACGTGGCATCCTGGTGCGTTTGTCAGCTGCTCCAGGCCACATGCTTTTCTCCAAGCTGTTGGGGGCAAGATCTCCCTGCTTTCTGAGCCCACAGGAATGGGGAACCGAACTCAATGTGTCCCCACACCTTTGACCAGCCACAGCCCCTCAACTTGTGGCCTTGGTTGCCCTCGGAAAGGGGAACCTGTCGGGAAAAGGGGTGGGGCATGGTGTGGAGGCAGTAGGGGGCGGGGATGGCGCTTCACTGGTACCTGTTTCCTCTGGGAGGCTGGCACTAGAGCTGAAGCCTAGGCAGCCAGCCCGTTACCAGGCAGCCTGGATCTTAGAGGTGAGCCTGTGGGCTTGAAATTCTGTGGGCTTGAAATTTTTAAGGAGAGGGGCGATTAGCAACAGCTCACCTTTGCTGGGTGTATACCTTGTGCTAGGAGCATCCTGCGGGTTAATCCTCACAAACCCTCCTACGGGTGGATACTATTATCACCTTTTTACAGAGGAAGAAATTGAGCCTTAGAAAGGTAATGTCCCCTCCCTAAGGCCATTCAACTTGTAAACAGCAGGGCCTGATTTCAGAGCCTGAGCTTCAGCCCCTATATAGTTCAAGATTGGGAGGAAGGGAGCAAGATTTTGTTTTGTTTTGTTTTGTAAATAAGAGCTTCTTATCGAGCCCCTTCAGGCACCCTGCTTTCCCGGGGTCAGTCAGTCATGCATTTGATTCTTCTCATTTTGCCTATGGGAACATTCCTACCCAACATAAAGGAAGGCCCCCACAGTCAGGAATGTAAATTGATTTCTGGTGGTCACAAGGCTGAGCAGACACAGAACTGGAACTCAGTTTAAGTACTTTGACTTGAAAATTTCAGTGCCCTGAGCTCACTCCATGCACTGCCACCCCCCACCCCACCCTGCCCCCGCCTCCGCAGGACGTGAATCCGGGAGGGGACTCTGAAGTCTGCAGAGCTCCAAGGACTGTGGTCACTGTGCTCCCTCCCCATGGCTTTTGCCTCATTTGCCTCGTCTCTTTCATTTCCTGGCCCCTAGACTACATCTAGGGGTCCCATGCATCCATTGGATCTAGTACTTGGCACACAGTAGGTGCCTAGTAAATGCGTTGAATGTTTTTTGACAGTGGAAGCAGTAGAACCTCAACCATTGTAGTGTTCCTGGAGAAAAACATTAGCAGAATTCAAACAACATTGTTTCCTCCCTCTTCTCCCAGAAGGAACCTCTACTTCCCAGCACCCAGATGCCAGGGAGTTGAAGAAAAGAGTGCCCCGGCTCTGCAGGCTCTGACTTATCCCTAAATTCCCAAGGGAAAAGAGGCAGCAGAGAGTCTCTTTAGCTGGATCAGGTGTTACTCTTTGTAATTAATAAGACTAATGATCCCTTGCTATGTTCAGCAGTTTGCCATTTTCAAAGTGCTTTCTCAAATATTATGTCTCATTTGATCCTCACAACCATTCTCTTAGGTAGTCAGAGCAGGAATCATTTTTCCAGCTTTATGGATGAGGATACGGAGACTAGGGATGTTAAGAGCTATCCAAGGTTGTTGACAAATAAGTGGCAGAGAGGCAGAAGCCATGGGAGGTAGTGGTTCCTCTGCTTTCTCACTGTGGTGAGGAAGCCTGAGATCAGAGCCTCGTTTTTTGCATCTGTGAAATGGGGACAAGAGTAGACTGCTTAGGTAGTCAGGGATTAAAGGTGATGATGTATATAAAGTGATCACCACTGTGCTTACGTATAGCAGATGCTTAGCCAATGATGGCAGTGGGTCATTAATGACAGTAACCAAGGCCAAGTTCATTGTTCCTTTGGGGGCTTGTATTCTGCTGACTCTTGTTCAGTTTAGAGTGTTGGGAAGAGCAGAGTGTATTCTTCCCTACCCCAACATGGGAAGTCTGATTCTGGTGCACCCTCTGGCCCTTCCTCTGCACTGAGTGTATAGCAAGTGCTGACCATGAATTTCTTTTCTTTTTTAAAAATATCTATTTATTTGGCTGTACTGGGTCTTAGTTGCAGCATGTGGGATCCAGTTCCCTGACCAAGAATTGAACCCCAGTCCCCTGCATTGGGAATGTGGAGTCTTAGCCACTGGACCATGAGGGAAGTCCCCATAAATTTCTTTTGATTTGCAAAATAATGAGATCTTTCAAAGAAGGTGTTGATGAGAAGGAGATTTTCTTTCCATAACAGGTAACTAGGACAGTTGTGACAAATATTTTATTCATTTTGTATCCATGTGCATTCTATTATCTTAGCTCCTCCAGCTCATTAGCTGTGTAACCTGGGCAAGTTGTTTTGGATTTGGGAGCCTCACCTTTTTCATCTGTCAAATGGAGATAACAGTACCTATTCCACAGGACTGTCATGAGGATCAACTGAATTAAAACACATAAAACCCTCAGAGTGGTAGCTGGGACATGTTAAAATATTCAGTTAATGGTAGTTGTTATTTTTGTATTACTATCACCATGCTTGGCACTGTATTTAAGCCAGCTGTCCCCAGCCTTCTTTTCCCTCCACCAGTTGAGATATATGGCCAGTGAAGTTCATATACAAAACCTACCTTCTGCTGTGTACCCTGCCTATTTACCATTCTTATAACTCCACTCACGCATTCAGGAAAGCAAAATTGGAAGTAAGTTGCACAAGAGTGATTATTATAGAGGCAGCCTTGAAACCAGCTTCATTTTTTTAAAATGTGAAGCATTCACAAAAACTGGAGGACTTCAACTCTTGTAAGTTACAGATCTCTTGCAGCGTCCAACATACTCTTGTTAATTCCAGCAACAACCAGTGGCTACTTTTCTGGCCTCTCTGTAACAGATACAAACTTGTTGCCTGGTGGGTCAAGGCTCAGGAGTGCCCTCAGGTGCTGTGACCCAGCTTCAGCTTGGCAGAACCTGTCTGGGTCCACTGGGGCTTACTTCCTGGACCCTGGCACCTCCTCCATGAATCTCCAAGAAAGTGGTGATAAGCATCCACAGCAGGCCCACTTTTCCACATTTGATACACAACCCCCTGCAACTGGCTTCAAAAGCAGCTGTTTTATAGTTATTGTATCCTGCTATTTATCGAGCACCAACCGCACGGCAGGCACTACACTAGGTGCTTCACACACATCTCCAATCCTCCTGGTAATTCGCTGGGAGTGACACTGTCCTCGTATTAGGGGAGTGGCTCCATGATATTAACTGTCATGCCCAGGGTCACATGGTGAACCATGAAAGGATTCAGATGCCAGACTTCTGTTTTCAGTGCTCAACCCTGCCTTCCTTCCATGCGACACCTGCCTCACTGTCAGTTTCAACTGAGGGCTCACGAGGCCCTAAACAGGTATAGCTGGTTTACTGACGTCACTGCCACTCATGACTCTCACATAGTCCGCTTCTGCCAGTTCTTGCACTGCGTATCCTGAGTATGTCAGAAAGAGCACTTCGCAACAGCCTTCATGGGTTTTTCCCTCCTTCCATCTCTCCCTGCCCCCCATACTCCCAGTGTCTGCCTCCGTACCACGGGATATGGCACAAGGCATTGGTTTTTTCACTTAGCCAGTGTGCTCTGTGCCCCCCAAATAGACTGTTGCATGGCCGGAGCACTTCCTTTCATGAGCGCTCGGCAGCTCCAGGCATCATCCTCCCCAGAATCAGTCCACTGTGCGTGATAATCTCCATGTGTGAGGCACCCTACTGTGGGTTTGAGCTCACTGTCTTCAGTTTCCCCGTCAGCCCCTGGAGGTGGACATAATTACCTCCATTTTACAGGTGAGGAAGCTGAGCCTCAGGGAGGTTAAGACCCTTTCCACAAAAGTGCTGCAGCTTCTCTTTGAATCCTAGCAGTTATACCCTGGGTACCCGTATCATCACTGCTGTGGGAAACTGCCTCTAAAGAGTCACCCCATCTGCCTTGTCCATGGTGTCTGCACAGAAAGTAGTGCGAAGAGTTCCTTTCTTCTAGGAGTTCACAGTGTGATGGGCTGAATAATATCTAGCTCCTGTGATCTTTTTTTATTTATTCCAAGCCCATTTCCACGGGCATACCTGGGTGGGCAGATTCGTGCCACGCACACCAAGGAGGCAGGGCGAGCTGAGGGGACAGCCCCCGGGAGCTGATGATGCCCTTCACGGCCGTGTTCACACCCCAGGTTGACTTCTCTGTTTGCTCTTTGCCTTTCTTCCTTCTGGCCTCTCATAGCAAGTTCTTAGAGCCCAGAGGTCATCTGGCTTTGGCCCCTTGTGATATTCCTCTTTGTGGCCCAGTGCTAGGCTGGCGGACATGGAGAAGGGAGGCCTTATTTCACTGGAAACCTGCTGCTATTACGGCTTTTTATAAGGCCCCAAATGATTTTTGGGAAACATCCACATGCTGAATGCACTGTTATTTGGTCCTGCTCCCTGAGGAACAGAATGGGCTAGTCTTCAGAGTCCACAGGCAGAAGGAAAGCTGCATTGGATCCTTTAATCTGCAGCCGACCCCTCCTCTCTGAAACCTAGCTTTGACATATGTCCCACGGAAGATCCAGGGCCTGGATATCTGATCCATTGTTGGCCCTCAAGCACATTTTCCTGAAGCCCCGGACAGAGATGCTCAGTCTGCTGCTTTGACAGCACCACTCCTTGGGCATTCAGGGGCCGAGGCCCAGGGGAAATATTCAAGGAGAGACTTCAGCCTGCGAACCCTACTCCCCTGGTGTCTGGCTCACCACCTAATGCTGGTTTGGATGTGGATTGATGGGGACCCCTTTTGTAGTCTGGGTCTGGGGCCTCTGTTTTAGAGGTGAAATGATCCAAAAGCTGTGGGGTGGCCAGGCTTGCTCAGAATCCACCCTTACCTTTTAGAAGAGAATTGGCATTAATAGGGAATTCAGCTGGAGGAACTGGTTCAGGAAAGTCAAGCCACTGATCTGTGGCCTGTCCTGCCAGTCAGAAGTGGTGGAGCTAGTACCTGACCCAGGCAACCTGACTCTTATTTCCTCTGTCTTTTCTGTACATGTGTGCTCAGTCATGTCTGACTGTCTCTAAACCCATTCTGTACATCCTGCCTCATTCCTGTGTACACGTGTTATATATGTATGTCTCGTCACCCATGATGGCTTACAATCTGGGGAATAGAGCAAAGACAAATAGAGGTGTGATACAATTTCAGGCAAGATAATGCGTAGACAAGTGCTAAATCATGCAGTGTAGACAAGCAGAGACAAAGGCAATATGTAGACATTTTAGAAAGAGTTGAGGTTGGATAGGGCAGATATTAAGGGTAAGTGAGGAGAGATTACTGAAGGGTTAGTGATCTGAGTAAGGGGTTCAGGTTAGAGAGAAGCAAGCAATACAGTTTTCTTTATTGTAAAAGCAGGATGTGATTAGGTAATAAATGTGGACAAGATCAGAAAGTCCAAAGAAGAAAATCTCCTTCATATTCCCACCACCCAGAGAGTCCCCATTCCTGTTTGGTGTTTATTTTTCTAGCCTTTCTTTTTTGTTTTTCAGACAATAGAATCAAATCGGCTGGGTACACCAAGGTCAGGGGAAGGTCTCGAATAGTAGATGGGGAGGTTAAGGCAGAGAGAACCTTTGCTGGTTCCTTCCACAAGGGTGCAATGAATGAAGTGGTTCAGGAAGAGGCACCCAACACCTGCGAGCGGATGGGACCAGAGCCTGGGGCGAAGCAGGGGCTCCTCCACCCCGGACCTGGGTCTCAAATTTCCTCACCCAGTGCACGAGTTGCAGGTTTACTCCTCACTGCTACCGCCCAGGGGGTCAAAGGAAAGAATTTGTCTCTAGTTGTGTCAACAGCTTGCTCCCACCCCCACCCCGGCGTCCCACAGACTCTCTTTCCTATTTACTATCCGGTGTCTCCAGCAGAGTTCTCCTCCCCTGGAGTTGGGGACACACGGCTGATTTTGCCACACCACAAAGCTTTGCTGCTGCCTGAGGTCATTTCAGGGGAGAAACTAAATATAGCGGAGGAGAAGCATCAGGACAACTCCATATTGTTTGGGCCATTTAGCATTGCCCTTCCGCCGACAGACAGGGTCACCTGGGACTCGACGCCCATCGCCTGGACTCTGCCTTGAGTCTTCAGTTCTCTCTCTGTGTTCCCCAGCCGGGCCTCACTTACACAGGACTGGGGTTCTGGCTCCGCCCAGGCCCAAGAGAACCTTTAAAGGAGTTGCCTAGGGGAAGGGGCAGCAGGAAGAGTCCGGGCCCGGGGTTCTCTGCCAGCTCAGCCACTTGGCACCTGTGTGGTCTTATGCCTTTGAGTCTCTGGCTCTTCATCCGAATGATAGACGCGTTGATCTGAAACAGTTCTGCGCTGTTGTGTTAAGCCCCTGGAACCCTTTCAGATGCACACTCACAAGGTAGCCTGATGCATACAACCAGACGGGCAGTGCACTGGTAGAGGCTGGGGAGACTGGAGCCCCAAGAGGCTCCATCGGAGTCCCAGGGTCCTGCAGGTGCAGTTTGAAAGCCACTAGGTGAAGTGACCCTGTGAGGTTTCTTCCAGCCTTAGGATTCAAGGATCTGTCCTTACGATGGCCTGTGGCATGAATGACCCATCAGTAGGGGTGGAAACTTTGTGACCTCTTGGAGTCCTTGATGGTCATCTTCACAGGAGCAGGAACGGCACAGGGACAGAAATCTCGGGGCAGAGGTTTCTGTAGTGGGAGCCACCCCTCCCCGGGGGAACACAGTTTGCAGATCAATTGGACGTGCTGGCCCACACTCTCACAGGCTGTTTTTCTCCGGCCTGCTCCTGCTTGCCTTTCCTTTGAATGCTGGTTTGTCCCAAAGATGAGATGAAAGTGAGGATATTATGCACTTCAGGCAAGGAAAATGCATTTAAGTCAAGTTGCCTGGGGCCAAGTTACATATTTGATATGTGGAGTATTTGTAGAGCATTGGTGGCGCCTCTGGCAGAAATCAGAAAGCCAGGATCTGGGGCCAGTTTTCTTCATTGAGCAAGATTGTTTGTCAAGCACCTGCTTTGTATTCCTGGAGAAGATTAGGGGAGATCCCGGCTTTATTAGGACCCCTCGATTTTGAGTAACAGAAACCAGCTGAATCTAACTTCAGCACAAGAGGTGATTAATTACAGGGTCTCAGGGGTGTGCAGGAGCCCACAGCACAGTTGCAGCCTGGCCTTCAGCAGAGATTGGGAAAACCTTGTTAGATTCTCCCTCCTCCTCTCAACTCTGCTGCCCCTTGGGCTTCCTCCTCACCTCGGCAGCCAGGCTTTCTCCTTCCTCAGCCCACACGGCCACAAACGTTCCTACTACAGCTCCAGCCACACTCAGAGGGCCTCAGCTCTCCCAGCCTCATTCCAGACTCGCAGGGAAGCGGGTCTAATTGGCCCAACTTGGTCCACTCAGCTCCAGCCAGGAGGTGGGCTCACATACAACAAAACCCGTCTAGTGGGGCCACTTCAGACCCTGTGCCGATTGGAGGCAGCTCCGGCAGAAGGGCGCTGGTGAGCCACACAGACAACTCCCAAGCCCTCAGCCAGGAGCTCCAGGCCCAGGGCGGGAACAGGTGTACATGGAACACCTACTTGCCACACAGGGAGACAAGAAAAGAAGCGACCCTTGACAGGGGATGTTGTACATGGCTCCTCCAGCTGGGGCTGTCTGATGGAGGTGATGGTGCTCCCAGGCTGGTGTCAGCAGTCGTCCCCACAGAGCTGGGGCCCCTCTGTGTCAGCTTAGGGGCAAAGGGTTTGTTGGCAGGATTACAGCGAAGCAGCTGGCCTCATGGGAGCCAGGACCGGAGAGTAGTCAGGGATGGAGGCGGCTCTGTCTTTGAGCGGCTAGTGACCTCTTGACTTGTGTCTGAGCATCTGCTCCTGGCTCCGTCCCTATAGACTCAGCTTTCTCTTCTTGTTGGCTGTTCCACGACCAAGCACACCAGTGCCAAATTCTGGCAGCCAATTTTCTGGGTGCAGGGACCACCCAGGTACAGGCAGCAGTAGCTGGGGGACCTGATTCTGCAGGCTGTGTGGCTGCGTCTTTCAGGACTCTGGGCAGGGCAGGTGCTAAGAAAGGGTCTCTTCATCTCTCCTGCAGTCAGGGGAGTGCTTGTGGACACAGGTGAGGGGAGCCTGAAGATGGAAGAGAGAAGGGGGCTCGGGAAGGGGGACCAGCCTGAGCTGAAGCAAGGGTGCACGGAGGGGCTGGAGGCAGGTGTGTGCTTCAAGGAGGGGGCAATAAGAGGCAAGGCCTGAAAGGCACCTTGCGAGCCAAGCTGCGGGCCAGGGGTGCGGAGGTGATGGGGAGCCACTGGGAGCGTGTGGCTAGGTGGATGCCAGGGACTTGAAAGGGTACTCTGGACTCGAAGGCTGAGAAGAGAGCTGGGGCAAGGCCGAAGCCAGTGAGGCTAGATAGGGCTAGGAGGGGAAAGGTCTGCACTGATGTCTTGGGAGTGGAAGCCCCTTTGAAGAAGGAATCCACAAGGTCGTGTGACAGGTTAACCAAAGGAGAATGAGGGCCAGAGGTGTGGGAGACAGAGGTGGGAGCATCAGGGAGGGCCTGGTGACACTGGGGACTTGGGGAAGTTCGTCAAAGGAGAGAGACCGTCAGCCTTGCAGAGCAGAGGGCTGCTATAGCACTTGTTGTTTAAGTTGGGAGAACTGAGTCAATGTGGAAAGGGAAGTGAGTCCCAGGCTAAAGGAGACTTCTGGAGAATGGGTCCTGGGCCCACCAGCTCTGCTTCTCAGAAACTGTGATCCTGCTCGAGTCACTCGGCTTCCTCATCTTCAAAATGGGAACAGTATCTGCCCAGTCCCTTGCTAGCCATGTGGGGAGGGTCAAAGGTCACATACAGGCCAGTGCTTTGTCACCGGAAAAGCTTGTGCAGCTGCAGGCAGCCTTGTTACGGTGGCTGCTGGTGTGCCTGCCTGCATGCTGACCCCTCTGCTGGGTCAGGGAGCCTTCCTTCCCGAGGCCACCCCTGACTCTCGGCTGACCTCGCTGCTGATGCCCTATCACCTGGGGTCATGTTGAGATCAGCACCCTTCTGGAACCGGACCCTGGGGGTACCCAGAGGGCCAAGTAGGTGTAAGATCAGTCCCCTTCATTGACGACAGGCGCTCCCCTGATGGGTGCTGGGTATGTGGAGCCCAGTGGGCAGGACTGAGGCTGAGCTGGCCCTCCAGGAAAAGGCGAAGAGGCAGTTGGGGAAGGACCAGATGTGCGCTGGCTTACCCATCTGCATTTCAGAGTGGAGCTGGAAGGTGCTTTTTTCCCCCGTGTGGGCCTCCTTGGCCTGTTCCCCACAGAGAAAACTATGGAGCACTTGTGTCAAAGTTCCCAGGAAAGGGGGAAATGATGAAACCCACATCCTGTTTTGCCACCGGCCTCGGGAAGGGGACCCAGGTGGGGACAGTAGATGGTGGCAGGGACAGAAGTTCTGGCGAAACCCTGGGGCCTGCAGAGTTGGGGGAACAGAGACTTGAGGAGGGGACCCAGGGTCAGGGAGAGACGAGTGTGTGGCCCTCCTTCCCATCCTGTCCCCGGCTGGCTCCATGTCGTAGCATCCAGCAGCCTGGGAGCCTACTCCGTCCGCTCCGCCGCCCCTTCCTCAGGATGTGGCCTGGCTTTCCCTGGCTGCCCACGTCCTGGCTTCCTGCCGGTTCACCTGCAGCTTCCTGTCTCTGGGAAGGCCGGCTTCCTGTGCCCACCTGGCTTTGGTTTGGGTCTTCCCCTGGTGCTTTCTCTTCCCCCTCCAGCCCCTTCGGCCGTTTCTGTCTGTTTCCCTCCCACGGAGCCTCTGCTCCCTGCTGCCAACTCCTTTCCAAGCCTGGGCCCCGAGGAGTATTACTTTTCCTCAATCGCAGCAGCTGTGCATTTTGCTGGCTTACCCAGCTGTTCTTGTCCTTGACCACAGAGGTCATGTCATCTGTTACAATAAATAGAAAATGAGAATGAGAGGGTTGCCTGGTGCCTCTGGGCTGCCCTTCCAGCTCCCTTCCTGCAATCCTACCGGGAAAACAGTAATAGTAACAAAAATAATAAGGTTAATGCTTATATTAATCCTTTGCATTTTCACTTATTGTTTTCCAGATGCTGTGCTAAATATTTTACATGCATTATTTACAGTTAATCTTTATAACAACCCAGAGATATAGGTTTTATTGTCATCCTCTCACTGTTGAGGGTGACTGAGGTTGAGAGGTTATGTAAATTGTCTGACGTTACCTGTGAGTCAGTGGCAGAATGAGACTGGAACTCATGTGGGTCTGACTCCCACAGCAGTCTCGTAACTGTGGTGATGTATCTGCCTGCCCCGGAGGAAGAGAAGTTGCCACAGGGCCAGCATCCCCTCAGCCCACAAAAACTTCAAGTTCACCTTTCTACCAGTTGCCCATTGGAACTAATAACTGCCCAGATAAGGAACCCTCGTGGTGTCCTTCTCAGAGCTGTGCTTTCTTTCTTCTCTTTTCTCTGTACCTGAAACAATCAGAGACCTTCAGATGGCAGGGGTCATAGTTTTCTCTTTGCTGTGGACTCCCCCTGTACCAGCGTTCCATTTTACAGATGGGAAAGTGCCTCCTAGTCTTAAGAACTTCGTTTGACGTTATCCTGACAAAGGAGCTCCAGAACTTGAAATCATAGTCTAATCTCTTCACAGGCATCTGGTACCCTTCCCACTGAGTCACGATGCCATTCTGTTCTGAATGTGCTAGAGATATGCCCCAGAGGTTGCCTCTTCCACACATTCTGTATTGACTTGGAATACGTCTGCTCTTTGCGGTCAGCCCTCTGACTTCGTTTCTTATCTGTGAGTGTTGAATGTCAATGGGAGAGAGATGGAAAGAAATCTCTGGGGACTGGGACATATAGGAAGTTTGAAAGAGTGTCTTCAGTATCATAATCACATCTTAGGTTTGGAAAAATATGTCGTTTCTAAAATGTAAACTATCAAAGGTAGAGTTTGGCCAAAAAGTCTTGCCTGATGTCACAGTAATTCCCAAGTGGGGCATGATACAGTTGTGGGTGTGTGTGTGTGTGTGAAGTCTGTATTTATCAAAAGAGGTGTGTGCTTAAAAAGGCTGGGAAACACAGTTTCCCAGTAAGAGACTGTATTATCCTATGGCCCTACAGGTATTTTCTGGAGGGGCCTGTGGATGCCTTACACTGTGTGGGGGCATCTTGCCTGCTTTGTCCCAGCTGGACCAAATTCTCTTGGGGCTCTGGGTGGCCTACCTCACGGCTTTGTCGTGTGCCAAATGAAGGTGACATCTAGGGTAGAGGCCCCATCCTGGAGTTCAAAGCTAATCTGAAGTGTATACCTTTGTAAAGCTAAGGTGTGCACTGTTTGTGTGTGCCTGGCCCCGGCTTGGTCCTGGGTATGCAACTGAACAAAACAGGTATGGTCCTCATAGAACCCACAGAGAAGCGGAGAGATAGTTTATACCCAAATCGTCCAAATGCATACTACAAAGGAGAGAAGGCAATGGCACCCCACTGCAGTACTCTTGCCTGGAAAATCCCATGGAGGGAGGAGCCTGGAAGGCTGCAGTCCATGGGGTCACTGAGGGTTGGACACGACTGAGCGACTTCAGTTTCACTTTTCACTTTCATGCATTGGAGAAGGCAATGGCAACCCACTCCAGTGTTCTTGCCTGGAGAATCCCAGGGACGGGAAAGCCTGGTGGGTTGCCGTCTATGGGGTCGCACAAGAGTCGGACACGACTGAAGCGACTTAGCAGCAAAGGAGAGAAGAGGGTACTGGGAGAGAATCATGGGGTAGGGGAGTGGATTATTTGGGGGTGGAAGGTCAAAATCACTTCCTTGACAGAGATACCTAAGCTAACACCTGAAGGCTGAGACTGAGGGAGCCGTGTTTGTCTCATGTGGTCCCACTCCCGGCCAGGGCTACTTGCTGGCCTGTGAGACACCTTTTGGATGAATGAGAAAAAGATGCCTGTTCTGTCCCTCGTCTTCCTGCTAGAGCCCACTGCTGATGCCTGAACATGAACTAGGTTTCAGCCTCTGCTGGCCCCAGGTCCTGGCCCTTATGTGCTGATACAACCCAATGTGGGTGAGGGTGGGGAGGGTTACCCAAGCCAGATGGAAGGAACTGCACAGGTGAAGGCCCTTGGACAACAAAGGGCTTGAGGCCTTCCAAGAAGGGGAAGAAGCATCAGAAGAAGCAAGTCACCACCTCAGCTTTTCTCCCCCCATAAGGAGGTATTTTCCCTTTCAAGGAGGAAGGAGAGAGACTGTATCGGGGGCCTTGTCCAGAGCTGTGAGGCTGTCCAACAAGACCTTGGAGTCTGGTTTCCATGGGGCCATAGTTAGTGAGTGTCTGCTCTGACCTTCTTCCCACAACAGATGTCCCTTCCACAGGGTTCTAGGAAGAGAGAAAGACCCATAGGAGGGTGTTATAGGGAAGCCAGGACAGAGACCAAAGCCTGGGGCCTGTCCCTGCCAGCTTCCATTCAGCCACCCCAGGCCAAGTGCGTGCTTTGTGCCAGATTCTTTGCTAATCGTGCCAGTTTGGAATGTCATGAACCTTTGACCATTTTCTTATTTTACCTGGGACACACCACCTTTCATTCCACAAGTAGGGATAAGGGACTCAAATGTGAATGATGGCTGGTGCAGGGAGGCTCTGCTGCATGAGGGCTCTGCTTGCCCTGGGGAAGGTGGCAGGGACTGCTGGAGGCAGTGGCATTTGAGTCAGTCCCAGGTGCATTAATGCACGTGTGTGCATGCGTGTGCATGCTCAGTTGTGCTCAACTCTTTGCAACCCCATGGACTGTAGCCCTCAGTTCCTCTTCTGAGGAACTTCATTTTCTTCTCCAGGATATCTTCCCCCACCCAGAGATTGAACCCAGGTCTCCTTCGTCTCCTGCATTGACAGGTGGATCCTTTTCCACTGCTCCCCTTGGGAAGCCCTCAGCATTGATGCCATGGACCATTAATTTATGGAGGGGCTAAACTCTAAGCTCTTGGAAGGAGAGAGAATATGAAATGCTGAATGTTGACACCTGGCTCATGTAGGTTCTCATTCTGGCTTAGAGATTCATTTGGAGATTCAGTGTCTTTTCAGGGAGACTCTCCAAATTCAAACCCAGGTTTTCTGTCTCTTTGCCCAAGGCCTGCCATTGTGCCAGCTGCCTAGTGACAGAACAACTAAGGAATATTTGAGGAACTTGAAATCATGCCTTGGGGAACTGGGAGTGCTTAGCAAGAAAACACAAAGGCATAAGGAGATCAGGAAGGTGGTCTTTAAATCCTCTAAGAACTGTTGTCAAGTGATATTATTACCTTTTGCTGAGCCCTTCCAATGTGCTGGCTACTGTGCTGGGGGCTTCATACATATATATATAATCTTATTTAATCTTCACAGTAATCCAAAGAGAAGAGTATTAGTATCTGTATTTGATAAGGGAGGGACCTGGGGCTTAGATTAAATGACCCGCCCAAGATCATCTCTCTGGGATTTGGGATGGGTCTCTGACCCTGCATAGTTGCTGAGAGATTTTAACCACCACACAGTGCTGCCTAGAGATTCTGTCATGTGGTTTCAGAAACTGGAGCTGGCACTTGTGGGTAGGAGTTCCAGGAAGGTAGTTTTCTGTTCCCCATAAGGTGATTTCTCTTCCTAAAGGAAAACAGCCTGAAATTAGACTGGGCTGCCTTCTGAGAGCCGAGCTTCTACTGCAAAAGACCTCCTAGGATCTCCAGCTCCACTGGGCTCTGGTTCCACAAAAGCTGAAGCTCTCCTGCCCTAGCCTGGTAGGGACTTTTTCTGAGCTGAGCAGTGAGGGCCACCTGCAGCCAACATGAGCAGCAGTACCCAGACTTCCTGAGTCCCAGCCTGGACTCTGTGTTGTGGTCTCTCTTCTCCCTGAAGCCCCAGTTACAGGGCTGAATTCTGGTTTCTTCCAGCAAGAGCTGGGCAGTAGTGTCTACCTGACCCCTTTGGAATGGGCCACACAACCACCTGGGCAGGTCTCCAGACCCTGGCACTTGTTTAGGCTGCAGGGCAGGGCAGATTGGTCGGGCACATGTGTTCTGGGCTCCTTGGGGCTACAGACATTTACATGGATGCACTGATTGTCCTTTGACTCTAGCTTTGCCTCGTTGACTTGTGGTGGCCATGTGGCTAATCCTTGGATGGAGAAGGGTGTGGTATGGCTCTCAAGCCCCTGCCACATGTCATCGAGTGAGTTGATATCTCTGGGAGCCCTTTTTAAACTCCAGGAGGCTGCAGGAGCAGGGGCCAACCAATTGGAATTTCAAGGCATGGGTGAGATTGCCTTTTCAACTCCAGAGCCAGCTTTTAGATTATGGCCAGAAATTGCAGTAGGGAAAGCACTAAAGGTGATAGTATCTAGCTACCCATGCAGTGGGGAGCTGCTTCACTCAGCACCCCTGCCAGGTAGTCGGCCAGGCTTCCCTTCAACAGGGCTAACTTTGGGGAACTCTAAAGCGGGGAAGTCGTTCACACGGGTGCGGCCCTCTGCAGAGTGTGTCCCTGGGCGCCGCCTTGTTGCCCCTCACCGTGGCCTTGTTGGGAGTGGGAAACGTCTGTGCTCGGTGAGCTTGGGTGACCCTGGGTGGGCCTCCTTTGTGTCTCCCACCCACTGGTTCTGCACTAGCAAGTCTGCTTCCCTTTGGTGAAGTTTTCCTGTTATCGCTCCTGGGATGGGAGTCCGAGGTAAGCATTGGTGACTTGTCTTACACATGGTGAGGATCAAAGATAAGGCATGGGCCTTGCCCAGATCATTCCACACGTGTGACCAGGCAAGAGACACAATCTCTGAGATGCTCAGTCTTGTCCTTTGCCGCTCAGCCACAGTTTGCCTCCTCCCTGATCTCTGGTGTGTTTTATGGGCAAGATTCAGAAAGCCCTTTCCAAACAGCAAGGACAAAGCTTTTAGCTTCTTTCTTTCGAGTGCACCTGGCTGGTGGAGTGAGTGTGGGGATGGACACGTCAGAGCCACGTGGTACCAGGAACAGGACATAGCAGTGGGAGGAGGGATCTGGAGGGGGACTGAGTGTCTCAGAGAAGAGCTGCTGTGTGAGAGGCTGGGGCCACCCTGGTAGCTCCCTCCTGTTTCTCCTTCAGAGGTCTTTCACCTCCCTGCCTCCTTTTTCTTCCTGCTTTTCTCCTGTTTCTCTTCTTGTAAGGCAGCCTTGAGCTGTTCTGCTTTCTAGCTCTTTAGCGTCTTCCTTTCTGTCCACCTGGAGATTCCTGAGCTTAAGATATAGTGTCCTTGACACATCATATTTCTTTATAACTTCTTCCCCTTGAGGGCTCAGCAGCCATACCTGCCACTTCAGAGCAACTCCTGGACCTGGGAGCTTTAATGTTGAGCCTCTGCCGGAGAGTCTGGATGCCTGGCTGCCAGCCTACCTGGAGCATTTAATTGCCCTGCAGGTGACATCTTATTCCACAGGGACATTTCACAACAGTGCCATAATTATGAAGGACAGGGCAAGTGGTCAGAACCTGATGTGTTGTGGCAGGTCAGCAAGAGGACTCAAAGGGCAATAGAAGGAAACTAGTCATTTGTGGAGTATCTTCACATGTCAGGAATAGAGCGAGCTTCTCTTTCCAGTGGGCCTGGGAAGTGGCACCTTTATCTCTGTTTTACAGATTTGAGAACTCAAGCTTGCTGAGGGTCACACAACCAATTCATGAGTGGGGTCAGAGTGAATCCCCTTCTGCTGACTCCAGAGCCCAAGCTCCTTCCTTCGCCTCGTCTGCGCTCCCTCTCCTCGGGGCCTCCGTCTTCACTGTTCCCCACCAGTGCTGAGCCCAGCACCTGGCATGAGCAGTCACCATGGCGGTTGGAGAAGCTGGGCTCGGGCTGTCAGACAGGGACCTGCTGAGCTGGGTAGACCTGGGACGGTTGGGCAGACGTCTGAGGCTCCTGTGGGCTGGAGGAAGGCAGCGGCTGTCCTCTGTCCTTGGGCCTTCTGTGTGGGTGTGACTTGGTGGGCACCAGGTTCGCAGTTGAGAGCATCCAGAAGTGGACTGAGGCACGGTGGTGCTGGGTGTAACAGAGACCCTGTATTCTGGCAGGACCTTTGATCTTGGTAGGCTCCCCAGGCTGACAGAGACCAGCTTCCTGGTACCACTGTGGGAGGTGGTATTGGGGAGGTTATGCCACCTTCTTCCCCATGACAGCCCGAAGGCCGAGTGTGAGGAGACCATCCAGGGGCTGGAATAAATGTTGGTGTGTGTATGGTTTTGCATCTCTTAGCGCTTTCTCCAGGGAGAGTTGGGGCTTCAGACCATCAGATTTGTTTTTCTTGTCACCTCCATTGCCTTTGAGGCTGCATTTCTCTGCTTTCACCACAGTGTTCGTCACCCCTGTTCGTGCCTCCTTATGGATTCCTCATGGAGCATTTGCTTTGACTTGTACACCCTTTTCACCTCACCTACTCCCCTGACGCTCTTTGATCTTAGGGGCTGGGCTGGGCATCAGGACTCACCCTTTTCCCAGCAGGAACTGAGAAAGGTGTAGACGATGATGAAGACTTAGGTCCCACTGGTGCTCGGCTCACCCTGTGAAGGGAAGTGTATTTATTTATGTAGCACTCCCCTGCTGTATGAAAGTGGCCTAATGATACAAAGGCTTGAAGAGTGAAGTTTATTTTTCTGTCTCTTATAGTGGCTCCCGGAGAAGGCAATGGCACCCCACTCCAGTACTCTTGCCTGGAAAATCCCATGGACGGAGGAGCCTGGTAGGCTCCAGTCCATGGGGTCGCTAAGAGTCGGGCATGACTGAGTGACTTCACTTTCACTTTTCACTTTCATGCATTGGAGAAGGAAATGGCAACCCACTTCAGTGTTCTTGCCTGGAGAATCCCAGGGTCAGAGGAGCCTGGTGGGCTGCCGTCTGTGGGGCCGCACAGAGTGGGACACGACTAAAGCGACTTAGCAGCAGCAGCAGCATAGTGGCCCCGATTCTCCCTGATGTGAACAGACCACATGAGAGGGTGCCTCTGCTGCTTGTGTCATTCTGGGATCCAGTTCCTTTAGAGGTGTTGCTTTATCACAGGACATCATTGTCCACGTGGTTGAAGCTTGGATGCCAACCAGGGCAAGGGAAAAGAGGAGGTGGAGGAGGCAGACCTGCTGCCCTTAGACCCAGGTCCTCTAGAGCTCACATGCCTACAGCTCACATTCTGTGGCTGCCCTGACTACAAGGGAGGCTGGGAAATGTAGTCCAGCTGGACTGCCCCTTGCCAAGAAGGAAGGGAGAATGGATTTGGGTAGACAGCTGCCAGCCTCACCACAGACAATGGAGAGTGTTTTCATTTGCATGTGCTAATAAGAAGAACTTTCCCTGCCTGTGATGCGCCAGATCTCTTTGATAACTTGCACACATGCCTCCCTGCTTGGCAAACATCTATGCACCAGACTCAGTGCTGCACAAACTGGGTGAACCGGAAGCTGAGTAAGGCAATTCCTGCCTTTTAGCAACTTGGTGTCACCTGGAGAGGGCAAGTGTGGAGGCCAGTCTGTAAGTGCCAGCACAGAGGTTCTCTTGTTCTTGTGTGCAAGGCGCTGCAGATACAAAGTTAAAGGACTATGCGTGGCCTCCATATGCTCGCAGTCTTGTGGACTAGATGGAAGTGAAATGCTGGGATCGGGGCTGGCTTGGGGAATGAGGAGGACTTCTTGGAAGGGGTGATGTTGGAGCCAGGCACAGGAGGTTGCAGTTTCAGCTGAAGGAAAGGGAGGGGAGGAGGAGGGGATCTTCAAGAATGAAGTCCAAGAGAGAAGGCATGCAGACTTGGAAACCCAGGTAGGGTCACCGGCCTGGGGGTGGTATGAGCATAGTGGGGAGATGGGGAGTCCAGATGTCCACATGGCTCACTCCTCACTCCATTTTGGCCTCTGCACCCGCTCCTTGCACCTGCCTTCCCTGGCCACCCTTTCTACAGTTGTGCCCCTGATTTTATTCTTATGCTTTATTTTGAGCATAACACATATAAATGCCTGGCACATCTATACTGACCTGTGCATTATTGTCTGTCTCTCCCAGTAAAGTATAAGCCCCATGAGAGCAAGGATTTTGTTTTGTCTAGTCCCTGGCAAATAGCAGGTACTCAGATGTTTGTTGAATGAATAAATGAATGAACAGAAATGTGTGTTGAAGATCGCATTCCTGAGAAACCTTGATTTCCATGCTGAAGAGTTTGGCTTTTATTTTGGAGGTGGTGAGAAGCAAAGGAAAGGTTCTGAGCAGGGGAATGACACAGCCACTGGAGATTCTGGCAGCAGGAAGAAGGGTTGGAGCAAGGAGAGAGTGCCCCTTACCTGGTCCTGCCCCAGCTCCAGGGCAGTATACCCTTCAGCCTGTGCCCCATTGGTGCAGCCCAGAAACCTTGCCTGGGCGCAGTCATTTTTGTTCAGAGCCGAGCAGAAACTCAGTCTCTGGCAAGTCTTCATTCCTAGCAGCGGAATGGATGTGAGCTGACCTCTGCTTTCCTTTTTTGAAGGCCGAAGAGGGTCTAATAAGCACTCTTGTGCACTTTACTGGTGGAAGTGAAAATTGATGCAGTCTTTCTGGAAAGCAATTTGGCAAAAGGTAGCCATGTACTTTAGAGATATCCCTACGTTTAACCTAGAAATTCCACAAGGACGTTTTATCATAGGAAAGGAAGCCAAAGTATGTGCAAAGCTTGATGTATGAAGACTCGTGCCAGTGTGAAAAATAAGAAATTATCTGTATATGTGACTTAAGTACCTCTGAAATCCACCCCTCATCTCCATCTCGCCAAGACTCTGCCTGTCACAGAACAGACCCTCCATAAGCTGGAGCCCAGGCCTTTGTTTTCTCTCATGAGCTAATGCAGCGGCCTTCTTCCCCTCAAACCCACCCTATGCATGGATTCCAAGATGCATGTCCTTCTTCTCCAGCCTCTCTTCTGGGTTCTTGTAGCTCTTGATGATAATGCCTGCACTGGCCTTAGACCTTCCATGGCCTGTCCTCACCTCCGCTGTGCCTGGCATGTCGCCCTCTGGCAGCACCGCTTGTGCTTCCCCAAACCCTGCTCCCCTCCAGGCCCTTGCTCCCCTTGCTTCCCTTGCTTCCTCTGCCTGGCTCACTTCCACAAACCCTGCTGACTCATCCCTGGACTTGGACCGGACTTCGGGACCTTTCATTGACTGAGAGAGACCCCATCTCCTGTGTTCCCATGATCCTGTGTGATCACAATTCTTGCATTTGTGTTTACGTTGGTTTCTACTATCTCCTTACGTTTCTGTCTCCCTTACCAGCTCTGACCTTGAGAGCCTGTCTCATCGACTTTATGTCTCTGCTCCCCAGCATGGGGTCTGGTACATAGGGAAGCTCTATACATTTTCTTGAATGAGTGAATGAATGAATGAATGGAGAATGATGTAAGTTTTTTGTTATGAAGAAATACATTCTGTACAGTGCTAAACGTGTAGCAAATACCCCATAAATATTTACTGAATGATTCTATGTGAAAGAAAACAGTGGGATTTTGGGGAAGTGTCTCATTAATTCTGAATTTCCTTTATTTCCTGAGTTGATCTCATGGGGTGGACCCCTGGGCATCTGCCTTTTTATAGAGCTTCCACAGGTGAATCTGGTGAGCAGCAGGGGCTGCAAATCACTGGCTTTGTAGCTTAAAATAAAAACAGGACCAAGGACGTACCAATGGTGTGAGTTTGGGTTGTACATGCTCCGTGTCCCCGCTATACGTGTGTGCACTGAGAGGAGCGGAGAGAATTCCTCAATGTGTTATTGCCAGTTATTGCTGGGTGTCAGGATCTGGGTGACTCTAATTTTTTTTCCTTTTGTTTTATTGTGTACTTTTTCTCTATGTAGCATATGTCACTTTTATTTAAAGTCATTTACTTTTTAAATTTTTTGTATTTCATTCACTGATTTGGTTGCTTCAGGTGAGGGGTCTTGTGCGGCAGCGTGTGGGCTCCTCTCTAGCTGTGGCGTGTGGGCTCGGTAGTGACAGTGCACAGGCTTAGTTGCCCTGCGGCCTGTGACATCCCAGTTCCCCAACCAGGGATTGAACCTGCGTCCCCTGCATGGGAAGCGGGATTTTTAACCACTGGACCGCCTCCCCGCCTTCCCGCAGGCAAGTTCTGCATATGTCATCTTTTAAACAACATAAGGAGTGAGAAGGGTGGTTAGACAAAGGAGTCCTGGTTGTGCTCACCATGGCAGGTCCTGGGGTCCGTCCTGGGCTGCAGCATTCCCTGGGCTCTTGGGACCAATTCTGACTCTGGGTCTAGAACCCGACGCTTTAACCCTTTCTGAGCACCTGCTCCGGGGACCTTGGAAACTGCTGTAGACACTCCCTAGGTCTGGAGCAGGCTGCCTTGTCATCCCAGGTCTCCAGGTTGAGGAACGTAGTGGGATTTGGGGTAAGAATTGGCCACCACAAGGTAGTCTCCAAATAGGTTCAGGACAGAAAAGCTGAGCTGGGCTGGGCCAGAGGTGAGACCATAGACCTGGGGACGAAGTCCAGTAGGGACACTGTGATACTGGGGGCTGGGTTGAGAGCCACCTGCTAAGTGTGAGGCAGGGCAGGGCAGCCAGGTGGGACTCTGAGGGCTAGGAAGCTGAGACAGTTGGGGAGCAGGTAGGTAGCAGGGGACCGACTGGGTCGAGGAAAGCAGCCAACTGGAGGGAGTACCCTGAACCAAGAAGCTCTTGGTTTGTAATCTCTTGACTCTGGAGCTAACCTAGCTGCTGGGGTTGTCCACGGGGGTGGGGGTGGGGGGTGGTCTTTGCTTGTTTGTTATCTAATGCCATCTTCCTCCCAGAGCCTTTTTGAGTCTTTTTCCCTGTATGTCCTCCATCAAGGTGAGCTCTTTCTTTCCTTTAAAGCCCTGATGGTCCTGTCCATGCCTCTTATGGCCTTGATCACTCTCTGACTTTGTGCTCTCGTTCTGGGCATGTCTTGTGCTCTCCTGAGGGAAGGATGAAGTCTCATGCATCTTTACAGTCTACACAGGCCATGATCAGGTCCAGGGAAGGTGGAAAAGTGCCTCGAACCTGCTTTCCTAGTTGGAAAGGTCAAGGCCAGGCTACAGCAGGGAGGGCTCTGCTCCTGGCCTTGTGGCTGGCCTCCTGCCTGGTGCTTCCCTGGGTCACCACGGCAACAGGATGCTCACCCGCAGGCAAATAGCATCCCCCGCACAAGGCTGCCGGCCTCAGCAGTTCTTGACTCCAGCTGAGTTGAAACTGAGAGGATGCCTGTTCCAGCACCCGAGAGCCCAGCCCGCAGGGCTCTCTCCCTGTCCCTTTAGTGACTGTGCTGAAAACAGATACCTCTCGCTGCCCCGGGTTTGCTGCCTCCTCTCCCCACTGCCACAGCCTGTCGGCATGATCCATGGCAGGGGGGAGGCTTGGGGCAAAACAGGTGGTCTCCTAGCACCCAGCTGCCAGCTGCATCCTGTATGCCAGGGAGCCTTCCCACGGCCCTGCTTTCTTCTGGGTTTTAGCTCCCCTGGGAGCCTGCCTTTCTCCTCTGCCCTGGGGGGTGGTGGGTGGGGGTGGATGGAGGTGGGGAAGGGGATGAGGAGGCTATTCCTGGCCAGCCTCGGGATAGTGGAGCACACCTGAGGGAATGAGGTCTGACCTGTCCCCTCAAGTCTGGGTCGGCTCTTGCTTGACACAGATCTGCAGTCCTCATCAGACTGGTTTCAGGCAGGGCAGGTGCTGTGGGCCATGGCCCAGCTGCCAGAGATAGGTCAGGCCCTGCAGCCTTCTCCTCTGGGAAACCCTGCAGGCAGGGCTGGCTACAGCCCTCCTGGTCACCCAGCTGGCAGCCTTCACCTAAGACCAAGGCCTGAGGGTGGCTCCACTGGGAAGTCGGGTGTTTTCTGCCTTTGGGCAGATCCTCTCTGTTGTCCCCTCTCCACTCTCACCCTCATCTCCTCCCAGAAGACCTGAACTCTGTCCCACCATGTGATCCTTCTCTCAGCCTTTATTGAGCTCCTGTTGTATGCCAGGCACTGGCCTGGGCCCTGGAGCTCTTGAGATGGGTAAGGCCCAGCCCTGCCCTTAGAGTTTGTTTGTAGTGCAACTCCTATGAAGTGGTGTAAACAAGAGCTTTATTGATACAGGACAGCGAGGAAGAATCTTTCCTTAGAGGTGCCTTGGGGCAGAAGACGCCCTAACTCTTGACTGAGCTGTTTCTGCCTTGTCATGACAAGGATCTTTTACTGCCTTTCCCCATAAGACTTATAAAGTTTTCTACCAAACCACACTTAAAAGCTTAAAACACATAGACACACAACAAGAACTTTGTTTTTTTTTTTAAAGTCAATGCATATACAAATATATATTCTAGAAAGTTAAAGGCCCATCACCACATCCCACTGGTGGAAAAATTGGTGTGTATCCCCCAGATATTTTTTGCCTGCCCGTGCTGGTACTATCTTGATAAACTTGGGCTTATTTGAAGGTGCCTGTTTTCTTGGGAAGCACACAGCCTCTGAGGACCACCACCTACCCCTAGCAGTTAGTTATTCCAGCTCTAGACCTTTACCCGGAAAAATGGTGTCAAGCTCACAGTCTTCCTTGATTCCCGCCCCCCATACACACACCGATTTGCACCAATTTGCATAGAAGTCAGGGCTTCCCTGGTGGCTCAGTCAATAAAGAATCCACCTGCAATGCGGGAGACCTGGGTTCGATCCCTGGGTTGGGAAGATCCTCTGGAGGAGGACATGGCAACCCACTCTAGTATTCTTGCCTGAAGAATCCCATGGACAGAGAAGCCTGGCAGGCTACGGTTGCAAAGACACAACTGAGCGGGTAAGCACAGCACAGCCCAAGATCTAAAACTCTGTGTTGAAAGCCTTTGATTGGCTAGAATTTCCTACTAGCCTCCCCTCCCAGCTTGTGCCCCAGGCTCCTCTTGCCTTGACTAGAACTGTGTGAGCAGTGGAGAAGTCCCATCTGGATCTAGAGGTGGGGCCTGTGGGTTTTTTCTGCTCATGCTTCCTCTTTCTTACCATGCCTCTCGCCTCTTCTGTTCCTGGCCCATCTCTTGACCTCAAATAACTGAGTCACAAAAGCATCACAACCTTCTAGAATTGAGCAAAGCATCTTTTCTGGGCTGGAATTCTATCAGCATCATGAGCCACTCATTTATATATACAGATCAGAAGCTGTAATTGACAGATGTCTTAGCATTTCCATTAGAAAAAATATAATCTAAATGTAGTTGGAGAGAAATTCTTTGGAGGCTTGTGGGGGAGGGTAATAAGAGGTCTCTGTCATGACAAGGTTGGGGGTTGCTCCACAGTCCCCCAGTGGTGGCATGGCTGTGTAGAACCGGAACCAGTTAGCCAGGGGTGGGCACTGGAAAAGAAAGCAGGAGACAACAACTAGAGTTTGTTTTAGAAATGACCCCTGCTTACCACACTGCAGCTGGTGTTCGGATATTTCTGTAGTTCTGACCTTGTCAACAAAGAGTGAAGAGCAGTATTGGGTGGGAGGACAGTGGGCCCGGCAAAGGGCACCCATCGGGGCGTGGGTGGACTCATCAGATTTCAACCTGTCTTGCTGCCCAGCACTCACTATTCCGGCATGACTCCAGGCCTTTGTTGCTTCTGTACGTTCCCCCTGGACCCCTCCGTCACCCACTTCAAGGCCAAGTTCACAGCATTGTATCTCCTCCATGGAGCCTCTCGGATGTGCTCATCCTCTCCTTTGCTTCCCCACCGCCTTCTGAGTCTGTGTTACTTCTGGCTTGTCTGGTGGTGTAGTCATTCCTTCATTTGTTCACTCATTCATTCATTCAGCTAGTACCGAGGACCTATACGTGTGAGGTGCCAGGTGCCACTGTGAAGGAGAGGCCAGGGCCCTGCCTGTGAGTGGCTGGTGTTCTGATGGCAGACAGACAGACAGAGAAGTACACTCACCACCAGAGAACGGGGATCACACCACTTAGGAGAGGAGAGACTGGGACGGGGCAGGGGGTTGGGGAAAGCCCACCCTAGTTAGGGCAGCAGGGAAAGCCTCTCCTAGGAGGTGCTGTTTAAACCTTAAGGTCATGAAAATATCATCCTCACAATCTCAGGCCCCTCAGTGTCGGGTAGGATCTTGAACACGGTGGGTGTGCAGAGTCGTGTTGAAATGAATCTAGGCCACGACCCTTTTGTCTGGGCCTCAGCGGCCTGGGAGCCAGTAACTGTTGCCCTCTCCCGCTTTAGGGCTCCCTAGCCCCACCTCCAGCTGTCACTTGACCGGGAAGAATTGGGTTGCTTTTGGGGGTGGGGTGGCAGGGTCCTGTGAACTTGGGTGTGGGCCAGCCGGGCTGCTCCCAGGCCAGGCTCGTCGCATCAGGGGCCGGGGAGAAAGCAAGCATGAGCAGGGGCTGACAAGCTCCAGACAGCCTGGAGGCTGTCCGTGTGGCCGGTTCTCTTGTATCTGGATCTTCCTTCAGGGACGGTTCGCAACCACCACCACCTGCACCACTCCCACTGCCATAACCCCAGAGGGAAACTGAGGCCCAGAGCTTGGAAGCTGCCTCTTTCCCTGGCAGCAGTGGAGCTCAAAGAGGGTCTGTATAATCAGGAAGAAGAGATGGAAAGTCTGAAATGCAAGGATGAGGGTGAGACGTGCCCCTGTGCTGACCTCCCAGCCCGCTGGGGCCTGCGTATTTCCAGAGTCCTTGTCACAGGGTCAGAGATGGAAGCAGCTGGCATGTGAAAATGTTCTAACCCGGCTCCTGCCCACCCCTTTGACAGATGCATAAACAAGGCCTGGTTGTCAGGGTGTGGGCTCTGGTATACACTGTCCATGTACCTCTCTCTGCCCTAGTACTGAGCAGTTTGCCTTATGTGGGAGTCAGGATTTCTTTGAACAAAATTTGCGTGGATCAGTTATTTATCATGTATTTGTTTATATTTTTTAAATGTGCTGCAGAGTAACATACTACAAGAGTTTCCTAAATTATGCATTCAAGTGTTTTCAAAATAAGGAATGTGAACATAATGTGTCCCCAAACGAGGAAGGCTCAGTGTGCATCATTAGTGTGATTCAGCCCTGACCAGGACACGACAGAAGCTCGCGTCCCGCTCCCCGGGGTTGCACGCTGCCTGGCACTGGCGGTCAGCCATGTGCGAGACTGAGCCATTTCCACTTTAGCGGGGGTCCCGTGGGTGTTTGAGAGTCTGTCTCTCCTGCCAGTCTTGCAGCATTTTGTGCACCGACTGTTGTAGCTCTTGTGTGCATGCGTGCACGATTGCACGTGTGGTCTGCTTTGCAGTGTTGGGTGGGAGCCATGAGTTTTTGGAGGACCAGGCTCTTGCTTTAAGCTGTCTTTGTGCCCCTTGTGAGCCCCGCACAGGTCTGTCCACAAGTGGATTGGGTTGAGTCTTAGAGCCAGAGGTCCAGCTGCCTCATTTTCCAGATGGGAGCCTGCAGGGAGATGACCTGCCCCAGGCAACAGCGGCTGAACCAACTAGGTGGTCTTGGGGCCAAGGTGTGCAGCCTTCAGAGCTGAGTCAGGAGCTGCTCTGCAGGTGAAGGGGGTCTGCCCCTAAGAGGCCCCATGGGCGGTGAGGGTAGGAACTGGAGCCTGGGATTCCTGGGGGCTGTCGGGAGGGGTGGGCATGTGATGTGTTGTATCCGTGTTCTCCCTGACGCGTCCCCATCAGCTCCACTTTACCTGCCTCCCATGGTAAGCGAGCTTCTCTGAAAATCATTCACTCTTTTCTCTGAAATGAGGGTTTTGCTGCTTAGAGAAGAGCTTCCCTGGAGCTGGTCGAGGCGCCCTCTCCTTGTTTAACTTGGGGGCCTGCCCTTGCGGCCTGGCCAAGGGCGGGCTGTGCTGTGTGGGAGGACGGGCCCTGCCTCTCCTGCACTCCGCACAGGCGCCAGGCCCACCCCTGGAGGCCCTCAGCCCCTGGGAGCTCCCTGCCCCCGACCCACTGCCTCCTCAGGCGTTGCCAAAACAAACAAACAGCCGGAGGTGCCTGGGTGCCCAGAGGCCCTTCCACACAGCCACCCGCGGCGGCACCCTGGAGGCCGCCACAGTCAGCACCTTCAGCCATTTCCGTCTTCTCTCCTCCTGAAGCTCTGGGGCCTTCCAACTGGAACCTTCTCTGAGGAAGGGGAGGGGCTGGGGAACTTCCCGGGTTGGGCCCCTGCCTCTGACTCTGGCAATCTGGATCCCATTACCCGCTCCTGAGAAGGGTGAGGAGGCCTTGCTTTAAAAAAAAAAAAAAATTGTTTTTCTTTTTTTTACTTTATGTTTCACAGGAACTTCAAATAACTCAGTTGGCTGTACACAGAATAGGACTCAGTAATAAATGTTTGTGGAAGCGAAATTAGACCCAAGGAGGTTCGTTCATCGATTTGGCTCAGAAATGCTTTCTGAGCATCTGCTGGAGTAGCTCCCATGATGAACTTTCACAACCTCCCGAGCCCTCAACACTCAGGAGAAGGTCGAACCTTCCGGGGGTTTCAGAGTTGGCCCACCACCTAGTTGTGTGACCTTTGGATTAGATGACTTAGCGCATGTAAAGGCTTAGAACAGTGTCTGACATATGATAAGAAGTTAGTACATGTAAGCCATGGTTATTAATCTCCTGGTATTTACCATAGCTCTCATTGTAATGCTGTAAGGGTAGCTGTTATTATCCCCATTTTCCAGATGAGGAAACTGAGGTTCTTAAAGGGTGAAAAGCATACCCAAGTCAAGCAAGTAAGTGGCAGAGCCAGGGTCCCATCTCAGACCTGGAGTCTGAGGCTTTTGGCAACCCGACTGAGCTGCTTAGCCGGCTCCGGGCTGGGCATTCAGATGCCAACACTAACGAGACCAGGTGCTGCCTTGAAGAGTTCTCAGCCTGGCATGGAGGCCAACACACACATGGTCATCAATGACTGAATTTCCGGAGGCACCACATGCATTAGAGTCAAGCCAGGCGGAGTGGGAGGCGGGGCAGGGCTGGCAGCGGTGCCGCATAGCACACAGGGCTGGTCAGTGGTGCCACCGGCTGGGCCTTCCCTCCTGGGCTGGAGGCAGAGCGGCTTCTGTGCCTGTCAGCTGTGCGTGTCAGAGGAAAGAGGGGGTCATCTCCCCTTCCCCCTCCCAGCCCCAGCCAGGGCCTTCTTCTCACAGCCCCGGCGACGTGGCACGCATGCAGAACAGGACAGGGTCTGTGACAGGCACTGGGCTGAAAGTGAAGGGATCTGAAGCCACTCGCTGGATTCCTACCACTCTTCCAGAGTCCCTGAACCTCAGTGTTCTCATTTGTAAGATGGGAGTAATAATACTTGCCAGGCAAGGTTATTGTAAGGATTAATTAAAATGATGTTTTAAAAAAACTCTTTATAAAAAAAATCCCTTTATAACCCTAAATGGAGTACTTAACATGACTAATAATAATCACTGCCATTTTTTTAGCTTCTCACACAACACTAGATTACACACAGTGCCTGCCTAATCCGTACACTGGCTCATTAAGGTGGATGTCATGGGTCCCATCTCATTGCTGTGGAAACTGGTCCAGAGGCTCAACTACCTGGGCTCACACAAGCCACCTCTCTATATTCCAGACCTTCTGAGCTCTCTCCCCTTCCCGGCCCTGCCCCTTGCTAGAACCGAACCAGCCACGGGAGGGTGTGGCTGTCAGGGGGCCAAGCCAAGCGAGGTACTCTTACCAGGCCAGCCACTCAGGCCTGGCAGCTGGCAGTGGGCAGGGATAGAGGGACGGGCTTTACCTGCCCACGGCCCCCAGTGGTGGTGGGAGCAGCAAGCTCTTGTCCCTGCCCATCTGGTGAGTGAGTTTTGTCGGCCTGTGAGTCACACAGCGTTGATGAGTCAGGTTTTTCCCTCCTTCTTGCCCAGAGCAGCTGGGGAGAGGGTGGGGGGTTTTGTTAGGAAACAGGACCTCGCTCCCTCTGCTCTCCCACTGTCCCCCAGTGCCTTGGAGCTACACATTTTCTATCCAAAAATCTGTGGCTCAGCCTGAGTCCCTACAGAAGCGGGTATCTGGGTGCTGGTCACACAGGCATGAGAGAGCAGGCCTCGGGCTGAGCAGAGTGGAGAGAGGAAGGGCCCTCCTTGTTGGTAAGGAGAGTGAGGCAGCTCGTCCAGGGCTATGTGACTCCAGAGCCCCACCCTGGGCCTCTCATTTTGGCTTACCCACTCCTTTCTGCAAAGAGGGGCTTGTGAAGCTGGGTTTCCCAAGGCATAGGGTCCCCTGAGCCCTCTGCTCCTTGCCTTTTGGCCAGTTCTGGCTGTGAGCCTTCAAAGGACGGTCCAGATGGTCAGCTCAGGCAGGCCTGGGGTTCCCCCGAGCACCCCCCTGCCAGGCCCTCTCAGAGGCCTCATTAAACAGTCAAAGCAGCCAGTCAGGCTGTCGGCCTAGTTCCAGATCAGTGCTTCTCAGCCCTGGTCACATATGAGAAGCTCCCGGAGAGACTTTAAACCCCTCTGATGCTTGGGCCCTACCCCAGGCAACTCAACCAGAATCCTGAGGCCCAGGCAGCCAGGTTTTGGACTTGACGTGCTGTGTTGTTGCCTCTCGAGAGTCTGCCCTCCAGGAGCTGACGGCCAAGTTGCAAGGGGACAGAACAGTGTGCAGGGGACATGCACACAAGGGAGGCAACCTGTGACTCAGGGCCGGTGTGGGAGGCTCACACCCCGCAGGGCCAGGGGTGAGGTGCGTCTGGGCCCGGAGGGAAGCTCTGTCCTGTTGGATGGAGGTCAGGAGCAGGCAGAGCATGGGAAGGAGACCAGGGAGGATGCTGGCCTGACCCGGTCCGTGATTCACAGGCAGTAGAGGAGGAAGGGGAAACAATGAGTCAGGCCCGGCTATCTGCCTACAAGGCCTGAGCCAGGCTCTGGAGGAGAAGGGACGTGCTCAGATGAGGAATCCTCTGTTGCTCCACAAGCAGAATGTTGTAGGCCCTGAGTTTCGCCGTGTGAGAAAGTGGGTAAGCCGGGAAAAGGTGGATTTCCAGATCTCAGGGGTGTCCAGCATCTGTGTCCACCTCACACTTGACCCAGGCACTTCTCACCGAAGCTCCCTAGGGCCTCTCAGCATCTCTGAGGTGCACAGAATCAGGCAGGTGTGTGTAGAGAGTGAAGGGCTGGCACAGGCCAGTGTGGAAACAGACCCAGGCCTTCTGACTCCAAGTTCACCCACTTAAGACAGGCCTGAAAGAAAGACAGGTGTGGACTGTAAATGAACGGGAGAATAGAGCCACAGCCGGCGGAAGGGTCGTGGGGTCTCTTCTAGCTGTAGCCGCAGCAGTGCTGGGCAGATTTGCCGTTGTGCTTGCCGTGGAGGCGGAGGGACCGGTGCTCAGCAGAGGAAGCCAGAACTCCGGGGGCACCTGGCGCTGGGCACACCTCCATGGGCTGTTAGGTGAACTGGCTAGCTGAGTGGAGGGTGGACGGAAAGATAAAGAAGCTGGAGTAACAGTAGAGGGAAGAGGACTCTTGAGTCTGGAGAAGAGCAAAGTGTCACCCTGTGATGGGGTGGTGACTTATTCCGTGTCATTCTAGAGTAGAGCTGGTGGCTTAATAACAATAATGGCAAAACCAACTGCAGTGACAGGAGTAATGCCTCCTCTAGCCAGTATGGAGCTGGTGTGTGTACATCTTAGTCTTCAGGTGGAGGGAGCTAGAGCTATGGTCCTACGAAGACTGCACCTCGGGTGTGGAAGCTTAGGTCAGTTGATTTATTATGTATAATCTTCTTGAGCCTATTAGCTAATGAATATATATGTATATATTTTCAGTCTTCCCAACCTCCCTAAGAAGTGGGCTGTAATTAACTCCCTGCTTCTCAGAAGGGGAAGCTAGAAAGTTTAAGGCGTTTACCCAAGGTCACTGATTTATGTCAGGGCTGTTGTTTAAACCCCAGTCTCTCTGACTCTAGAACCTTGACCTTCAGTCTCTGTGTTTCTCTGTCCTCCTGCCTGCTCCTTAGTTGGTGCTCAGTGAAGGGTGACTATAACACTTAGCTTTCTAACCACTTGATCCATTTGACACTGGAATAGGTTTCCTCCTGGCAGTGAGTGTGTCCGGAAGTGCTCGCAGAATCTGAATTGCCCCTAGTCTGCACCACTGAGCCCCAAACCAACCATGCGGACTTAGAGTCTTGGGCTAGTGCCTAAGTCTGTGTTTCTATCAAGCCCGCAGGAGCTGTGGATGCCCGGTCAGGCCCTGGTGTCCTGGGAGGGCCCAGCTCTTAGAGTCCTTTCTTTCCTGGTGAGGACAGGAAAAGTCAGACCGCCTCTTAGCTCCTCCACTCTTGTTCCTGAAGTGTGTTCTGCTTGCTGCTTTTCCTATCAGAGTATTCATTATCTTTGGATCACACTCTCGATGTTTTCATGTGGTAGTTATAATTCAGCTTTCACTGGCAGTGGAGTGGTTTGCTAGAAACAGTTTACCTACGCCTCAAACCCGCCACCTTGACATGCACACAGGCAAAGGCTGTGGGGGTCTGGAATAGGTCACATGATCCCCCAGAGCCTCATCCTCACCTGTAGAATGAAGAGTCTTGGGTAAATGACTTTAAGGTCACTCCTGGCTTCAGGATTCTGCCAGGCTCAGGGGGACCGGCCTGATGGAGTGGCACAGGTGTGAGTGAAGCACCGGTGGCAGTTGACATCCAGGGCGACCGAGTCTTGGGTGTCAGAAGTCAGGCCTCTAGGCACCCGGCTACCAAGCTGAGGCTGATGTGGATCCTCGCTGCAGGGACCCTCCCTCCCTGACTGTGGGGCTGTGGAAAGCAGTGGCAGAGGTGACCTGTCTCTCCTCTCTAGAGTCCTGAGGTAGCAAGGGGAGCTGGCCAGATACTGGAGACCTTTCCAGCAACCTCTGGGGAGTTCCTGTTTTATTTATTAGCCGCCATCCTCACTCTCCTGCCCCAGGAAAAGTGCTGACCCTATGCTGTGCACCCACATAGGGAAGCAAGCATCCATCAAACCCTCTCTTTGTCCCTGTCAAGCTTAACCTCATTTAACCCCCTGCATCCTCCTGCACAGGACGAGATAGAGACCAGGAGTTCCCTATAGCTGGAGTTTTCAAATTTTTCAAAATCACAGCAACTTTATGGAAAAAAAGAAAAAAAAGATGATAACGTTTCATTCTGTTCATTGCATAAAGGAAATGAGCATTACTGACTTGGCTTGATTACTAATTACAATAGTTACTGTCTTTTACTAAGTACCAGGCAGAGTGGTCTCTGTAATCCTTAGAGCAATCCCATGAGGTGGCAGTTACGTCCTCTTCACAGATGGGAACACTGAGGCTTAGAGTGATGAGGTGGGTCCCTGCACTCACACAGGTGGTCAGTAACCAAGGCTGCCCCACCCCCACACTGTCCATCTCTGAAGCCCCCATGCATATGTGAGTAGTCAGATTGGGGAGGGAGTCTTTGCTAAAGTGTCTGATAACTCACAATCATCTGTAATTAGGTTCCTCCTAGAGCCAGTAATCCTGGGACTGTTCACATTCAGGCCAGGACTTTGTTACACCTGGGAGTAAAAATCAGCACGTGATGAGGATGGGAATATATTAACTCTAAGAAAGGAACAGGCTGGGTTTTGAGGTTTTGGTTTTTTCTTTTTTAATTCATATGAACTTAAAACAAGCAGAACTACTCTCATTTCTGAAACACCTGATGTGCTAACTCTGCTTATGAAATATATCATTCTTCCCCAGCCAGCCCCAGAAAAGGAGCTGTTGGTTGTACGGCAGCCTGGATCCCAGAGTAGGCCCTAGGGACTTGGGGGTTCTGTTTGTAGAGCTCAGAAAGGCCAATTTTTCCCTCGGGAAATGGGATGGGGGGCAGCTGGGGGAAGTCAGCTCAGGTCAGGGTGAGAGTTGATCCCAGCCCAGCATGGGATAGTTCTTTTTGCCTTGCCTGGCCCTGCTGCCAGGGGCCCTGGGGCTGGGGGCACAGAGCGGAGAGCAGACGCAGGGCCTGCTCCCCTGAGCACAGCCCAGTAAATGTGTGCGCTGTGGGCAAGCGCAGTGAAAGCACGCCCTGTCTCCACGGTTCTGTGTGCCCCCTTGTCCACACCCAAGCAGGGGGCCTCTGGGTAAGTTTATTTTCCTTGGCTGCACTTCCGTCTCTCCCATTGCCACGCAGGCTCCAGGCCCTCACTGGGCATGGTTTCTGACATCCAGGCCCCCATCCTCCAGCGGGTTTTCTCGCTGTACACCTCAGGAACTGTTTTTGTCCCTCCTGGCCTGCCACCCCCTGTCTTTCACCTCTCTCCCTTCCTGGGATTTCTTCTAGCAGATTCCTTCTGCTCCCCCATCTCTGATCTGGCCTCTGCCTCCCCAGTTCCTCCCGTTTTTCCTCAACAGCTCTTTCACTTCATTCACTCACTCATTGGGCAAACAGTGGCTGAGACTTGCTAGTGTGCCTGCCCCCAGGATCCCAGTGATGAACTTGAGGTGGTCCCAGCCTCATGGGGGAAGACTGGACCATCTCAGGGAACTGCAGTTGCCCCAGGCAGGGTGCCATCACAGAGCTGAGTTCAGGGCTCCCAGAGGAGCCTTGAGTCCTTCAACCCTGCCCAGGACCCCTGAGACCAGACGTGTCCTAGGAAGGGTTGCAGTTTAGGAAACCTGGGCTGTCACTTAGCAACTGGCCCCATCCCATTCCCTCCCTGAAGCCTGGATCTGGGCCTGAGGGAATGAATGGGGAAGATGGGCCCAGGCTGTAAAGAGGCCACGTGGCGAGGCCCCAGCAGAGCAGAGCTGGGCCAGCACTTTCCTTTCGAAGGTTACCCAGGCTCTGAGGGTCATCCTGGGTTAAGGCTGACTATAAATACCGTGCTTCCTGAAGGGATTACCTGGGCTGCGCTTCCCCTGCCTGCGCCCTTCCTGGCCAGGCTGATCCTTTTCTGGGCCCACTGTTCTTTTGGGCCTCTTATCCCCTCTGCCAGGTGCGGCACTTCAGCCACGTCTCTCCAGCCCCCTGCAGCCCTGCTCTGCCTGCCAGGGTGGAAGAGGAAGGGAGGAGAGACTTGAGTCTGCATCCTGGTCAGAGGGCCATTGCAGCCTGGGCGGTTGGGATGGGGAGGCCCTTGTCCCTTCTCCTTTTGCCTGGAGCCTCATCTCTCCCACCAGCTCAAGCACGCCCAGGCTTGTCACATAATCAGTGCCTCTGGAGAAAACACTGCTGGCCCCAGCCTTGGAGCAGGGACCTGGAGCTGGAGCTTGGTAAACGAGTGTGGAAATAGAGCTTGGGAATTGCCATAGGTATAAATAGGGCTGTTTCCCGGCTTGGGTGGACTGACTGTCCTGGGAAATCTCTGGTTCCCTTGGCTGGTCTCAGACTTGGTGTCACTCCCAAGTGGCTCAGGTGTGCCAGTCCCCGAAGCCACGATAAGGATCTCTTGGAGTCTGAGATGAACGAGTGAAGGGACTGCCTGATTTTGCCTCGCAGCAGGCCTTTCTCCCAGTCCCCCCGCTGCCCTCTGCTGATCTCAGCTGTGGTCCTCCACTGCCTCCCACCCCGCTCACTGCACATTTGTCAGACCCTTCCTGAGAAGCTGGGCCACGATGGTTCAGAGGGAAGCAGCCAGGAAGCAGCTCCATTGTCCTTCCATGGGTTCTTGAGAACCCCCTCTTGTGTAGTTATTCTGAATTAAGCACTGTGAATCTCACACACACACACATACACACGTGCGTGCACACACGCTCATAGAGGCACTCCTGCTGCTACTGCTGCTAAGTCACTTCAGTCGTGTCCGACTCTGTGCGACCCCATAGACAGCAGCCCACCAGGCTCCCCCGTCCCTGGGATTCTCCAGGCAAGAACACTGGAGTGGGTTGCCATTTCCTTCTCCAATGCATGAAAGTGAAAAGTGAAAGTGAAGTCGCTCAGGTTGTCTACTTGAACGTTACAGTCGTGTCCGACTCCTAGTGATCCCATGGACTGCAGCCTACCAGGCTCCTCCATCCATGGGATTTTCCAGGCAAGGGTACTGGAGTGCGTTGCCATTGCCTTCTCCAAGAGGCACTCCAGCTCTATGCAAATTGGAAAGGACCTTTAATGTTCTCTCTCCCACTCTCCTTTCAGTACCCTCCCCTGGGGGTGATATATCACCAGACACCGTTCATTATCTGGCCAAACCACAGCGTCCACCATCATTATCCTCCCCCGACCCAGACATCGTGCCCTCTGTTTTCTTCTTTCTTTACCCTCTGAATCTGCTCTCAGCAGCGACTCTGGAGGCAATCCGTTGAACTTGCTGATGTTAGGGTGTGGATGAGCATGCCAGCTCCACCTCTGTTTTGCTGTGTTCGGTGTGGGGTTCGTCAATCAGAATTGAGTGTGTACCCCAGCCTCGCCCTCCAGCTCTGGTCCTGACACCAGTGGCGTTTCAGGCAACCCTGCAAGACCCCAGCTTTTGCCTCTACTGAGAAACTTACATTCTCTTCTCAGTTCCCTGCCCACCACAATCACAGAAACCCAGGGTTATTGTGGGCATTTTGTCCCTCCACAGACAAGCAGGTACCTTGATCTTTTATTTTGTGATGTTTTTTAATCTCTTTTGTCAACTTCACAGGGGATAAGGACCATTTCTGTTACTCTGTCTTTGACCTGGAGCTTAACTAGAACAGGTGGAGACACAAGTAGAGGCCCCTAGATGCTGCTGCTGCTGCTGCTGAAACCAGCAGAGCCTGCCTGGCCCTGAACAGAGTCACCCAGAGCTGCCAGGAACTGAAATCCTAGAGGCCGTGGGCCTTGGGTTCTCCAGTTCTCCACCACTCTCAAACCCCACCCCTTGGCGTCCCAGACTCTTCCTACTTTCCTGTGGCTTCTCCTCGGAACTTTATGTACCCCTTTTCCTTGTTAACAGCTTTCATTGTTAACAATTTTCATTAATCTTATTACTAAAGTATTAATGCTTATTGTTGGAAACTTGGAAAATAGAAGCAAAAAAAAAAAAAAAATCATCGGTAACTGCCAATCAGATATAACCAAACATTTTGGTATAAATCCTTCCAGTCTTTTTAATATATATATGTAATTTTACATATATTTTTAGAAATTAAAAGCTGGAGCACAGAGCACTTGCTGTTCTCTAACCTGCGTCTCACCATATCAAGGACCTTTCCCCATGCTACTTAGCCTCCTTCTGCCCTATCACAGAGTGACTGCCAGGGATGCACAGATGTGATGTAGCCTCTCTCCTGTGCACTGAGTTTATTTCTAGAAAACCAGTCTGAGCTAAACAGCTTTGTAGATAAATTTCTGCCACACACTTGTGATTATTTTCTTTGAATATTTTCTTAGACACCAAGGAGTTCCTTGATAGTTCAGTTGGTAAAGAATACGCCTACAATGCAGGAGACCCCAGTTCGATTCCTGGGTCCAGAAGATCCACTGGAGAAGGGATGGACTCCCCACTCCAGTATTCTTGGCCTTCCCTTGTGGCTCAGCTGGTAAAGAATCCTCCTGCAGTGCAGGAGACCTGGGTTCAATCCCTGGGTTGGGAATATCCCCTGGAGAAGGGAAAGGGTACCCACTGTATTAGTGGGTATTTAGTATTCTGGCCTAAAGAGTTCCATGGACTGTATAGTCCACAGGGTCGCAAAGAGTCGGACACGGCTGAGCCCACTTTCACTTTAGAAACCAGATCACTGAGCCAAAGGGATGCACACTTTTAAGTTCTTTTGGTAACATAGCAAATGCCCTCCAGAAAGTTTGTATCAATTTGTACCACATATAAAAGTGTTCATACCCTTTCCACTGCCCAGTATTTTTAATGATATTAGGAAAATTAAATTTAAAATATTAATCATCAGTTTGCTTGTATGTTTAGAGTAAAAGCTTTCTTTTATGTTTTGTCTGTATCTTGTCTAAAATAGTAAGCATTGGTGTTTAGGGATCCAGACATTTTTGTCATGTCTCTTACACGTGCTTCTCTTGGACCTGGCGAACTTTTCCTGGGTACTTTGTTGCTGTGTTTGATTCACTGCAAAGGGAGCCAGCCCCTGGCCCAGAGGCGCTGTGACTGCCCCCTGCTGGTGAAGAGGTGCAGTGCCGACTGAGAAGGCCGGGCCCCCGCTGCCCTTTCAACCCTCCCCCTTCCTACCATTGCGCCCTATTCTAATATTTTCTAGTATTTTCAGTCTAAAAGGACCAGCGTGCAGGGTGAGGAACTTGTAAGGCTTTGTGTCTTGGGTGATGCAGATGCAGTTAATATCTGGGGAGGCTCACGGGCGTCGTGTCCATCCTGGGATGAGAAGTGTGTCTCTGACAGCACAGACAGGAAAGCATGCTGTCCTCTGCATGGAGGGGAGGGGACTCTGAGGGCCAGGTACGCAAGCAAAGCCTCCTCCAGGCACGTGGGCCTCCTCAGGTGACAACTTTGAAAGGTGACACCATGGGGCCGTGTTTATATTAGAGTGAGCTGAATGCATACACAGTTACACTTCAGATATCCTGAGGTCACAACTTCAATTGTCAGGAACAAAATCAAAACCTGACCGTGTAAGTAAGGGTGGCGGTGGGGTAGAGGATCTGAGCAGGAACAACAGATGTCCCAGACAAAGCCTAGTCTGTGTCTTCTTTAGGAAACCTCTGTCTTAGAACCAGATGCTCTCAATTTTGACAGTGCTGACGAAGCTTTCTCAACCCTCAGCAGATTAGAAGTGGCCCATTAGCTGGGCCTGACCTCTACCCAGAAGGAGCAGCAGTTAGATAGAGACCAGGAAGAAGTAACATCTGGCAAAGAGGAAGGAGACAGGAAAGCTATAGAAATGCGCTCAAGAAGTTAAAAGGTCCTGACATCTGGGTCCTTGGGTGGAGGGTCAGAAGTGACATATGCTGGAGGTCCCAAGGGTGTCACTGCATAAAGCCTGTGAATCTGGAGGGATCAAAGCTCTTGTTAGGGAGACACCAGTGCTAAAGGACCAAAGAGAAAAGGACTCAGAAATCATGAAGCAGGGGGATTTGATTGATCCAGGCAGAAACACCTCCTGGCCAAAACTCCACAACAAAACACATAAACAGTTCTGTCATCCTCTGTTTCTTTCTGCCTCCTTTCTGGCATTCGCACTTAAGCCTTTGATCCACCTGGGCTTTGATTTTTGTGGCTAGTGTGAGGTAGGGATCCTGTTTAATGTTTTTCTATATGGAGAACCTGTAGTTCCAACACTGTCTATCAATAGCCCATTGTAAAGAAAAATGTCCAGTGTTTCTCCTCTACTGCTCTCACAGAATACTTATGATGATAGTTATGTGGGTGTTTTTCCCATGCCCTGTTCATATTTTTAAGGCTCTCATTTCTTAAACTTGGTGTTTCATCCCTTGTGTCTGATAAGTCCCGTATCTGAAGTCTTTGTGCATCTGATTCTCTTGCCTGTTGTTTTTGCTGGCTCGGGCTCACAGTGCCTTGTTTCTTTGTGTGTTGTGATTAAAAAAAAAAAACCATGACCTTATTATTTATTTTTCTTGGAACTTCATCTCGGGAATTCTTTGAGGCTTGGTTTGAAGTTGTTTTCCTACAAAGAGGATTTGCATTTCCTTGTGCTAACCCAGGAACACTTCAGATTAAATGTCTGGCTTTGGAGTTTTCTGTCTGCGCGGGTAGTGGCACACCCACAGGAGGGTCGTGTGTGGATTCAGTATGAACCCGTGGTGGGGCCCACACGCTGTCGTCAATTGCTGTGTGACTGCAGGCCAAGTCATTCAGTCTCTCTGCCTGGCCCACTATCTGTGAAATAGCAATAATAATACCTACCACCTAAAGCCATTGGAAGGGTGAAACCGGATGATGTAAGTAAAGTGCTTCCACGAGATTTCTTTCACACAGTTAGACAGTGAATGTCTTCCTCTTCCCTTGAGGAACCCCTCTTCTGCTCCAGCCCAGGGGTCCTGCTCCAGCCCAGGGGTCCTGCCCCAGCTTTACTTCCCCATCTTTCCTAGGATCTGAGTTGTAACAGGAGCCGAGTGCTTTTGACCTCACCCGTGAGATGACTGAGCTTCCTAGAGCCTTTGAGAGATGCTTCTGCCCTCAAGTCTTGACCTAGGTCTGGAGTTGTCTTGGGGGTCACCTGGGGCTGGGTAACAAGAATCGTGACATTTCACAGAATTGTTTTCTTCTTCCAGTGCTGCAGGGGTTTTTTGGTTGGTTGGTTACCATTCAAAAAACTTCTTTGTAACTTTATGGTGGAATATTAGTAACAAGACAGTATAAATGTTTATTATTTTTAGTCATGGGAATATACATGGACAATAATATAAGTGTGAAATAAACAGCAGGTTGTGTATTGGCACAAAAACAGTTAAATCCTTTTCTATCACAGGATTATTTTTAACATAAATTGTTTTTTGTTTTTAAAACTCTATTTAGAACTCCAGCTCTATTGAGAAAAGTGAGGAAAGGGAGCTGAAAGGAAATGCGTCTAAGTGTCAGCAGTGGTTACTTCTTTTTTTAACAAATCATATTTATTTATTTTTGGCTGTGCTGGGTCTTCGTTGCTGCGTGGGCTTTCTGCAGTTGTGGCGGGCAGGGGGAGTAGTCTAGCTGTGGGGGTCAGGCTTCTCTGTGGTGGCGTCCCCGCTGCAGAGCACGGGCTCTAAGGTGCTTGGGCTTCAGTCGTTGCAGCTCCTACCCTCTAGAGCATAGGCTCATTAGTTGTAGCCTGTTGGCTTGGTTGCTCCATGGCATGTGGGCTCTTCTTGGATCAGGAATTGAACCCACGTCCCCTGCATTGGCAGGCAGGTTCTTTACCAGTGAGCCGCCAGGGAAGCCCCAGCAACGGTCACTTCTAAATGGTGGAATTCTTGAGTAAGTTTTCTCCAGTGGCAGCACAGTACAGACAGCGGTCAGAGAGTGACCTTCTGATTCAGAAAACCTGGCGTTAAATTGGTACCTGTAGGGCTTTAGACCAATGACAAGCTCTCTGGGTCTTAGTTCCACCATCTACTGGGTCATTTTGCGTCTAAAACGCCTAGCCTGTGATCTGGCACAAGCTGGGTCCGAAAATGGTCGCAGTTGTTTTTTTGTTTTTTGACACAACTACATTTTTTCCAGATTTTTAAAATACTGAACACTTGCAATTTTATAATCAAAGAAAGAGAATAAAATTAAGACTTAAACAGAAGCAATAAAGGCAGAATATGCTATGCTGACAAAAGGGGTTTTATCCCCAGGTGGGGTTTGTGCGGTTTCCAGACTCTTGCCTGAGTCCAGGAAGGGGCCCAGAGACCTAGATGCTCAGGGACCACAGCAGTGAGGACTGGGGAGGCTGGGCTGGGAGAGGGTGGACTACAGTCCTGGCTTTCCACATGCACAGCTTCTCCCTTCTGTCCTGCCCAGGACGCAATGAGCCCCTGAAGAAGGAGCGGCTGAAGTGGAAGAGCGACTACCCAATGACTGATGGGCAGCTGCGGAGCAAGAGGGATGAGTTCTGGGACACGGCGCCTGCCTTCGAGGGCCGCAAGGAGATCTGGGATGCCCTCAAGGCTGCCGCCTACGCGGCCGAGGCCAATGACCACGAGCTGGCTCAGGCCATCCTGGATGGAGCCAGCATCACCTTGCCCCATGGTCAGTGGGCAGGGCAGGGGCTGTCTCCACCAGAGCAAGGGGGCGGTTGGGGAAGAGAGCCAGTGGCCAGCCCCATGTCAGGCGCTTGCATGCAGGCTGTGGGTGGCAAGTGTGGCTACTCATTTGTTCATTCAGGCAACCGTTATGAGCATAGACCAGGAGCGGGACACCAAGAAAATGAGAACACAGTCCCTGCTTTCCTGAGGAGGGTGTGGAAAGACACAACACATCTCAGGGCAGTGTGATGAGAGCGAGTTAAAGATTACTTGGGGCCCTTTGGGATCCTAGCACACCTCAGGTACCAACCTTCTGTTGAGTATTATTATATGATGGGCACCAAGCTAGAAGCTTCTATTGCATCATTTCATTTAAGTTCATAACAGCCCCTGAGGCTGTGCAAAGCAGAGAATAACAGTGGGAACTCTATAGAGTCAGAAACTGGGTTTTAACCGTGTCTCTTTCCTAACTATGTGACCTTGAGCTTCTCAAATTTAAAGCCCAAGTGACTTAACAGTTATAAAGTGGGGATACCTCCCTCATAGGATGGGTGTTAGGATTCAACAAGGTACAGATAACATCATTTAGTCCAGTCTCAGCATGTAGTAGGTGCTTAAGATACAGGAAATACATTACTACATGCAATACATTGTACCAGTAAGAAGATTGAAGCCCCCGCTAGGTATGAGTCATGAAGAGCAGGGCCTTCATGCTACTTCAATCAGCCTTATAACTCCAGCACGTAGCACATATGCTCAGGAAGGGGTTGCTGAATGAACAAATGAAAAGTAATTTGCTAAGGTTGAATGAGCCAGACGTGGTGGAGCCAGAATGTCAGCCCAGGTCTTCCTGACTCTACCTCGGGCCCCCGCCAGCTGTACAAGGAAGACGTGACCGTAGGGTGGGTTTGAGGACTGTGGGGTGACCATGCAGGTATATTTGTCTGCTCAGTCTGCTACAGCAAAACACTGCAGACTCGGTGGCTCACTAAGCCACAGAACTTTAGTCTGAGAAGCCCAAGATCAAAGTGGCAGCTGATTTGGGTTTTGGTGAGAACTGTCTTCCTGGCTTGTAAATGCCACCTGCTCACTAAGTCCTCATTGTGGGAGAAGAGAGAGAGAGCTTTCTGGTATCTCTTCTCATAAGGGCACTAATCCCCCTGGATCAAGGCTCCACCTAAATGACCTCACTTAACCATAATTGCTCTCATATAGGCTCCAACATCCAAGTACAGTGATGCTGAGGGTTAGGGCTTCAGTGTATGAATATGATGGAGGGGACACAAGTTAATCCATATCAGTGGGTCCCCAAGCCAACTCTGACCGCCCTGCCTTTCCCACAGGCACCCTCTGTGAATGCTACGATGAGCTGGGCAATCGCTACCAACTCCCCATCTACTGCCTGTCGCCACCCGTGAACCTGCTTCTGGAGCACACAGAAGAGGAGAGCCTGGAGCCCCCTGAGCCCACCCCCAGCGTGCGCCGAGAGTTCCCGCTGAAGGTGCGCCTCTCCACGGGCAAGGACGTGAGGCTCAGTGCCAGCCTGCCCGACACGGTGGGGCAGCTCAAGAGGCAGCTGCACACCCAGGAGGGCATCGAGCCATCCTGGCAACGATGGTTCTTCTCCGGAAAGCTGCTCACAGACCGCACGCGGCTCCAGGAAACCAAGATCCAGAAAGATTTTGTCATCCAGGTCATCATCAACCAGCCCCCGCCGCCCCAGGACTGAGGAGCCCATGGACCCCTGGGCAGAGAGGCCAGGGGGCGCTCTGCAGGGCCAAGAGGCCCCCCCACCCTGCTGCTGCCTTTGAGAGCTGTCCTTTCCTTCAGGGGCACCTCTTGTGTATGGCTGCTGGGCAAGCCCTGAGAGGACCCTGCTTCCCGGGAACACCGCGGGCCACCAGTGCGCGGCACCCAGGAACCAGTGTGCTGCCACACACCGGCCTTGCCAACTTGGTCAGAGAAAAGGCAACCAGGGCCCTCCACCCGGTCTCTGTCTCCCGAGGCAGGTTCAAGCCACGAGGGCCAGCCCAGAGGCCCCTGGAGCCCGGATCTGCCCTCTGGCGCTGATGGCTGTGCCCACTCCGGTTTTCTGCTCAGGGTCTGAAGCAGCTGCTGTCTCCCTGCCCTGACTCTGCTCTGGGCACAGGGCCAGTGCCCTGGAGGGGAGGGGACCACGCGTGAGCCCCCAGGGGCCAGGAGCCTGAGGCTGGCCTCTGCCTCTCCCAGCCCCCAGCACAATTGGCAGAGAGGGGGCAGTGGCTGGGCAGTGGTGGCTGGGGGTCTGCACAGGGCCATCTCCTGGCTGTGACCCTGGCGGTGGGGGGTCTGCAGCCTGGTCGTGGCCCCACAGCAGGTCCCTGTATATAGACATATCTGCATATTTATCAATAAAGCCTTTTGCTCCTTCCTTCTTGCTTGCCTGGCTTTGACTCTGGGTTCTCCTGCGGCTCTGTGGAGCCTGGAGCCAGGTCAGGGGGGTGGAGCAGGTGGGTGTGCAGCCTGCCCAGCAGCTCCGGGCACGGCAGAGAGTATGGTGAAGCAAGGCACAAACTGCTGGTGTTCAGGCCTGCATTCTCATGGGTCCTCAGGAAAACCCACTTAACCTCTGAGCCCGCTTTGATTATCTTTCAAATGGAGGTGGTGCCCCTCCCTCCGTTGCTGGCAGGATTCAATGGGATAATGGACATGAACTCACTTTGAAAGCCAGGGTGGCACCACAGGCAGCATTAGTTAACCTGCTGCTCTGCTCCTGCAGCTCAAGGGTGCTGGCTTCCCTCTGCAGTCCCTGAGCCAGGCCCTTGGGACTGGGGGATGTGCAGTGTCCTGGAGATAGTACCCTCGGTGACATTACAGTGAAATCTCTGACGCATTCCGATGATGAGCCTGTGTTGGCTTGCCACCAAGAGAAGCAGAGGGCAGAAGAAGCCGGGTCTTGTGCTTCCTTAAGGGAGAGCATGCAGGTAAGCAGAGAGGGGCATCTTAGATAAGGTTGTTTGGCTTAGGGCAAGCCACGTGAGTGTCACGGAAGCACAGGGCTGTGGCGTCTGGTTCACTGGCAGGTTAAACCTGGGTTGTGGTGACCCAGGACTTGCTCCCACAGATCCAGGTGTGGAACTCAGCGAAGCAGGTCTGCCCTTTCTCCAGTTGGGAGTAGTTTTTTCCTCAGTGAGCATGACCACCGGTCAGGGCAGCCTGACAGGGAAACCAGGGAGGGAAGGATGATCAGCCGGAGCTGGTGTCCTTGTCACCCGGGCTTAGCCCTGCATTCTGGCCCTTTTGGTGGCTTCTTTTGAAGCAAGACTCTGTATAAGTCCCCCAGAGGTCCCCTGAGACAGACAGACGGGTGAGGTTTGTCAGGGACTCATGGGTTTCCCAGGTGGCACAGTGGTGAAGAATCCGCCTACCAATGCAGGAGACACAAAAGTTTAGGGTTCGATCCCTGTGTCGGGAAGATACCTTGGAGGATATGGCAACCCACTGCAGTATTCTTGCTGCGAAAATTTCATGGACAAAGGAACCTGGCGGGCTACAGTCCATGGGGTCGGAAAGAGTTGGACACAACTGAGCACAAGCATTAACATGGACTTGTGGCCAAATGCAGCGATGCTTCACTAGGGGGCACTGTGGGACGCCAAGACGCAAAGATCTGCGAGAGCTACAGGCAGAGGGAGGCACCTGCCCTTCTCCCCACCCCCCATCCAGCACTGCAGCCCAGGGGAAACAGTGTCTGCGCCTCCCCAGAGCCAGCGAGCCTGTTCTCAGGACAGCCTGGGAATGTAGGCCTATCTTGGGTTTCCACATTTGGCTTTTGAGACCCCACACTGACACTGGCTGGGCAGGATTTCGAGGCATCCAGCAGGTGGCACTGCCATCAGAGCTAAGAGCAGCCAGCGGGTCCTTGGAGCAGCCTGGATGCCTTGGCTGAGGCCCAGCTGGGCCTGAGCACTCAGGACAGGCGCCTGGCAGGCTCCTTCCTGCAATCCCCACTCTCAAGGCACTGGGCCCTCTGACTTAATAGGCCAGGGGTTAGGGGTTGCAACTGTCCCATCCTTCTCCCTGCGCCCTGGGGCTGCCCGGGGTGAAGGTGACAGGTGGGGGAGGCAGGTGGAGAATTGGGCCAGTGAGCTCATGGCAAAAGCACCTAGCGGGGCGGGGGTGGGGGCCCTGGCATATAAAGCGCCCGGGGCCTGCTGAGGCGGGTCGCAACAGCACAATGGCAGGCTCTGAGGAGGTGCAGCGGGCCACGGCACTTATTGAGGAGCGGCTGGCACAGGAGGAGGAGAATGAGGTAGGGCTGGCGTGGGGCCCAAGGGGGTTCTGGGGACACCCAGCTCTGCTGTCAAGGGAAGGCAGAACCCGGCTGCCGTACATGGCAGGAAGGTGTCCTCAAGGGCCCAGTTGGTGCTATTCCAGGGTGCTCCTGAGAGGGGGTTGTTGGTAGTGGGAAATGAAGGCTTTAGCCCCCAGATCTTGAGAGACAAGTGGCGAGCCAAGCTGGGTTCCCTGAGACCCTGTCTGCTCACTTGGGCTTTGAGAAAACAGGCTAAGCTACACAGAACAGGACAGCCAGGATGCGGCCTGGGAGTGCAGGGCCCCGAGATCCCCCAGCTGCTGGGTGGGAGGCTGGGACAAAAGAAACTCCAGTGTCTGGTCCCTGAAGAAAGATAAAGACTGGGAGCAGAGTGAGGAAGGGATGCTGGCAAGGGAGACATGGGTTTTCTAGGACCATCAGCCACACCAGGGGAGGCCTCTGAGCACGGGGCTCTGAACAGTTGCATTTTCTGTGGAATAAAGAAGCAAGGGAGGAAGGTGTGGGCTGGTCCCACTGTTCATTTGATGGAAACGAATACTTGACCTGGAGTTTCTCTGCCAAGTCCCTGATGCTGGGAGGAATGAGGGGCTCAGTAAGGTCAGCCTCTGCCTCTCCCTTACCAACCCTGTGTTCATTTTAGCTGACATTTGTCAGGCGCACAGTCGACTCAGAAACAAGGCAGAGTGGAGAGAGGGTGAAATAGAGGTGTAACTCAGAATGAAGGAGCACAGAACGGGGGTGATCACATTGACCATGGACCCTCTTGAGGACTTCTCTGTGCACAGGAGGGCACTGCGTCAGGCCTTCAGGGATGGCGAGTGGTGATCAGCATGGGGAGGGTATTCCAGGCTAAGGAAATGGCAGGTGCTAATTTCCAGGTGTGGAAATGGGACTGTCAGGAGTGAGTCTGGCAGTAGGGGCTGAGGCTGGGAAGGCAGGCAGGGCACAAACCAATGGGCAAGGGCCACATGAAAGATACTCTGTGGCAGTGGGAAGCCACTGCATGTTGTTGAGTGAGGCACAGTGGTGCCGTCTGACCTGTTTTAGGAAGGCATCTCTGACAGCCTTGAGAAGAACTTGGAGGGGGATAGACTAGCCCTACCAGGAATGGGAGGGAGGAGATAAATTCGTTTAGAGGTTGTGTGTGTGTGCACGTGTGTGTGCACTCAGCTGCTCACTCATGTCTGACTCTTTGAGACCCCATGGACTGTTGCCCACCAGACTTCTCTGTCCATGGAATTTCCCAGGCAGGAATACTGGAGTGGGTTGCCATTTCCTCCTCCAGGGGATCTTCCCAAGCCAGGAATTGAACCTGGGTCTCCAGCGTCTCCTATAGACTTCATTCATAAAAGAAAAAGGTGAATGGGATTGAGGAAGAGGGGAGGGTCAGGACTCCGGTGGAAGAAGACATGAGGCCTAGGGAAGGGAGGGCAGGTTTGTCTCGGAAGAGCTTGGACTGAGCCCACTGAGTCCCAGTCGGGGCATCCCTGGATCTCCAGGAATGCCATTTCTCACTCCCCCAAGGGCATGAGCACCAGGGCCAGGCAGGTGAGTCATGCTGCTGGACCATTTCTGGAATGCTGCCACTGGACACAGAGATCTTCAGCAAGAGGACAGGGAGCAGTCCTCATCCATTCATTCATCCAGTAAATATAGAGGCAAGGCTGTCAGGACTCTGCGTGCCCACAGAGCCAGCCTTGCCGCCAGTGCCTCCTTCGTGCCAGGCACTGTGCTACAAGTGGACAGGCATTCTCTCATTTCATCTATGCGACCATCTATGAAGTAAGGTGGATTTTGTTGTGTTGCGTTTCATCAACGAAAACCCAATTCAGGAAACATTTCTTGAGCACCTGCTGCATGGCAGTCCACAGAGACAAATCCGAAGTGAGGGGCTATGGAGTCTGAGTAAGGCACGGGTAAGCAGTAGAGACCCAGTTGTTCCCAGCAGGCCCCAGCCCAGCAGCATTCTTAGAGGAGAGCCTCATATCCAGCCTGCACCCCTTTCTTGGGGTGGGTGGGGAAGGAGGACCTCGGAGACCAGCCCAGGGACTGGGGCTCTTCGATGGGGACTTTACTGGGCTAGGTCATCACTGAAGACTTGGAGGTGTGCAGAGCTGATAAGCTTGCCTGCCATCATCCATGAACTCATTCATTCATTTACTCTCCAAAAACTTGCTGAGCACCTACTATGTGCTAGCCTCTGTCACAGGTGCTGGGGTTGCCAAGGTGATTAAGACCAACCCATCCTCCAGATGCTTCAGGGGCTGGCCAAGATCCCACATGCTGTAGTAGCTGAAGCCCTAGGTGTCCCCTGGTAAAGATGCAGTGTTTCAAACAAGGCCAGCCCTTGGGCGACCTCAAACCATGTATACTTCATATGGAAGGGAGGTGCCAGTGGACCATGGAACATCTGAAAAAAAGCCCTGGAAAATCAGCCCTCAAATGACCCTTGAAGAGTATAACCCTTGGAGTGCAAAAGGCAGCTGAGAACTCTGGAAGAGGGAGTCATTCCTCCCCAGCTGCCACCTGGACTCAGCACCCTCCAGCCTGAGTGAATATCCTGGCAAGGTGGGGACTTCAGAGATAGCAGGGGGGCGGGGGGCGCACTTCATAAAGAGTGTTTTCCTTTAGAAGAGAGGAGGAGGTGACAAGGAAGTAGTCCAGGCAAGTAGGAGCTACAAATGGGGAGGAGACCTTGACAGAGTTTCCACCCTGTATTATTACAATGAGAAGGTTAATACTTTGGGGGCTTCCCTGGTGGCTCAGATGGTAAAGAATCCACCTGCTATGCAGGAGACTGGGGTTCGATCCCTGGGTCAGGAAGATTCCCTGGAGAAGGGAATGGCAATCCACTTCAGTATTCTTGCCTGGAGAATCCCATGGACAAAGGAGCCTGGCAGGCTACAGTCCATGGGGTCCCAAAGAGTCAGACATGACTGAGCAACTAACACACACCTAAGGTTAATACTTAGAGTTCACTTTAAGCTAAGAGCTGGAGAGCTTTAGGTCCTACCCCTCAGATATCCTGAGAGCAACAGTTTCCATGCCCTAGGATTTCACAGATCAGTAAAACCTGAGGGAAATAAGTGGGTAACTGACAGAGTTCCCAAAGTTTTACATTGTCAAATAAGCCCATTAAGAAATACTCATCATTTATCACAATTGTTTTATCAAAGTGAATTTTAAATGTCCCTAAACCTAACCCCCCAAAAGACCTCAGTGCTTATAAATATTGAATATATTTAATTTCATTAAAACTCATTCTGCTGGCCCTTAATCCTATTTTGCTGGAGACCCAGGGCTGTCAATAGGCAGGTGTTTGAACTGGAGTTGGGGTTGAGGCTGAGTTGGGGAACCCAGCTTTGAGGTGGGGAGCGCAGCTCTAACCTGGGCCTCTCCTGGACCATACAGGAGTGGAGCAGGTAAAGGGCTGTGAGGTCACACAGGAGAAAGACTTTTGGGGGTGTCCTTGAATTAGTTGAGGGGGAGGCTGTCAGGTCCCCTAGGCACAGCAGGCAGATCCCAGAACCTGTCCTCTCCCTGGTTCCCCAGAAACTCCGAGGAACCACCCATCAGAAGTTGCCCATGGAGATGCTGGTGTTGGAGGATGAGAAGCACCATAGGCCTGAGAGTCCGTCCTTACAAAAGGTTAAGGTAAGTGCTAGGAGAAGCCAGTATCCGCTCTCAGCAGAGAGGCCAGGCAGTTACAGTCTTGCTCCTCCTAGTATAGTCCATGAACCTGCAGCTCAGCACCGCTGGGAGGTGTGAGTGATGCAGCCTCCTGGCCCCACCCCACACTTGTGAAGGGGAATATGCCACCCCCAAATATATCACTTTGGTATACTGATTATTTTAAAAAGTCATTTGAGAAAAAGCCAGTGTAGGAATACACTGACCCTCCTTTGCTCCCCAGAAAGCAGGAGATAAATCTCCCATGTGAAGTTACCCTCCCTCTATCAGGAAAGCAGAGAGCTTCCTTATCACCAAATATCAGGAATTCAGGGCTGAGAAGGCTGTATAAACAAAACTTGTTGTTTCTTCACTAATTAGCTCCTCCAAATCCAAACTCCTTTGTCTTTTCAGTACTTCACAAATTTATTGTTTCCTTGCCTAAAAGGTATAAAAGCTGCCTGCTTCAGTCACTTCTTCGAGTCTCATATTTTTATGGACTACTATACACATGAAATTAAATTTGTTTCTCCTATTAATCAGTCTTACATCAATTTAATTATTCGACCAGACAAAGAATTTGGAAGTGAAAAAGGGGAGGGGTGGTGGTGATAAAGTTTTCCTCTGCACACCTGCTGAGTCAGAATCTGCAGGTGTCTAAGATCCCAGGGGACCCATTTTGGAAGTGGCAGTGATGAGGCAGCCACACAACAGGGCGTGTGGTAATGGGAGGCCGGGAGGCTGTGTGTGCTGACAGGAGAGATCTCCATTGCTGGTCAGAGAAAAGCGGTTTCCAGACCACAACATGGAGGATGGAAAGGGCATCAAGTGAGCTGTGATAGAAGTTACCTCTGCGAGAGAAGGGCTTTCATGTTTCTGTATTATTTTTATGACCACAGAGAGGGATGGAGGGAGGGAGAGAGGCGGAGAATTGCACGGGAAGATGAGAATCAGGAGCTGGTTCTGGAGGCCTGGGCTAAGAACTGCCCTTGAGATTTCCTCATCAACACCCCCAACCTATGTGGAGCCTTGAAACTGGGCAACTCCCAGCCAGCCCCCTCAGGCCTGCCTGGTCCCTGATCTGAGGCATCTGTGTCAGTTTCACTGGCTTCACCTAGTCCTGGGCGGCAGAGTTAGACCTGGATTCTTTCTTCCTTGAGAGGAGCTCCCTGTCCTCCACCTCCGGCTCAGCTCAGAGGTCCCCAAGCCCTACACTCCGTGTCCCAGTGTGGGGTTAATGGGCTATCCCCACGCAGGGCCAAGAGCGCGTGCGGAAGACATCTCTAGACCTGCGGAGGGAGATCATCGACGTGGGCGGCATCCAGAACCTCATCCAGCTGCGGAAAAAACGCAAGCAGAAGAAACTGGAAGCCCTGGCCGCCTCCCAGGAGCCGCCTCCAGAGCCAGAGGAGATCGTAAGTGTTCTAGGGAGGACGCTTGTGTGGGCAAGGGGAGCCGGGGGAGGGGAGGATGGCGCGGATCACCTCGGGGCGGCCCCACCATGACTGCATTCACGCCCTCCAGACGGGCCCTGTGGACGAGGAGACATTCCTAAAAGCTGCGGTGGAGGGGAAGATGAAGGTCATCGAGAAGTTCCTGGCGGATGGGGGTTCCCCTGACACCTGCGATCAGGTGATGTTCTTTCCGGGCCCTGCACCTGTGCCAGCCTCCTCTTAGAGCTGCGCCTTATGAATTGAGAACAGGCATCAGTGTCCTTTGAGAGGGGGCCCCTCAGAAGATTTGGGATGCCCCCTTCCTTTCCCCACACAGGTCTCTAAGGAGACGCTTTCCAGCTTGAACCACCTTCAGAGTAATACATACCTGGATATTTAGGGGGAAAAGAGGAAGGAATCAAATACAGAGTTGAAGACCAGGAGAACTGGGCTGGAATCCCACCTGCACCATGCCCTGGTTCAGCTTGTGTGCTTGGGGGGGGGGGCAGTGAGAAGGTCCCCAGTGCATAGGAGGCCTCCAAGGCTGGTCCCACAGAGCATGAAGGAGCTGGCAGAATGTGGACCATATGGGGACCCAGCACAGGGGTCAGAATCAGGCTGGGATAAGCCCTGGTCTCAACCTGGGTGGATGATGAGGACAGGCTGGGGCCCTGACTGTTTCTCTGGGGACAGTTTCGCCGGACTGCCCTGCACCGAGCTTCCCTGGAGGGCCACATGGAGATCCTTGAGAAGCTTCTGGAGAGTGGGGCCACTGTGGATTTCCAGGACCGGGTGAGCAAGAGGCAGGTGTTGGGTGAGGGGCAGGAGGTAGGTCCTGCACTAATGGACTCCCTGTCCCTGCAGACCTCCCACCTGGGACACAAATAAACTGCCTCGGGGCCAGGCCCCACCGCTAGTGTGTTGTGTGAACTTGTGTGGGCACCACCTCCTCCCCAAGCCTTGTCTGTAAATCTGGCCTGGACTAATGGACCCCCCGAGGGTTCTCCGGCTCTACTCCACCCACTACCCAGCCACTGGAGTGTCACTGTCCTTCCCTGGACCCTTCCCCTGGATATCTCCCTGCCCTCTTGGCTAGGGTCCTTTCCCCAAGGGCACGCTCTTCCCTGAAGCTCTGCAGTGAGGCTCCATCTTTCCTTCCTAGCTGGACTGCACAGCCATGCACTGGGCCTGTCGTGGGGGCCACTTGGAGGTGGTGAGACTCCTGCAGAGCCGAGGAGCAGACACCAATGTGAGGGATAAGGTGAGGCAATAATGCTCACAGATGTTGGGATGGCAGAGTGGAGGGGAGGGAAGCAGAGGGCAGAAAAGCAGAAAGCAGGTGGCTAGTGAGCTAGTTTGGTTTCTGGGGTGCCTCAGAGCCCGGGGTTAGGTCTTGCCATCAGCAGCAAATGCTTGGAGACCACCATCTGGGAATGGAAGCAGGAAGAGCAGAGGAAATCCACTATCTTGGTGACTTTAGGACCATCCAAAAGATGCAGGATTTGTTCACCCATGAAATCATTCATCATCCTTCTATTTATCTATCCATCCATCCATCCATCCAGTGATTCATTCATCTGTTCACTTTTTTATCCATCCACCATTTTGAATTCACTCAATCCTTTCTATGTAACCTTGAACAGGTGATGGCCTCTGAGCCTCTGTTGCTCATCTATGAAACGTCTTTGTAGAGTTCTTATATGTATTGGATGGGGAAATGTATGTCAAGTAATTATTTATTTAACATAAGACTGATGTTTTGTAAGCTTTTGCTGTGTATGTCACATAGTCATCTCTTGATACATGGCATCTATTATAATTATTTTAAAAGGGCAGAGAAGTGAGCAGTTGTTCACATCTGAGTGAGAGGGGAATCATAGAAGGCATCCCAGAGGAGGTGGCAGGTAATGCCTTAGAGTTAGATGATCAGATAGGATGATGGGAAATTACAGAGTTCCCTCCCCCTCCTTGGGAGAAGGCTGGAGTTGACAGCCCCTCCACCCTCAGAGGCACCAGAGCCCAGGTCCCTTCAGCCAGCATTTTCTGCTTCCTCCCACCCAGCTGCTGAGCACCCCCCTGCATGTGGCAGTCCGGACGGGGCAGGTGGAGATCGTGGAACATTTTCTATCCCTGGGCCTGGACATCAATGCCAAAGACAGAGTGAGTGTCTGGGTTCCCTCCTGCCCAGCCCTGCCGCAGGGGGCTCCCTGTGCCCCCTGAGGGCTCCCAAATGCTCCCATGGACCACGCTGAGTGTCACACTGGTTCTAGGAAGGGGACAGCGCCCTGCATGATGCTGTGAGGCTCAATCGCTACAAAATCATCAAACTGCTGCTCCTGCATGGGGCTGACATGATGAGCAAGAACCTGGTAAGTTCCCTCCTTCCCTGATTCAGTAAACAGGGTTCACTGGTTTCCGAGGCCCTGTCCCGGGCACTCGGAGGAAAGACAGAACTGAGCAAGACTTGGCCGGCCTGCTCTCGGGACACTGTCACAGTGGAGGCTTCTCCGGGCCCCTGGGGATTGGGGGCCCACCAGCTTCCCAACTCTCTATGCTGTTCTACATCCAGAAAATCTAAGTGCAGAAAACAGCCAGGAGGGTAAGAGGACTTCCCAAAGGCCCCCGAATAGAACACAGGGGGTCCTAAAGTCCAGGCTCAGGGAAGCCAGAGTTGTGGAGAAACAGAGCTGAAAGGAAGCTAAGCACTTGGTACACTCATTCCTAGCACCCTGCATTGGCTCCTTTGGTCCCCTAGTTTCTTTAGGATCCTATGTCCCCTTGTCCAAGCTCTTCTCTGGGGCCTAGAGCAATCACAAAAGGGAGGAGAATTGAGTAAGGGGGCATCATGACTCAAGAAAGGCTGGCAGGAGGGGGCACAGTGCAACATAGGGGTGGGAGATTAAGAGGTACCAACTATTATGTATAAAATAAGCTACAAGGATATATTTACAACACAGGGAATATAACCAATATTTTATAATAACTATAAGTGGGGTATAACCTTTAAAATTGTGAATCACGATATTGTACACCTGTAACTTATATAATATTTTACATCAACTATACTTCAATTTTTTTAAAAAAGAAGCTAGCTGTATGAAAAAAAAGAGGGAGGTTGAGGGGATAGTGGGAAAATCAGGAAGAGGAGGGGAAGGTGTAAATGAGGACTTAACCTGGGCATTGCTCACATCTTGAAATGAAAATTTTCTGTTGTGGAGGGAGTCCTGTGCATTATAGGATGTTTGAGCAGCATCCCTGGCCTCTACTCAAGATGCCAGAAGTACCCCCGACCCCCAAGTTGCCATAACTAAAGATGCCTCCAGACATTGCCAGTTGTTCCCAGCTGGTTGAGGCACCTTTCTGGGACAGACTTCTCAACAATGACCAGATCTCCTCTTGGTTCCCCCAGGCAGGAAAGACCCCCACAGACCTGGTGCAGCTGTGGCAAGCCGACACCCGGCACGCTCTGGAGAACCCTGAGCCGGGGTCAGAGCAGAATGGACTGGAGGGGTCCACCGAGAGTGGGCGGGAGACCCCCCAGCCTGTGGCAGCCGAGTAAATGCCTGTCCCAGCCTACCAGGCACCTGGCCTGTCCCCTGCATACAGCCCGAGGGTCATAAGAATGGCCCTCAGAGCTGAGGACACCATTCCTCTGCATACACCCCAGGAACACCCACAAGCTACTGCAATAAAAAAAAAAAAAAGTCATTTTTGCTATGTGTGATATTTGTTCTATTTGTGCCTGAAATATTTAGGAATGAAGGAAGACTGGGAGCAAGGATGGGCGCAGGCGAGAGGGGAACTTGGAGCCTTTCCGCCCTCCTACCCGAGGCCTCTCCTTGCCTCTTCCCTCTCACCCCACTTCCTAAGACCCAGCATGGATCAGCTGCGCAATGAGCTCTTCCTGGGGCCCCCTCATGGTGACAGCTTTCCAGTGGGGCTGTGTATGCCCAGCGCAGGCCTGTCATGTGGCAGGCTCGGCAGGAGGAGCTTGGCAGGGGTGTGGGGCAGTCAAGGGGTGGCAGATCCCGGGCAGCTTCTCACCCCGCCGGCGGCACCTCCCACAGGGGCGGGCTGGCTCAGCCAGTCAACTCAGCCAACCTTGCAACTGCCAAGCAGAAGACAGGAAGCCAGCCTGGCTCCTGGCTTTGGGGCTGGGAACTGTGGGAGGAGGGCCCAGGCCCCACTGGAGGCAACTTTAGTGTCAAGACCCTAGGAACCAGTCCTCTGTCTGGCCAGAGGGACACAGGCTTGTGGCATTTCCCCAGAGGCTCTCTAGGAGGGGGGAGGACCTCCCTGGAACCATAGGCCTAGCCTCTGACCCTGGAAACACCCAGCCTGGGCCTGCCTGAGGGCCAACAAGTCAGGGCAGGGGGCAGCAAATTTTTAACTCAGAACGTTGATCATTAACAGGGGTAGGAAAGAGTCCAAACCCAGCATCCCCCGAGGGCAGAGACCAGCTTGATCTTGAGCCTCCTGCAGAGATGCTGGTCCCCCGAGTCTGGTCCTCTGTGAGGCTAGGGCTGAGCAGGGTCTTGTCCAGGACCCTGGGGGGCTGGCCCTCAGGGGAGGGCAGGAGGATGGACCTCTCAGGCATCTACCCGCCTGTGACCACCCCTTTCACTGCCACGGCCGAGGTGGACTATGGGAAACTGGAGGAGAATCTGCATAAACTGGGCACCCTTCCCTTCCGAGGTAAGTGGGGTCTGTCCACTGGGGGAGTTGGAGGGGTGTGAATGACCCCTCAGCCAGCGACCAGAGGAGGGTACACAGGCTCTGTGGAGCTGTTCACGGACAGTCGGGTACCCTGGGGGTCATTGCATTACAGGAGAGGAGCAGGGGGGCACTGGTCTGGGGTCAGGAGGCAGACAGGAAGCTAACTGCTGGCCTGTGATCTTGGAATAAAGATCATCTCCCCCAAAGCCTTGTCAGCACCCTCTTCTGGGCAAAGCCTTCTTTGGCCAGATTAATTCCTGTTCTGCACCCTCTGACTCATTTCTCCCTTTACACAGGGGCCTCCCCTCTCTGAGATCAGGGACAGATCACATTTGTGACACTCAACATGCAACGCAGCCCAGGCACAATAAATGAAGACAGAAGGGGCAAGTCCCGCCCATCATCCTGCCCCACCCACCTCGATCTGGCACCCATGGCAGTTGCCCCAGGCAGTGCTGACAGTCGCCCCATTTTACAGCCGGGAAGCTGGAGCTCACACTGATGAGATCCCTTGCCCAAGGTCACTCCAGCTAATAAATGGCTTAGGTGGGATTTGAACTCAGGTCAGGCTGCATGGTCACATTCAGCTTACTCCACTGCCGACCGATGAATTCCCCCGCCCCAGACCAGATTCCAACAAATGGACCCTGGTCAGCCCCAACTTCCCAGGGCTTCCCAGGTGGCGCTAGTGGTAAAGAACCTGCCTGCCAATGCCGGAGACACAAGAGACACAGGTTCAATCCCCTGGAGGAGGGCCTGGCAATCCACTCCAGTATTCTTGCCCGGAGAATCCCATGGACAGAGGAGCCTGGCCGGCTACAGTCCATGGAGTCACAAAGAGCTGGACACAACTAAAGTGACTTAGCACACACAGCACCAACTTGGGAATGGAGTGGTTCTGACCGGGGTGATACAGTGGAGCAGTTCAGAACATGGACTCTCGATTCAAACCACAGCTCAACCACTGGCTTAGCTGTGAGATAAATCTCTCCAGACCTCAGTTGCCCCATCTGACATGTGGGAGTAATAATGGCCACATCATAGGAGGGTTGGGAGAAAAATCTGAGAGGATGCAAGTGAGATCATGCTGTAAACTGTGGAGGGTGATATACATTAGCAGGTATGGACTCCAAGGATGGCGCTGATTAGAATAACAGTATGATCGCCACTGCGGGCAGAGATGCACTGTGACAGCACCCGCTGGCCTAACGGAGACCCCTTTCATATCTCTGTGCTCAGGCGATGTGACCCTTCCCTAGGACACAGTGAGTGCCCTGTGGATGCCCACTTTGAGCAGTGACACAAAGGATATTTCTGCTGGGGCCTGAAGGTTTGAGCTGAGGCCTGATTCTCTTGAAGCAAAGTAAGAAGCTCCTTGAATCTCTGAGAGAAGACTGGGCCTCACCTCCCAGGTTCAAGGACACTCTAGTGCAGGGGTGGGGAGGGTGGACTTTGATCTGGGGTCTGTGTGCACCCCAGACTCTTCTCTGCACCCTTCCTTCCCCTCCCCTACCCCACTCACTGCTGCAGGGGGTACTGGGGTGCCTGGGAGCATGGCTGCCATGACTGGCAGACTAGCCACCGGTCCATTTCCCATACAACCTACACAGGCATCAGCTCTCACCTCAGCTCTCTCTTACCCCCACACACGTGGGAGCAGGGCGCTGTGCGGAAGAACCCAACATCCGGGGTTAGAAGACTTGTAGGAGTATGTTTCTGCCTGTTACGACCTTGGAAAAACCACTGAAACTCTCTAATCCGGTTTCCTCATTTTAGAATGAGAACTGGGCCACAGCGTTCAATGCAGTTCTTCTAAGGAGCCCAAACTTGAGGCCCTGGCACAGAGAATATTGGGCTATAATGGCCCTGTCACAGCTCCCAGGATGCAGTCAGAATGCCTGGGAAAGGGGCAATGAGCCACTTTAGCTCGAAAATCTGTGTCTCTCTTGCTGGATCTTTGCCTCTTTTTGCAGCCCAGGTTTCAGGGGCAGGGGAGGGAACCATCACACATCCCATTGCCACGGCGTCCTGCAATGAATTAAAGGTTCTCCAAAAAGGAGATGATCAATAGGCTGCCTGGGTGGCTTAGATGGTAAAGAATCTGCCTGCAATGCTGGAGATCTGGCTTTGATCCCAGGGTCGGGAAGATCCCCTGGAGAAGGAAATGGCAAACCATTCCAGTATTCTTGCCTGGAGAATCCCATGGACACAGGAATCTGGCAGGATACAGTCCATGGGGTCACAAAGAGTTGGTCATGACTGAGCAAATATAGATAGAAGAAAACCAGATAAAGAGATGGGAACCTGTCTTTGAGGAATCAGTGAACAGTTAAGAGATTCTTCTGGAAGACATTCCCTGAAACTTTTTATTATTTATTTAGCATTGTTAATTTGCATTATTTGAATAAAGAATATTCATTTAAATAAAACTTATAACCAAAGAAAAAAGGGAGGGGTTTTTGCAGAAGGGCCATTTGTCCCTGAACTCACACCCACAAACAACCTCAAAAATGAACTTTGAATTGTTATTTCCAAATGAGGTTAGTGGATTACCCCAGAACTACTCCAGCAGGAGCAGAGAGATGATGTTCCCCATAAAACTTGAAGCTTCTGTCTTATTCCCTTATTATGTAGGCAAGTCCATGGATTCTTGTGATGTGTCATATTAATATTTTTGTGTATATTGAAGCCATTCGTTTGTTAGATAAAATATTTTGTTTAAAATATCACAATTTTTATAACTGTATTTTGGCATTAAAAAAAATGTGCTATATGTCTCTGGGAGTGACCCAGGCCTGTCTACCCTGAGAGGCCCTGGGTATAATTTGGGATTCAGGGCCAGACTCTCGGTTGTCTGTAACTACAAGAGCCTGGCCAGCCAGCCCACCCATTCATCACCTGAGCTGTGCGCATTTACAGGGGAGTCAGGAGTAGGGGCAAAGTCTGGGTTTGCAGGGGCATCACTAAGGCAAGAGGTAGCAGCCCCCATCCTGAAAGAGCCCCAGGGATCTGGGGCTGGGTGAAGTCGCCTATTCTGTGTTTTCTGCCTTCTCAGCCCAATTGTGACCTCATGTTACTTCAGAATGAGCCCCTCTCTTTTTCTTCTGGGCCCTCTCTGTAATGGGGCTAGTGGCTGCAAGTGGAGATGGAATGAATGCTCTGAGCCGACAGTGCGGTAGGCCTCGCATGGGGGGAGACACGAGGCTTAGGCAACAAGGAATGGATGCCAGCCCAGTCAAGAAGGCCCTTCAACCATGGCCAGCTTGACCCAGCAGTCTCTGTCCCTTGGGGACCACCAGATGAGGACGAAAAGAAACCAAAGACTAAAGGATAAGAAGGCCTGGTTTGCAGAATAGATCCCAAGCAGGAGGCAGAAGGGACTCAGAATTGGGGAAGTTACTCTTTTACTGACTTGAGGAACAGCTGGCAGAGTGGGAGAAAGGTCCCAGGCCTCAGGCCGTTCCTGTCAGGTTGGACATAAAGGATTGTGTGGTCTCTCCCCACCCCGCCCCTCAACCACCTTCCTCACAATGAGGTTCATTGCTGAGGCGGGAGGGGCATCCTAGGGAGGGTGCAGTGGGGGGCCTGCCTGCCAGACACCCTCAGAGAGCCTGTCCTTTCAAGCATGAACCAGACCATCTGGGCTCCCCCACTCCCAGTGTGCTCTTAGCTCTGCCCGCCTGGCGTGGGGTCCTGGAGCCCTTCTTGGAGCTCATCCAGCAACCATCATGCAGGGTGGTGCTGGGGACCACCCTATTACTGGGATGTGGAGGCCTTGTGTTGTGGATGCAGAGGAAGAGGAAAAGGAAGACAGATTCTGAGACCACACAAGAGGTGCAGGAGCCAACAGACAGTGAAAAATTGAATGATGAGAGTTGGATCAAATCGCACTTTAGCCGTCTTTCCGAGGAGAAGCTGGCCGCCAGCAACACTGCCTGCCTCAACACCGCTGGGCCCAGCAGCTCCGCCGCTGCTCCGCAGCCGGACAGTGGCAGTGGGGAGGCCAGCACCACGATTCGCGTGGAGACCTTCACCACGCGGCAAGGAGATGAGGGCATGGCCCTTCACCGGGAGTCCTTCACCAGCAAGCAGAGAATGTCTGGGACTTCCGTGACCAAAGAGACCCACAAGGAGTCTGGGAAGTCCTCGTCCGCAGAGGAGGCCACGTGGGCCGCCGTGGCAGCCTGTACCAAGGAGATTGACACCAAGGGGCAGCAGCTGGCTAACTCCATGTTGCAACGGGCCACAGCCTGCCAGAACTCGGGCCACCTGGAGACCAAGGACATCAACCAGGAGGAGCTGAAGGCCCTCGAGGAGGTGGAGATGAAGCTGAAGGGGAATTTCCTCACCCAGCAGGAATCCACCGTAGCTGGCGCCAACCACACGCACACCTACCACAGCCACTGCCGCCATGGCCACCAGGGTTATGCAAACCACCAGTCCCACAGCCTGCCCAACCGCAGCCCCCAGGGCTACCACCCCTTTAAAGCCACCTAACCACAGATGGAGATGCCCCTTCCCCCCGCAGGGCTGGCACACAAACACAGGCATTCTGTGTGGCCCATTTCTCTGATGGGGCAACCTATGTGGCCCAGAGTAAGATGCTGCTGCCCAAGTGCCTTCTTCCTCAGGCCCCCTACAAGGGGTCCCGGGCCCCTTCAGCTCCATGAGTGGGGTCTGCCCCTGATGGCCCCTGATGAGGGAGAGCTGGGGAGAATTGAGGTAACTGAGGCAGACTCACAGGCCCCTGAAGAACGCCTGAGAGAAAATGGGAGAGGCAGATCCCAGGAGCAGCCGAGAGCAGCACACTGATGCCAAATGCCTGAGCTGAGCCAATAAAGCCTTGCATACCCTTACTCTTGAGTCTGGAGGCTCTGTGGCCAGCCCCGGGTCTGGGTGGGCCTCTGGGGAGAGTGTTCCTCCTCCCAAGTCCTCTTCTGGTAGGCTGATTCAAGGATCCCTAAATTAGCTTCTGGGGTCTTAGGTTCTGGGCATGGGAAGTCTCCACAGGGCTCAACTGCCGCTAACCTGCTGCCGCCAGAGGAGGAGGAAGCAGCCAGGAGCTGGGAGGTGCGGGGAAGAACAGTGCGGGTTGGAAGTAAGTAGGGGTGGGATATAGGTCTACAGTCCTCTTGGTGCTGCTCTCTCCCCTCCCCCACTGGGATCGTGCTGGTGCCTCCCCACCAGCTACCGTTAGAGCCACGGTATTGGGCTATGCACTCTCTCTCCTGGTTTATGCTGCTGTGCCTGGGGCTGGGGCTGCCACTCCTGCAGTACTACTAAGTAGCCACATTGCTCCTCATACTACAATCGCTCCCCTGCCTTTAAAAAATTTTTTTAATATTTATTTATTTAGGCTGTGCCAGGTCTTAGTTGCAGTATGTGGGATCTTTAGCTGCGGCATCTGGGCTCTAGTTTCTGATCAGGAATCGAACCTGGGCCCCCTGTATTAGGAGTGTGGAGTCTTAGCCATTGGGCCACCAGGGAAATCCCTCTCTCCAACCACCACCTTTTTTTAAGTTTTTAGTACATGCCACGCTCTGTGTCATATTACGGCACAGACCCAAGAGGAAGGTATTATGTTATCTCCACTTTGCAGGTGAGGCTCAGAGGTGTAATCCTCCCAGAGGTGGCATAGACAGTAGGTGGATATTGCTGGGGTCAGAGCCCAGCGTGGCCTGACTCCAAAGCCCGTACCCCTAATCCCTGCCCTGTGCTGCTCCCTGGTCTGAGGCCCACTGTCCCCTGAACTGTTGTCTCTCATAATTGTCCCTGTCCTCTTCCCACATGTCCTGACATACTCTGTGCAAGAGACCCGCAAGCCTGGGACTCTCCCTACCTTCTCTTTCTGGGTCCCAAGAAGCCATTTTGGGGGCAAATGGGGACCTCCCTGTTAAGCTGTTAAAGGGAGACAGCTGTCTTCCCCAGGAAACTTGAGAGAAGTCAGCTACAGGGCACTGTCTAACCCCCAGTGTCTCCTTTACATAGGCATTTCTTACCATTTGTATCTATTATGGATGAACCAGTGGTTTCCAAACTGTGGGCCTCAAACTCCAGGAAGGAGGTGCCTAGAATCATTGCAAAGAATGGATAAATCCATAAACACTCTAGATGTTGTCAATTGTGACTTTATGGAGCACAGTTAGGAGTATTTGAATATTTCTGACACTACTAATCAGTGACTATATAAACGTTGATATGTGTGTGTGTAAGGTACTTCATTGGAGAAGGAAAGGTACTTCATAATAAAAATCTTAATTAGGAAAAAAATGGAGCCAATCCTCCTGGAAAATGTTGGAAGATGCTAATCAGACAGAAACCAAAAGCAGTGAGTTTTGGCTTCTGAAAATGATTGTTAAAATATGTACATTTATCTGAAAGACCTTAAATCCCTTATTAAAAACTTAATACCTAAAATTTCAGATTAGCTAATTATGACTTTGGAATCTTAGCTTTTAAAATGTTTCAAACTAAAAAAAAAATAAAATAAAAAAAATAAAATGTTTCAAACTGGCAAAAATTTCAAATAAGGTCTGCAGTTCGTATTGTACTCATGTTCACTCTCTGGTTTTGATCACTGTTCTCTAGTTGGGTACGATGACGGAGGGATGTATAGAAATCCTCTGTACCATTTTTGCAGCTTTCCTGTAAATCTGAAGGTAGCTCAAGTTAAAAGTCAAAAAATTATTGGACAATTCAGTTATGAGCTCATGTCCAAGTTTTACTACAGTTGTACTTGAAGGAAAATAGCTTCTAAGGAACCAATTCAAGTATAAACTCTTGGTGAGGATATTTTTTATAAGAAAGGAGAATGGTTAAATCATTGTTAGACTAGATACAAAGAAAAATTAACAGTCACTAGCCTCTTGCCTGAGAGTCTGCTGGGAGGTGGGGGGTGGCTGGTTTCCCAGATCAAGGCTTAATTCCATTAAAACTCATTAGGAAATTGCTTCAGCATTTCATCAGGAACTTTCCTTTCTTCCTAGTGGGAGGTTATGAATTACATCATGCAAAAAAGTTCTGCCCCAGACCAGGTTTGGGATGATTTTTCTTTTATACTACCAATTGTTAACGCATAGGTCCACAGGCAGCGTGCTAGGTGTCACAGAGGAGGCCAAAATGAGGCAGATGCCGTCCTTGACCTAGATTCTTCTAGACTAGTGCTGAGCAAGGACAAAACACCGTGGAGTCCAGTGGGGAGGGGGCTTGAGGAAGGCTTCAAGGTCCTTGCAGCACATGGGGGGCTGCAACTAAGGAGGTGTTCTGGGCAGAGGGAAGAGCAGGAGCAAAGGCGTACCGCACGAAGATGGTCGTGTGTCTGGGGGCTCTGACAGTCAGTTTGGCTGGAAGGGAGTGTTGAGAGATCAGCAAAGGGGAGGAGGAAAAGCCTGAAAAGTGACTCCAAAGTCCCAAGCCAAGGAGGACTTAGGACAATGTCTGTTCAATTTCCTCATTTCACAGCAGAGGCCAGTTGGAGAAATTTTTCCTAGTCCCAACAGGTCGGGGTAAGGGAGGTTGAAGGATTCTGAGGATCTCCGTGCATTTTTGAGTAGACAGCAGGCAAGGACTAGGAACAGGCAAGAGAAGTTCAGAGGAAACATGCTCAGGGAAGACTGGATTCCAGGAAGACTTCTTGGAGGAGGTGGCAATGATGATGGGCCAAGGTGTATAATACTGACTGGGGAAGCTCCTTACATAAAAAATATTGTGCTTCTTCTTGGCCACAGTAAGTCACCCTGTTGCTTGTGTGTCTTCAGCCTCCACCCACCTCCCCTTATCAGGCCACATTGGCTCCTAGAGCACCCAGAGTAACAATGCGGCAAGGGAGAGAAGCTTCTGATATGAGCCTCTTTCCTCTCAGAGCTGGAGGGGCTGAGTGGTCCCTGAATGCAGCCTCCCCTCCCATACCAACCACTGTCCCCCTCCTCAGACTGAAAGTTGCCATCTTCCAGTTTTAAGGCTTGAGCACTTCCTCTGACTCCATAATGACTATAGCTACTTAAGTGCTGGGTTCTGTCTATTGTAGGCATTTGTAAATAGGATCTCACTTAAACCACATAACTTTAAAAAGGACACTAAAATTACCCCCATTTTTCAGTTGAGGAAGCTGAAGTTTGATTAAGCTATTTGCTCAAGAGTTCCAAGCTGGCAAGGGGCCACACTCGGAGTTAAACTTGGGCTCTGGCTGCCAACTCTGCTGCTCCCTGCTTCCCCAGCGCTCACTTTCCTCATTCGCCACCCATCCAGAGTTCTGGTCTTTCCTCTTCTTTAGCCCCAACTCCACACCCAGCCGCACATTGGGCCTGAACCTGGACATCTGGTCAAGGAAAAGGAGGGGGTTCTTTGCAGTATCACTTCACAGACTTCAGAGTGGTTTTTTTCTCATACATTTTCTCATTTGAGCCTTTAAGACAGCTCTATAAGATAGGATTAAAGTGCCCTTATTGTCTGGAGTCTCAGAGAGGGATGTAACTTGCCCAACAGCCAGAGGGGCCTGAGTCCAGTGCTTGCCTGGGTCTATCACACTTCCTCTTCCCCAGCCTGGACTCACTGCCTTCTTGAGAGTCAGGTCTGGGTTGGATGCTCCCTTAAGTAAAACGAGGAGAGGCCACTAGGAGCCTGGAGCACGGGGCCTGCTTCGGCCACCTGCTCCCACCCCCGGCCAAGCTCAAGACCCAGCTGTCCTGCGGTTTAGGCCAAGTCCACCTGTGGGACATGGGGGTTTCTGGATTTGGCCACCAGAATGAAAGGGGACTTGCGAGTGAGTGACCATGGCTGGAAACATGTCTGAATCAAAAAGCCCCTTCAAGAGGGCTTGGGGAGGCAGGAGCAGAAGCTTGACCTCTAAATCCTTAGCCCGAGGTTACTGGTCCTATCATGGCTGGACTGGAGCCCTCTCTGGGGTTGGCAACTCTGCGAGTGGGATGATCCACTGAGAAATCACTGGGACAGAAGAAGGCTTCTACCATGGGCTCCTAGCCTGACATGGAGGAACTGATGCTGAGGCGATGATCTGACTGACAGAAGCAGAAAGCTATTTGCCTCCAGATGTTCTCTGCAATGTTACCAAGACACGAAACTGGGGGAGAAATGCTAAGTATCCAGGAAGTTCTCCTGGCAGCCCGCTCAGTGGACTTGATGGGATAGTGAACAGCACAGAGAAAGCCTTGTGGTGTAAAGCTGACTCCCCACCAACACTGTGTCCCCTTAAGGATGACTCACAGGAACAATTTTTCTCGGTCCCAGTGCCAGGAAAATCTGTGTTTCTCCAGGGCAGCTGCTTTGCTTTATCTTGATTTCTACATATCTGTCAGCTGACTACATTTCCCTTTTAGCTTTGACTGTCAGGAACCTCCAAATCAGATATCTGTCAGAACTGTATGGCAGCGATTTTGTATATTAATATAGCCCCCACTTTCTTTCCTTTCTCCCCAATAGTCTTCTATTTATTAATAATCTTCGTGTATTGTATGCTACATTTAAGGGAAAAAATTTGGGATGGGATGGAGAGGAGAAAGAAGAGGAAAGAGAAAGTTGAATGAAAAAAGCTGAGAGGAAAATGGCTTTGCATTCCCTTTAGATTCAGCTGAAGAGCATCAGTTCTACTGGTCTCTTGTGGATATGAAATGATTTGACACCTCTAATGTTAGAAACCTCACAAATTGGATAAAACAGGAAATGCAAAATAAAATAATGAGATGCCACTTTTCATCCAGAAAATTGGCAAGAATTTGTTCTGACAGTACTCAGTATGGATGTGAATGAGCACTCCCAGTTTTTTCTAGCGCTGCTGCATATGGACTGGCTGACTAGAAGTCTGGCACGTGAAAGCGCATTTACCTGTGACTCAGCCATTACACACCTGAGTCTCTAAACTGAGAGAAACTCTTAAACCGTTGGTTTCAGCATTGTTTATAATAGCAAAATAGGAAATAGTCTAAATGTCAAAAGGACAATGAAAAGTTAAGTTGTGGTCTAACTTCACAAGAGAGTATTATATAGCAATGAAAATGAATGAATCAGGGCTCTCTGCACTGCTGTGGACAAAGCTCAAAACATAATGGTGAGCAAAAATGGCAAAGAGCAGAAGATTATGTGATTCCATTTCTATAGTCTTAATAGGCAAAAAACCTATTATATATTGTTTATGGCTCTAGATTTGTGTTTTAAGGGTAAAGCAACACGAATGGGAACCATGAACACTTGAGACAGGCCAGAGATGAGGAAGAGATGGGGGGAGGTTGTCGAGGGTACTGGGTACACTGATGTGGATTATATTATTATCTATTCTTTTTGGTATCTGAAATATCTCATTAAAACAAAAAAATGGTGTGAACACTGTCACTGCAACAGGGTACAACACTCTGCCTGTCTCAGGACAAAGATGGGAAGGAAATGTACGAAAAACAGTGGTGATGGGGAGATAGGAACCTGGGTGAGTTAAGACCAACAGCCAGTTTTTCACAAGCAGATGGTAAGGTGTTGCTTCTCTTGCAGGCTTCGTGGTCCAGGGCTCCAATGGCGAGTTCCCCTTCCTGACCAGCAGTGAGCGCCTGGAGGTGGTGAGCCGCGCACGCCAGGCCCTGCCCAAGGGCAAGCTCCTGCTGGCCGGCTCCGGCTGCGAGTGTGAGGCCTGAATGTGCCTGGGCCTGGCGGTGGCTGGGTGTGGGGGCTGGCTCCCTGGCCTGGAGCTGGGTTCAGTCTAGGTCTTGCTCTATCTCTTCTGCGTCTCTTGCTTGCCTCGGTCCTAGTCTGGTCCACTCCCTCCTGCCCTCGCCCACCATGGCCTGTAGCGAAGACTTCTTTCTTTCTCCTGTAGCTACTCAGGCCACGGTGGAGATGACGGTGAGCATGGCCCAGGTCGGGGCTGACGCCGCCATGGTGGTGACCCCTTGCTACTATCGTGGCCGCATGAGCAGCGCCGCCCTCATTCACCACTACACCAAGGTGGGTTAAGGTAGGGGTGTGGGTTTGAGGCCTGGGCCCAGAGGAAGCTGGGTGGAGCAGAGATTCTGCCCAGGGAGGGGAGGAGAGAAGCTAGGAGCAGAGTGGTGAGCTGACTTCCCATAAATGGCAGCTTGGGAGAGGGGAGGGACACCACCAGGTACCAGCTGTGTGACTGTGGGCAACTGACCTAACCCTGCGGTGTCGCTCTTCCCGCCCCTCTCAAATGGGAGGAATAATGAATCTTCCTCCAGGGAGGATTAGATCAATCAAAACGAAAAGGACTTGGAGCTGTGCCTGGCACACAGAAAGCACTCTTAAGTATCACCCAGGATCAGTGCTTGCAATCAGGGTGCCCAGCTCTGTGACTTCTCATCCAGGAGGTGGGCCGGTCCAGGCAGTCCTGCACAGAGCCAGGCTCCGGCCGCCTCAGGCCTGGGGCAGCTGGCCTCCCCTCTCTTCTCTGCACCCCTCAGGTGGCTGACCTGTCTCCAGTTCCTGTGGTGCTGTACAGCGTCCCAGCCAACACGGGGCTGGACCTGCCAGTGGATGCGGTGGTCACGCTTTCCCAGCACCCCAATATTGTGGGCATCAAGGACAGCGGGGGTGATGTGAGTGGCAGTGGCCCTCGGCCAGGGACTCCTCCTTCTCTTCTCCTTTGATACCGACTTCAGGGCAGCTCTAGGATCTGCTTCAGTCCTGGGCTCTGGGGTGGGTTCCCTCTGTCCTCTGGGCTCTCTGGGGTTCATCTGAATCAAGGGGAGCATCTCTCTGGGACCTCGACTCTCATTCTCCCACACTTGCCCAGCCCCCAGCCCCCAGCCAGGCTGGCAGCAGAGCCTGTGGGCGCAGCTCTCACACTAGCTTGGCCGTTATTACAGGTCACCAGGATTGGGCTGATTGTTCACAAGACCAGGAGTCAGGATTTCCAGGTGTTGGCTGGATCGGCTGGCTTCCTACTGGCCAGCTATGCCGTAGGTAGGCCTCCCACTTCTCTCAGACTGTGACGAGTGGTCATGATACAGGCAGCTGGGTTCTGCTGGGAAAGATGCTGAAGGCCAGGACTGTGTGGATAGGGGGCTTTTGCCAGCCTGCCTGCTGGGAAACCTCAGAGATATGTTTCACCACTTACTTATCTGAATAGTGGATGCTTCTAAGTAACCTTGTTAGGTGGAGGAGGGTGGCCGTGAACAATCCCCTGGCCTGTAGTGGGGATGCCTGCAGTTTGTTCTAAGTCCCAAGCTCCCTGCTTAGGTGACAAATTTAGCTCCTTTAATCTCACCTTGTAAATTATCCTCTAAGGGCAGAGGCCTTGGGGTGCTTCCCACCAGTCTGGGAGTGCATTTTCCTCTCTCCCTGGGCCCAGGCCAGAATTAATTGTTAGGCCTGCAGGGTTGGCCTGGGGATCTTCAGCTGACTGATCAGACTCTGTTGCAGTCTAGGATCCTAGGAATGTTACCATTTAGACCAAGTGCTCTTGTCTGCTTGGGGTCAAGGTCCCTGAGTTCAGACTGGATTTGGGCCCCGGAGGGGAGGGAGCACCTGCTCCCATCAGCTGAAGCCCCAGTGTCTTGAGATTTGAGTTACTTTTCCAGCGATGCAGGGGACAATGCTGCTTCATGTTCTCTCTGGTCTCTGCAGATTTGGGTTGTGATATAGGTTCTGTATAACTCCCCTCTGCCCTGTCACAGTCTAAAGGGGAGAGTTACAGGAGACACATTTATGCTTCCTTCATGAGTGGTAGATGGAAATCGCACTGGCTCTGCAGGCTGGAGATCTAAGCTGGAATCTGAGCTCTGCCATTTATTCACTGAGTACCACCGGGCAAGGTAAACGACCTCTCTGTGCCTGAGTTCTTACTCGGCAAAGCAGGGAGATGTGAGGATTAGAGAGCATTGGCCCTGTGTCTGTCATAGCCCTTGACACAGTAGGCTTTTGATAAACAGCAGTTACATTCACTCATGAGAAATGCCCACTCTGTCTCCAGTCTTGAGGCCACTCTGCTTTGAGTCACTCCTAACTAGCTTTGCAATCACACTAAACAGGCTGGCAGAAGTGGCAGAACTTCCGAGATCACAGCCAGCCCGTTTCCATTGCCCAGATGAGAGCAAAGAGGACCGGCAAGTGTTAGATGACATGTCTAAGTTCACACAGCCAATGGGAGGAAACGCTGGGTCTCCTGACTAAGTCTAGTGCTCATTCTCCTCCCCCACGACTGTCCCAGGCTGAATTCACTGGGGGGAATACAGTTTCCATAGACCAGAGGCTTGCCATTCATGCCATCTCCTTCCAGGGCTGATGAGTCAGGGGGCAATTGCAGGAGTGTGGAGGTGCCAACTGGCAGGTGGGACTTTACCGTGGGGGAGAGGGGGATGAGGGAAAGGAACCATCCTTGAGTCAGCCTTCAGGTTCTGTTCCTTGCCCCTCAGCCTGTGGGATTCTATTTTGAATATGCTGGCAAGGGTCTCTCTGGAAATCTGTACTCCGTAAACTCACAGACTGTGTCTCAGATGTGGCTCACCGGTGGCCTAAAAATCCGCAGCCTAACTCTCAGAACAAAGAGGTGCTGCAGGATTTGGAATTCTCTTCAAGAGGAGCCTCAGGCTGATATTCTGTCTTTTACCCTGTGGCAGGAGCTGTGGGGGGCGTGTGTGCCCTGGCCAATGTCCTGGGGGCTCAGGTGTGCCAGCTGGAGAGACTCTGCCTCACAGGGCAATGGGAAGATGCCCAGAAACTGCAGCACCGCCTCATCGAGCCAAACACTGCGGTGAGCTCCCGGCCCGCGGGCCCAGCGTGGGGGTGGTCTGTGTCCTTGTTGGAACAGGAGTCAATGCTGGCACAGGTGTCCCTCCTCGGTCTCTCCTCCTTCAGAAAGGCCTTTTCGAGAACATCCCAGTGTGGGAAACTCTTTGTGCCTCCCCAGAAAATCTTGACTTCAGACAAACTCGAGCCCCATTGGTTCTCAAACTTAAGTGTGCATTGGAATTCATTCAGGGAGCTGGTTAAAATTCTGCTCCTTTAGGCCCAGGAATAGTCACTGAGACAAACGTCCTAGGTGGTTGTGACATAGGGAATCCTGGAACCGTACTTAGAGATACAGTGCCTAGAGAGAGGGAAACTTGGGCCTTTATGTCAGCTTTATAAGGGGCCAGATCCTGAAAAATGGAACGACAGTTGAATAAAGGCGTGGGAAGCCTGGAGGTATTCAGAGCCCAGCTTTCCCAGGAGAGTCCTGTCTTCAAATAATCCATTCTGCAGTCAGACCGTGTACCCCGAGTCTGTGTTGGGCAAATCAAGGAGAAGAGGCAAGCTGGAATTCCAGTCAAGTGCAGGCAATGTTGTGCTGAGCCACACTGGAGTCTGAGGCAAAAAGAAAAACATGTGTCCCTGGAGACATGTCTTCATTTATACTTTAAATTAAACTTTTTACTCTAGTATCACTGTGGATTCACATGAAATGATAAGAAACAATACAGGGAGATTCCATCTACCCATTACCCTGTTTACCCCAATGGTAACATCTTACAAAACTATAGCACAATATCACAACCAGGATTTTGACTAACATATAGTCGAGATATAGAATATTTCCATTACCATAAGGATCTCTTATGCTAGTCTTTTATAGTCATACCTACTCACCTCCTGCCCCTACCCCGCTCCTTAACCCCTGGCAGCCACAAATATGTTCATTTCTGTAATTTTATCAGTTCAAGACACTTATGTAAATGGAATAAGGTCATCTAGAACCTTTCGAAATTTGCTTTTTTTTCACTCAGCATAATTTCCTGGAGATTCATTCAAACACAAGTAGCAGTTCTTTTTTATTATTGAATGTGGCCAGAAGCAGCTTTGTTTAACCATTTATCTGTTGAAGGATAGCTGGTTGTTCCCAGTTTGGGGCTATTAAAAGCTGCTGTGAACATTCATGAACAGATTTTAGTATAAGTTTTCATTTTTTCTGGGATAAATACACAACTAGTGGGTTGTATAATTTTTGCATGCTTATCATTTTAAGAAACTGACCAACTTTTTTCCAGAGTAAGTGTACCATTTTGTATTTTTGCTGTTGTTAGTCGCTAAGTTGTGTCCAACTCTTTTGTGACCCTATGGACTGCAGCCTGCCAGGCTCCTATGTCTGTGGGATTTCACAGGAAAGAATATTGGAGTGGGTTGTCATTTCCTTCTCCAATTTTGTATTTACATCAGTGTAAATGTATGAGTGACCCAGTTTCTCTGTATCCTCAACAGCATTTGGTGGTGTGACTTTTTTTTCATTCTGATAGGCATGTTGTGACATCTCATTGTGGCTTTAATTTACATTTTTCTGATGGCTAATGCTATTGAACCTTTTATCATGTATTTATTTGACATTTATATGAAATGTCTATTTTTGTCTCCTACCCAGTTTCCAATTGGATTTTTTTTTTCCACTGTTGAGTTTTAGAAGTTCTTTATACCTTCTAGATACTAATCCTTTGTCAAAAATGTCATCTGCAAATACTTCTCCCAGTCTGTAGTTTATCTTCTCATCCTCTTAACAGATGTTTTGCCGAGCAAAAGTTTTTTAATTTTAACGAAGTCTAATTATCAATATTTACTTTTATGTTTATGCTTTTGGTGCAAGTCTAAGAACTCTCTGCTTAGCACAAGATTGTGAAGCTTTTCTTTTTCCTAAAAGTTTTATGTTTTACAAGCCTGTGACCCATTTTGAGTTAATTTTTGTAAAACGTATGAGACTTAGATCAAGGTTCATTTTTTTTCTCTTTTTTGGCCTGTAGATATCCACTTGCTCCAGCACCATCTGTTGAAAAGATGATCTTTCCTTTATTGAATTACTTTTGCACCTTTGTCAAAAATCAGCTGGGTGTATTTGTGTGGGTCTATTTCTGGATTCTCTATTCTCTCATTGATCTATCCCTCTGCAGTACCACACAGACTTGATTGTTGTAGGTGTATAATAAATCTTGAAATCAGCTAGACTGACTCTTCCTACTTTGTTCTTTTCTTCCCCAAAATTGTTTTAACTAATCTAAATCTTTTGTCTTGCCATATACGTTTTAGAAAAATATTATCTATATCTATGAATACTTTTGCTAGGATTTCAGTAGGAATTGTCTTAAATTTGTACACCAATTTGGGAACAACTGACATTTTTACTTTGTTGTCTTCAAATCCTTGAATAGGCTATGTCTCCATTTATGTAAACCTTCTTTGATTTATTTTGTCAGCATTTTGTAGCTTTTGGCGCACAAGTCCTCTACAAGTTTTGAGAGATTTACACCTAAGTGGCTCATATATTTGAGTGATTATAAATGATATTGTATTTTTAATTTCACTATAAAATGTTTATATCTAGTATGTATAGGAACCAACTGATTTTTGCTTGTTTATCTCATATTATATATGACTTTGCTAAACTCACTTATGCGTTCTAAGAGATTTTTTTCTATATTCCTTGGGATTTTCTACATAGACAATCATATCACCCATAAATAGGGCATGTTTTAATCTCTTCCTTTCTGATCTGCATGCCTTTTATTTTCTTTCTTGCCTTAGTGCAATGGCTAGAATTTCCTGCACTAAGATGAATAAGAGTAGTGAGAGTAGACATCTTGACTTGTTTCTGATCTTAAGGAAAAGTGTTCAGTCTTTCATTGTTAAGCACAATGGGAGGTAGGTTTCTGTAGATGCTCTTTTTCAAGTTGAGGAAGTTCTCCCTCTATTCTAGCTTTCAGAAAGTTTTTAAAAATCATAAATGGATGTTGAACTTTTGTCAAATGTTTTTCTTTATTGATTCATATGATCATGTGTTTTATTTCCTCTTTAGCCTGTTAATATGGTGAGTTACATTAATAATTTTTAAATACTGAACCAGACTTGTATCCAAGTGGAATAAACTCCACTGGCGCACGATGTATAAATGTTTTTATATATTGCTGAATTCCATTTGCTAATATTTTATCAAGGGATTTCCCTGTCTATATTCATGAGAGATATTGGTATACCATCTTTCTTTCTTTGCTTCTTTTCTTCTGTACTGTCTTTGATTTTGTTATCGGGATAAAAATAGCTTTATTCATTGATTGGGAAATGTTCCCTTCTCTTCTGTTTTCTGGAAGAGATTATGAAAATTGATATTATATCTTTGAACATTTTTTAGAATTCTTCAATGAAACCATCTGGGCCTGGAGGTTTCTATTTTGGGAGTTTAAAAAATAATAATAATTCCATACTAGGCTCTGCTGATACCTCACTGGCTGGAAGGGGTAGAAGTGCTCCCCGTGTGGCCTCCTCTGACATCTCGAGTGTGTTTGACAGGGTGGCCTCCTTAAGGGGTGGGCAGTGGTCAAAGTTCTGACTCTCCTGCGGGATCTGGCTGGAGTAGAGTGATTATTGTTCACAAGTTCTCCATCTTGCTCAGCTGCCCCTTCCTTGTCTTCGACCAGAGGGGACAGCCTTTTGTGGGGCTTTTCTTGTCTCTGCTTACTGGTATTTCAGGGTCACTGCTCCTTTGGCTCCAAGTCTAGACTGAGGAGCTTGGCACTGTGCTGTTTTTCTTGGGTCCCAAAGTCGCTAGTCAGTATTCCTTCTCTCTGCCTTTCAGACTTTTATGTTGGTTTTTATATAATGTCCTGGGCTTTGCTTTTTTTTTTTTTTAGTTCTGCTTTTTGAGGGAAATAAAGAAAAGTACACCTATTCCATCTTCCTGGAAGTGAAAGCTCTAAGCAGTTTTCTTTATTTATTTGGCTGTACCAAATCTTAGCTGCAGCATGCAAACTCTTAGTTGTGACATGTGGGATCCAGTCCCTGTCCAGGGCTTGAATCCAGGCTCCCTGTATTGGGAGACCAGAGTCCTAGTCACTGGACCAGCAGGGAAGTTCTTCAGGTAGTTTTCTAAATGGTGATTTTTCCCTCCCAGTATATTAGAGTAGTTGGGAAAAAACATTGAAAAATTTTAAAGTAGGTACATTAACATTTGCAACACTTTTTCCATTTAATACCAAAAACATAACTTATTAGAATTTTACTTCCCTGGCTTGAATGGAAGCAAACACATCAAACCAACTTTTTTCCCTAAATCTGCTGCTACTGCTGCTGCTGCTACGTCGCTTCAGTCGTGTCCGACTCTGTGCGACCCCATAGAAAGCCTAAATCTACTTCTAGAAAAAAAAGTTACCATTAAAAATATGCAAAACATGTATAGGGGGCACATGTAATTAATGGCCTCAGGCTACAAGATTCTGGGCACGGTTCTGTTAATCTTGCCTTTATTTAAAACTTTGACTCTTTGCTCATTGTGGGCTTTTTTTTGCATTGATTTTTACGTTTTAAAAAATATTGCATTAAATATTTGTCTCATGACTGAGTATTTTGGTGCTCTGTCAAGTTTTGCCTGTGAGGCAGGTAGAGTGGTGGGCGGGCTCTAGATGTCCCTCACAGTTTACATCTTTACCTCAAAGGGACAGATTAATTCAGATGTAGAGAAAGGACAGCTGAGGAGGCAAGCTTGAGTTTTCCTGGCTGTGAAACTCTCCTGGCATAGGACGCCCTATAGATAGGTCGTAATAACTGTAGGAATAAAGTCCTTTAGGCTGAGCCCCATCCGGCCCCAGGCTGTACTATACATACCAACATTCCACTGGGGCAGGACCTCTGCTCTCCCACTCCCCTCCCTGTGAGAGAGAAAGTCCCAGAGCCTGCATACCACCAGACAGGAAGAGGAGGAGCTTCCAGGCCCCTTGGGGTCTGGGCTAATAGTAGAATCTTTTAAATTTATTTTTTATCCAAGCATGGTTGAATTACATTGTTAATTATTGCTATATAGCAAAGTGACTCAGTTATACACACATATATATTCTTTTTCATATTCTTTTCTATTATGGTTTAATCACAAGATATTAAATATAATTCCCTGTGCTACAGAGTAGAACCTTGTTGCTTATAATAGTGGTATTTTTCTCATCCAGTTCTTGTGACATGGGGTAGCTTTCTTTATCTCCTAATATTACAGATGAAGCAGCTCGGGCTGCCCCTTGGGAAGAGAGGATGCTTACTGCCTCGGCGTGCCATCTTGTCTTACCCTTCACTTTGTGCCCCATCCTGTGCCAGCTCTGGGCACACACTCAGGAATGCCTGGAACACCTTTCTGCTGCCTGGGCTGTAGGCTCAGCCACCCCAAGAGCAGCTTGATGTCACCTTATTGCCCTGCCCTGCTTGAACACAATGTGCTTCCTCTGCCCTCCCACCCAGCCAACCTCTTGCCCTGGCTATATTTAGCACTTTCCATAGTTTTTACCTCCAAACCATTCCACCCTTTCTCAGGGTCTAAAGAGGGACAAATCAGAGATCTTCAGACACCCACGGTGGAAGAAGGCTTTCTTCTAGGTACTTCTTGTTTCCATCGTCTTTCCCACCCTGCTCAGGTTTTGGGTGAAGTGCCCAAGTTATTGGGCCTTCCGAAGTGGCTCAGTGGTAAAAAAATCCTCTAGCCAATGCCAGAGATGCAGGAGGTGCAGGTTTGATCCTTGGGTCAGGAAGATCCCCTGGAGGAGGAAATGGCAATCCACTCAGTATTCTTGCCTGGAGAACCCCATGGACAGAGGAGCCTGGTGGGCTACAGCCCATAGGATCCAAAAGAGTCAGACAGGACTGAGCGACTGAGCACACACACTCACACACATGCCCAGGTTATTAGAATATTATGGCTGGAACCAGGCCTGGGAGGAAGCTTGCTAAAGTCTACTGGCCTCTAGTGGTGAAGAGTTATTAAATGTCAGTCATTCATCAGTGGTTCCCAATTATTTTTACCCCAAACAACCTTTTTTCTAATTTTACCCTTCACGAAGCCTGTATTTCTAAGGTTTTACTTCCCTCAAAGTGAAATCTCATTAAGTAATAATTACTTCTTTTTAAGTAATCAAAGACCAATCTAACACTTCTGATCAGCCTGAAACAGCCAGTTGCTATGCTAGAAGCAAAGAAACAAGATGCCTGCTTTTAAATTAGGTCTTCCATTACAATGGAAAAGTTTAGAGATCATGTTGTGCAGACCTCTCCTTTTTTAGGCAAGTGAACTTGCTCAGAGATAAGTTAATGATACAAGGTTATTCTTTGGACAACAGATGTACTGTTTTCCCTGTGAAAGCATTTGGAATTGGGGATCAGGGAAGAGTTACGGGTGGATGGGAGGACCCTGCTGTGGGAACAGTAGAGGTCTGGACCATGCTGATTTCCCGCAACCCGTGTGCCCAGGTCGGGTACCCGGGAACTGGGCTGTAGACCGGAGATGCTCTAGCCCCAGACCCACAGCACTGTTGCCTTCTCCCTTCTCAGCCTGAGGACTGAATGCTGGTCTCCTCCCCAGTGGGGTGGATTTCTCTAAAACCAAAGGAAGCGCCTTCCTTCATTCTAGATTTTGGCCTGTGTTTTCTCCCACCCACCTGCCTTCTGGATTCCCCGTCTACCCTGGGTGTCATAGATTCGGCAGAGTTACTTTACTAGGGAAGGAGGGTGGGAACCCTAACCTTCTGAAAGTGAAATGCCTGGGTTCTATAAGTGTGTGTGTGTGTGTGTGTGTGTGAGAGAGAGAGAGAGAGAGAGAGAGAGAGAGAGAGAGAGAGAGAGAGAGAGAGACTCCCCAGTCTCTTCTAACAGGCGCTGCTCCTTAGGTGACCCGGCGCTTCGGGATCCCAGGACTGAAGAAAACCATGGACTGGTTCGGCTACTACGGAGGCCCCTGCCGCTGCCCCTTGCAGGAGCTGAGCCCCGCCCAGGAGGAGGCGCTGCGCCTGGACTTCGCCAGCAACGGGTGGCTCTGAGCGCCGGCCGGGGCCTGCCGGACCACGCCCACCTCAGCCTCCTGCCGGGTGGTGGCAGCCTGAAGAAAGCGTGGGGGAGACGAGGGCTCAGGGTTCGAGGCTCCTCTTCTTACTTCAGTCCTCCCGGTAGACTTTCTCCAGGCACTACCAGGCATGCTTATTTCCTGTTCTCCCAGCCCCATGATCTCTGATCTCTGGTTATTTGTATCCCGGAATCTGGGTCTTTAGAGACCTTCAATGTAGGAAGGAACATGACTTATTTCTCTCTCTACTGTGCTTTTCTGTCCTTGAACCAGGAATCAGACTGGAAGGGTGTGTGTGTGTGGTGGGGCGCGGGGCGGGGGGAGAGGGGGTGGAGTTGGGCACAGAATGGCCATGTTTTAATGGAAGGAAGACTGCTCAGGCGTGAGGGTACAAACCTGTGTCCAGCACAGAGCAGTAGGAAGCTGGGGTAATTCTGAGAGCCCTAGTTCTGACTCCTTCCAGGAGACGCGGTAGGTTCGAAAATCTGATCAGAAAGCTGTCACTGGTCTTTGAAAGTCCCCCAAGCTACACTGTAGTCCTTTCCTAAATCTATTTTGATTCATCTCATATTGTCTCTAGCCTTGATCCCAGCCATCAAGTGTACCAGTGAGACAGCCCAGTGACTTAACCAGAACTGGTAAATAATGACACCTGGTGGATAAATGTTACCAGTGAGACAGCCCAGTGACTTAACCAGAACTGGTAAATAATGACACCTGGTGGATAAATGTTACATTCTAGAAGGCTATGCTAGCCAACCCAGGTCTGAAACATTAAGAAAGGGGGCTTGACCTGAGTAAAGACCATCTTCTTGCCTATACACACTCTGCTTTTATTATTAAGAACAGTTACTTTGTTGTTGCAATAAAGTTTAATAAGTTAAATTGGCATGCCTATGTACAGACTAACACTCCACTGTTACACACATCTTAGGTTTCCTGCTCAGATATCAAGACCTTTCTGGAGGCAATTTAGCTCCCAAGGTCTGCTTTTTCCCTGCTCTGAGAGAGGCTTTAAGAAACTGAACAAACATAAGCACTCGATTATTGGTGTCCTAGGGAAAAAGCTTGTTGAAGTTTTCCATGGGAGAGGTAAGAGGCAAAACATTTTAAGTGAGATATTTAGAAACACCTAGCATATTAATTTAAAAGGCTGCTTTTATGGAGAAGGACATGGCAACCCACTCCAGTACTCTTGCCTGGAAAATCCCATGGATGGAGAAGCCTGGTGGGCTACAGTTCATGGGGTCGCAAAGAGTCAGACACAACTGAGCGACTTCACTTTCACTTTTCTCTAAAATGTTTAACCTTATTCAGTGATAATCTGACTAGTGGCAGGAAACCTGAGATGAATTTTTTCAAAAACTACTCTGGTTAAAAAGAAAGGTAAACAAATCCTTGTTTAGGGCAAGGACTAGAGGACAGAATATAAAAGGTATCAATCTTCAACAGAAACTGGGCATCTGACTGACACTTAGAAGCTTGGGGCTTAGCATCTGGGCTCTTCTCACAGTTGACTTCTAGAGGATCTGGGCTGAGAAGAATCAGGTTCAGGAATGGGGCAAAAAGTCAGGGCTAGGGAGGCAGGCTGGTGTACTGGGGAGGAGCTCAGCCTTTGAGCTTAAATTCTTGGATCTGTAGAGGCCTTAGTGTCAGCAAGATCCTGGAACACTATGTAAATGCCCTGAACCTCATCAGTGATAGCAGGATAATAATGGTACCTTCCTCTCAGGACTTATAAGATTGTGCATATGAAAGGGTTAGAGTGGCAGGTGACTGTGCAAAGAGTTGCCCGAGATAACCAGCAGGTGGGACGATAACCTGTTTCAGGACTTGGGCACCCTGACGTTCAAGATGAGTACAGTGGGGAAAGTGCTTTGGAGCCAAAAAGTCCCAGATACAAATCCTACCCAGCTCTGCTACTCACTAGTTAGGGCAACCTCAGCCCTGTCTGCTGTTGTTGTTTGTGTTCTTTTTTTTTTTAAATTCTGCATGTGCCTACCTTGCAGAATTAGATGATATTTCATAGTAAAGTGTGCAACCCTCGGTTTCCAACCCTCATCTATGACTAACTTTTAGAAATAGCAAATGAGCCAATATCTATACAGATGTAGAGCAAGAGAGTCAGGAAAACCAAGTATAGGTAGTTCTGGCAATTTCTTTATTCCTCATAAGCACTTGTTTCCACAGTATAACACAGAGAATAAATAGAGGCACACAACTATCACTTCCACCACAATCTGCTGTTGAGGAGACATTCAGTGTGAGGATAAGGGGCTGGGGATGGGGTGGGGCATCTTGGGATCCCAGGGTAACTGGAGGCCTCTGTGATGAATTGTGCAGGAGTGCAATCAATCCAGATCTGATCCCTAGGCCTGATGGCCAAAGCTCTTGGTGGAAGAGTTACAGTGAACCAAATGCTCTTTGAGTTCATTGCCTTCCCAAGATAGGTCAAATTCTACCTGAACCCCAAAGGGTTGAGGTGGGTCTGACCTACTGGTCCACTGAGAAGGAGCTGTGTCAGCCCAAGCCATCCTTGAGGATTCAGTTCACTCCATGACAAGGCCTGATGTGACTCAGAGATGTCTGCCCTTGACCTGGAGTAAGTAATAATTACAAGCTATAAGATGATTGTTTACATCAGTTTCTTTCTGACTAAAAGGATCCTTTCCCATGTCTAAGGAAGGAGAGAGGGGCACAGATTACCTGCTGGAACTCAGGGAAGGAAGACAGCTTGTAAGGTTAAGGGAGAGGAAAACAGCACTTCACTGAACCCTTCAGAGGGGCAACAAGCAGACGCAGGACCAAGCTGGTCAGACAAAGCGGAAGGCCTGGGGCCATGATGCCAGCCAGGAATGCAGGACAACGTACAGAAAAGCTCTGGTCTTGACTTTCACGGGACCGCTATACTGTCAAGGCCACCCCTACTGTTTCCTTCATTTCTCACAGAGCACTGAGCACTTGGCCCTCATCTGGGGCTGGGATCATCTGCACCAAAGAGAGGCAGAAGGAAAATATTCTGCATCACTTGGCAGAAAATGAAGTAGAAAGGCAGCAGCCGGTCTGCACCGGGTGATCTACGGTGTTAGGGACAGAAGTACCAACCAGTAAGAGAAGGGAAGGACACGCTGGGTGACCCCTGCTGCAGTGGCCCTAGCCTCAGCCCTTCTGTGACCAAAGCCCTGCCTTGCAGGTGACGGGCCCCTCCCGGGGCTTCTGCTCCATGGTCATTTTCGTCTCCTCTCACTTTGGGTTCATTTGTCCACCCTGAGCGGGTTGCTGTCAGCCAGGCACAGCCCCCGTCAGGCAGTGAGGCTCCGGGCTGACTTGGAGGCGCTCTGGGCCCGCTGGACCACCGCCGAGCACTTCTCACGCCGCAAAAGCTTGTTGTTCTCGAACAGACCTTCATTGCGGGGTATTCCATGAGAACCATCAGGGAAAGTCAGCAGGCCTTTGACGGGGACAGAGAAAATAAGGGTGTGACGGTGGCATTTGTGGCTCGGAGGCCAGCTTGCTACGTTGAAGCCGAGGGAGAGTAAATTTGCAGCTCTTGGGTGCTCAGTGCAGGGACCCAGCACTCTGTATTGCTGGGTGTCCACAGAAGGATTAAAGCTGCAAACGTGTGCTGCCACCCATTTACACTCACCTCAGTCACCTGTCCTGCTGGTTGGCAACTTACCCAAACCATCCACTCTGCCGTTTTTAAATTCTCCCTCAAAGGTCATGTTGTCATGTCGAATGAAGACTCCGACGCCGTTGAACTTGCCCTGGGCAAACTCCCCCTCATACCTGGGGAAACGCGAGATGTGAGCCTTCAGGATAACTGAGTCAGGCAGCTACCAACACCAAACATGTGGTTTATTAACGCTAAGGAGCAAAGCTGATTCCACTCTTCCAGAGCTCCCCCAACCCCACTCACCCATCTCACCCAGCAGAGAGGAGTCAGAGAGCCCAAATGATATGAGGCTCTAATCTCAAGGAAACAACCAAAGAGCACAGTGGTGGGCTGAGAGGTCACTGACCTCCTTGCCATCTCAGATTTTAGATGTATTTATAAAGTAACTAATAAAAGAACGAATGCTACTCCTTGCCTGTTTTCAGACAGTCAGGGACAAGCTCAGATTTGACCAGGTGTTTCTCGCTATCATTTTTAGATCAGAGCTTCCCTTCCCTAGTCTAAGGTTGGGAAAAGAATGACCAGGTACCCACCTTGAGCCATCTGAGAAGGTCAGCACCCCGAAGCCATTAAAGAGCCCATTCTCAAAATGGCCCAGGTAGGTGCCACCATCTGCAAACATCAGTTGACCAAAACCATGTCTGCGGCCTGAGCAAAGAGAAGACGGGTGTCAGGTTGGGATGGGGCAGCTTCAGGGCCCTCTTTCACTGTCTAACATCCTTTGCCTTGCATCACCGCCCCCCCACAAAGGAAAGAAGACAAATAGTGACTTTAGCAGGGCAGAGAACCATTGCCCAGAGTAATAACTTGGCTCCAAGGATTGCTGCAGTGAAAAGGAAAAAAAGGCAGTGAGTTTTTCTTTCCCTTTCCTGAGATCAAAGAAGATAAAGAGAACAGTGAACAGGCCTGAACATTCCCAGTTTTTACTTTAACTTTTCCTAATCTGTAGTCTGTAACTGAAATTGCTTTTCTGCCCCCTAACTCTGCATGAGCTACATTTTGCACCTATTATCCTTTGCATGCGTGTGGGCTAAGTCACCTCAGTCGTGTCCAACTCTTTGTGACCCTATGGACCATAGCCCGCCAGGCTCCTCTGTCCATGGGATTCTCCAGGCAAGAATACTGGAGTGGGTTGCTGTGCCCTCCTCCAGAGGACTGAACCCATGTCTCTCATGTCTCCTGCATTGGCAGGCAGGTTCTTTATCACAAGCACCACCTGGGAAGCCCTTGACTCTGTGCTACTTACATCCTGTATCTGGTGCTTACCTTTATAGCACTCTCTCTGCAAACCACCTCTTGTAGTTTTTCTCTTTTTACATATCAGAAAGAAGGGGCAGGGCCACAGGACTGCCAGACTGAATTACTAGGATACTGACACCAGCTTATGACTGGTTTTGAAACAATGCAAGAAGAAGAATACAAGATTCTTACACCTTCGCTCCTCATCACAGACCCCTGACTGCAAGCCCTCATCTTATATAAGCCCATAGACTCCTTATGAAGCAGAGGGGGCACAGTTCTTGAGGCATGAGCCTACTGTATTTCCCTCTCTGCCTCCTGAGAATTAAAGCCACCTTTCTATTTTCTCCAAACTCTGTCTCCACATTTTTTTATTTGGATTGGGTGGGCAGAGAAAGTCAAGATTTTGGCCAGCAACAGCCATCAGATTTGGAGCAGATCTAAGTATGAAGGTAAGAGAGCACTTAAAAATCACAATAGCTAAAAAACAATTTTTTTTAAACAAAAATCACAATAGCTAATGTTTATAGGGCCTTCACTATATGCCAGGGACTCTTTCAAACACTTTGTATTTATCATCTAATTTGATTACTACAACAACTTTAGGAGGTAGGCACAATACTATTTCTTAAATATTATTTAATATAATAGTATTTAATACTTAATACTTAAATACTATTTATTTTTATTTATAAGAGTTGACTCATTGGAAAAGACTCTGATGCTGGGAGGGATTGGGGGCAGGAGGAGAAGGGGACGACAGAGGATGAGATGGCTGGATGGCATCACTGACTCGATGGACGTAAGTCTGAGTGAACTCCGGGAGTTGGTGATGGACAGCGAGGCCTGGCGTGCTGCGATTCATGGGGGCGCAAAGAGTCGGACACGACTGAGTGACTGAACTGAACTGAACTGAATTAAAAATAAATAACAATATTATTTCCACTTCTTTTTTTTTTTTTTTTTTTTTTTGCCACAACATGCAGCATGTGGGATCTTAGCTCCCTCACCAGAGCTCAAAGCCACATCCCCTGCAATGGAAGTGCAGAGTCTCTACTACTGGATTGCCAGGGAAAACCCCTTTTTTTCCCATTAACAGATGCAGAAACCAAGGCAAGGGGAAGCTAAAAAAAAAGGTACTCAAGATCACAGAGCAACTAAGAGGCAGAGCTAGACAGCAAATGCAGTCAGCACCTTGACTCGGGAGCCCTCAGCACTTAACTACCTTGCCAGTCTAAGAAAAAATTAAAGTACCCTCTGAGACTATGAAGCTGTGGGGCAAACCTAACAGCCTGACTGGAAAGACTGGTTTGAACTTTGCTCCATCAGTAGGGCTGTGCTTACCCACTGGACTGACCAGAGAACAGAGTAAGATTCTAGAGAAGCAGCAATGCCTTTCAGGGTACCAGGGAGTTCTTTTGGTGGATAGAGACTGCCCAGCAGAGCCTCAGGAAGACTCTCTTCAAAAATGTCACGTTGAAGGCGAGAGCAGTTTGGGAGGCAGGAGAAAAGGCTGGGATGTATGGAGGTAAGGTCACATCCCATATGCACAATTTCTCCTCTCAAATCTCAAGAATTCATCAGCTGCAGGGATCTACCATGAAAAAAGTGAGGCGTCTGGAAACGGTGTGAACTGCTCTTCGTTGGCACAACTATAAAGTCTAGTCTCCTCAGGGCAGTTCCTGGCTTGCTAGGATTGGACCCATGAGACTTTGAAGTGGCCAGACTGTTTCCAAGCTGAACATTATTAACCTGCTTCCTGTACAGTCTCAGGCTCTGAGGAATTCTGCCATGCCTATGAATAGACACTTCCAAGTATAATGAGCTGTCACAGGAAACTCAAAGACTTGGATGTCATCTTCTCTTGAGTGTCTGCCCTAACTTCCTCCTTAACTTCTTAAGATTCCCTAGAATCAAGTCATTGCAATGAATTTATACTTTCTAATTTACAGGCACTAAAAATCATTCATTTTGTTCTGCTGAGTACATTAGCAGTTATAAAAACAATTCCCAAATAATACCATGAAAGGAGAAAAAGAGTGCTGGGGGTGGGGGTTCCCTGGTCGTCCAGTGCTTAGGATCCAGCGCTTTCACTGCTGAGGGCCCAGGTTCCATCCCTGGTCAGGGAACTAAGATTCTGCAAGCCATGAGGCATGGCAAAAAATAAAAAATAAACGAGTGCTAAAACACTTTAAATTTAGAAGTGGGAACATTTAACTTATTTTTGGAGGTTGGCGTAGTAGTAGCATTTTCCAATTCCTTTATTTATAATCCTAAAATTGAATAAAAGGAAAGGCACTATTTGGATTAAATCCTGGATACAGAAATGAAGCCTCATAAAGCTTGCTTATATGTCCTGATGTATTTCCCCTTCAGCCAAATGAAGGGTACATCACTGGATGTCCCCCATGGGTCCTCTCACCCTCCTTCCACTCGCCACGATACTCCTCTCCACTGGAGTAAGTGAAGGAACCTTTTGTCAGGGTCATGGCGACAGCTCACAAAAGGATGAAACCTGCAAGAAACAACAGAGGAGAACCAGTGCCACCGGATGGCTGGAGGAAAGGCCTCGAGAGCAATTTTATAGATACCTTCTAAAGGCTACCAGCCTGGAAAGCATGAGTACATTTAACAAAACCCCCACCCCAAAACACCACCACCACCACCATCATCACCACCTCCGCCCAGTCTTATCCTCTTACTTGTCTCAACAAGTTTCAGCCAGTTCTAATTTTCTAAGACCTGGGATGGAAATTTAGGATTAATCTTTAAGCATTTGCTCGATACCTACTATGTGCTTAGTCAATGCATAAAATATAGTCTTGTCCCTTGATGAGTTTGTAGTCTAGTTGATAAAAGTAACAACTGAAACACTGAGTAATACGAGAGATGATATAATTAAATGTCAAACTGGATGGCAGAGATTACAAAGACAAGGGATGGGCAGAATTTAAAACAAGCAGTGAAGAATGCAAAGGGCAATTCCAGACTGAAAAAACACAGGGATGAAAGCACCAAGAGCAACATAAACATGACATGTGCAGTGGGAAATAAGAAGCCAGGTCTTGAAGGTTTATTTACAGAGTAATGGGAAGTAAATTCATTTATGTACACCCAGCCTAAATCTTAAATCTGACAAGAATCCAAACCCCCTCATTTTGGAGGGAGAACCATTTGGAGAAAACAGAAGCCCAAAGAGGTTAAGAACCAGTTTAGTGAGCAATGACGATGATGGTGCCCATGCCTCCCCGACTGCCACTAGCTCTTTTCCCCCTGTACCATGTCTCTGCTTTTAGGGTCAGGCCAGCTTAATGAGACCTTTGGAAGCTAGGCAGAAGGGTTGATGGCTGATAAGGTAGGGGGAAAGAAGAAACCTCTGGGGGTTACAACACAAACTATGAAAGCAGAGTCTAAGGAAAATCAATGTGGCAGAAGGAAGCAGGATGGGTTGGAACAGCAAAAGCCTACAGCCAGAAAAGCTACAAAAGATGTGATCGTTTAGTCAACTGTAAAAATGCACATGACATACTCTCCCTCCATCCATGTCTTTGCAACATGACATGGCAGATCCTCCACTAAGAGGCAGGTTATTTATTTCTCTGCCCATTAGATCTGGGTGGGTTATCTGACTTGCAGACTGCAGATGCCTGGGTGAGCTCAGGCAGGACTGGAAGAGCTGCCCTCCTGAGCTCAGCCCCGAATTACACACCCACAGAATCACAGACTAAAGAAATGGTTGTTGTTTTAGCCACTATAATTTGAGGATGGTATGTAATAAACACCTAGCAAAAGCTAACCGATATGCCCAGGTTTGAGCTCCTAAAGCCTGAACTAGGGAGATAATAGGGTAAAGTCAAAGTGAAAGTCACTCAGTCATGTCTGACTGTTTGCGAACTTACATACAGTTCATGGAATTCTCCAGGCCAGAATACTGGAGTGGGTAGCTGTTCCCTTCTCCAGGGGTTCTTTCCAACCCAGGTATCAAACCCAGGTCTCCCGCATTGCAGGAGGATTCTTTACCAGTTGAGCCACAAGTAAAGCCCAAGGTAATGGGAGCAGGAATTATTATCAGATATGTCACAGGATAAATGAAAACAACCGATAACATTTGGAGACTGGCTAGGTAAGCTTATACGAGTGGTAAAAGAATGTTTATCTTCAAGGATATTCTATAAGAAGGGGTTAAGATACTCAAAACATAATTAAATATAAACAGAGATAAATAGAATGATTTGATATATTTTTTAACATACAATCCCTATTTCTCTTTCTTTCTTTCTCTTCTTCTTATGCCCTCTCCTCTGGCAACTATCTTGCTTATTCTCTGTAGCTGTTTCTGTTTTGTTATGTTCATTCATCTATTTTTGTTTTATAAATACCATGTATAAGTGAAATCACATGGCATTTGTCTTTATCTGACTTATTTCATTTTAGCATAATACCCTCTAGGTCCATCCATATTGTCACAAATGGCAAGGTTTCATTCTTTATTATGGCTGAGTAGTATTCTACCATATATATACATATACATTAATATGTACCACATCTTCTTTACCCATTCATCTATTGATGGGCACTTAGATTGTATCTATATTTTGGCTATTGTAAACAATGCTACAATGAACATAGCGGTGCATATCTTTTCCAATTAGTGTTTTCGTTTTCTTCAGATAAATACCCAGGAGTGGCAGTACTGGATCATACGGTAGCTCTGTTTGTAATTTTCTGAGGCACTACCATACTGTTTTCCATAGTGGCTGTACCAATTCACACTCCCATCAATAGTACACAAAATTTCCCTTTTCTCACATCCTTGCCAACACCTATAATTTGTTGGCTTTTTGATAACAGTCATTCTAACAGATGTGAAGAAATAGCTCACTGTGGGTTTTTAAAAATATTTTTTAAAATTTTATTTATGGCAGTGCTGGGTCTTAATTGCTGTGCACGGGCTTTCTCTGGTTGCAGCTAGCTGGGGCTATCCCCTGGTTGCGCTGCACAGACTTCTCACTGCAGTGGCTTCTCTTGTTGCAGAGCACAGGCTCTAGAGTGTGTGGGCTTCAGCAGTTGTGGCCCATGGGCTTAGATGCCCCTCAACATGTGGAATCTTCCTGGACCAGGGATCAAACCCACGTCCCCAGCACTGGCAAGCAGATTCTTAACCACTGGACCACCAGGCAAGTCTTCTCACTGTGGTTTTGACTTGCATTTGCCTGATGGTTAGTGATGTTGGCCATCTGTACATCTTCTTTGGAAAAAAATCTATTCAGGTTCTCTGCTCATTTTTTAATCAGGTTGTCTGCTTTTTTGAAATTGAGTTTTATGAGTTCTTTGTATATTTTGGATATTAACCCCTTATCAAATACATTGTTTGCAAATATCTTCTCCTATTTAGTAGGTGGCCTTTTCACTTTGTTGATAGGTTCCTTCACTGTGCAAAAGCTTTTTAGTTTAAGTCCCATTTGTTAATTTTTGCTTTTGTTTCTCTTGCCTGAGCAAACATATCCAAAAAATATTGCTAAGACTGATGTCAAAGAGCATGCTGCCTATCTTTTCTTCTAGGAGTTTTGTGGTGTCACAACTTATATTTAAGTCTTTATTCCATTTTGAGGGTTTGTTCATTTGTACATGGTATCACAGAGTAGTCCAATTTGATTCCTTTGCATGTAGCTGCCCAGTATTCACAACACAATTTACTGAAGGGGCTATCTTTTCACCATTGTATATTCTTGCCTCTTTTGTGGTAGACTAGTTGCCCATATAAGTGTGGGTTCATTTCTCTGCTCTCTATTCTATATCTGTGTGCCTGTTTTTGTGCCCGTACGTATTATTTTGATCACTCTAGCTGACAGACGAGCCTGGTAGGCTGCAGTCCACGGAGTCGCTAAGAGTCGGACACAACTGAGGGACTTCACTTTCACGCATTGGAAAACGAAATGGCAACCCATTCCAATGTTCTTGCTTGCAGAATCCCAGGGACCGGGGAGCCTGGTGGCCTGCCGTCTATGGGGTTGCACAGAGTTGGACACAACTGAAGCAACTTAGCAGCAGCAGCAGCAGCAGCTTTGTAGTACAGTTTGAAATCAGGAAGCATGATACTTTCAGCTTTGTTGTCTTTCTTAAGGTTACTTTGGCTATTCAGAATCTTTTGTGTTTCCTTACAAATTCAAATAACATTTTGGAAAAAAATCAACAATTTTGACTAATGAGGTAAGTGCTGAGTAGAGGAAAAGTAAATTAAAGCCACTCATCTATATTTTATCAGTGCCTTATGGGGTATTCTAATTTTGGCCTATGTCATAATGATTTTGATACAGATGTTAAAAGCTCATAAGTGATCTGATGTGAAGACAGCCTGGCCTGAACAGAGCAGAAGCCCTGTGCTCTCACCCAAATACATAGGGATATTAATTTCTACCTCTATAATGAAGGTCAGCTTTGTGGAAGTTGGGTGGCTCAGACCATAAAGAATCTGCCTGCGATGCAGGAGACCCAGCTTCGATCCCTGGGTTGGGAAGATCCCCTACAGGAAGGCATGGCAACCCACTCCAGTATTCTTGCCTGGAGAATCCCATGGACAGAGGAGCCTGGTGGGCTACAGCCCATGGGGTAGCAAAGAGCTGGACACGACTGAGTGACTTTCACCTCACTGCAGAGTCATTCCCATAGATTCACCAGGGATTTTTCTCAATTTTCCAGTTACTCAGGAGCTCCATATCCAGGATCCCTTAAATAGTAGAAGACATCCCAAGACAAGGATCGTTTTCTTGTCTTAATGCCCCTCAATACCTCTAGGGTCTATTTCTCAGTGAGGTGATGCTGGCCTCTGGTATGCCATCTCTGTCGCATCAATGTTCCACAAGGTCAGCATCTAATTTCAGGCTCACAAGCTTCTTATAATCAACCCAGCACCAGAGTATGCCTGGGGTAGAGGTCAACATGACTCCATGGAAAATACAACATTAATGAGAGGAAGAGACGCAGTTTGCCATCAAAACTAAAGAGGAAACCTCTTTCCAGTACAGACAGACATGTTGACAGCTAGAGGCTACCGTTGGCTCTTCCCAGAAATAATTACATCCGAGAACTAAAAGTGTCAGCTGTGGTATAAATGGTATGGTACTATTTCATTCCTTCAAAACAAATCAGAATATGAATGGTTGCATCTTCTACTAAATATTGAAACTAAACAACTGTTCTGATACATAAACACAAAATCATTATTTCCACAGGAAGATGATGTTAAGGACATTCCCTCTAAATGTTCAGAAGCAGCTAATTTGTCTTCAAAGTTTAGGAAGGAGTTATTGCAGTGCACGTTGAGGCATCAGACTGATGATACAGGGGCTCAGTCTCTTGTATGTTTACTTTTTCTTGTATGAAATTTCCAAACAGTGGCATCCCACCAGTAGAAGGAATCTGAAAGGGAATAATGCTTCTCTAAAATTTGAGGACTATCTAGGGACCAAGTACTAGCCAGCCCCTCCAATTGTAAACCTTTCGGTATGCTGTTAGCTTTTGGGCAATATATCCTAAACATTTCAAAGAAGCCAAAGAAATGAAAGATTAGCTTCTCATTACCAAATAGAGTGGACTGTATTTTCTGAAGATATCTGCGGCCATATTTCCTGTCTTACACATTCTTCTACAATTTGACCTCACCACTGTCCCATCAAAAACTTGTGTCTAACTCACCTATGAATCTGGCCAGGCTTGTGATTGCTTCAACCAATAGAAGGTGACGGAAGTGATAATGTGTTCTGAGGTTAGATCATAAAAGGTGATGCAGTTTCCATCTTGCTCACTGGTAAACTTGAGCTCTGAGACCTGAGACACCACATAAGTAGTTTGATTATCCTGAGGCTACCATGCTCAGAGGCTGGGCCACATATAAAGTCACATGCGTTGGTGCTTTCAGTTAGCAGTCCTCCTCTCTGAACCACCCTAGCCTAGGCACCAGGAGTGAGTAAAGGAGCTTTCAGAATGATTCCAGCTCCCAGCCACTGAACCTGCATCTCAGCTGAAGTATCATGGAACAGAGTGAGGTCATTGCCATGATGCCCTCTCCGAATTCCTGACTCACAGGATCTGTGAGCATCATATGGCAGGTTTTAAGCAGCTAATTTTGGGGTAACTGGTTATACAGCAATTGTAGCTGAAACATCATCTCTCAACCTAACCCTGCCACTGTCCTTTTCCACTTGTTTTTAATGTAGTATGTCTACAGGTACTACAAATTCTCATTCCTTTTTGTTCTAGGGATATAGAGCAAACTTCAACAGTTGCTTGTCAAAATGATGTCAGTTCCCAAGAACACAATCCGAAGTGCTAATTAAAGTAACCAGATGTACACTCCATTCCTCTCAGGCCATGGTTGAACACACTTGAATAGAAACTTCTACAAGTGTCCAAATAATTGATATTGTCACTGCCTGAGACAGTGTCAGGGTTTTCATTTATGACTTCTGTAATTAGCCATGCTAATTAATAGCTGTATAGCCACTGACCCAAAAAGGAACTTTATCAGTAATCATAGTTATTGAGACAAATCTAGTTTAATGAAGTATAGCCAGTGCTAATATAGACTAAAAAAACCACCAATACTTTAATAAAGGATGCAAATCAGTATTTGTATCAGCTATTCAAAAAATCTTTTTAAAGAGAATAGATGACCTAGGAGTTTAGGGTTCAGATACATATGTGGAATCTAGCTAGAAAGTCAAGATAAGTCATCCTTCTTAACAGATGCCCACCCTTTCTCTCTTGATAGATAGGTTACAAAGGATCAAACCAAACATTTATCTAAAAGAAAATGACTATTTTGTCCCCATAAACCAACACACTGTTAGTTTATACAATACACTATATCCTCACTATCTTTATTTTCTCCTGCCCCAGACATTTCCAAATAGAACTAGAAGATAGGGATGAAAACTTTTGTTTCCATTTCATTTGTCTTTTTATAAAATTTCAGAAATCAAACTGGTCAAAAACATTTATGGATCCACAGTAATTAACATATATCCAAATCCAGAGGATTAAAAAAAAAAAACTAAAAGAAAGCAGATTTTCATTTTAAGAATATTTTTTGAGGCATCCACTTTAACTATCCACACATATTAATAAGCGTCACATGGTTCCCCTAAAGCCACCCTCCCCAGGGTATGACAGTCTTGTCAAAGTTCTTTGAGCTATAAGGAAAGCAGTTTTTAGGCTTTTAGAATTCCAAAAAGAAGAAAATGAAGGCTTTGATGAACAAAGATCAGGCTTGTAAGAGACCTAGAACAAAAAGTCAAATGTTCTTTTTAACGTATTTTAAGTGAGCTTAAAATAATTGTCTCTTTTAAGTCTGTAAATCTCTTTCACTATAACAATTCTTCCTTCCACAGGAAAAGTAAACAAATGTATCACTATTAGATAAAAGTCTTATTTAGGAAGACTGTGAGACAGTTAAGATTGCTGAAAGTGGTAAGAAAATCCTGACGCCAGAAAGAAGGTCAAAACAAAAAACCAGAGGCCTTGGGGCGATAGGGACTGCCAGGATACTATTCTAGTCCATGAGAAAGTAAAATGCCTGGGCTGGGTTCTAATATAGTCGAGTGACTTCCGCTGGTACCTAAGCAGTTTGGAGATGCTAGACGTAGGGATGCCACCATCAGCTAATTTAAGCATCCCCTCTCCCAAGACTCACTGAGTGTGTGCGGGACGCCTCTCCACCAAAGTGGTGACAGGCTAACCCTGAGCAAACAAAGCCCTAGACCGCAAGAAGGCAACTCTTCTCGTCGACCTCCCCATTTCTTCTCCCACCGGTCCTGGCCTTTCAGCACAGCTCCTTCCCTCCACGCGGGGTCAGCCCTTCCACGGGGGCGGGGTCTTCCGCTCACACAGGTCTGCCAGCCGCTCTTCACAAAGCCCCCCACCCCCACCCCTCTCGCTATCCCGGGCGCCATGGGCTCCCTCCGGCCTCAGACCCCGCAGCAGAGACGGAAGCCCGGGTTTTGGGACCCCCGCGGGTGCCACCCCCCCGGATGGACCCGCGCTCCCCAGCCCCTGTCATTTCGGGCTGGGGTCCCCAGTCCCTTTTGCCCGATCACACTCTCCCGGCCCCCTCCCACCCGTGCTGCCAGACAACCTGGGCCGGGACTTCAAGGATGATCGTCTCACCCCGACGCCGGGCTGCAGCGGCCCGGACCTCCGTTCCGCCCGGCTCGCCCTTGCCACCTGCCTCTCCGCGGCTACCTCCAGTGCCTGCCCTACTTGACGCCGCCATCCCGGGTAGCCACACTGGGACCAATTCCCGCAGCCCATTGGCTGTTACCTAGGCAACCGGTAGCAACGCCACTCCCCATTGGGCTAGCCCCGGTCTCTGCGCCATCTTTGTGCGGGGCAGTGTCTCAGGCTCCCTGCGCTAAATACCCGAAAGAGGGATGGGGCTGAACTACAGTCACGTCTCAGCTACCGGGAGAACTCAGAACTCACCTACCAGGGGTAGCCTAGCTAACTAGCCAAACCAAACCAAACCAAACCTAAGACAGAAACAGCAATGACCACCTACACCAGCGTCTCCTATCCTGCTTAGATCTCCATAGTTGTCAAAGGCACCCATGAGGAGCTAAAGGACAGAACCCAAAACTGACTTTTGAGATTGCGACTTTGTAAATTGTAAAGAGCAAGACAGAACAACTGCAGTTTCATAAGTATCTGCCCTGTGCCAGCATTGTGATATCAGGGCACTTTTACATTCACTATACGGATTTGTGTTGTCGTTGTCATTACTCATACCATTTATATTTAAAATATAGTGTCAAGATTGGAACAAATCCTCCCAAATATGCACACCAACCAACTTACCCATATTTATTTACTGAACAAATGTGAAAGCTGCATGATGCTAGGTTTTGCCAGGTTAGAATAGACATGATCACCGCTCTCATAGGATTTACTGACTCCACGTGGAGAAGAAAAATTCGTGCAAGTGCAAAAATCCAAGACTATTTAATTATTAAGAGAAGGCAAGCACGTGAACAGAGTAAGTAGATTTCTCCTCTGAATTTGGATTTCCTAATCTGTAGACTAGGGTGGTAATAGCAAGGAGAAGGCAATGGCACCCCACTCCGGTACTCTTGCCTGTAGACTCCCGTGGACGGAGGAGCCTGGTAGGCTGCAGTCCATGGGGTCGCTAAGGGTCAGATACGACTGAACGACTTCATTTTCACTTTTCACTTTCTTGCATTGGAGAAGGAAATGGCAACCCAATCCAGTGTTCTTGCCTGGAGAATCCCAGGGATGGGGGAGTCTGGTGGGCTGCTGTCTATGAGGTCGCACAGAGTCAGACACGACTGAAGCGACTTAGCAGCAGCAGCAGCAATAATGATAAAGTCTCCCCAGAACTTGTACGAAAATACAATATAAAATTCTCAGTACTGTGTCTGACCTTGTAGGAGTCTGACACTGTAAGTCTTCAGTAAACTGTAGATTTAAATGATTGGGATTCAGTCTTCAGATCCCATCTTTGCTACCAATTGTGTGTGACTTCAAGCAAGTTGGTAAGCTCTCTAGCCTGTGAAATGAGTTTACACTAGCAAACCTATAAGATTTGGTCCAGCTCCAACTCACTGGTTCAAGAAGCTGAACTACGTGGTGTTAGCTATGGATATAAGTACAATAGTTGAGAGAACATAGTGTTAATAAAACAGATATTAGATTGGAGAATGTGTAATTAGAAAATATGAAGAAATAAAGTTAAATAGACTGGTCAAATTATGGAAAGACTTGAAAAAGTAGAAGATATGTTTTGCAAAATGTGGTTTCTCAAATCTGCAAATTTGTAGACACAGAAAGTAAAATAGAGGTTACCAAGAGCCAGGGGAAGAGGAAATTATTGTTTAACAGGTACAGAGTTTTTGTTGGGATGAAAAAAAGCTTTGGGTATAGATAGTGGTGATAGTTATACAACATTGTGAATGTATTTTCTGTCACTGAATTAGACACTTGTGGACAGTTAAAATGATAAATATTACATATATTTTACCACAGTAAAAAAAATATGGTTTCTTGATCAGAGTGGTGACACAATCAAACCAGTGTTTTAAGAAAATTAATCTGGCACTGACACCAAAGATGATCAGAGAGAGAGTGAAAGCAGAGAAGCACACTCAGAAGCTCTGACAGTTGCGGGGTGCCAGGCTGAGTGTCCAGTGCAGTACAGCAGTTAACTGCTGGCTATCTGTTCTGCTGCAGTCCGTGGGGTCGCAAAGCGTTGGACACGACTGAGAGACTGGACTGAACTGGTCTGTTTTGCACATGATGGTGTGTATGTGTCAGTGCTGCTCTCTTGATTTGTCCTGTCCTTTCCTCCCCCATCTCCTGTGTCCACTATATGTAAAATAGATAGCCAATGGGAATTTGCTGCATGTCTCAGGAAACTCAAACAGGGGCTCTGTATCAACCTAGAGGGGTGAAATGGGGAGGGAGATGGGAGGGAGGTTCAAGAGGGAGGGGATATATGTATACCTATGGCTGATTCATGTTGAAGTTTGACAGAAAACAACAAAATTCTGTAAAGCAGTTATCCTTCCATTAAAACTAAGTTAAAAAATATATATAAAGATTAAAATATCTAATAAGTTCATACTGGTAAGTCCAATTCAAATATGGGACTGCAAATCTTTTACTTAATTTCTTCCACTCTATGTCTCTAGTTTTCTTCTACCCTGATTCTCAAGGGTACAAATGATGTTAAAATATCTCACAATTACTTATTTGGTACATTCCACACAATTGGTAAATTATACACAATTGACAATGCTAATATTACCATCATGGTATTGCCAAAAACAGTTGTTTTGTGCATATTCTCTCCCCATTCTCCTCCTCCTTTTTTTTTTAAATTATACTTTATATTGTCACTTTGCTTATTTAACTTATATGCAGAGTACATCATGTAAAATGCCAGACTGGATGAAGCACAAGCTGGAATCAAGATTGCTGGGAGAAATATCAGTAACCTCAGATATGTAGATGACACCAACCTTATGGCAGAAAGTGAAGAGGAGCGAAAGAGCCTCTTGATGAAAGTTATAGAGGAGAGTGATAAAGTTACCTTAAAACTCAACATTAAAAAATTAAGATCATGGCATCTGGTCCTATCACTTCATGGCAAATAAATGGGGAAACAATGAAAACAGTGACAGACTTTATTTTTCTGGGCTCCAAAATCACTGCAGATGGTAACTGCAGCCATGAAATTAAAAGATGTTTCCTCCTTGGAAGAAAAGCTGTGACCAACCTAGACAGCATATTAAAAAGCAGAAACATTACTTTACCAACAAAGGTCCATCTAGTCAAAGCTATGGTTTTTCCAGTAGTCATGTACGGATGTGAGAGTTGGACTATAAAGAAAGCTGAGTGCCTAATAATTGATGCTGATGCTTTTGAACTGTGGTGTTGGAGACTCTTGAGAGTACCTTGGACAGCAAGGAGATCAAACCAGCCAATCCTAAAGGAAATCCGCCCTGAATATTCATTGGAAGGACTGATGCTGAAGTGAAGCTCCAGTACTTTGGCCACCTGATGTGAAGAACTAACTCATTGGAAAAGACCCTGATGCTGGAAAGATTGAAGGCAGGAGGAGAAAGGGACAACAGAGGATGAGATGTTTGGATGGCATCACCGACTTGATGGACATGAGTTTGAACAAGCTCTGGGAGTTGGTGATGGACAAGGAAGCCTGGCATGCTGCAGTCCATGGGGTCTCAAAGAGTTGTACAGGACTGAGGACTGAACTGAACTGAACTGACACTTTATTAAAAAATAAATAAATAAATAAATAAACTATTGCAATAATGTAGCTAAGACATCCTAAGAGTACCAAAACTAAGGAGGGATCAGTGAGGATGGACAGAAAGGGGTAAATATGAAACACATTTCATAGAAATAACTAATAAGAAGCAATGTAGTGTTGAAAGCATGGAGGTAGTCTGACTGGATTTGGGTCCAGCTCTGCCATTTATCAGCTGCGTGACCGTCGGCAGGTTAGTTTCCTTGGTTTCCAACATCATAAGGCTGTAATGCTAGTTACATGGCTTAATCCCAGTAACACATGTAAAACCACATGCTTAGCATTTTGGTAAGCGGTAGATGGCTCAGTGGGTAAAGAATCCACCTAACAATGCTGGAGCCACAGAAGACAGGGGTTTGATCTTTGAGCGGGAAAATCCTCTGGGGGAGTAAGTGGCAACTTTTACTCCCGTGATCTCGCCTAAAGAATCCCATGGACAGAGCAGCCTGGTGGGCTACAGTCCATGGGGTCGCGAAGAGTTGGACATGACTGGGCAACTAAGCATGGATTCAGCACGAGCTCTTAAAATGTCTAGGGAATGTACTGACACTTTTCAGTAAAAGGAAAATCAAGCTCTAAGAGGTAAATACAGAAATAATTTCTGGGGGTTTTCCATAGATAAAACTCAGAATTCAAAGGAGAACTCTGAATCTTGGAGCTCTCCTTGACCATAATTTGAAGCTTAAAGGCTAAATGAGATGAATAATACTAAGAGGTCACCTCTGTGGCTATGGCCCCTGGAACATAAGAGGCTAGTATTACTTAATTATTTGATGTCTAGTTAGGAAAAGGAAATACATGTCTTATAACTGAAAAGGAAAACTGAACCGTCTGTATGGACCTTTGCCTAGGTTTACTTGGCAAAAAAAAGTGTTTAAGACATTCCTATTGTTAAAAATAAGACACAGGCCGCAAATAGAATCACTTAGGCTAAGCTCTATATCACCAAACCTAAACCTAATACCTTTCTTAATTACTGTTTCAGCCTCTCCCAGATATGGAATCTTAAACTAGGCAATCTGGAATTACCTGGTCAGCACTAGTGAGGTAATCTTTCTAATAGACCCTGTCATCCTGGCTCTTAAAGGAAAGGGAATCTTGCCACAACCAATCTGCTTTCGCTGTAACTTCCTTGGTTCTTTGCCCTCTGCCTATATAGGTCTTTCATTTTGTGTAGCTCCTCAAAGCTCTTTTCTGTCTGCTAGATGGGGTGCTGCACAATTCATGAATCATTTAAGAAAGCCAGTAAGTTCTTTAAAATTTATTCAGTTGAATTTTGTTCTGTAACACCATCAGTTCAGTTCAGTTCAGTTCAGTTGCTCAGTTGTGTCCGACTCTTTGCGACCCACAAACTGCAGCACGCCAGGCCTCCCTGTCCATCACCAACTCCCAGAGTTTATGCAAACTCATGTCCATCAAGTCGGTGATACCATCCAGCCATCTCATCCTCTGTCATCCTCTTCTCCTTCTGCCCCCAATCCCTCCCAGCATCAAGGTCTTTTCCAATGAGTCAACCCTTCGTATCAAAGTATTGGATTTTCAGCTTCAGCATTAGTCCTTCCAATGAATACCCAGGACTGATCTCCCCTACTGTCTTCAATTTAAGTCTGAATTTGGCAATAAGGAGTTCATGATCTGAGCCACAGTCATCTCCAGGTCTTGTTTTTGCTGACTGTATAGAGCTTCTCCATCTTTGGCTGTAAAGAATATAATCAATCTGTGATGTCCTTGTGTAGAGTCTTCTCTTGTGTTGTTGGAAGAGGGTGTTTGCTATGACCAGTGCGTTCTCTTGGCAAAACTCTATTAGTCTTTGCCCTGCTTCATCCTATATTCCAAGGCCAAAGTTGCCCGTTACTCCAGGTGTTTCTTGACTTCCTACTTTTGCATTCCAATCCCCTATAATGAAAAGGACATCTTTTTGGGGCGTTAGTTCTAAAAGGTCTTGTAGGTCTTCATACATATAATTAAGCAATAGTTCTTTTAGTTCCCTACTTCTAGTTAGTTGGGGCAATAATTTGATTCAAGAAAGAATGATTTTTAAATATTGGTTACTATGTGGCTGGTCATCTTTTGTGAAAACCTATGCTTTTAGTCTGTTGGTTACTTTAAACATAAAAACAAAAACAACATCAACAGTATTAACAAAATTAAAAGTTACCATTCGTTGAATGCTTTTTCATGTGCTAAGCACTATGCTTAGTGTTTTATGTACTTATCTTGATTCCTACTTAACCAATTGAGGAAGGGATGATTACTCTCATTTTATAGAGGAGGACGCTGAGGCTTAGAGAGTTTAGTAACGTACAAAATAATGTGTGGAGCTGGAGTTGAAACTCAGATGTCTCTGATTCATTCTTTTCCCAATGATGAAATAAATATTCACATTTTAAGACAAGAGAAGAACTTGAACTTAAACATTTTGTCTGCCAGTTTGGACTTCCTTCTTCCTCTCTAGTGTGGACTGTGCATCTGCCTTATGCATTAATCAGACCTCCTCAATGGCGAAAGACCTGCTCAGCTATAAAGATAAAATTTTCTTCTTCTGGCTCCAGCCATATAACTCCTTAGAAAATAATGTTCATTTCTCAATCCTTGTGTGTACAGACATATTTGGTGAACTATTAACATATGTACAATTCCAGTATATCATTTCCCTTAACGATAGCAATTAGTGAAGAACAGACTGATTCAACCACCTGGGGAGATACTAGACTCCGTGTAATAGAAGTTCTTAGCTTAAATACTTACTTATGACTTTATTAATGTTACTAGGTATGTTACTTGTATTCTGCCTATTTTATGGAATTATTGTTTCTCGCATTACCAAATGTGAAACTGAGTCTCCAGTAAAATTAATGATGATTAGTTGACTTGAAATGACTGACCAGATACATAGTCCTATATATCAATGATATAATAGTGTAACTCTAGATATGGGAAGAGACAACAAAAAGGAACTATATTCTGGACCACAACAGACAAGTAGGACAGGTGGTCAAGAGGCTCTGGGATACTGTTAACAGAGCCTAGTCCAGTAATAGCACATGGAATGGCCTATGAATGAAGTTCTCACCTGAGTTTGGAATCCACACGCCATGGGACAAATTGGTCACAAAATGCCTCCCAAGCCCTGGCTGAAATTAAGACCAAAAGAGAAGGGACTGTAAAATAAAGAACATTACCCACCATTCAGTTCTACAAGAATCAAGTCATTAGGCTCGGCAGTCACTGACCTACAATATTTGCCATGACGTGATGGGACTGGATGCCATGATTTTAGTTTTTTGAATGTTGATTTTTAAGCCAGCTTTTTCACTCTCCTCTTTCACCCTCATCAAACATTAAGTAAGATATCTGTTCCTTGTGAATAGCAGTAAACCTCTACCAAGATGTGTGCTTAACTGCAGTACCTATACCTCAAAATCATGCCTCCCCTCCCCTCTTCAGAACTGTGTTCATAGTTGTCTGAGAGACTCTCCAAGATTATAATCTTTAGGCTGGATCAAATAAAATTTTCCATTTCTTTTGTAAATTGACTACTGATTAATCCCACAGTGCCCGCCCCCACTCCTCCCAGTGATCTAATTCCAGTCTTCCTTTAAGACTTAGCTCATAGCACATGCTGAACTTAAAGCTTTTGCTGACTCTCCAGTCAACCCTGAAATTGCTGAACTCCTATTATGGAGTTTCCAGCTCTCATTATTGGCTCTTTTTCTTCTACTGCCTCAGAGAGCTGTGGTCTTCAGCTTGTGGGCAGGGGCTATATCGTCCTTCTCTTTTCCACTAATAAAAATACACGGAGCACCTACAAAGTCTAGACACTGAGGTCTCACAGTGATGAACAAAAGAAGTCATGGACTCTTACTTCTCGGATCTCATAATTTTTTAGGCTAATGGTACCATATTTTTCTTCAATTAACAAGCACTGAGATCTGAGTCATGCATTGTGTAAACTGCATGAGGACTGGAATTTTTAAAAACTTTTTTACTTAGAGCAGGGATTTTGTTTCTTTGCTTCACTCCTGGCTCTCTCGAAAACAGTAGGTGCTCAATAAATATTTAATGAATAAGCGCACGATGGAATGACTCAGACAGAAAGACCACAGTTCCCTGATCTCACAGCTGGCTCATAGTAGGTATTCAAGAAATGAGTGACTGACTGATGAAGTCACTTCAGTTCAGTTCAGTCATTCAGTCGTGTCTGACTTTTTGTGATCCCATGGACTGAGGCATGCCAGGCCTCCCTGTCCATTACCAACTCCTGGAGATTACTCAAACTCATGTCCATTGAGTCGGTGATGCCATCCAACCATCTCATCCTCTGTCGTCCCCTTTTCCTTTCCCCTTCAATCTTTCCCAGCATCAGGGTCTTTTCAAATGAGTCAGCTCTTCGCATCAGGTGGCCAAAGGATTGGAGTTTCTGCTGCAGCATTAGTCCTTCCAATGAATATTCAAGACTGATTTCCTTTAGGATGGACTGGTTGGATCTTCTTGCAGTCCAAGGGACTCTCAAGAGTCTTCTCCAACACCACAGTTCAAAAGCATCAATTCTTCGGTGCTCAGCTTTCTTTATAACTCCAACTCTCACATCCATACATGACTACTGGAAAAGCCATAGCTTTGACTAGATGGGCCTTTGTTGGTAAAGTAATGTCTCTGCTTTTTAATATGCTATCTAGGTTGGCCATAACTTTTCTTCCAAGGAGCAAGCGTCTTTTAATTTCATGACTGCAGTCACCATCTGCAGTGATTTTGGAGCCCAGAAAAATAAAGTCTGCCACTGTTTCCACTGTTTCTCCATCTATTTGCCATGAGGTGATGGGACCGGATGCCATGATCTTTGTTTTCTGAATGTCGAGCTTTAAGCCAAGTTTTTCACTCTCCTATTTCACTTTCATCAAGAAGCTCTTTAGTTCTTCTTCACTTTCTGCCATAAGGGTGGTGTCATCTGCATATCTGAGGTTATTGACATTTTTCCTGGCAATCTTGATTCCAGCTTGTGCTTCCTCCCAGCCCAACATTTCTCATGATGTACTCTGCATATAAGTTAAATAAGCAGGGTGAAAATATACATCCTTGATGTATTCCTTTCCCCATTTGGAACCAGACTGCGTTCCATCTCCAGTTCTAACTGTTGCTTCCTGACCTGCATACAGGTTTCTCAAGAGGCAGGTCAGTGGTCTTATATTCCCATCTCTTTCAGAATTTTCCACAGTTTATTGTGATCCATACAGTCAAAGGTTTTGGCATAGTCAATAAAGCAGAAATAGATGTTTTTCTGGAACTCTCTTGCTTTTTCAATGATCCAGTGGATGTTGGCAATTTGATCTCTGGTTCCTCTGCCTTTTCTAAAACCAGCTTGAACATCTGGAAGTTCATGGTTCATATACTGTTGAAGCCTGGCTTGGAGAATTTTGAGCATTACTTTACTAGCATGTGAGATGAGTGCTATTGTGTGGTAGTCTGAGCATTCTTTAGCATTGGCTTTCTTTGGGATTGGAATGAAAACTGACCTTTTCCAGTCCTGTGGCCACTGCTGAGTTTTCCCAAATTTGCTGGCATGTTGAGTGCAGCACTTTCACAGCATCATCTTTCAGGATTTGAATTAGCTCAACTGGAATTCCATCACCTCCACTAGCTTTGTTTGTAGTGATGCTTCCTAGGGCCCTCTTGACTTCACATTCCAGGATGTCTGGCTCTAGGTGAGTAATCACACCATCGTGATGATCTGGGTCATGAAGATCTTTTTTGTACAGTTCTTCTGTGTATTCTTGCCATCTCTTCTTAATATCTTCTGCTTCTGTTAAGTCCCTACCATTTCTGTCCTTTATTGAGCCCATCTTTGCATGAAATGTTCCCTTAGTATCTCTAATTTTCTTGAAGAGATGTCTAGTGTTTCCCATTCTATTCTTTTCATCTATTTCTTTGCAGTGATCGCTGAGGAAGGCTTTCTTATCTCTCCTTGCTATTCTTTGGAACTCTGCATTCAAATGGGTATATCTTTCCTTTTCTCCTTTGCTTTTTGCTTCTCTTCTTTTCACAGCTATTTGTAAGCCCTCCTCAGACAGCCATTTTGCTTTTTTGCATTTCTTTTTCTTGGGGATGGTCTTGCTCCCTGTCTCCTGTACAGTGTCACGAACCTCCCTCCATAATTCATCAGGCACTCTGTCTATCAGATCTAGTCCCTTAAATCTATTTCCCACTTCCACTGTATAATCGTTAGGGATTTGATTTAGGGTGTTGCAAAAACAACACCCAGTTGTGGATGTGACTGTTGATGGAAGCAAGTCCGATGCTGTAAAGAGCAATATTGCATAGGAACCTGGAATGTTAGGTCCATGAATCAAGGCAAATTGGAAGTGGTCAAACAGGAGATGGCAAGAGTGAACACCAACATTTTAGGAATCAGCGAACTAAAATAGACTGGAATGGGTGAATTTAACTCAGATGACCATTATATCTACTACTGTAGGCAGGAATCCCTTAGAAGAAATGGAGTAGCCATAATGGTCAACAAAAGAGTCTGAAATGCAGTACTTGGATGCAGTCTCAAAAACGACAGAATGATCTCTGTTCCTTTCCAAGGCAAATCATTCAATATCACAGTAATCCAAGTTTATGCCTCGACCAATCAAGCTGAAGAAACTGAAGTTGAAGGGTTCTATGAAGACCTACAAGGCCTAGAACTAACATCCAAAAAAGATGTCCTTTTCATTATAGAGTACTGGAATGCAAAAGTAGGAAGTCAAGAAACACCTGGAGTAACAGGCAAATTTGGCCTTGGAGTACAGAATGAAGCAGGGCAAAGGCTAATGGAGTTTTGCCAAGAGAACACATTGGTCATAGCAAACACCCTCTTCCAACTACACAAGAGAAGACTCTACACGTGGTCATCACCAGACGGTCAACACCGAAATCAGATTGATTATATTCTTTGCAGCCAAAGATGGAGACGGTCTATACAGTCAGCAAAAACAAGACCGGGAGCTGACTGTGGCTCAGATCATGAACTCCTTATTGCCAAATTCAGACTTAAATTGAAGAAAGTGGGGGAAAACCACTAGACCATTCAGGTATGACCTAAATCAAATCCCCAAGGACTGTTGAGGTAGGCTCCTTTATTTGTTCGCTGACAAATAAGAGCCAGCAGTGCGAAGCTAAGGGCGGTGCCGGGCTGGAAGGGAAAGGGGGCGTGTCTGACCGGAGCTTGCTCCTGGAGCATGCGCAATCTTCAGAGAAGGTGACGGGCATAAAATGCGGAGGACGGGATTGCGTAGGCGTTGTTTTTGATTGGATACAGTCTGCGCGCGAGGGGTCCTGCCTACTCGTCGCCAAGTAAACAGGGAAGGTAGGGGCGGGGCCAAGGAAGCACTGGGACCTGGTTGGCCGAGAGAAGGTTGAGGGTTTCGCGGATTGGTCCGGGGCAGGAACTCAGCTGTGTGGAGCGCACCGGGTCCCGGAGCCCGCGGCCTCAGGGATGGACGAGACGAGCCCACTCGTGTCCCCCGAGCGGGCGCAACCTCCGGACTATACCTTCCCGTCCGGCTCGAACGCTCACTTTCCGCAGGTGCCGGGGGGCGCGGTCCGCGTGGCGGCGGTGGCCGGCCCGGTCCCCTCTCCGCCGGGCTCGCCAGGCCACGACAGGGAGCGGCAGCCACTGCTGGATCGGGCCCGGGGCGCGGCGGCCCAGGGTCAAACCCAAACCGTGGCGGCGCAGGCCCAAGCCCTGGCGGCCCAGGCCGCGGCGGCGGCGCACGCTGCGCAGGCCCACCGCGAGCGGAACGAGTTTCCGGAGGACCCGGAGTTCGAGGCGGTGGTGCGGCAGGCCGAGTTGGCCATCGAGCGTGGCATCTTCCCCGAGCGCATCTATCAGGGCTCCAGCGGAAGCTACTTCGTCAAGGACCCTCAGGGGGTGAGATCGGGCTGGGGACTGCGGCCGCCAGCTTCGGGGAGGGTGGACCTGTCCCGGGGAGTTTGAGGCTTCGCACAGTCAGAGGGAGAAGGGGTTTTGAAAGGCTGCGAAAGGAGAAAACTACCGTGCGGAGCTTCGTGGGCAGGATTTTGGAATGCCCCTGGGAACTGGAGATGGAGAAACTCTGCGGAATGAAGAAATAAATCAGAACTTATTTGGTAGGGGAGTAGTAAGCGGAAAATGAAAAGAGGAAATTGACCAGATAGAGGCGAGGAGCCCTGCGGTGTAGTGGGGCAGTTGGCCTCTGGACAGAGACGTGCAGGGAGATGCTGCTTTCTAGTAGGTTCCTTAACTTTAAACTACAGACGTTTGTTCAGCTACTTACTTACTGATTTGAGCTTTGAGCCCGTCCTTTCTTTTTGGACCGATTCAGTGTTGTCACTGTTCATCCAGGAGGACCGGTGACCCATCAGGGACTCTGATGGTTCCCTTCCAGCCTTCTCTGTTGTGGGGATGTCTTCTGCCACCGATCCAGGTCTCCTATTGACAGACGTTGCTGATTGAGTGGACTCATCAGTTTCATCTGTCTGGTTATTGCTCACTTCTGAGATATTGTTCAAATCCTTTTTTATTGTTGCTCAGTTTAGAGTGTAAAGTTTGAGAAACATGGGACTGTCAGTTACCTTTTACTTTCATTTCTCATCCAGGACTAGTGTTTTTCTCACTTTTATTTTGTCCCTTGTATGTGTTTAAAGGGGGATGAGGATGGGATGGGACATGGAGTGAGGAAGGCAGCTGAAAAGTGACATTTATTCTTTTGATTAGGGTTTCCGTGGTGGCTCAGTGGTAGAGAATCTGCCTGCCAATGCAGGGGACGCAGGTTCCATCCCTGAGTTCCAGGAACATCCCCTGGAGAAGTAAATGGCAAGCCACTTCAGTATTCTTGCCTGGAGAGTCCGGTGGACAGAGGAGCTTGATGGGCTACAGTCCACAGAGTTGCAAAAGAATCAGACACAACTTAGCGACTAAACAGCCCACCAACAGATCAAACTAGGGGTGTCTTTGAAATATCAATGAGTCAAAAAAATTTTCAAGTCTTCTATGTTAATGTTCTCAGGTGGGCCAGAATGACTTACTGGAAAAATATACTATTGTTATTAAACTGATGGAGATCAGAGTTCCCTCACATTTTCCCTACATCTCTCTTATGTGAACTCTTTGAGATTGGTGGTGTGCTCTTTTGACAGGCGTGCTGAATTGCCAGGATGCACTGTGACTTGTAGCTCTTGGTTAGGATCATGTTGGATCCAGTTATTCTCCCAGGTGTTATCCCGGAATTATCACCAAGAACCTGAGAGCATTTCCACAGTCAACTCAGTTACCCTAAACGAGATGGGAAAAAGGTTTGAGAGTAAAGTTATTCCAAATCTCTCAAGTAAGGGAGTAGGGAGTTAAATCGAAAGCTCAAACAGGAACCATCACTTCTAGAAGAAAAGAAAGATAGGGGGTCCTTGGGTTTAAATGTCAGGGAGATGTTCATCATTTTTTATTTAGGAACCAGACTGAAATCTAAGATATGAATGGTTTTTATTTTGTTGCTAGCTTGTTGGCTGAAGGGGCTGAGATTATCTTTGTAAGGTACAACAGCAGGTGGAAGATTTTTGTTTTTCTTTCGTGACACTGTTACAGCCGCACTGCAACACTGGAAGTGTGTGGGTCAGCAGAGAAGTGATCTGGTGCTCTGACAGGTGGGAGTGACGCGATCTCTCAGCTCCACCTGGCAGGTCAAGTACTGTCACCGTAATACATAGCCCATGGAGAGTAGCAGACTATGGATATGTTTCTTGGTGACTTGCAGGATCTCAGTCTCCCAAATTTCCTGGCCACTGTCCTTTCTTAGATGGGAAGTCAAAATACATACGACCAAACAAAACTTATTAGTGTAACCATTCTGTTCCCACTGAGGAAAACGTGGTTCAGAGCAGAGGATCACTTCCTAAACGCTGTGGTGGTTACACTAGACCACAAACTAAATGCAGTTAGTTTTGTCATCTTTAGCCCTGCTCCAAATGTGTTTATTTATTTTGTTTAGAAATACTTAGATAGTATTTACTGTATGCCAGGTACTCTTAATGTGCTTTACAGGGCTTCTCCCATGGCTCAGCGGCAAAGAATCCGCCTGCAAGGCAGGAGACTCGGGTTTGATCCCTGGGCCGGGAAGATCCCCTGGAGAAGGAAAGGCAACCCACTCCAGTATCCTTGCCTGCAATGTCCCATGGATAGAGAAGCTTGACAGGCTACCGTCCATGTGGTCGCAAAGAGTCAGACACTACTGAGTGACTGAGCATACATACACAGATAAAAATAATGCATTAAAAAAAAAAGTGCTTTACAAATAATAATTCACTTAATACTCGTAACAGCTTCTGAGGTAGGGACTATCGTTGTCCCCACAGATGACGACACTGAGACACACAGTACAGCTCATTCGCCCAGAGTCTCAAAGCTATTAAATGCAAGGCAGGTTTCAGGCCCAGGCAGACTGGCGCCAGAGTTCATGCTTCTAACTACTAGGTCCTGCTACCTCAGAGTTAGTCATCTGAATCTCTGGTTTCTCTTTTCAGCTACCATATTGGTTAGGACTAAATTTGGCTGTGTGTGACAGACATTTTTAAATAATAATAACTTGAATAAAAGTACATTTGACTCTCATGAAAGAAGTCTCCAGACTGCCTGGAGCTGGCATGGCATTTTCCTTTATCGGGGAGACAGTATGAACAGTATGCATCTGTACGTCCAGCTGGTCAGCCATCCCTAGCATGTGGCTTCCACTTCATGAGCCAAGATGGATGCTCAGACTACAGATGTCTTGTCTGCTTTTCAGCCAGTTGGAAGAAGGAGAGGAGGAGAAAGAGAATGCCCTCTCCCTGGAAGACATTTCCTAGAAGCTGGCAGTAGACTGCTCTCCTTACATCCCATTGTCCAGAACTGAGCTTCAGTAGTGACTGGGAACTGGAGTCTTTATTTTGTCCAGCTAAAAATCGGAGACCTGTGCCCAAGGAATAAGAGGGAACAGAGATTGGGCGAACCAGCAGTTTCTGCCACAGGTACTTTTGGAGCTGGACGACCTGAAAGGTTCTTGAAGATAACAGCCCTGATTTCATTTCCCAGTTGAGAGTAGTTTCTTCCTCAGAATGAGCAAGTACGGACCTGAAACAGTAAGATGGAAAATGCTGGATCAGAAGTCATGGTAGAATGTTCAGGTCACCCTCCTCACCTACATCCTTGTGTTTCAGGTCTCAGGCTGCTCACGAAAGTAGTTTTTGAGCATTTTCTGTTTTGAGTGGCTGGTAATACTAAGCATTCATATTGCCAAATCGTAGAACAGCATATGACTGACTAGTTTATTAGGACAAATAAATGAGATACCACGTATGAAAGCCCCTGGCCTGATTCCTGGTGCTTAGCAGGAGTTCAGAGTGTTTTGCTTATTTTTTAAGTCCCATGCTGACTGACCCCTGGATTAGGCTTTCTTGGATACATGGCATTGAATAAAGCAAAAAGTAGTGTAATTCTAAAAGGATCCATTCCTATTTAGGATAGTAATTCATTAGACAATTCTAAGTGGTATTTGCAAAACAGTTGTATAGATACTTCTCACATGTCCTAGGAGCTTGGCCTTATATCAGTAATTTTCAGCCTTTTAAAAATACTTTCTTCACCAAGAGTTTGTCTTGAAAATAGTACAGTATTATTTTCCATTTTTCAAATATAAATTTATATTGTAATATTGAATGTGTTTCTTGCAGCCACCTGTGTCTTCCAGGAAATTTTGGTGTCCTCACATTTGGTTGAGAATGACACTAATAGCCAAATAAAGAATAAGGACCTCAGAGTAACTTTTTTTTAAATAATTTTATTTATTTATTTGGCTGTGCTAGGTCTTTGCTGCTGCACAGGCTTTCCTCTAGTTGTGGTGAGTGGGGGCTGAGGCTCCTCACTGTGATGGCTTCTCTTGTTGCAGAGTACACGGGTTCTAGGGCTAGGGCTTCCGTAGTTGTAGCACGTGGGTTCTAGAGCACAGGCTTAGTGGTTGTAGTGCATGGGCTTAGTTACTCTGAAGCGTGTGGTATCTTCCCAGACCAGGGATCGAATCCATTGTTTCCTGCATTGGCAGGCAGATTCTTTACCACTGAGCTACCAGGGAAGCCCCCAGAGTAACTTTTTTATTACTTAAATGTTAAGATGCAGTCATGTTTATATACCATACATAGGTGTAGTTTGGAGACTTTTAAGCATCATCAACACACCATCTGTGATAGGGAGCTGTCCCAAGCCACAGGTTAAAATCGATGAGGCAGGTTGGGTTGATAGCAGTGAACAGGAAAATAAATACAGGCTGAATCTCTTTTATTACATTCTATTTGGATCCCATCTTCTTTCAGGGTCTCACATATTTGAAGTAGTCCATCCCTCTCTTTTGTAAGGGTTAACATGTAAATCAGGCTTCTCTACCTCAATAGTTAAGTTAAAAAGTGCTGTTTCCATCCAGCCTCTACAGAATACAGACTTACCTTTTTCACTCTCATTTCCTTATGAGTGTATAGTAGAGATTTCAAGAGGTTGCATGATGTGTGATATCGAAACAGATTGAATATTAAAGAAGATGTGAGAATACAGTATTCTTCTACTGAGCTAAAGATTCGAGATTTGCAAAAATGTAAAACAATACCAGTCTTCTCACTAAAAATTGTTTTTTAAAATATAGTTATTTTTCAAAAAAACATGTCACATATATTAACATGTAATTGGTCTGTTTTTATGATTAGGTGAATTAAATAAATAGCTTTGACATTTTAATTTTAAGTTCTAATAACAGCAAATATAGATTTTGCCCATGTAAACAAAAGCTTTGGGGGTCTTTAATAGTTTTTAAAAGTTTAAAGGAATCCTGAAACCAGAAAGTTTGAGAACCATCCACTTTGTATTTACCAAACTTAAAAAAAAAAAACCACCAAACTTTTATTTTATGTTATTTCTGCATATTTCACTGTATAATATGTGTGATGTGCTTGAGTTGTCTTAGATTGTAGTGTAGCCTAGCCTCGTACACTGCTCCTTGGAGCTGCTGGACGGATACAGAAAACCCTTGGGTTTCAGGTTTCAGTAGTTGGGGGGCTGGCCCAGCCAAGTCCCGTCGCTGCCTTGTGCACTGTTCTTTTTATCCTGAACTTCATGCATTTCTGCTGCTCCGGCTACCTGCATGTTAACCCGTTCCTTAAAAGGGATTTTAGTAAGTGAGTGTTAAGGGAGGGTGTTTTTTTAAATGCTGACATCAAACTGAAGCTTTCTCCTACGTGTAAAAAGAAATTGAAAGTTTATTAAAAAAGAGAGATAATATGGTGAAATGAATTAGGCAGTATTTTTTTCTTTCTCAACCAAATAATGGTGGGTGGTTTTAGAGTTTGTTTTCTATGAATTAGGAGAATATTCTTGAGTCCTCAGTAACACAGTTGATTATGGGAAGTTAACATTAGCTTTGGAAATTAGGCCAGACGCTGCTTTATGTGTCTCTAGGAAACCCACAGGGTGCCGATACACTGTATCGGCCAACTAGGTGAACTGAAGCAACTTAGTCCTGAAAGGGACTTGTCCCCCTTCTGTCTGAATGTCCTTCTGTTCCTCCATCCTTCCCGCCCCCCACTACCCCTCTATTTGTGCATGCCAGACATTATTATTTAATGAAACCCTTGTTACACTGAGAGAATCATGATGATTAATGCTTTTAGAGTCGATGAAATGCTTTCTGATTCTCCTTATGCTGGAAGGAAATTGAGAAGTTTGAGAGGTTGGTCTGTAAATGATGCTTGGCTGCAATCTTGGCCTTTACGTTCTGCTCTTTTTTTGGCTGAGGGATCATGTGGCTTGAGGGATCTTAGGAACAGGAATCAAACCTGTGCTTCCTGCAGTGGAAGTTTGGAGTCCTAACCACTGGACCATCAGGGAATTCCCAAGTTCTGCTTTCTTTAAGTGGAAGTATTTAAGCCTCATTCCTGGTATTTTTCAGCCCCGCTAGTAGTCTTGGTTTCCCTTTCACTGAGGACCAGCTTGCTGAACTCCACCTTGTACTTCAACGAACCGACTGGTGGGTTCTGGGATGGGCCTCAAGTTGTCCTGTGGTTTCACTGCCCAGGTTCCAGAGAGTTCCGGTGGAGTCAAAAGTCATTCTCTGCGAGCTGAGCCGGTTACTACTACTGCTGCTATATGATTCAGAGCCCACGGTTGTGGAGACAGAGAGGAAGATTGCCAAAACAGGCCTCTTCCTAGCCACTTTGGATAATAATATAATTCTGAATGAACATATGCATTTGACTTTTTCCGGTGAATAAGTTTATCTTTAAGAATCAATTGATTTCTTTTGTACTTCTTTTCTCTTGCCTTCTTGCAAGGCTTCTTGAAGGGACTGGCCTCAAGATTGACCAGTTATTGTTTTAGACATATGCCTAGCTAGTTCCTAATATGAGTACTTACATATTGCAGGCAGATGAATGTATGGTTTTTGCTGTGATTGGCCATTCAGGAAATGACACCCACAGGAAAATGTCTTATGACCCAGACTAGCTTGAGTTGGCTGTGGGCTGAGGGGAGAGGGAGAGTCATATGATATTAAGATGAATCACTTGAATAGAATATTTACTTTACTTTTCTTCCTTTCAAAGTACCAGTTTGGGGACTGGAGGGAATGAGATAAATATAAAACAACCTAAGGGGGCTGACTGGCTTGGGGAAGAAAGCCTTCAGGAGGGAAGGCCTTAGTTTCTAGATTGCAGCAGCATCCCATATGTCTGAGGATCTTTGAGGATTAAGTTATTGTCTGCTAGAGAAGATGGATCTTAATCTTTGTGGCCGCTCATGTCCTGGTCTCTTGCCTATCAGAATTACTTAAAAGAACCCATACTAACCTGCTAGCAGACTCTTTTTCCTGCTGTGATTTTTCTCTTCCATTGCTTACTTAATTTGTCATTCCTAAACTTGTTATTTTAAGATGGGTGGGGGCAGTAAGGCTGATAGAGGAAGTCAGCCATTGATAAAAGAATTTTCTTAACCTCATTCCATAATACCTTACTGATTTCCTTTCAGTTGATACTTTCCTTAACTGATGTGGAGCAACAGTGAGTATTAATGTTCCTTAGAAGTTGGGGTTTGATGGTGTTAAAATCTGTTGTACCATTGATACCAGATTGGCATCTTCTTTGGCCACAGCCCTCTCTGGCAGCGTTATGCTCAGCTGCACATGTGTGCTGGTGTCTTCCCTTCAGGGGAAGTGTCTAAGTGTACATAGGGCTTGTCTGCCTGTGCCCTCTCATTTCCTTCTAGAGTCTTGCTGACCTGGTCTGTGAGCCACTGGCATGAACTTGCCTTTAACACCCTTTTCCTTTGGTCTGTGTAGAAGATCATCGCTGTTTTCAAACCCAAGAATGAAGAGCCATACGGGCAACTTAATCCTAAGTGGACCAAGTGGCTGCAAAAGCTGTGCTGCCCCTGCTGCTTTGGCCGTGACTGCCTTGTCCTCAACCAGGGCTACCTCTCGGAGGCAGGGGCCAGCCTGGTGGACCAAAAACTGGAACTCAACATCGTACCCCGCACAAAGGTCAGTGACCTGTCTTCCGGATGCCTTTCTGCCTGGCCAGAGTTTTCCTGGGCCTAAGCCCATGTTAGTGGGACTGCTAGATCCAGTGAAGGGCTATTTTTACCCTGAGTCTAGGGTTCTCGGCCTTTTTTTTTTTTTTTGGTGGGGAGTGGTATGTGCATGCTTATGGTTTGATCATCTGATGAAAGCTGTCCTGAGAAGGATACACATAAATTTTTTGCATACAATTTCAGGAGGTTCCCTTCTGATACACATGTATGGGCTCTCTGGGGCTTTGGATCCCAGGTAACCCCAAGCTGGTTAGAAACCTACCTACTTTTGTAGCTCACTCTGAGATTTCTGAGCCATTCCAGGATTTAGACACAGTCTACAATGGACTAGCTGATTGTCAGCTAAGCACTAATGCAAGGTCTGGCAAGCAGGACTCTAGGGTTGGCTGAGGGTTAGTGTAAAGGTCTGGCCTGAACACCTACAGGAAACTGACAAGGAATTCTCATCACCCATCTTTATGCTATGGAATTCTGGTGCTTGTCTGAACATTACAAAATTGGGTTCCCGGATCTAGGCAAATCCACACTTAGAATGGATTTGTACATACCTTATATGTGTTGCAGACTTAGCTGAAGTTCTAATGCAGGATCTGGACCATACCTCCCACCCTCTTTCAAAAACATGCTTAAATAAAATTGATTGTAACAGTTTCAGAAAGTTTACTGATACTGGATTAAGAAACACTCTGCTACAGGATGTCTCATGAAACCTTCCAAGGGTTCCAAGGTGAAGAAATCTTCTGGTCAGCATATGAACATCTAAGGATACATCATCACTCATTTAATATACGACTCCCTGAAATTTAGTAACAACTTAAGGTGGAACTCTGGTCTGATGCCCTATGGCTGCAGGGCCATCTTTGTATCTCTCTCTGGATCTTAATCTTCTTTGAAAATTGGATAAAAGCTATAAATTTTGTTCCCACAAAAAATATACATATTTGCAATTACTGTATATAATTTCAAGAGGATGGTTCATGGGCCAGTTGAAATCTACCCTTTGACCCACAGGAACTAGATTAAAAACCCCTGGCTGAGGTTTTCTTTGCAGGTTTAGATGGCAGACTGTGGGCAAAGAGCCTAATCAGCAGACAGGAGCTTCCCTTCAAATCTGTTTTTTCCTGTTTTCCCAGGGTATGTTACAAGAAAATGTGATAGTTGTGGATGTTTAACTATGTATGCTCCTTTGCCAAAAAACTCCAAATAAGCCAACTAGTTTGTAAGGAAGTAGAAATCAGGGAAAACTTCTTGAAATTTCCTTCTCTCATTCTCAGCACCTAGCAAAATACTATACTTCTAGTAAGTGTTCCTTAAATACCAGCTGAATCAGTGAATAGATATCAAACCATGAAAAAAGAACAGTAACAGAGATCCCCCAACCTCAGGCCAATGGAGTGAATGTTAGATATATTTGATTGTAGTTCCCGGCTCGTAGCTCCCATCTGACATCTAAGTCACCCTGCCCTTGTGTAGCGCACTCCTTCCCTTAGAGCTTTCATTCTCTCTGTGCACATAGAGTGAAGCAGCACCCTGAACATCTTATATGATGATGAATGCTCCTAAGATCTCTTGTCTAACCTGAAATCCTCCCACCAGGCCCCTCCTAGACTCTAGAAATCCTAAGTACTCCTTGCTCATCATGCTATAATCTCCCTGCTTTGCTGAGTAAGTAGCAGACCACCCAGGCCCCATGCCTGTCTGTTTTGCTTGTTCTTCTCAGTGCAGTGCCTAAGAATCAGGGATCGAGTTCAAATTCTGGTGCTGCACCTCTTTATTGAGTGATCCCTGGGTGAGTGAGTTAAGACACTCCCGCATTCTCTCCCTTTCAGTTTCCTCACTATAAAAATAGGGATATAAAGAGTTTCTCCTTGGACTTCCCTGGTGGCGCAGTGGATGGGAATCCACCAGTGCAGGGCACATGGGTTTAATCCTTGGTCTGGGAAGACTCCACATACTGCGGAGCAATTAAGCCGTGTGCCACGACTTCTGAGCCTGCATTCTAGAGCCTGTAAGCCAGCACTCCTGAACCTGTATGCCACAACTGCTGAAGCCCATGCACCCTAGAGCCTGGGCTTTGCAACAAGAGAAGCCACTGCGATAAGAAGCCCAAGCACTGTGAGGAAGAGTCGTCCTTACTCACTACAACTGGAGAAAGCCCAAGCGCAGTGGTGAAGACTCAGTGCAACCAAAATAATAAGTTAAAAAAAAAAAGAGATCCTACTTGATAGGGTGGCCATTAATATTACACAAGATAATCCATGTGGAATATGTAGCCCAGCGCCTGGCACA